>NC_086317.1:218846825-219446825 GCF_036172605.1 Pelobates fuscus | reverse complement strand
AGCGGAGGTACGATATTCTCCAGGTTATCTCCGCTTATAATCCAAGTGAGACTCAGGAACAAAGCAATTATAAATCCACAGGCAAGGTTTCCAGCAGGTAAAGTAATACAGCAGTATCCCAACAGCAATCCCAATAACTGGACGACACACAGTTTCAGGAGCAGAACTGACAATCTTTATTCCACAGTGCCTTATAAAGCATGCTCCCATGCAAGGGAGGAGTTTTCCACAATTAGTACAGTACCCAATCTGGGAATAGTAACCTCCCACACCTCTCCTCCCCTCAGCTTACATCATAATTCCCTTTACACTGTACTCAGATTCCCCCAGTTCCAGGATGTACCCCTAAACTTAGGGGTACCCCTTTAAATGGCACCTGAAATCCCTTGATAGCCCTGATCTGGGTGAGTAACAAACTCAAAAATCATCCAGATCGGACCAGGGGTTCGGGAGTTAGGAGCAGGCAAAGATTTGACCGACCGCATGGGTAAAGTATCCGAAACCAGTTCCATGCATTTTGGCCCTGCGGTCGGTCACAGACAAGGGAATAAAACATATGAATTGCCTGGGTTAGGGAGCCTAAGGAGGATTTGAATGAATCCCCTAGTTCGTGGGGTTCTTTCTACCGAACGGCAGGCCGTTCGGTAGTTTCCACACGAACTACTGGAAGTCTGGAGGTCTCAGCGGTATTTGCCTAGTCGAGTGTCCGATTTGGGTTCCAGACACTCGACGGCAAAACACCGCTGTTCGGGAGTTTGCAAAATGGCCGCCACCACGTGTTCGTTTCCCGAATGGCGGCCATCCGGAGACAAAGGACCTACCGCATAGCTCATCAATTACCCGTTTGCAACATTGTTGCCACGGGTAATTGAAGGCACACTTCACACAGGGGAAGTCTGGTTGTTCGGTAATTTCATTCCTCTACTTTATTCGAATGATTCTACCGAACAATCAGAGGAATACACTTCTTTTAAACACGTATAAAACTGGCAGGTTATACGAATACAGTTATTCACACGAACTTTGTAGGACAGCCCAGGGCCATCCGCTACATATAGTTCTAAAACACGGAGCACGTTAACTTGGCAAATAAGGAGAAAATAATTGAAAGAAATAAAAATACCATAAGTAGCCAAATATGATTTGCACTCCTTGAATAGAGTCTAATGTTTAAGTGCATTGTCTTATAACTTTTCGTAGTAGTAGTGTTGTTAGTGTTCGATTGTCCTAATGCAAAGCTTTCGATTGTAGCTTAAATGTTTTAATTAAGCTAAAGTCGAGGGATGCACTCTAAGTGGGCTCCCGACTATGTGGCCGAATTTCAGGACCATTAACCCAGTTACAAGGCTGAACCTGCTACCACAGTAACCCAACTGCTCGCTGGACAACAGATACCAAGCCTGAAATTATTGTTCCCCGTGAACCTGGTACGCTACGTTACGGCCTACTCGTGGAAGGCCTTGTGCGAGGCAACCTTCCTCTGAGTGCAGCATTAATCCTATAGGGATGTTGGTCCCAGTCATTATTTTATTTTATTAATTATGTTTTAATGAGCATTTTATTTTTTTATTGTCTGTAGTTCACTCAGCAAACCGGCTCACTACCAACATAGTGTTTATGACTAGTCTATCTGTTCAGAGCCAGCACATTTTTCTTATTTATTGAAACGCCACTTAAACACATGTACAATACGTAGTTAAACATGTTTAATTTGATATTGCTCTATATGTCTACATAGTATAGTGTGCATTCCAATCACGTCATACCGCTGCATTAGACTTTTGTACCTAAACTGAATTTACTAACCCTTAAAACTGGTTCTGTTCCACTCAAGACCTCATTGTGCAAAATGTATGCAATGTTTATTAAGCTGTTTTACTCTCTTATTGTTCCTTATTGGGCATTTGCCATAGTTACATATAAACATCCAGTGGGGTATATCTCTTTTGTACCTGCCTTACAGTTCTATGCTAAAACATTCTTGATTTACTCATGCTTCACCCTACTAGAATTGTAAACCTGAAGTTTATTTTTTCCTGATTTTCAAAAACGTGCAGTACTTGTGACATCCCTTACTTTGTCTACTCCTTTTTATTGGCATGTATACTCATGTGAACTGTCTTGGTACTCATGTTCATTATGCAATGTACTACGAAAAATAAAGAATGTAAAAAAAAAAAAATAATTAAGCTAAAGTCTATGTAATAAGGAAACGATCATAAGTCAGTGTTTTGGTGTAAAAGATGAGGTATCACACAGGAGCATAACTCACTGTTAATCCTGGTTTATCAATGTCTCATTTTTCTACCCCGTGTGATGCCATGCATCACTGTGGCATCCTATGCAGTGATTCTGCATCCCAGTGTCATTTGATACACCTTTTTTCATGCAACATTTTATGAATACACATTCCTATTCACGCCTCACCTTCTGTTCCCCATTTTATCACTTTCTGTATGTGTGCTATTTTGCTTTGGTTTAGACAAAGCAAGGTCCATAAAGATGTGGTTCGATGAGTTTGATGTAGAAGAACTTTACTGGCCCGCACAGAGCCCCGACCTTATCTCCATCGAAAACCTTTGAGATGAACTGGAATAGAGTTTGCAAGCCAGGCCTTCTCATCCAACATCAGTGCCTGACCTCACAAATGCTATACTGGATGAATGGGCAAAAGTATAGACAAAAAATCAAAAAAGGGAGCAGGCTGCGCCACATATGAATGTTGACTAAACAAGTGTGTGAACACAATATATCAAGGTAAAATTGCTTAAATAAGAATATGGTATAACAAGTCCAGAGGAGAAAGTCCTTATGGTACTAATATAAAACCTGCTGGAAATAGTATTCTTGGAGGTCAATCTGTTGTCCTCCTTGCTGAATAAATAATCAGGTATTTTAGTAGAGATAAGGCATTTTAAGGACAGAGCCTTCAATTAGCTAATAATGCTTTGAGCAGAACAACCCCCTCTCTCAGATAAAACTGGGGACATCTCTTTGGACATTTACGATACAGTTGGCGTATTAAATAAATGGAATCAAATATAGTGCTCTCTGCTTTGAATAGTGGTACTACAAAAAAAAATGCAATCAAATCTACTTGAGTTTTTGGGAGCATTATTTGCTCTGTGCAATCAGCATGGGTGGTATGATCCCCACCAAGGATATATGTAGGAAGATTTGGAGAAAAGTGCTAGTGTTGGAGAGGTTCTTCTGGAAGTATTATATGGATGCAGGATCAAGATAAAATAAATAGAAATATTTTCTTTTTGAATAGTAAAAACAATATTTATTGTACCACACAAACTAAAGAAATCAGATTAAAAAAGTCCTTGTATTCAATCACAACACGTTTCACCCATAGACTTTTTCAAGTGATAGTGTAGTCAAGTTCAAATTGTCTTTTCATTCTTTTTCAATCATTGGCGAATGGTGCAGCGAGATCTGAAATAGAAGTAATTCTCATCTTTCAAACCCTCACATGGCGTGATACATGGTATACATGTTTGTGTTCCTAATGCTATAGTGTTCCTTTAAACCCAAAATAGGACAACAACGAAAATATGACAAGCATGCCCTGAATAAAATAGGACTTACAGACATGACCTCCTTGACTTATAATTGAGGTCTTCTTTTGTGTTCTTCTAGCACTATCCATGTTTGGTTAATTTGTGACCTATGTATTTTCATACTTACCCTGGCAGAACCGAGTGCATATGATGTAAATGTACATAGCTCTAATGTACATACATTTTGAAATACATAAAGTAGCAGATTCACATCATATATTATTAAACTGCAGTTGCTTGGAAACAACTAGTGGAAAAGGACTCTGGGAAACGGCAATTAACCTCCAGAGTGCTATATTCCAATTGCAAATGTAAATATTATACAATTTTCAGTGCTTTTAGTTTATTTGTTAATAATAATTTATTAAGGCCTCTAGCGTCATAACCACAGGGTTACATTTTAATTTTTGTTGAACATGTTTTTATTGAAGTATTGAGTGCATACAAAATGAAAGATGCAATGTGCGTGATTAACACATTATTTAATGCAATGATGCATGAATCATCAGATGTCATCGGAAATTTTGTTTTTCCCCAAAATAAATGTGTGGGAAACAGTAAAAAGGCTGAATAAAGAGTGGGAGGAAAATTAGGGATAGGATGTGAGAAATAAACTATGATCAAAGAGAGCATCCTAAATTGAGTCACTGCCCCCTTTTAGTATGTATTTTTAACACCTTTTATACCTTTATGTCTTGTTACTCTTTCTTTCTTACTCTTTTGCCAAGTCTGGTCTTCATAGTTCATTTCCTGGTGTGTTTCTCTAAATGTAAACAAAAAAAAACAACTAATGACCAGTTTAAGCCCTTAAGGACTGAGCCAAATGTACACATTGTGATCAAAACCAAACGTAACAAAACCTGGAATTTGACTATATGTCTCTTCAACCGTAATTTACCTCCTTCATCCAGTCTTTTTTAGAAGCCACTTGGTCACAAACACTGGCCAAAGTTAGTGTTAATGTTTGTTTGTGTGTGAAAAATGCAAAATACTAATTTGAACGCCAATTTTGGCCAGTGTTTGCGACAATTTTGGCCAGTGTTTGTGACTAAGTGGCTTCTAACAAAGACTGGACATACCCCATTTGCAATACCTTGAGTTGTCTACTATTGCAAATGGTATGCCATCAGGGGGGTAATTTTTAATTCCTGAGCTACCGTACGGTCTCAAAGGCAACCTGGCGAATTATAATGTGAAAAAACTGAAACGCAAGCCATTTGACTCTGTAACTTTTAAAAACACCATAAAACCTGTACATGAGGGGTACTGTTATACTCACAACAATTATATCGTCAGTGTAAGTGCCATGTGTGTGTGAAAAATGAAAAAAAATGTCACTTTAACTGACGATATCATCGTTGTAATACATTTTACTGTTTTGAAACACTAATATTTGTGTTCAGCGAAGTCTTCCGAGTAAAACAGTACCCCCCATGTATAGGTATGGTGTCTTGGAAAATTACAGGGTTAAATATAGCAACCTGTGTTTATTATAGAAACATAGAATGTGACGGCAGATAAGAACCATTCGGCCCATCTAGTATGCCCAGTTTTCTAAATACTTTCATTAGTCCCTGGCCTTATCTTATAGTTAGGATAGCCTTATGCCTATCCCACGCATGCTTAAACTCCTTTACTGTGTTAACCTCTGCCACTTCAGCTGGGAGGCTATTCCATGCATCCACTACCCTCTCAGTAAAGTAATGCTTCCTGATATTATTTTTAAACCTTTGTCCCTCTAATTTAAGACTATGTCCTCTTGTTGTGGTAATTTTTCTTCTTTTAAATATAGTCTCCTCCTTTACTGTGTTGATTCCCTTTATGTATTTAAATGTTTCTATCATATCCCCCCTGTCTCGTCTTTCCTCCAAGCTATACATGTTAAGATCCTTTAACCTTTCCTGGTAAGTTTTATCCTGCAATCCATGAACCAGTTTAGTAGCCCTTCTTTGAACTCTCTCTAAGGTATCAATATCCTTCTGAAGATAGGGTCTCCAGTACTGTGTACAGTACTCCAAGTGAGGTCTCACCAGTGTTCTGTACAATGGCATGAGCACTTCCCTCTTTCTACTGCTAATACCTCTCCCTATACAACCAAGCATTCTGCTAGCATTTCCTGCTGCTCTATTACATTGTCTGCCTACCTTTAAGTCATCAGAAATAATCACCCCTAAATCCCTTTCCTCAGATGTTGAGGTTAGGACTCTATCAAATATTCTGTACTCTGCCCTTGGGTTTTTACGTCCAAGATGCATTATCTTGCACTTATCCACATTAAATGTCAGTTGCCACAACTCTGACCATTTTTCTAGTTTACCTAAATCATTAGCCATTTGGCTTATCCCTCCTGGAACATCAACCCTGTTAAATATCTTAGTATCATCCGCAAAAAGACACACCTTACCATCAAGACCTTCTGCAATATCACTAATAAAAATATTAAAGAGAATGGGTCCAAGTACAGATCCCTGAGGTACCCCACTGGTGACAAGCCCAAGCTTCGAATATACTCCATTGACTACAACCCTCTGTTGCCTGTCACTCAGCCACTGCCTTACCCATTCAACAATATTGGAATCCAAACTCAAAGATTGTAGTTTATTGATAAGCCTTCTATGTGCAACAGTGTCAAAAGCCTTACTGAAATCTAGGTAAGCAATGTCTACTGCACCACCCTGATCTATAATTTTAATTACCCAATCAAAAAAATCAATAAGATTAGTTTGGCATGATCTCCCTGAAGTAAACCCATGTTGTCTCTGATCTTGAAATCCATGTGTTTTTAGATGTTCAACAATCCTATCCTTTAACATGGTTTCCATCACTTTCCCCACTACTGAAGTAAGGCTTACTGGCCTATAGTTGCCCGACTCCTCCCTATTACCTTTCTTGTGAATGGTCACAACATTCGCTAACTTCCAATCTTCTGGGACTACTCCTGTTATCAATAATTGGTTAAATAAATCTGTTAATGGTTTTGCTAGTACACCACTAAGCTCTTTTAATAGCTTTGGGTGTATTCCATCTGGTCCCATTGACTTATTTGTCTTTACTTTTGACAGTTGAAATAGAACCTCTTCCTCTGTAAACTCACGTGTAATAAATGACTCATTTATCCTTTTTCTTAACTGAGGTCCCTTTCCTTCATTTTCATCTGTAAATACCGAACAAAAATATTCATTGAGGCAGTCAGCTAGACCTTTATCCTCATCTACATACCTTCCTTCTTTTGTTTTTAATCTAACTAATCCTTGTTTTACTTTTCTTTTCTCATTTAGGTATCTAAAAAAAGTTTTGTCCCCCTTTTTTACTGACTGTGCTATTTTCTCTTCTGTGTGTGATTTGGAAGCTCTTATAACTTGCTTAGCCTCTTTCTGCCTAATCTTATAGGTCATTCTGTCTTCCTCACTCTGGGTTTTTTTATAATTACTAAATGCTAACTTTTTGTTTTTTACTATTTTGGCCACATCTGCGGAGTACCACAGTGGTTTCTTGAATTTTTTGCTTTTACTGACAAGCCTAATGCAATTTTCTGTTGCCTTCAGTAGTGCAACTTTTAAATAATACAATTTCTTTTGGACTCCATTTAAATTGCTCCAGTCTGATAATGACTCCTTTACACATATTCTAATTTTAGAAAAGTCTGTTTTTCTAAAGTCTAAAACTTTTGTTTTTGTGTGGTGTGACTCAGTCACTGTTCTTATATTAAACCACACTGACTGATGATCACTGGATCCTAAACTTTCACCTACAGTAATATCTGATACCAAATCTCCATTTGTTAACACTAAATCTAGTATGGCCTCTTTACGAGTTGGCTCCTCAACGACTTGTTTTAGAGACAATCCCAGTAGGGAGTTTAGAATATGTGTGCTCCTGGCACAAGTAGCTATTTTTGTTTTCCAATTCACATCAGGAAGATTAAAGTCACCCATGATGATAACTTCCCCCTTCATTGTCATTTTAGCTATTTCTTCAACTAGTAGATTATCTAACTCTTCAATTTGTCCTGGGGGCCTATAAATCACACCTACACGAGTTACTGTGTGATTACCAAATTCTAACGTAACCCAAACGGACTCTATGTTCGCCTCACTAACCTTTATTAGGCTAGATTTTATGCTATCCTTTACATACAGGGCCCCCTTTCTTGCCTTCCCTGTCTTTTCTATATAAAGAGTACCCTGGTATTGCTATGTCCCAGTCATTTTTCTCATTATACCATGTCTCAGTAACAGCGACTAAATCTACATTATCAGTTGCCATTATTGCCACAAGTTCATGGATCTTATTCCCTAAACTGCGAGCATTTGTAGACATGACTCTAAGCTTATCATTTTTTAACACACTTGCTACAGGCACCTTCTGTCCTTGTTTGGGGGGACAATTGGATTGATGTTTTATCACCCTTTTGCCCCCCCCCTAGTTTAAATACATCCTAGCAAAACCTCTGAACTGCTCACTGAGAACATTTGTTCCCTTTTGAGAAAGATGCAAACCATCTTTTTGTACAGTTTATTTCCATTCCAAACAGAGCTACCATGAGCAATATTATACATTATCCTCCCATAGCCAGTAACCTGTGTTTATTATACATTATCTCCCCCATAGCCAGTAACCTGTGTTTATTATACATTATCCCCCACAACCAGTAACCTGTGTTTATTATACATTATCCCCCCACAACCAGTAATCTGTGTTTATTATACATTATCCCCCCTTAGCCAGTAACCTGTGTTTATTATACATTATCCTCCCCATAGCCAGTAACCTGTGTTTATTATACATTATACCCCCATAGCCAGTAACCTGTGCTTATTATACATTATCTCCCCCATAGCCAGTAACCTGTGTTTATTATACATTATCCTCCCATAGCCAGTAACCTGTGTTTATTATACATTATCTCCCCCATAGCCAGTAACCTGTGTTTATTATACATTATCCCCCACAACCAGTAACCTGTGTTTATTATACATTATCCCCCCACAACCAGTAATCTGTGTTTATTATACATTATCCCCCCTTAGCCAGTAACCTGTGTTTATTATACATTATCCTCCCCATAGCCAGTAACCTGTGTTTATTATACATTATCCCCCCATAGCCAGTAACCTGTGCTTATTATACATTATCTCCCCCATAGCCAGTAACCTGTGTTTATTATACATTATCCTCCCATAGCCAGTAACCTGTGTTTATTATACATTATCTCCCCCATAGCCAGTAACCTGTGTTTATTATCCATTATCCCAACACAACCAGTAACCTGTGTGTATTATACATTATCCCCCCACAACCAGTAACCTGTGTTTATTATCCATTATCCTCCCCATAGCCAGTAACCTGTGTTTATTATACATTATCCCCCCACAACCAGTAACCTGTGTTTATTATACATTATCCCCCCACAACCAGTAATCTGTGTTTATTATACATTATCCCCCCTTAGCCAGTAACCTGTGTTTATTGTACATCAACGTCCTCCTCGCCAGTAACCTGTGTTTATTATACATTATCCCCCACAACCAGTAACCTGTGTTTATTATACATTATCCCCCCACAACCAGTAATCTGTGTTTATTATACATTATCCCCCCTTAGCCAGTAACCTGTGTTTATTATACATTATCCTCCCCATAGCCAGTAACCTGTGTTTATTATACATTATCCCCCCATAGCCAGTAACCTGTGCTTATTATACATTATCTCCCCCATAGCCAGTAACCTGTGTTTATTATACATTATCCTCCCATAGCCAGTAACCTGTGTTTATTATACATTATCTCCCCCATAGCCAGTAACCTGTGTTTATTATCCATTATCCCAACACAACCAGTAACCTGTGTGTATTATACATTATCCCCCCACAACCAGTAACCTGTGTTTATTATCCATTATCCTCCCCATAGCCAGTAACCTGTGTTTATTATACATTATCCCCCCACAACCAGTAACCTGTGTTTATTATACATTATCCCCCCACAACCAGTAATCTGTGTTTATTATACATTATCCCCCCTTAGCCAGTAACCTGTGTTTATTGTACATCATCCTCCCCATAGCCAGTAACCTGTGTTTATTATACATTATCCCCCATAGCCAGTAACCTGTGCTTATTATACATTATCTCCCCCATAGCCAGTAACCTGTGTTTATTATACATTATCCTCCTATAGCCAGTAACATGTGTTTATTATACATTATCCTCCCATAGCCAGTAACCTGTGTTTATTATACATTATCCTCCTATAGCCAGTAACCTGTGTTTATTATACATTATCCTCCCATAGCCAGTAACCTGTGTTTATTATACATTATCCCACCACAACCAGTAACCTGTGTGTATTATACATTATCCCCCCACAACCAGTAACCTGTGTGTATTATACATTATCCCCCCACAACCAGTAACCTGTGTTTATTATCCATTATCCTCCCCATAGCCAGTAACCTGTGTTTATTATACATTATCCCCCATAGCCAGTAACCTGTGTTTATTATACATTATCCCACCACAACCAGTAACCTGTGTGTATTATACATTATCCCCCCACAACCAGTAACCTGTGTTTATTATCCATTATCCTCCCCATAGCCAGTAACCTGTGTTTATTATACATTATCCCCCATAGCCAGTAACCTGTGTTTATTATACATTATCCCCCCATAGCCAGTAACCTGTATTTATTATACATTATCCCCCCACAACCAGTAACCTGTGTTTATTATACATTATCCCCCACAACCAGTAACCTGTGTTTATTATACATTATCCCCCCCTATAGCCAGTAACCTGTGTTTATTATACAGTATCCTCCCCATAGCCAGTAACCTGTGTTTATTATACATTATCCCCCCATAGCCAGTAACCTGTGTTTATTTTACATTATCCTCCCATAGCCAGTAACCTGTGTTTATTATACATTATCCCTCCCATAGCCAGTAACCTGTGCTTATTATACATTTTCCTCCCATAGCCAGTAACCTGTGTTTATTATACATTATCCTCCCATAGCCAGTAACCTGTGTTTATTATACATTATCCCCCATGGTCATTTATCGTTGGACCTAGGCAGCATGATGTCTTAGGCCGGCCCAGCGAGTGAGTGATTGAGTGAATAATATCATATATATGTTCAGAAACCTATTAGTAATATATGTAAATCGGGTTCATGCAAAGAGGGTGAAAAGGTATTAAAGAAAAACACACTTATTGCATCAAATTTACAAAGCCAAACTTTTAAAAGCTTTCCTCATTTCTTTCTCGGGATGAGGAATATATCGGTTGTAGACCAGATATGATTGGCTTCTTCAGCGTGTGCTCTGCAGACCTGTGCCAGCGTGCTTTGACAGTTGCCAATCATATCTGGTGTCTCTTTAGCGTGCTTTTACAAAGAAAAAAGGTTTCCAGTGTAAGCTAATAGCAGACAGTCAGTGTCCTTCAAGCGGCTCTGTCAGGCCTTCCTTCAGCGTGTGCCCTGCACAACCCTGCCAGCGTACTTTGACAGTTGCCACTCATATCTGGTGTCTCTATAGCGTGCTTTTACAACCAAAATTTTGTTTCCACTGTAATAGAAGAGCAGTTGCCTGCCTGCCAGCTTCTGTGTGAGGTTCACATTGGATACTGTGCCTACTTGCCCAGTGCCACCACTCATATCTGTTTTAACAATTGGTTAAGCTTTACATTTAAAATAAAAAAATTTTTTCACTGTAATAGAAGAGCAGTTAGTTGTCTGCAAGCGTCTGGGTGTCAGGCCTACTTCAGCGTGTGCTCTGCAGACCTGTGCCAGCGTGCTTTGACAGTTGCCACTCATATCTTGTGTCTCTATAGCGTGCTTTTACAACCAACATTTTGTTTCCACTGTAATAGAAGAGCAGTTGCCTGCCTGCCAGCTTCTGTGTGAGGTTCACATTGGATACTGTGCCTACTTGCCCAGTGCCACCACTCATATCTGTTTTAACAATTGGTTAAGCTTTACATTTAAAATAAATATTTTTTTTTCACTGTAATAGAAGAGCAGTTAGTTGTCTGCAAGCGTCGGGGTGTCAGGCCTACTTCAGCGTGTGCTCTGCAGACCTGTGCCAGCGTGCTTTGACAGTTGCCACTCATATCTTGTGTCTCTATAGCGTGCTTTTACAACCAAAATTTTGTTTCCACTGTAATAGAAGAGCAGTTGCCTGCCGTCCAGCTTCTGTGTGAGGTTCACATTGGATACTGTGCCTACTTGCCCAGTGCCACCACTCATATCTGTTTTAACAATTGGTTAAGCTTTACATTTAAAATAAATATTTTTTTTTCACTGTAATAGAAGAGCAGTTAGTTGTCTGCAAGCGTCTAGGTGTCAGGCCTACTTCAGCGTGTGCTCTGCAGACCTGTGCCAGCGTGCTTTGACAGTTGCCAATCATATCTGGTGTCTCTTTAGCGTGCTTTTACAAAGAAAAAAGGTTTCCAGTGTAAGCTAATAGCAGACAGTCAGTGTCCTTCAAGCGGCTCTGTCAGGCCTTCCTTCAGCGTGTGCCCTGCACAACCCTGCCAGCGTACTTTGACAGTTGCCACTCATATCTGGTGTCTCTATAGCGTGCTTTTACAACCAAAATTTTGTTTCCACTGTAATAGAAGAGCAGTTGCCTGCCTGCCAGCTTCTGTGTGAGGTTCACATTGGATACTGTGCCTACTTGCCCAGTGCCACCACTCATATCTGTTTTAACAATTGGTTAAGCTTTACATTTAAAATAAATAATTTGTTTTCACTGTAATAGAAGAGCAGTTGCCTGCCTGCCAGCTTCTGTGTCAGGTTGGATGCCTTGCCCATTTGCACAGTCAGTGCCACCACTCATATCTGTTTTAACAATAGCTTAAGCTTTAGATTTTAAAGAAATCATTTTTTTTCACTGTAATAGAAGATCAGTTAGTTGTCTGCAAGCGTCTGGGTGTCAGGCCTACTTCAGCGTGTGCTCTGTAGACCTGTTCCAGCGTGCTTTGACAGTTGCCAATCATATTTGGTGTCTCTATAGCGTGCTTTTAAAACCAAAATTTGTTTTTCACTGTTATAGATTGAATAGCAGTTACTTGTCTTCAAGCGGCTCTGTCAGTCCTTCCTTCAGCGTGTGCTCTGCAGAACTGTTCCAGTGCACATTGCCAATCATATCTGGTCTCACAGTAGCTTGCACGCATAGTACCACTAATCCCCCAAAAAATGACAGGCAGAGGCAGGCCACCCCGCAGGGGCCGTCGTGGTCGTGGTGCTGTGATTCCCTTTTGCCCTAGAATAATGCCCAGTTTTCAGAAGCCACGTACCCTGAACTTGAAAAGTTCTGAGGACTTAGTTGACTGGCTAACACAGGACACCCAATCTTGTACAGCCTCCGCTCGGAACCTTGATGCACCATCCTCCTCCAGCTTAGCTTCAGGCACCTCTCAAGATACCACTCACCCGCCTGCCGCCACCACCAAAACTAGCACCACAGCCGCTTTACTTGGTATGTCAGAGGAGTTATTCACACACCCGTTTGAAGAAATGAGTGATGCGCAACCATTATTGCTAGAGGATGTAGATAACAGGGATATGTCTCAGGCAGGCAGCATTAAACACATGGAGGTACGGTGTGATGATGATGATGTTGTACCCGCTGCTGCTTCCTTTTCTGAGTTGTCAGATACAAGCGAAGCGGTTGATGATGACGATGCGTCCATGGATGTCACGTGGGTGCCCGCTCGGCAAGAAGAAGAACAGGGCGAAAGTTCAGATGGGGAGACAGAGAGGAGGAGGAGACGCAAGGGGGGGGTCGTCGCAAGGAGCTTGTGGCACAGTCAGACAGCATGCATCGGCACCCGGGGTCAGCCCGACAGCACGCCAATCAACGCATGCTGTGTCCACCACCAGAATGCCGTCATTGCAGAGCTCAGCAGTGTGGCATTTTTTTTGTGTGTCTGCCTCTGACAACAGCGATGCCATTTGCAACCTGTGCCAAAGGAAACTGAGTCGTGGGAGGTCCAACACCCACCTAGGTACAACTGCTTTGCGTAGGCACATGATCTCACATCACAAACGCCTATGGGATCAACACATGAGTACAAGCAGCACGCCTACTCTAAGCCGCCATCCTCCTCCTGGTCCAGCATCTTCAGCCACGTCAACCACTGCTGTCCTTCTTGCCCCCTCTCAACCATCCGCCACTCCGTCTCCCGCCTTGAGCAGTTCCCGCTCATCTGCCCACAGTCATGTGTCTGTCAAGGACATGTTTGAGCGTAAGAAGCCAATGTCACCAAGTCACCCCCTTGCCCAGCGTTTGACAGCTGGCTTGTCCGAACTATTAGCCCGCCAGCTTTTACCATACAATCTGGCTGAGTCTGAGGCGTTCAAAAAATTTGTAGCTATTGGGACACCGCAGTGGAAGGTACCCGGCCGGAATTTCTTTTCACAAAAGGCAATCCCCAACTTGTACTCGATTGTGCAAAAGGTAGTCATGGCATGTCTGGCACACAGTGTTGGGGCAAGGGTCCATCTGACCACTGATACCTGGTCTGCAAAGCATGGTCAGGGCAGGTATATCACCTACACTGCGCATTGGGTAAACCTGCTGACGGCTGACAAGCAAGGAATGCGTGGCATTGCAGAGGAGTTGGTGACACCGCCACGAATTGCAGGCAGTCCTGCTGCCACCTCCTCTACTCCTCCTACTCCATCCTCTTCCATAACCTCCTCGGCTGAGTCCTCTTGTGCCGCTGCTTCTTGCTCCACATCAACGGCACCCCCCCAGGTCCCCAGGTACTATTCCACATCCCGGATACGGCAGTGTCACGCCGTCTTGGGTTTGACTTGCTTGAAAGCAGAGAGTCACACCGGACAAGCACTCCTGTCTGCCCTGAACGCACAGGTGGAAAAGTGGCTGACTCCGCAGCAACTGGATATCGGCAAAGTGGTGTGTGACAACGGAAAAAATTTGATAGCGGCATTGAAGTTGGGCAAGTTGACACATGTGCCGTGCATGGCACATGTGTGTAATCTGATCGTACAACGCTTTGTGCATAAGTACACAGGCTTACAGGACATCCTGAAGCAGGCCAGGAAGGTGTGTGGCCATTTCAGGCGTTCCTACACGGCCATGGCTCACTTTGCCGATATCCAGCGGCGAAACAACATGCCAGTGAGGCGCTTGATTTGCGACAGCCCTACACGTTGGAATTCAACACTCCTAATGTTCGACCACCTGCTCCAACAAGAAAAAGCTGTTAATGAATATTTGTATGACCGGGGTGCTAGGACAGCCTCTGGGGAGCTGAGAATTTTTTTGCCACGTTACTGGACGCTCATGCGCAATGCCTGTAGGCTCATGCGTCCTTTTGAGGAGGTGACAAACCTAGTCAGTCGCAGTTGTGTGTGTGCGTGTGTATGGCTGTCTGCCTGTGTGTGTGTGTGTGACAGGGTGAAGATTTCTTGCACATGGGTGTGACAGGGTGAAGATTTCTTGCACAGGGCGCCCAAAGGCCTAAGGCTGGCCCTGCGCATGGGTCAGTGGCTCTGCACCAGACTTCCCTCCAATTGATCAAAGTTAAAGGATTTCAAGTGGACTGATTACAATTACAGGGCCTCTAAAGAGTCCTGTATTGTTATTTGTCGTCACTACCTTCCCGCGTCAGGAGTGGGTCATTTGCGCCCCTGCTGCCTTCCTTGCATGTGGTAGCTGTTTGTCAGGGATTTGTCAATCCATATCTGCCAAGTGACCCTATGTAGGGGTAACAGTCCCTATTCTGCTCTGTGTCAGTGTGTATCATGGTCTCTGTGGACAGGGAACAGTCTCTATTCTGCTCTGTGTCAGTGTGTATCAGGGGTTTTGAGGACAGGTGTCAATCCATATCTGCCAAGTGACCCTATGTATATCTGCTGTCAGTACACAGGAAAAGTTTAAATATTTCTTGTTCTACGTTCTCTGCAACTCCACGCACCGACTCATCTAATACGTGAAGATCTGGGGTTTCTCTGACTCTCCTCAGTAGTGTATCAAACAGAGTCTGCACTGTGGTAACACGGACATCTTCAGGACATAACTCAACTATTTGCAGATAGGCAGTCTGCAGCTTCTCTTTCACCTGTTCTCTTCTTTCTCTTATGCGTATTCTTGTCTATATGCAGGTGGTCTCTTGCCTTTCTTTTAACCAATTCGTTCCTTCCATATGGTTTCAAAAGATCTCTGGCATCATTACTTTCAACGCAAATAACGTCATCATAGTTAGTCTCCTCATTATTCACCGGGAAGAGAGTGTTTGCACTAACTACCCACAGCATGCTCTTGCCATTGCCTACTCCACCTTCAACGACAGGGTGCAAGTCCCAAGGAGAAGGATCATTCACTTTATTATCTGTCTTTATTTCACAAGTAGTGCCTGGAACATCCTCATGGGTCACAAGATGTAAATCTGGACTAATGTCAACCCCAGGGTCTGGAAAATCATCAATTTGAAATTTTTCGAATAATCCCAGTGGGCTGCCACATTCTTCCTCCTCTGATGGTATTAAAGTTTGCAGAGATTCACTATGGGGTGGTGTCAAGCATTTTGGAGAACAATTAAGCATCTCCATCCCAATACGTTTCAGATGTCCTATCAGCTCTTCCACCCTATGCGATACTATGGGCAGGCTACCCGTGACGTCATTACTCACGGCCCTATTTCACGCGGACACTCTGTGTCAGTGTGTATCATGGTGTCTGTGGACAAGGAACAGTCTCTATTCTGCTCTGTGTCAGTGTGTATCATGGTCTCTGTGGACGGTGAACAGTCTCTATTCTGCTCTGTGTCAGTGTGTATCATGGTCTCTGTGGACAGGGAACAGTCTCTATTCTGCTCTGTGTCAGTGTGTATCAGGGGTTTTTGTCAGGATCGGGACAGGGATCCAACACGCAGAGTACAAACAGTAGCCAGATACGTATACCAGACCTTAGAATGGCCGGACTAACGTAACTAGTACAGTATAGAATGGTCAAAGACAAGCCGAGGTCGAGGGTAACAGAAGACAGGTAAGCGAGAGACAAGCAGAATCAAGGGTAACAGAGATAAGCAGAGTAAGGTAAACAAGCCGGGTCAAAACCAAAAGGGATAATAGAATACACAAGCACTGAGTGACTAGAACAAGCTAGAACCACGACAGGGCAATGAGCTAATGAAAGAAGCTCTGTTAAATACCCTGTTCAGAGCAGTAACCACGCCTCTGAGGCGTCTTGATTGGTCCTGCAGCAATTGACTGACAGGTCGTTCCGGGGGAGTGTCCTGATGACTACTTCCTGCCTAGATGCTGTAAAAGGCAGTCACTCCTTCGCGGCCGGCCTAGCATGACCGGATAGACCGCGGGGAAGGGAGCCATCAGACCGTCTGGATGGAGGAACAGCTAAGTCTCTACCTCTTTCGGAGGTAGAGACCACAGGTACCCTGACAGTACCCCCCCTCTCAGATACGCCCACCGGGCGGAATGAACCGGGACAAGATGGGAATCGAGAGTGATACGCCCTGCGGAGACGGGGAGCATGAACATCCTCCTGAGGTACCCAACTCCTCTCCTCAGGACCATATCCCTTCCAATCAACCAGATATTGTACTCTCCCCCGGGAGATTCGAGAATCAATAATAGAGTTAACCTCATACTCCTCCTGACCCTCCACCTGAACGGAGCGAGGAGGGGCTATTGTGGAGGAAAATCTGTTACATATGAGTGGTTTCAGCAATGAAACGTGAAACGAGTTCGGGATGCGTAAGGTATTAGGAAGAGCTAAACGATACGCAACTGGATTGATACGGGTCAGCACCCTGTAGGGTCCAATATAACGAGGAGCGAACTTCATGGATGGCACTTTTAAACGGATGTTCCTCGTGCTCAGCCATACCCTATCACCTGGAACAAAGACCGGAGCCACCCTTCTACGTTTATCAGCGTGTTTCTTAACCAACATAGAGTTGTGCACAAGGATTTGTCGAGTTTGATCCCACAACTTCCTCAAATTGGCAACATGAACATCAACCGACGGCACCCCCTGGGAAGGAGAATCCGAAGGAAGAATAGACGGATGAAAACCATAATTCATGAAGAAGGGGCTTGAATGAGTAGAATCGCAAACGAGATTGTTGTGTGCAAACTCCGCCCAAGGAATCAAACCGACCCAATCGTCCTGGTGTTCTGAAACGAAACAACGTAGATATTGTTCAACTTTTTGGTTAGTGCGTTCAGCAGCTCCATTGGACTGAGGATGATAGGCAGAGGAGAAATTCAATTTGATGCCTAGTTGGGAGCAGAATGATCTCCAAAAACGGGAAACAAATTGGGAGCCTCTGTCAGAGACAATTTGGGAAGGTATCCCATGCAACCGGAAAATCTCCCTGGTGAATATCTCCGCTAATTCGGGCGAAGATGGGAGTTTAGGTAAGGGAATGAAGTGAGCCATTTTAGTAAATCTGTCTACCACAGTGAGGATGACAGTCTGCTTTTTAGAGATAGGCAAATCAACAATGAAGTCCATTGCCAGACAGGACCAAGGCTTTTCAGGAACCTCTAAAGGGTGCAGAAATCCGCATGGAAGCGAATGGGGTAGCTTGGTCTTGTTACAAACTTCACATGCCCCGATGAATTCTTTAATATCCTTGCGTAAGTCAGGCCACCAAAAATCTTTAGAGACCAGCGCATAAGTCTTGCGGATACCAGGATGCCCAGCCACCTTGCTGTTATGGAGACAGCGTAGCACCTCCAGTTGGAGAGCGGCAGGAACGAAGTGTCGATCCCCAGGAGTCTGTTTGGGTGCCAAATGCTGAAACTTCATGATCTCAGAAAGCAATGGAGAGTGAATCCTGAGATTCATGTTCGCGATGATATTCCCCTTAGGAACTATGGAGGACAGAAGTGGTTCAGTTATAGTGGATGGTTCATATTGACGAGACAAAGCATCGGCTTTAGAGTTCTTAGAACCAGGTCTATACGTAAGTACATAATTAAAGTGAGTGAGGAACAAAGCCCAGCGAGCCTGCCTGGCGGACAAGCGCTTAGCCTCCCCAATATAAGACAAGTTCTTGTGATCCGTTAGGATAGTAACAGGGTGTAGTGTCCCTTCCAGTAAATGTCTCCACTCCTTTAACCCCTTAAGGACCAAACTTCTGGAATAAAAGGGAATCATGACGTGTCACACACGTCATGTGTCCTTAAGGGGTTAAAGCCTTAATGACCGCTAACAGTTCCCTCTCCCCGATGTCATATCTGCTCTCAGGCCCAGAAAATTTTTTAGAGAAGAAACCACAAGGGTGTAACGGTTTATCCACCCCTAACCTTTGAGACAGAACAGCCCCAACTCCTGTCTCAGAAGCATCGACCTCGAGCAGGAAAGGCAGAGTCGTATCAGGATGAACTAGAATGGGAGCTGAGGCAAAAAGTTCCTTGAGAGTCTTAAAAGCACCAAGAGCTTCCTCAGACCAGAACTTAGTATCAGCCCCTTGTTTCGTCAAATTGGTAATAGGCGCAATGATAGAGGAGTAACCCTTAATGAAGCGCCTATAGTAGTTGGAAAAACCAATAAACCTTTGGATAGCCTTGAGTCCTTTGGGCAAAGGCCAGTCTAAAATAGATTGGAGTTTACCAGGATCCATTTTAAAACCTTCCCCAGAAATCACGTACCCAAGAAAGTCTACCTGAGACTGATCAAAACTGCACTTCTCCAATTTGCAGTACAGACCATGTTGCAGAAGTTTGTGTAACACCTTTCTGACCTGTCTATGGTGAGTCTCAATCTCCTTAGAGTGTATTAGTATGTCGTCCAGGTAAACAATAACACAATCATGCTGAAACTCCCTAAGTACCTCATTAATCAACTCTTGAAATACTGCAGGAGCATTGCATAGTCCAAATGGCATAACAGTGTACTCGTAATGGCCATACCGGGTATTGAATGCCGTCATCCACTCGTGACCTTGCTGGATTCTCACCAAATTGTAAGCCCCTCTGAGATCTAACTTGGTGAAGATTTTGGAGCCCTTAAGACGATCAAATAACTCGGTAATCAGTGGGATGGGATAGGCATTTCTGACAGTTATTTTATTTAAGCCTCGGTAATCAATACAAGGTCTCAGCGTGCCATCTTTCTTTTTAATGAAAAAGAACCCCGCCCCGGCCGGAGAAGAAGACCTCCTGATGAATCCCTTTTCTAAATTCTCCTGAATATACTCCTCTAGAACCGAGTTCTCCTGAACAGACAAAGGATATACATGGCCCCTCGGAGGCATAGTCCCGGGTAGAAGCTTAATTTTACAGTCAAATGACCTGTGTGGCGGCAAAGAATCGGCATTCTTCTTGTCAAACACTGCCCTTAAGTCTAGGTAAAGGTCTGGTATTTGTCTTTCTGTGGACTGAGTAGGATTCTCCTGTATGTTAATATTAGCTAATGGAGAAACCTTGCACAAACACCGATCCTGGCAGCCCTGGCCCCACGAGAGTATCTCCCCTAACTCCCAATCAATAATAGGGTTATGTTCTTTCAACCATGGGTACCCCAGAACTATGGGAACGTAAGGAGATGAAATGAGCAGAAGAGATAAATTCTCCACGTGTAGGATGCCAACATTTAACTCAATGGGTATGGTTTCACGAAAGATAACAGGGTCTAATAGTGGTCTACCATCTATGGCCTCAACGGCCAAGGGTGTCTCCCTTAGCTGGGATGGGAAATTGTTTTTACTGGCAAAGGCTTGGTCGATAAAATTCTCAGCAGCACCGGAATCTATCAAAGCCATAGCCCTTACTACTTCCCTCCCGCAAGTTAAGGAAACTGGTAGCAGAAGCCTGTGATCTTTATAATTAGGAGTAGAGGACAAAATAGAAACACCCAAGGCCTGTCCTCTAGAGAGACTTAGGTGCGAGCGTTTCCCGGGCGGTTAGAACAGTTTGAGAGTAAATGACCCTTAGCTCCACAATACATACACAAACCCTCTCTTCTCCTGTACTGTCTTTCCTCCTCAGAGAGGCGGGTATTCCCTATCTGCATAGGTTCAGGAAGCAAAGATACCGTGGAGTCAGGACTTGGAAAAGCGGGGGCTAACCTAAAAGAAGGTCTCCGGTTCTTCTCTCGAGTGTTCTGTCTCTCTTAAACGTTCATCTATACGAGAGATGAACGAAATTAAATCCTCTAAATTCTTAGGGAGTTCTCTGGTAGCAACCTCATCAAGGATTACTTCAGATAAGCCATTCAAAAATACATCCATATACGCCTGCTCATTCCACTTGACCTCTGACGCCAGAGACCTGAACTCTAGTGCATAATCCACCAGTGTTCGGTTCTCCTGTTTCAGACGCAACAGTAATCTGGCTGCATTAACCTTTCTACCTGGAGGGTCAAATGTTCTTCTAAAAGCAACTACAAAGGCGTTATAGTTATAAACTAATGGGTTATCGTTCTCCCATAATGGGTTGGCCCATCTCAGAGCTTTCTCAATAAGTAGGGTGATAATAAATCCTACCTTTGCCCTATCTGTAGGGTAAGAGCGAGGTTGCAATTCAAAATGGATACTAATTTGGTTTAAGAAACCACGACACTTCTCAGGAGCCCCACCATAGCGTACTGGGGGGGGTAATGCGAGAAGAAGCACCCACTGTGGCTACCTCTAGACCTAATCCGACAGGAGAAACAGGGGTATTATGTATCTCCTCTGGTGGGTTATTGGCACGAGATAATAGAACCTGTAGCGCAAGCGCCATCTGATCCATTCTGTGATCCATGGCTTCAAACCTAGGATCAGGAGAGGCAAGCTGACTGTTTGTACTCGCAGGATCCATTGGCCCTGTCGTAATGTCAGGATCGGGACAGGGATCCAACACGCAGAGTACAAACAGTAGCCAGATACGTATACCGGACCTTAGAATGGCCAGACTAACGTAAGTAGTACAGTATAGAATGGTCAAAGACAAGCCGAGGTCGAGGGTAACAGAAGACAGGTAAGCGAGAGACAAGCCAAATCAAGGGTAACAGAGATAAGCAGAGTAAGGTAAACAAGCCGGGTCAAAACCAAAAGGGATAATAGAATACACAAGCACTGAGTGACTAGAACAAGCTAGAACCACGACAGGGCAATGAGCTAATGAAAGAAGCTCTGTTAAATACCCTGTTCAGAGCAGTAACCACGCCTCTGAGGCGTCTTGATTGGTCCTGCAGCAATTGACTGACAGGTCGTTCCGGGGGAGTGTCCTGATGACTACTTCCTGCCTAGATGCTGTAAAAGGCAGTCACTCCTTCGCGGCCGGCCTAGCATGATCGGATAGACCGCGGGGAAGGGAGCCATCAGACCGTCTGGATGGAGGAACAGCTAAGTCTCTACCTCTTTCGGAGGTAGAGACCACAGGTACCCTGACAGTTTTGAGGACAGGTGTCAATCCATATCTGCCAAGTGACCCTATGTAGGGGGAACAGTCCCTATTCTGCTCTGTGTCAGTGTGTATCATGGTCTCTGTGGACGGTGAACAGTCTCTATTCTGCTCTGTGTCAGTGTGTATCATGGTCTCTGTGGACAGGGAACAGTCTCTATTCTGCTCTGTGTCAGTGTGTATCAGGGGTTTTGAGGACAGGTGTCAATCCATATCTGCCAAGTGACCCTATGTAGGAGGAACAGTCCCTATTCTGCTCTGTGTCAGTGTGTATCAGGGTTTTTTTTTTTTGTTTTTTTTCAATTCTTTATTTTTGGTTTGACAGTTACATAGTAATACATATGCTTAGTTAGGCTTACGCAGAAGCCCGTTGTTTCCGTCATGGTAACCGTCCATTTTTCTTTTTTGTAATTAAATAATACAATAATGTAACAAATAACATAAACTATTTAACATATGTCACATAGTTGCGCATTACAGGGTTGTTTGGCTCAACATTATTATCTAAACCGTTGGTTTTACCAGTTGAGAGTTAGGTCCCCTAAATCATGTGTCAAACTGTTCCCATGGTTCCCATACTTTTCGGTAGGTAGATGTGGTGTTTCGCACCTGGGCCGTCAACCTGTCCATCAGACAGTTATCTCTAATTTTCGTCCGTACAAGCGTGATAGGTGGGGTGTCTGTTTTGTTCCAATGTTGTGCTAACGCCCTGCGGGCTGCCAGATTTAGTGAGTTTAGTAATTTCTGACTGTGTTTGTCTAACCCCTCAGTCGGTCTGGACAGGAGGCAAGCCCATGGGTCTGCAGTCAGAGGTCTTTGCAATATGCGTGAGTTTTGGTCTGTCACCTCTTTCCAGTATATCCTAACCTTGGGGCATTCCCACCACATGTGGATGTAAGTGCCTTTTTCTCCACATAGTCTCCAGCATGTGTCTGAGGGGCTCAGGCCCATATGGCATTGTTTTGTCGGGGTGGTGTACCACCTGAATAGGATTTTGTACATTTGTTCCTGTAAGGTGGTGCATATTGAAATCTTGGAACTTGCGTCCCATATGTCTCGCCACTCTTCCCCCTCTAGCTTCTCTCCCAGATCCGTTTCCCATCTGTCCGTGTAGGTTAACGTACCCCATTCTCCTGATTCCTCCCCTATATGGTTATACAGTGTTGTTATCATTTTCGTGGGCATGTGTTCCCTAAGGCACATGCTCTAGAAAAAGGTTTTGCGTTTGCGTATTGCTGTTCTGACTTCCGTCGTTTGTGCAAAGTCTCTGATTTGGATGTATCTGAAGAAGTCATGGTTTGTCAGGGGTGCTAGAGTTTTTAGCTGATCAAAGGTGATTACCTGGTTATCTTGGTACAGGTGAGCGTATCTGTGTGTCCCTGTGTTTTTAATTCCTAGGAAAGCTTCTGTACATAGTCCTGGTGGGAACACTCTGTTACGTAGTATCGGTGTCATGGGGGAGGGGTTGTTCATGAGTTGGTATTTCATGGCTGTTTTGTCCCATATGTCTATAGAGTTTAGGATTGCTGGGCAGGTGGTTCTGAGGATTACCCTGTGGTTTTTAGGGGTCCATATGAGTAGTTGTGGTGGGTCTTTGCCCATGAGGGTGGTTTCAATATCTACCCATTGATGTTGTCCCTCAGGGCTGTGCCAATGCGCTATTTGCGCTATCTGTGCTGCTAGATAGTAGTGGTGTAAGTGAGGCAGTCCTAGGCCCCCCCTCCACTTTGGATTGTATAGTACCGCTCTGGCTATCCGGGGTCTTTTTCCCTGCCATATAAATTCGTCTATTGCTTTTTGGATGTCGGCTATATCCTTTTTTGTGACTTTAACGGGTAATGCTTGAAATAGGAAAAGGAGTCTGGGCAGGACATTCATCTTTATGGAGTGTAATCTCCCTATCCAAGAAATTGGTTTGTCCGACCAGTTCTCCAGATCTTTTTTCAGTTTGTGTATTAGTGTTGTGTAGTTTTGCCTGTACAGCATAGAGTAGTTTTTTGTTAACTGTATCCCTAGGTACGTGAATTGTTCTTTAGCTAGTTTAATTTTGTATGTGTTGGTTAGGTGAGTGTTGTCCTCATCTGTGATATGGAAGGAGAGAGCCACCGATTTGGTGAGGTTTATCCTGTATCCCGACACCTCACCGTACTCCAGTAGGAGCTTATGCAGGTGCGCCAGTGACTGCTTTGGTTCGGACAGCGTGAGTAGAACATCGTCTGCGTACGCCGCCACTTTGTATTGTTGTGTTCCTATTTGTATCCCCTTGATGTTAGGGTCGTTTCTGATGGCTTGCAGCATGGGTTCTAACACCATCGCGAAGAGGAGCGGGGACAGGGGGCAGCCCTGTCTCGTTCCATTACTTACACTGAAAGGTGTTTTTTGGGCACCGGTTATAAGTGTTTGGGCTTGTATGTCCGTGTAGAGTGCTTTGGTAGCTGTTATGTATTTTTCTGGGAATCCCTGCTTTTCCATGAGTCTGAACATAAAGGGCCACTGTACCCTGTCAAAGGCCTTCTCTGCGTCCAGTGACAGGGCCAGTGATGGGGATTTGGTCTGTCCCATGTGCCATAGTAAGTCTACCCCTCTACGGGTATTTTCGTATAACTGTCTGCCCGGGATAAAACCCACTTGGTCTGAGTGTATTAGTTTAGGCAGTAGTGAAGTTAGTCTTGTCGCTAGAATTTTTGCGAATATCTTTAAATCCGTGTTGATTAGGGAGATTGGTCTATAGTTGGCGGTCTGAGTGGTGTCTTTGTTGGGCTTTGGCAGCAGTACTATGTTTGCTGTGGCCATGTCTCGGTCTGGGGTTCCTCCGGTCATAAAATGATTATATAGTTTGGTCAGTTGTGGGATCAGTTCTGTTTTAAATGCTTTGTAGTATTGGATATCATAGCCGTCAGGGCCTGGGGCTTTGTTGCCTTTGAGTATTGAGATCGCTGCTGCGATTTCCTCTGGCGCGATCGGTTCGTTTAAGAGGTCAGCTTCTCCCTCTGTTACTGTGGGCAGATCCGAGTGGTTAAGGAAGGTCTCTATGTTTTTCAAGTGTTGGTGGTGTTCGCTGTCGCTGTGGGGGGAGTGGTTGTATAAGTGACTGAAGTAGTTAGTGAACTCCCTATTGATATCTTCAGGTGTGCTAGCTATAGTATTTGTATGTGTTTTTATGGTCGTGATTGGTCGAAATCCGGGCCTAGGTTTCAGGGTCCTGGCCAATAATGTGTCCATTTTGCCCGCTTTTTCATAGAAAAAGCGTTTAGACCACGTAAGGGCTTTGGTGATCTCGCCTATGGACAGTTCTTTCAGGGCATGTCTAAGGTCTTGTAGTGATTGGAAGTTATCTGCGGTGGGGTCCTGTTTATGTCTAGTTTCCGCTTTCCGTAATTTAGTCTGCAGCTCGAAGAGTTGCTTCGTTTTGGTTTTCTTTTTATGGGTTGCAATTGTGATGAAGTGTCCTCTCAAGACTGCCTTGTGTGCTGCCCATAGTGGTGTTGGGCCTATTTCCTCCCCCGCATTAGTGGTAAAGTAGTCTGTTATAGCTTTCTTGGTGTCGTTGAGTATGGCTTCGTCTTGTAGGAGTGATGTGTTTAATTTCCATGTCCAGCTACTGTGGTGCTGTATTTTAGTCAGGGTCGCTGTTACTGCTCCGTGGTCTGACCATGTGATGTTATGTATTTCTGTTTGGCTCAATTTGGACATGCCTGCCCCGTTTAAGTATATGTTGTCTATCCTGGAATATGTGTTGTGTGGTGCTGAGTAGTATGTGTAGTCTTTTGTGTGTGGATGTTGTATGCGCCAGGCGTCTATTAGCCCTGTGTGTGTAAGAAAAGCGTTGAGCAATTTGTCTTGTCTCCCCCCCCCCTGCGCGCGAGTCATTCCTGGTTTGCTACTCCTGTCGATTGCCGGGCAGGGGACCGCGTTGAAGTCCCCCCCCATCACTAAGATGCCACCTGTGAGGTGCGTTAATAGTGTTTTCAGTGAATCCCAGTATCCTGTCTCAGGAGTGTTGGGGGCGTATATATTTACTATGTGTATCCTCGTGGAGTGTATGGTGCCGGTGAGAGCTAAATATCTGCCCTCTAGATCTATATGTGCTTTGGTCAGGTTAAATGGGCATCGTTTGTGTATCAGGATGGCCACTCCTGCTTTTTTCCTCAGAGCCCTCGCTTCGTGGACTGTGTTATAAATATGATTTTTTAAGTGTACGCGTGCCGACCTGGGTAAATGGGTTTCTTGTATTAGAGCGATGTCCGCTTGTTTAGCCTTAATGTCTCTGTGTAGGGTCCTGCGTTTGTTGGGTGTGTTTAAGCCCTTGGCATTAATTGTCAGTATGTTCAGAGTCATGGCGTCAGTCGTCTGATATGCGGATCGTATGGGTATAGTCCCCAGTGATCTAGTGATGGGTGGGGTGTGTGTTGTAAAAGGTCAGTCTCTTCCGTGTGTTTCGTAACAACCTGTGACTTTGTGACATCATTCAAAACAAATAAAACGTTAACATAATAATTGAGTACATAACAATAAACAGATTTGCATATATACAGTTGTACATTTTCTCTGGTCTTACAAGTCGCCAGAGTAACTGGTGAGCGTGCACCTATCTCTCGGGTGTTTCTGTTAATACCCGGGAAGGTGTGGATGCTCCTCGCATCTTTCGAGCCTTGGTGTCGTGAGCCCCGTGTTCGGTTGTTTGTCCCCCCCTCTGGTAGTTTCACCCTGTGGCCCTCTCCCCCCCCTATTTGCTCCTAACATCATCCTTCTATTGTGTGGTGTGCGTGTTTTGCCCCCTATCGTGCAGTCCCGCTACCAACCGGGTAGTAGTAGTTGTGGCGACAAGACATTCCCTTCTCTCTATTTGCTCTTCCCTGGGGAGTGCCTTGTAACCTTTGCTCGTAGTGAGTGAGCGTGTGTCCCACATGCCAAATGGCCTATAGTGCCCACCATTTTGTAGGTCGGAGTAGGGAGTGGCTCTCTGGTGTCTGTGTGTCCCCTACTCAGTACCCGTTACATTTACATTTGCACATACATTTTCATCCCCCTTTTTTTTTTTTTTTTTTTTTTTTTTTTTTTTAAACAAATTGTACATACTTTTTTTTTTTTCCTCACTTTGGGGTGTTAGGTCATGGGGTGATGGGCTTTGGGAGTAGGATCCCCCCCCCCCCCAAATCTTTAAGTCCTTCCCTTCTGGGAAAAATGAGCGGTACTTAGCTGCGATACGTTGTTGCGGCCTGTACCAGATTGGTCTCAGTGTCCCCAGTTGTAGAGTTATCGTGTCCGTTATGTCTGTTTGCGACTTAGGCGTCGGTCCAGTCACTTTGGAGCGTTGAGAGTTCTGGCATCTGGTTCGTTTGCAGGTTGAGGGTCGGTGGGGGTTCTATGCGTAGGCTGCGAAGAAAGCGCTTTGGGTCGTACCCTGGCAAGAGGGTATGAGTGGCTCCCTCTTTGAATGCCACCAGCTTGAAGGGATGGCCCCACGTGTATTTTATCGTGTGTTGTTGTAGTAGCGCCGTCAGTGGTTTCCATGCTTTTCTTCTCTGTAATGTCGTCGGTGATAAGTCCTGGTATGCAGTGATGGTTGCACCCTGGTATTGCAGGGCGTTTTGGCGTGTGTATTGCATGACCGCTTCTTTTGAGGAGTAATAGTGGAACTTGATGATAATGTCCCTTGGCGGCATCCCCTCTGCTCTTCGGGCGCGCAGTGCCCTGTGCGCCCTGTCAATCGCCCATTTATCTTTGGGGATGTCGGGTAGTAATTGGTGGAAGAAGAGCTCCATCTTTGGTGTTAGGGGGCCTTCGTTTTGTTCCTCCGGTACACCTCTCAGCCTAACATTATTCCGTCGGGAACGATTTGCCAGATCTTCTATTTCCAACTCCAGGTCGGTAATTCTCTTTTCAGCGGCTTGTGAGTGGGCCACTATTTGATTGTGGGCTTGTGCAGCAGCGTCAGCTCTGGCCTCCAGTGTTGCGGTTCTGGTGCCCAGAGCGTGTATCTCTGCCGTCAGCGCTTGTGTGCTCTTGGAGATCTCCCCTGCCAGGTAATGTCTGACTTCTGTCAGTTTGTTCAGGACGCTGGCTATGTCTGGCTGAATGGGGTTGTGTGAGTCCGGGCCCGGTGTGGCTGCCGGTGAGTGTCGCGGGCTGATCCGGCGGCCATCCTGTGAGCCTCGTGGAGAGGTAAGCATATCGGCTACTGAGACCGCGGCTTCTTTCTGCTCACCTTTTTTTCTTCGCTGCGATTTAGCTCCGGACTGCGCCCCTGACATGTTAGGGGTAATTTAGCTGGTTTTGGGGGCTCGATGCTGCTGATAGTGGGTAGATTGTGCTCGGATGCTGCGGAGCTCACAGACTACACGTCCATCTTAGTCTGCGGTCCGGCCACGCCCCCCCTGTATCAGGGGTTTTGAGGACAGGTGTCAATCCATATCTGCCAAGTGACCCTATGTAGGAGGAACAGTCCCTATTCTGCTCTGTGTCAGTGTGTATCAGGGGTTTTGAGGACAGGTGTCAATCCATATCTGCCAAGTGACCCTATGTAGGGGGAACAGTCCCTATTCTGCTCTGTGTCAGTGTGTATCATGGTCTCTGTGGACAGGGAACAGTCTCTATTCTGCTCTGTGTCAGTGTGTATCAGGGGTTTTGAGGACAGGTGTCAATCCATATCTGCCAAGTGACACTATGTAGGGGGAACAGTCCCTATTCTGCTCTGTGTCAGTGTGTATCATGGTCTCTGTGGACGGTGAACATACTCTATTCTGCTCTGTGTCAGTGTGTATCATGGTCTCTGTGGACAGGGAACAGTCTCTTTTCTGCTCTGTGTCAGTGTGTATCAGGGGTTTTGAGGACAGGTGTCAATCCATATCTGCCAAGTGACCCTATGTAGGGGGAACAGTCCCTATTCTGCTCTGTGTCAGTGTGTATCATGGTCTCTGTGGACGGTGAACAGTCTCTATTCTGCTCTGTGTCAGTGTGTATCATGGTCTCTGTGGACAGGGAACAGTCTCTATTCTGCTCTGTGTCAGTGTGTATCAGGGGTTTTGAGGACAGGTGTCAATCCATATCTGCCAAGTGACCCTATGTAGGGGGAACAGTCCCTATTCTGCTCTGTGTCAGTGTGTATCATGGTCTCTGTGGACAGGGAACAGTCTCTATTCTGCTCTGTGTCAGTGTGTATCAGGGGTTTTGAGGACAGGTGTCAATCCATATCTGCCAAGTGACCCTATGTAGGGGGAACAGTCCCTATTCTGCTCTGTGTCAGTGTGTATCATGGTCTCTGTGGACAGGGAACAGTCTCTATTCTGCTCTGTGTCAGTGTGTATCAGGGGTTTTGAGGACAGGTGTCAATCCATATCTGCCAAGTGACCCTATGTAGGGGGAACAGTCCCTATTCTGCTCTGTGTCAGTGTGTATCATGGTCTCTGTGGACAGGGAACAGTCTCTATTCTGCTCTGTGTCAGTGTGTATCAGGGGTTTTGAGGACAGGTGTCAATCCATATCTGCCAAGTGACCCTATGTAGGGGGAACAGTCCCTATTCTGCTCTGTGTCAGTGTGTATCAGGGGTTTTGAGGACAGGTGTCAATCCATATCTGCCAAGTGACCCTATGTAGGGGGAACAGTCTCTATTCTGCTCTGTGTCAGTGTGTATCAGGGCTGGGCTTTGAGGACAGGTGTCAATGTTAGGTGATTTCTGCCCTTTATGGATTAAAAGCAGACTCTGCATCAACTGTGCAATTTTCCATGGGAGTTTTGCCATGGATCCCCCTCTGGCATGTCACAGTCCAGGTGTTAGTCCCCTTGAAACAACTTTTCCATCACTATTGTGGCCAGAAAGAGTCCCTGTTGTTTTGAAAATTCGCCTGCCCATTGAAGTCAATGGCGGTTCGCGCGGTTCGCCGGTTCGCGAACATTTGCGGAAGTTCGCGTTCGCCGTTCGCGAACCGAAAATTCCGGGTTCGCGACAACACTACTGAGGACCTTAGGGATGGAGCCTCCTTTTAAAACCTTGGTGGTTTTCCTGTCCTATCCCATGAATAATAGCCAGGAAAAGTAAATTACGGTAAGTATGAATACATTTTCCACTGTATTAATATTAAGATACACTTAGTGTATGTGTATGTATGTATTTAAATGTGTATGTGTATATATATATACTTAGATCATATATATATATATATATATATATCTGATCTAAGCATATATAATTTTATTTGAAACAGTTTTTAAACTTTATTTTAACTTTTTACAGGCAGCAGGGGGACTACCTGTAATTACAGGCACTCCCCCTGCTGGCACTGCTGTGGACAGCTATGCCGTCCATGTCTTCGTGAGGTCCTCGCAAGGACCTTGCGATCACATGGCCCAGGAGGGCCGGAACGGCAGCAGGGGGAATCCCCTGGGATGCCAGGTGAGTCCCCCCACTGCGATCGCTGGCGTGGGATCGCCGGCAAGCGGGTGTGTACACAGGACGGTAGGGACGTTCTATGCTGCCCGCCGGCATTTAGAGCTGGGTCCCTAAGGATGGCATAGCATGTGCATTGCCAAAACAATTATATATTTATATTATATGTATTGTATATATTATATTTGTACATATACAGCTGCAATCAAAATTTTTCAATCCCCATTGAAAATCAGGTTTACTGTCAAAATGTACAGACTTACACTGTTTGCAATAAACAAGTCAAACAAAAGCAATTGAAATAGCTCAACACAACAAATGCTTCAAGTGTTTTCCCCAAATTCAACTGAAAATGCAATTTATAATGACTTCATTAGTCTTAAAACCATTCAACCCCTTCATGGCAGGCATCTTTAGTACTTAGTAGAGCACCTGAAAATGCAATTTATAATGACTTCATTAGTCTTAAAACCATTCAACCCCTTCATGGCAGGCATCTTTAGTACTTAGTAGAGCACCTGTTTACTGTTATGACCTGCTGCAAACGAGATGCACAGCCAGACACCAGCTTCTGGCAGCGTTTCTGAGGAATCTCAGCCCATTGCTTATAAACAATGACCTCCAGTTCAGTATTATTCTCGGGTTTGCGTGCTGCAACCGCTTTCTTCAAATCCAACCAGTAATGTTGCCAAGTCTTGCTGCGGGTCTTTTGCAGTCACTCGAGGGTCTTGGAGGGTTGTGAGCTCACTGATGTTTTGGTGTGCTTTAAAGTCATGGGGAATCTTGTAAAAATGGCAAAATTAATGCAACATGTTGTATTGGTATTCTTCTGCATGAAGGCTGCGCATGGGACGCCTTTGGACTTTCTCGCATGATAATGACCCTTCGCACAAGGCCAAGTTGACCTTCCAGCAGAAAAAGATGAAGGTTCTGGAGTGGCCATCACAATCTCCTGACCTTAATATCATCAAGACCCTATGGGGAGATCTCAAACATGCAGTTCACGCAAGACTACCAAAGACTTTGCATGACCTGGAGGCATTTTGCCAAGACAAATAGGAGGCTATACCACCTGCAAGAATTAGGGGCCTCATAAACACCTATTACAACAGACGTGCACGGTGTTATTGATGCTAAAGTGGGCAATACACAGTATTAATAACTAAGGGTATGTAGACTTTTGAACAGGGGTTATTTCATTTTTTTCTTTGTTGCCATATTTTGTTTTATAATTGTGCCATTCTGTTAAAACCTAAAGTTGAATATGAATACTATAAGAGATAAAAGAAATGTGTTTTGCCTGCTCACTCATGTTTTCTTTAAAAATTGTGCATATATTACCAATTCTCCAAGGATATAGAAACTTTTGAGCGCAACTGTATAAATAAATAAATATATATATATATATCCTCTTGAAGGCTTTGACTCACAAGTTGGGGGAGTGGCTTCAACAGATTCCAGGTGGGACATCTGAGATCGCTGCCCAGAAGAGTGCAGTTCTAGGCACAACTAAGATACTGCGCTGAACCCTCAGACTCCCAGGCAGGGGCGTATTAGCCGCGAGGCAAACAAGGCATTTGCCTTGGGCGTCATTTTCCAGGGGGCGGCAAAAAAAAGCCGCCCCCAAACGCCCAGGGCAAATGCCTTGTTAGCCTTGCGGCTAACAGACATGCCGGATGGGCTGCTGGGCTGGCTGTTAGGCGCGGGCGGCACTGGCGAGGGAGCACTTTCCCCTGAGCTCTCTGCTCAGCTCCCTCGCGCGCCGCCCGCAGAGTGAGGCTGGGAGCGGGAATATGATGTCATATTCTGGCTCCGCCTCCCAGCCTCACTCTGCGGGCGGCGCGCGAGGGAGCTGAGCAGAGAGCTCAGGGGAAAGTGCTCCCTCGCCAGTGCCGCCCGCGCCTAACAGCCAGCCCAGCAGCCCGACCGGCAGCCCCAGGAAGAGAGAGATGCCTCCCCCCTCCCAGCATTCCTAGAGGTAAGGAGGCTGGGGGGGGTTGTTAAATAAATAAAATTAAAAAAAGTGAGTGTTAATGTGAGTGAGTGTGTCTGTCTCTTAGTGTGTGTGTCTCTTAGTGTGTGTGTCTCTTAGTGTGTGTGTCTGTCTCTTAGTGTGTGTGTCTCTTAGTGTGTGTGTCTCTTAGTGTGTGTGTCTCTTAGTGTGTGTGTCTGTCTCTTAGTGTGTGTGTCTGTCTCTTAGTGTGTGTGTCTGTCTCTGTGTGTCTGTCTCTTAGTGTCTGTCTCTTAGTGTGTGTGTCTGTCTCTGTGTGTCTGTCTCTTAGTGTGTGTGTCTGTCTCTGTGTGTCTGTCTCTTAGTGTCTGTCTGCTAGTGTCTGTCTGCTAGTGTCTGTCTGTTAGTGTATGTCTCTTAGTGTGTGTGTCTCTTAGTGTGTGTGTCTGTCTCTTAGTGTGTGTGTCTGTCTCTTAGTGTGTGTGTCTTAGTGTGTGTCTGTCTCTTAGTGTGTGTGTCTGTCTCTGTGTGTCTGTCTCTTAGTGTCTGTCTCTTAGAGTCTGTCTGCTAGTGTCTGTCTGCTAGTGTCTGTCTGTTAGTGTCTGTCTCTTAGTGTCTGTCTCTTAGTGTGTGTCTGTCTCTTAGTGTGTGTCTCTTAGTGTGTGTCTCTTAGTGTGTGTCTCTTAGTGTGTGTCTGTCTCTTAGCGTGTGTCTGTCTCTTAGCGTGTGTCTGTCTCTTAGTGTGTGTCTGTCTCTTAGCGTGTGTCTGTCTGTCTGTCAGTGTGTGCCTGTCTGTTAGTGTGTGTCTGTTAGTGAGTGTGAGTGTGTTTGCCTGTTAGTGAATGAGTGTCTGTTAGTGAGTATGTGTTTCTGTCAGTGAATGTGTGTGTGTGTGTATTTAGAATGCGGGGCAGGGTGGAAGGGTTGGGTGGGGGTGGCACGTGGAAGGGTTGGGTGGGGATGGGGGGGCGCCTGAGTTTTGTCCTGCCTAGGGCAGCACAAAACCAGGATACACCACTGCTCCCAGGCCTCTAGTAGAGGACATGAGAAATAAATATACCATCCAAGATGGGTGAGAAAATACATTAATATACTCATCTTACTCATCTGCCTTTGGTAACATTTTGAGAAGTGTTATAAGCAATCTATTTAATTATGATAAATTTGCCTCATATTGAGTGCCACAAATTTAATCTTCTGATGCATATTGGTTTTTTTTTCTGACATACATATTTGCATGACAAAATCTTCAATTTGACTTTAAAAAAAAAAAAAGACATTTGAAAAAAACATTAGCATATTCAGAGCTACATTAACATCTAGCTATTTGGTTAAATACATTTCACTAGATAGAACTGATATTTTACAAATCTGAATGGGAGAGATTTATCAATGTTCTGTTCTAACGTGGTCTAATGTATTAGAAGTGGGGCAATCACCATATGAGCCAGCAGGCACATTCCACCAGTAACCTTTTATATTTTGATATCACTTTTTAGAACAAAACACTTTAATAAATCTCCTATATTGTCTTTAACAAAAGCAGTGGGGTGGTGGATCTTACAGTATGACTTAGACACCTGTCACAAACCCGTGTCCATGTCTTGAATATTTTAGAGCTCACACAGCCTCAACATAAGTTCATTATACTACTTCTGGAACTGCTTGATCCTCATAATAGGAATTGGGTCATAAAGAAATACTGCCATCTTTATTTATGTCAAGGAACACAGACAACAAACCAACATTTGACATGGCTTCAGTTAACTGGAACACAATCTCCACTGCATACAGCGGTCCCATGAAAGCTCAGGCCCATTTTGGAGTGTCAGACATCAGATATTCATACAAATACAACAGCCAAGGTAAGTGTAAGATTTTTCTATGACTTGCATTACATATATCACAGCACTGAGTAATGCTAAGTAATGCAGGTTGTCTTCCTCACATTTTTGCCCTACATTACTTTTTTAAGATATTTTAAATCACGGAGATTCACGAGATTGTGAAGGTCTTCTTCACAATTTATAAAACTCTAAATGTTTTGCACTAGTCTCTCTCATGTCTTAAAGGGACACTATAGTCACCAGAACAACTATAGCCTGTTTTAGTTGTTCTGGTGTCTATAGCCTGTCCTTGCAGGCATTGCAATATAAACACTGCCTTTTCAGAGAAAAGGCAGAGTTTACAATACTGTCTAGTAACACCTCTAGTGGCAGTCACTTAGAAGGCCATCAGAGGTGCTTCCTGGGTTCCTTTAAGTGTAATAAGTGTACATAATTTGCTGTATTTATTGTGGAATGGGCTAAATCTTGGGCCATCACATAGCTCCCAACATTTCAAATGGACAAAGAGGGACACTTTAACTGTGGGGGGAGGTGGGGGTGGTCAGGGGCGGGGCTGTTTTGAGAAATTTTTGAAGAATGTATATTATTTACACAGACTGATTTCTAAACACATTCATTGTAGTGTATAGACACATTATTGTGAAAAAATATTACTGTTAAGCTTTGGTATAAATTCAGACTCTCAAAAATTGTGATTTTAATAATTTGTATGTGTGTGTCCGAATGTGTATGTGTGTGTAAGTGTATGTGTCTGTAAGTGTATGTGAGTCTCAGTGTGTGTGTGTATGTGTGTGTGTCTGTAAGTGTATGTGTGTGTATGTGTCTGTAAGTGTGTGTGTGTGTCTGTAAGTGTGCAAATGTATGTGTGTCTGAATGTGTATGTGTGTGTCTGAGTGTGTGTGTACGTGTTTGTCTGTGAGTGGTGTCTGAGTGTATGTGTGTGTGTGTGTCTGTAAGTGTATGTGTGTCTGTAAGTGTGTATGTGTGTGTCTGAATGTGAGTATGTGTCTGTAAGTGTATGTGTGTCTCAGTGTGTGTTTGGAAGTGTATGTTTGTGTCTGTATGTGTGTGTCTGAGTGTGTGTGTATGTATTTGTCTGTGAGCGTGTGTGCCTGAGTGTATGTGTGTCTGTCTGTAAGTGTGTGTGTGTGTGTGTGTGTGTGTGTAAGTGTTTGTGTCTGTACGTGTATATGTGTCTCAGTGTGTGTATGTGTGTGTGTCTGTAAGTCTGTAAGTGTATGTGTGTGTCTGAGTGTGTGTGTATCTGTTTGTCTGTGAGTGTGAGTGTGTGTGTCTGAGTGTATGTGTGTGTGTCTGTAAGTGTGTGTGTGTGTGTCTGAGTGTGTGTGTGTCTGTAAGTGTATGTGTGTCTCAGTGTGTGTATGTATGTGTGTGTCTGTAAGTGTATGTGTGTCTGAGTGTGAGTGTGTGTGTCTGTGAGTTTATGAGTGTATTTGTGTGTATCTCTACATGTGTCTGTATTCACGTCTGTATGTATGAGTCTCTGTGTGTGTCTGCATGTGTATCTGTTTGTCTACATGTGTGGGGGGCGGGGACGTGGGGGGTAGGAGATAGATGTATGGGGGGTGCCTAGGGCAATTTTCTGCACCATGGGGGGCTGGGGTGGAGGGGCCCTATAAGGAACAAAGTTGTTTTCCTGGCACTACAGTTTTTCTTGAAACAGGAAGAGATGTGGACTTGACCGGTAGGGATGGGGCAGATTTAGATTGGAGGGTGCCAGAGTTTTGTCATGCCTAGTGCTGCATAAATCCGAAATACACCACTGTATATCACCTTGTCTTGTCTATTCTGGGGCAAAATTTAGGTGGAGTCACTACAAACTGTTGAAGTTGAATGTTGCACATTTATCATTTTCACCTAGAACTGGCTAAGCTTTTTCTGGAAAAACATGCAGTTTTAAGACCTAGAAACCTTTTCTAAATGCAAGGTATTTTGTTAGGAGAAATTTTCTGAGTTGCTAATGCTATTACCATTTTACTCAAAATTGGGTCTTTCTTACAATTACTTCACATAGAGGTCAGGATCTCTGAACTGTATCGTCTTCAAAGAATGATTTGTAATCCAGTTTGAACCTTAATAAGCCCATAATAACAAGCTCAGTATTCAAATGCTTTCACCAAGGTAAAGGTCTGTCAGTTCCTAGATTTTGTTTCAATTTTTTTTCTGTGTATCATGCCCCGGTTATTCAGTTGTGAGCATCTCATCTAGTGTGTAGGTTTAAAATTACTTGATAAGGCCCCAGGGAGAGTGCGCAGCTTAGTGGACAGGGGCACATGTATGAGTGTGGGATGGATAAAGCATGATTGGCTATATGCTACATGTGGGAGTGTGAGATGTGAGGAAGTGGGTGGTGACAGATTAGACTGACCTCAGTGCCACTTAGGAGCCGGGCGAGCAACAAGTTTCCTGCCCCCCCTCCCTTTGCTGCTTTGGGCCCGGGGGATTGTCACAGCAAGGCGGGGGGGTGTCCTTGCCAAATAAGGGATGGTTTGGTAGATTAGATGAAAAAGGGGGATAATGGCCGGGTCTCATCCTCCCCCTGTCTCTTATGGTGAACCTGGAGGAAGTACCAGGTTGGACGTGTCCCCACTGGGTTGTAAGTCGACCAGTGGGGAGCATTATGGTTGGGCCCCACCGAGTGGGGGGGAGGTGAGAGCCTTGGGGATGTTAGATTGGCAAGGACGGTTTCTTTGGTTACTGTATGACTATATGCAAATTGTTTATGTTAATTTATGATAATTATAATTTTGTTATATGTTAAAAGGAGTTATACAGTATTTGGTTGTGTTAATAAATGCTGTGGCCTGTTTTCTCCAAGAAGTTGTCTGTCGTTATTTGAAGGGGTAAATTATGGTTTTATGGGTGATGAAGGGAATGCTATCCAATGCCCACTACGTACATACATGCCTTCTCTAGGTAAGGATATAATTTGACATTCAGGGTTATTCAGGGTTGAATTTCAAATTTAAGGCCATTCATAGATGAATTGAAGAATATATTCGACTCAGCTATTTTTACCTTAAATTTGTAATTCACTTTGAATTCTCACTTTGGTAAATAAATATCTCAGTAGAAAAAAAAAAAAGAAGAATCAATTCATTATTTTAGAATTGAGTTGAAAATGATTTCAACTCCCTCCCCTAGTTTCAGAAAGTGACTCTGCCACAAATATATCTTTATTTACATGTCCTTGCTTCAATTCTACAATTCCCTACTTTCCCCAATTAGTATTTATTTTGTCCCAATTCACCCTTTACACCTCAAGCTTTGCAATCTTTGCAGAGCCAGATCCTAATTCCCAGTGTCACATCTTTTAACGCTGGCAATGCCCTAATGTCACTGCCTTCTTTTGATCATAGTATGCGACTGGGGAGCACCATGGAGCCAGACGCAGTCGCACATGCCCAGTAAGCAACAAGAAAGGATCCTAAAGAAAGTTCGAGTTAGAACTGAAACGTCAATTTTTTGTTTGCATAGCATCTGCTGAATAAAAGTTAAGTTTTACTTTACCTTACTTTGAAGTCCTTGTAGTGCTATATTCTATATGCAGTTTGTATATATATATATATATATATATATATATATATATATATATTTGTGTTCAGGGCATCAGGGCCGTAGAGCTAGGGGTATAAAACCATTCAGGGATGAAGCAAAGTCGGTTGTGGTGTGCCAGAACCACCAATGAGGTAGGCCTGAAATAAAAGAGGGCCTACCTTATATAAATATAATAGAAAAGGGAAGTGGTGGATGGGGCAAATACCCAGACCCGAGATGGTAGTGAGGAGGGGTCTGGCGCTCCTTAAGAAGGGAAACCAAGACCCTCCTATAACTACAGGTCCAGCCTTCCATTTGTGTTCAGGGAATCAAAGCCATAGAGCTAGAGGTATAAAAACATACAGGGATGAGGCAAAGTCGGTTGTGGTGTGCCGGAACCACCGATGCGGTAGGCCTGAAATAAAAGAGGGCAAAAAGAGATATCATAACGAAATGTATTCAGTCTACAAATACAATATAGCTACATAACATAATCATGTTCCGGAAGGGTAGCCGTACTTCTTGTACAGGTTGAGTTATGTATCTAGTGTAGGCAGTGGGCCATCGACCTAACGTCTTAATAATATGTACCGGAATATTCTTGTTGGAAGACATGGTAGTGGCTCCTATAGGGAATGAATTACCTGAGTAATTTGTTGAGTTAACCCCTAACCGTACCAATAACATTCAAACATAAAGCATAAATCTACTAGTAGTGAGTGTATTTCCATGTAAAGCAAGCAATGGTTTGTTTGGTGAACATTGACTGGAGGAAAGGTAGTGATCTAAAACTTTAACGGGGCACCATTGCTTGTGGGATAATACTTAATTTTTACTGTCTGCCCCCTACCACTAGTTTTTGTGTGGTGTAGTGAAAGTACGCAGTGGTCATCTGATTTTACCATATGTATTCTTGCGAAGAAGTCAGTGGAGTTGTAGTTAATGGTGGTGAATTTTTGCGGTCGGAGAAACCCGTAGAACGCCAAATAAATGGCAGTTTTAATTACGTGATTTGTCTGGGTTTTGAATGACGATGTATCTAGGAGGTCTGAAAGGGACTGGAACAAGTGATCATGGATTGTTAGTCTAGAAGGTGTACAATAGGTATGGGTGTGGAATCTTTGATACCTTTCAATATGGCTTTAACCTGGTTTAATTAGGCCATGTGGTGAGGATATGATGTTGAATGCCGGTAAGGTATAATTTAATAGTGTTGAAGGATAGTTTAAGATGAAGGTGGCAAAAGGAAATAAACGCAACCATGGTTTCCATAGAGAATTTGTCTATAATGTGAAATCTATAAAAATATGAAAAGCTCTATCATAAGATTATCTCATGTTAGCAGAAAGACCAAATTGGGAGAGATAACGCCCATGAGGTAGTAGATTATCTAGTGCATGACCAGTTCCTGCTACAGTGGTGCTAGGGTAGCAACCTGTGCTGCTGTTGGCAATGCTTCCAGAACTCCTGAAATCGAGATCGAGACAAATGATCAGATGCAACATTCAGGAATCCAGGAACATGTGCACATGTCAAGAAAAAATTATGACTAGCAGCTAGCCATGTCAACTTCCTCATGAAACGCATGATGGTCAGGGATGACGATTGTCCCTTGTTAACAATATGGCATGTAGCCATGTTGTTGGAAAAGCACCGTACCGTATTACCTGACCAGTAACCGCCCCATTTGACTGCAGCTGCCATAATCGGATAAAGTTCAAACAATGCTGAAATGCTAGTGAATTCAGAGACCTCCTTAATTTCATCTGGCCAGTTCCCCTACACCCACTTATTGCCAAATATTGCTGCAAAACCAGATGTGGCAGCAGCATCTGTCCAGATTGAAAAAGACATGTCAGTTAGTACCGGGATAAATATGCTTTTCCCATTTCAATTTAGCAGGAATTCCCTCCACATGCGTAAGTCGGCGGTGCGTGCAGATCCAGCGCAATGCGGGAGGAATCCGACTGAAATTGGAGAAAAAGACAAAGTAATCTGGATATAAATGACCTCTCTTGTGGATTGATCTTCATAGCAAAATTGAGGGAACCCAACAGTGATTGGAGTTCCTTCCTATTGCAAGATTCTGCTTCAAGGTACTGGTTGATACAGGATAGAATGCATTCAATCTGTTCAGTGGGGAGGCTGGCGTGCATATGAATTGAGTCCAAAACTACCCCTAGGAAATTGATAATAGTATCAGGACCTTCAGTCCTACTTGGTGACACGGGGAAGCCCAAATGCTTAAGCAGTTGTATAGCAACATTGAGGCTGGTGGGAGGATGTGAGTTATCTTCTACAGTCAGAAAGTCAGCCAGGTAATGAACCACTGTGGGGCATCTACAGATATTAAAGCGGCACTGTCATGGCCACATCATCTTTTTTTTTTAAAGCTATTAACATTAAACCCTTAAACTTCCCCTTAATCCCATTTAAATATTTCTAAATCCCTTTACTTACCTTTTTTGGAAGGTTTGCTGGTGATCCGGATCTATTTCCAGGAGGTCGCCATCTTCCTCTCGCCGGATAACACGTGACCGCGGCTCCTTCATCTTCCCATACTCACCCGTGCGGTAAATTCCCGCGCATGCCCCTCGACGCTATGATGGCCTCCTCCTGACCTTCCTCCAGCCTCCGCGCGAACCGAATGAATGGGCGTCTACAAATGAATTGACAGGTCATTTGGTCGTTTTCTTTGACGGCCCCATGACCATATATGGTGATGTTCAGCACTCTGACCTGTGCTGAACATCACCATTTGTTAAAATGTATTAATTTTCTATTTTTAATAAAGATTTCTATATCCTGCCTCCATTTTCCCTTCTGCTCCCTCTCCAGATAGCCAGCTATCCATCTATGACCTGCAGCTATATTAGGAGGTATTATTTTCTTATATCTTTTAATTTATTAATTTTACATTTGTTTTCCCTTATTTTCCCTATTTAATTTCTATTTTTAGTTAGCTATTTAGTGGACCTGCCCCCCTCCAATTCCACTCACACTACACTTAGCCAGCCTCCCATTATTAATAATTATTTTCCCTATTCAATTTCTATTTTTAGTTAGCTATTTAGTGGACCTGCCCCCCCCCCCCGCAATTCCACTCACACTACACTTAGCCAGCCTCCCATCATTAATAATTATTTTCAATATTTTCCCTATTTAATTTCTATTTTTAGTTAGCTGTTTAAGCTGAAAGTGTTTGCTGCACGTGGTATCTGTTTGCTGCACGTGTTAGAATGTTTTCGCTGAAAGTGTTTGCTGCACGTGGTATCTGTTTGTGTTTGCTGCACGTGGTATCTGTGTTTGTGTTTGAAATAGTAGCTGTATGATTTTGCTGTTACTGAATACATACAGTATTAAATACATCATATTCAAATACTACCAGATCCAACCTGTAACCCTAAAAGCATTCACCCTGAACCAGTGAAACTGAACCAATACGCGGCGTGGATTCAATAAACAACAATCGAATGACAAAGCCTAAAATACTCATCCAAAGCTTTTGTTAAAAAATTTTTAAATATGAATTACAGTATATTAATAGTTTATATACATAATATATGTAATTTGCTGCAGGATCAACTCGCATATTACCAGAAGTAAACTTGTACAGTGCCACCATCTACAACATACTGTGACACCGTCAATAAAGAGGTATTACCAAGCAATAATTACAGCAATACATCATAATAAGGGAAATATACATCCATTATAATGTGTACTTCAACATAATATAGTATACAATATTGCGTACGTACAATATAAAAGTGTTAATACCTAAAATGAGCGTTATGTAGTGAGCATTGAAACAATGAACCATAGTGTAAAAACACACTTTTTTATGGATATATATATATATACACACACACACACACACTCACACATTTAAAGATACCTCTTGACGTATAACCAACAAGCCATCTGAAATAACTAGAAGACTTCACCACCATTATGCAAAGTATTGTGAGCATAAGAACCACAATGCATTAATAGGTTGTATACATTTTATATGTAATATAGCGCTGGATCAATAACACTATTGAATGACAACAACTCCTACAACACCTTTCTAAACATCTATAACACACTGTGAATCGGACACTAAAGATGAACTACCAGTCTATATGCAGTGCAAAATATATTATCGTGTGAACCTAAACATAATATAGCTTAAAATATTTCATAGATTAACAAAGTTTAAATACATGAAATATGCAGTATGTATTCAAGCACCAGCAGCGGTATAGCACCAGCATGATATGGAGATAAATAAATATATGTATATATATCAAAATCAACATGCTCCAGTTTGATTATTTTTCATAGATGTAATCTTTAATAATTAACATGTGAAGAGTCAATCATTGCATATATAATTTTGTGCACATTTTATAGCCAAAAAAAGTGCATTAAAAGTATGTACTCCTTTCTGTGATTATTTTTTACTTCAACTGAGGTTGCTTTGACGTCAGAAATTTAAATGAAGATATTGCAATTAGACACTATATTTAAATGCAAGAATTATATATCAAATAGCAAAGAGTGCTTTGTAATAGTGAGTACATTTTGACTGATTATTTTGTATATTTCAGGATTTTTATGCGCGAATCGTCGTTTGATTTTTTATTTCTTAGCGTCCTATATATTTTAAGGTACTGTACATTATCAATGGTTGTAAATAATTTGTATTACATTATTGAAAGAAACATCCTAATTTAAATTTACTTTTTCATTTTCAGGTAAATATGCCTAACTGCGTTGTTACCGGGTGCAGGAGCAGACCTGGGAGAACTGGGCATGAAGTAATAACTCTTCATGTCTTTCCCAGTAAAAGATTTTTAGACAGAAAATGGCTGGAGCAGACTCGTCAGAATTTTGTTAATATAGAACAAATTTTAGATATTATAACTGACCCAAAATATCAGTCTACGTACCGGATCTGCTCCAGACATTTTGAGGACAGTTCCTTTGAGTTGAGGGGATCAAAGCGTTTTTTAAAACCGGATGCACTGCCTTCAAAATTCAATTTTGAAGCAGGTCTTCCTTGCATAGCGGAAGAGGTATTCCATAGGCATAAAAAAAAACAAAGCAATGGATGTAAACACATCATTGGCCTGTACCTCTGTTAATCACTTTGAGCTTGCCAAGATTATGTGCGATGCTTCAACTTCAACTGAATATTTAAATTGTACAAGGGAAATATCAATTCAGACGGACTGTATACCAGTGGAAGAGGCAATTGAATTTGCCAAATCCACTAACCACGAGGCTCCAATTTTAAAATGTATAAAAATGGAGCATTCATATTGTAAAGACATGCCTATTATCTTAGAGACTGAAGTGTTCAGTCCATCTAAGATAATAACTTCAACCCCTATTAAAATTAAAGATAAAGAAATGGAATTCGGAACCATTACAGAGGAATCAAATGAAGATCCAAAGGATCTTTTGGATTTTTTAAACCAAGATATTGCAGAACTACACAATGTATCTACAGATATTGACAGTAGTGCTGCAATTAAGGAGTCAGACTTAGAGAGTACTTTGATTGTCTCCAAAGAGTAAAAGCGTGATCCAGACTATGTCATGGATAGTTTTTGCACTATGGATACATCCACTGATTTAGAGGTGAACACTGATGAATCAAATATTGAATTTCAGTGTGTAACTGACCGGAAATGTGTAGTATTTGAATCTTGTCTAGATTTGTTATGCTACAAAATCCCATGCCAGAAAAACTTGCACTGTACATCTAAGATTGTTTCTCTTAGAAAGCGTACAGAGGGTTCGCTATTAAAAATCTATGCGAATTGTAAATCTGGACATAAATTTCTGTTGTGGCACAGTCAGCCACTCATTAGCCAAATTGGTGCTGGCAATATATTAATGGCAGCATCAATTCTCTTCAGTGGCTGTAATTCTAAAAAAATCCATGAAATGTTAAACATTTATGGATTACAACATATTTCGGAAAGTGGGTATTACCGTTACCAACGGAAATACCTTTTTCCTGCTTTGTCACATCATTGGCAATTGGAGAAAGACATTTGTAGACCCCTGTGGAATGAACTTCCACTCTGCTTGAGTGGAGATGGTCAATGTGACAGTCCAGGATTTAGTGCTAAATATTGCATTTACATTTTCATGGATGTCTTTGGTAAAAAAATTATTGACTTCGAAATTACACAGGTGTCTCAGACAACGTCATCCGTTGCTATGGAAAAACTAGGTTTTCAGACTTGTTTGGATAGAATGAGATCTGAAAACCTTGATGTCCAAATGATCGCTACTGATCGTCATGTTGGCATCCGTAAATTGATGAGAGAAAAGTATAGTGGCATTACACATCAATTTGATGTATGGCACTATGCTAAAAATCTCAGAAAGAAGCTTGTGGCAATTTCTAAGAAAAAAAATTGTCATGACATTTCTTTTTGGATCAGGCAAATTAATAACCACTTTTGGTGGTGCATTAAGATGTAAAAGAGCGTTGGAATTCACTCTCTTGTCACATTTCCAATTGTCACGAATGGGAAGGTGCAGAGAAGTACCACGCTTGTGCGCACGAACCACTATCACAAGAAGTGATTGACAAAGGTTTATGGTTGAAACCAAAGTCACAAGCATATGAAAACCTAGTTAAATTTATTAATGATAGTCAGCTTGTGAAGGATTTTGACCACTTAGTCCACTTCTGTCACACAGGATGTCTGGAGATATTCCATAGCCTTGTTTTGAAATACAGGCCCAAAAGGATTAATTTTGGACTAGATTCCATGGAGGCTAGAACAATTTTGGCCATTCGTTAATCGTGAGCAAGCAATTGTCAAAGTTTCGTTCAAAGGCACTGATCCTGTTGGAACTTCGCGGAATAGATTAGAATTCCCACGTTCCAGAAAAAGATGGGTTGTTCGTACTATGTACGAGCCAATGACAATCACTCATATAGAACAAATTCTTATGAGTGTATTAAAAATTTGCAGTGAGAGTTAGCATGTGGATTGGACTTCAAAATCCACAACAGTACCCAAAAACATTGCTAAAATTCCAAAGCCTGATAAAAAAAAGGCAGTAGAAGAGCATGTGAGCCGTTTCAAGTAATTAAAGCGGCACTGTCATGCGAACGTACCCGTCTCCTGTTTCATTTTCTCTTCCTTTCTCAGAATCATTTATTCTTTTATTTTTAATTATTTCTCATGTAGTTTTCTTGACCACATAAAACAAAGAAGGGACTACTTTGTCTTATGTATTTTTCCTATGCTTGACTTTCCTTGATCAAAGGAGAAGATTAAGTCCGCTCCAATTCTTGTGTCCAATAAAGTTTTGGCACAATACTCACTCTCCTACTTTACACAGGAAATGGAGCATACTTAAGCTCCTCCTTTAGCCATAGAAAGTCAAGCCTTGGGGGAAAAAAAAGTAGTAGTCATTACTTTGTCTTTGGTGTTAAAGAAATATATCAGGAATAAAAAAAAGGATAAATGATTCTGAGAGAGGAGAAGATAAATTAATTGGAGAACGGTATGTTTATGTTCGGCATAACAGTGCCAGTTTAAAGAAACATAATAAGGTCAAAAACACAAAAGTGTTCTTGACTTTAGAATGGTGCAAACACTATTTAGCCCCCCATAGCACACTTCAATATTATAGAAACTCACCTTATTTCCATAGCCACACATGTCCACTTGTGCTCTCTATCCTAGGCCAGTCATCGTACAAATTTCACCAATGTCAATGGTCTTTTAAAAAATTTCTAAGGCATTGTTTTAAGTTTTATATCTGTTATTTTTATCTGTTCAAGTTAAAGTTTGCAGTTAAAAGTTAAATCAACACAAAGATAAAAGTAGGACTTATTAAAAACAATTCTGCTTATATGTTTGAGGACACGTAAACACTAAGCTCGATCTTTTTGTTAGCATACATCATATTTTAAAATAACAACAATTAGATTAAAATAATTATAATAATAACATATTTAATTAGAGTCTTAGAATATTATTAACTAAATTTAGGAATTATTCTGTTGTTACTAAAACACTTAATGCAGCTTTGACTACAAGGTTGCCTAAAAATGTCTATAATTAATTCATTAAAAAGTAATTGTATTAATGAAAAGTATATTCTAGATTAAGAAAGAATTAAATAAATCATATTAAAACAATTTTATAATAAAATAATTAAAAAGTAACTTTATTTTCTCGGTTTAGCTTAATTCAGAAAAAATATAATTGCATAATTGAGAAAGAATTATGTAAATTTAAAAATTAAATTTGATACAAATATTATAGATTACAATTGTAATATTCTAGTTATAATATATTTATTGTAAATTGATAACATTAAAATAATTACATCTAAAAACGATTTAAATTAAACTTATAAAACATTTAAATATTTAACAGTTTGAATTAATTTTAAAAAGTTAAATAAACATTAAAATTGATTTTTAAATTAAAATATATAAAGATTAAGTTTTATGCTATTAATAAAGTTTAAAGTTAGAAATGTAATACGTTTCCTGTATTAATTTGGTGTTTGCGTATATATTTCTTGAAAGCCACCCAATCAGAGTGCTCTGTGTCATTTTACACAGCGTGGGAAAGTTCTTTGGAATTTTCTCACGCTGTGTAATTTGACTATTTGACTCATAACACTCTGATTGGCTTAAAGGGACTCTATAGTCACCATATAAAAGCAAGAAAGACAGGTCCCCCAGCCTTCCTTCTTGCTTTTATATGTACTTTCATTTATTAAAAATAAATTTCGAGGTGTTTTTATATTAAAAACTTACCTCCGTTCCAGCGCCGAGCTCCCCGCTAGGCCGCGCCCCCTTTTTCGTCAAAATGACGAAATCGCGGGGCCCAATGGGACGGCTTCGCGCTGGACCAATCGCGTTCTTCATAGAGCGGCATTGAATGCCGCCCTATGAAGAACCTGAGCGCTTTACCGCGCATGTGCGCGGAATGCGCGTTCGCGAGCTGAGCTGTCTGACTGACAGCTCAGCTCGCTTTCTAAAATTATCAATAAGGGGGGGGACCTACTGTCCCCCCCCGGCCCCCACCCCTGTGCGGCGGGTGGGGGCCCTAAAATTATCAATGAGGGGGGGACCTACTGTCCCCCCCCCGGCCCCCACCCCTGTGCGGCGGGTGGGGGCCCTAAAATTATCAATGAGGGGGGGACCTACTGTCCCCCCCGGCCCCCACCCCTGTGCGGCGGGTGGGGGCCCTAAAATTATCAATGAGGGGGGGGACTTACTGCCCCCCCCCCGGCCCCCACCCCTGAGCGGCGGGTGGGGGCCCTAAAATGATCAATGAGGGGGGGACCTACTGTCCCCCCCCCGGCCCCCACCCCTGAGCGGCGGGTGGGGGCCCTACAATTATCAATAAGGGGGGGACCTACTGTCCCCCCCCGGCCCCCACCCCTGTGCGGCGGGTGGGGGCCCTAAAATTATCAATGAGGGGGGGACCTACTGTCCCCCCCCGGCCCCCACCCCTGAGCGGCGGGTGGGGGCCCTACAATTATCAATAAGGGGGGGACCTACTGTCCCCCCCGGCCCCCACCCCTGTGCGGCGGGTGGGGGCCCTAAAATTACCAATGAGGGGGGGGACTTACTGCCCCTCCCCGGCCCCCACCCCTGAGCGGCGGGTGGGGGCCCTAAAATGATCAATGAGGGGGGGACCTACTGTCCCCCCCCCGGCCCCCACCCCTGAGCGGCGGGTGGGGGCCCTACAATTATCAATAAGGGGGGGACCTACTGTCCCCCCCGGCCCCCACCCCTGTGCGGCGGGTGGGGGCCCTAAAATTCACAATAGGGAGGGGACCTACTGTCCCCCCCCCCGGCCCCCACCCCTGTGCGGCGGGTGGGGGCCCTAAAATTCACAATAAGGGGGGGGGACCTACTGCCCCCCCCCCGGCCCCCACCCCTGAGCGGTGGGTGGGGGCCCTAAAATTATCAATAGGGGGGAACCTATTGTCCCCCCCCGGCCCCCACCCCTGAGCGGTGGGTGGGAGCCCTAAATACAAAGGGGGTGGGGACCCTAGTTAACCCTCTCCCCCCCACCCCCCCTCCCCCCCAAAAAACTTATCTCCCTACCTACCCCCCTCACCCTAAAAATAATGAGGGGGGACCCTTTAACTAAAAACCTGTAAAGAAAAAAAAAATAAGATAAAAACAACTTACCATTCGATGTTTTCTTTCTTCTAAAATCTTCTTTCTTCAGCCCCAAAAAAGGCCAAATAAAAATCCATAATAACCGACGCAATTAAAAAAAAAAAAAAAAAACGAGCGCAAAAAAAAATAATCCATCTTCACCCATGGAGGGCTCCGCGCAGACTGAGCTCCGCAGGGCGGGGCAAGGCTTATAAAGCCTTGCCCCGCCCTGCAATTATGCTAAGAACACTCTGATTGGTGGGTTTAAGCCAATCAGAGTGCTCTTTGTCATTTTACAAGCGTGGGAAAGTTCTTTGGAATTTTCCCACGCTTGTAAAATGACACAGAGCACTGTGATTGGATGGATTTCAAGCCATCCAATCACAGTGCTCTGTGTCATTTTACAAGCGTGGGAAAGTTCTTTGGAATTTTCCCACGCTTGTAAAATGACACAGAGCACTGTGATTGGATGGATTTCAAGCCATCCAATCACAGTGCTCTTTGTCATTTTACAAGCGTGGGAAAGTTCTTTGGAATTTTCCCACGCTTGTAAAATGACACAGAGCACTGTGATTGGATGGCTTGAAATCCATCCAATCACAGTGCTCTGTGTCATTTTACAAGCGTGGGAAAATTCCAAAGTACTTTCCCACGCTTGTAAAATGACAAAGAGCACTGTGATTGGATGGATTTCAAGCCATCCAATCACAGTGCTCTTTGTCATTTTACAAGCGTGGGAAAGTTCTTTGGAATTTTCCCACGCTTGTAAAATGACACAGAGCACTGTGATTGGATGGCTTGAAATCCATCCAATCACAGTGCTCTGTGTCATTTTACAAGCGTGGGAAAATTCCAAAGTACTTTCCCACGCTTGTAAAATGACAAAGAGCACTGTGATTGGATGGATTTCAAGTCATCCAATCACAGTGCTCTTTGTCATTTTACAAGCGTGGGAAAGTTCTTTGGAATTTTCCCACGCTTGTAAAATGACAAAGAGCACTCTGATTGGCTTAAACCCACCAATCAGAGTGTTCTTAGCCTAATTGCAGGGCGGGGCAAGGCTTTATAAGCCTTACCCCGCCCTGCGGAGCTCAGTCTGCGCGGAGCCCTCCATGGGTGAAGATGGATTATTTTTTTTGCGCTCGGGTTTTTTTTTTTTTTTTTTATTCCGTCGGTTATTATGGATTTTTATTTGGCCTTTTTTGGGTCTGAAGAAAGAAGATTTTAGAAGAAAGAAAACATCGAATGGTAAGTTGTTTTTATCTTATTTTTTTTTTCTTTACAGGTTTTTAGTTAAAGGGTCCCCCCTCATTATTTTTAGGGTGAGGGGGGTAGGTAGAGAGATAAGTTTTTTTGGGGGGAGGGGGGGTGGGGGGGAGAGGGTTAACTAGGGTCCCCACCCCCTTTGTATTTAGGGCCCCCACCCACCGCTCAGGGGTGGGGGCCGGGGGGGGGACAATAGGTCCCCCCCTATTGATAATTTTAGGGCCCCCACCCACCGCTCAGGGGTGGGGGCCCCCCTTATTTTTTATTTTAGGGCCCCCACCCGCCGCACAGGGGTGGGGGCCGGGGGGGGACAGTAGCCACCCCCCCCCCCTTATTGTGAATTTTAGGGCCCCCACCCGCCGCACAGGGGTGGGGGCCGGGGGGGGACAGTAGGTCCCCTCCCTATTGTGAATTGTAGGGCCCCCACCCGCCGCACAGGGGTGGGGGCCGGGGGGGGGACAGTAGCCCCCCCCCTTATTGTGAATTTTAGGGCCCCCACCCGCCGCACAGGGGTGGGGGCCGGGGGGGGACAGTAGGTCCCCTCCCTATTGTGAATTTTAGGGCCCCCACCCGCCGCACAGGGGTGGGGGCCGGGGGGGGGCAGTATGTCCCCCCCTTATTTTTTATTTTAAGGCCCCCACCCACCGCACAGGGGTGGGGGCCGGGGGGGGACAATAGGTCCCCCCTTATTGATAATTTTAGGGCCCCCACCCGCCGCACAGGGCAGTATGTGCCCCCCTTATTTTTAGGGCCCCCATCCACCGCTCAGGGGTGGGGGCCGGGGGGGGGAGGAGAGTAGGTCCCCCCCCCCCCCTTCAACCACTATTGTGGCCGGACAGCATCCCTGTGGGTTCGGGCTTCAGCTGTCAGCTGAAGCCACGCCCACAGCAGTGCTGACAGGCTGTCAGCACACAAAGCGCGTTCACAGTGCTTTGTGTGCTGATAGCCCGTCTGATGCATTCACCCAGAATGCATCGGACGAGAGGCCTTTTTAGGGCCTCTGAACTCGGAAGTCCCTCTGGTGGCCGTCTGATTGACTGCAACAAGAGGTGTTCCAAGCTTCCAATGTAAACACTGCATTTTCTCAGAAAATACAGTGCTTACAAGAAAAAGGCTCCGGGTAGCTGTAGCACTCACCTAAACAACCTCATTAAGCTGAAGTTGTTCATGTGACTATAGTGTCCCTTTAAACCAACCAATCAGAGTGTTCTAAGTCTAATTGCAGGGCGGGGCAAGGCTACAAGCAAGGATTAATTTTTTTTTGCACTCGTTTTTTTTTTTTTTTTTTTTAAGTGCGACGGGTATGATGGCTTTTTATTTGGCCTTTTTGGGGGCTGATGAAATAAGATTTTAGAAAAAAGAAGACGGCAAATGGTAAGTTTTTTTCTTTACAGGTTAGTTATTTTATTCCCCCCTCACTATTTTTAGGGTGAGGGGGGTAGGTAGGGGATAGTTTGATTTGGGTGGGAGGGGTGACTAGGGGCTTGGAACCCTTAGTCACCTTGATTGGGGGGGTATTTCATTTAGGGCCCCCACCCACCGCTCAGGGGTGGGGACCGTGGGGGGACAGTAGGTCCCCCCCTTATTGTTTTTTTAGGGCCCCCACCCACCGCTCAGGGGTGGGGACCGGGGGGGAGGACAGTAGGTCCCCCCCTATCTTTCTTTAGGGCCCCCACCCACCGCTCAGGGGTGGGGGCCAGGGGGGAGGACAGTAGGTCCCCCCTTATTGTTTTTTTAGGGCCCCCACCCACCGCTCAGGGGTGGGGGCCGAGGGGAGGACAGTAGGTCCCCCCTATCTTTATTTAGGGCCACCACCAACCGCGCAGGGGTGGGGGCCAGGGGGGGAGGACAGTAGGTGCCCCCCTATCTTTATTTAGGGCCCCCACCCACCGCTCAGGGGTAGGGGCCGGGGGGAGGACAGTAGGTCCCCCCCTTATTGTTTTATTAGGGCCCCCACCCACCGCGCAGGGGTGGGGGCCAAGGGGGGAGGACAGTAGGTCTCCTCCCCTTATTGTTTTTTAGGGCCCCCACCCACCGCTCAGGGGTGGGGCCGGGGGGGAGGACAGTAGGTCCCCCCCATCTTTATTTAGGGCCCCCACCCACCGCGCAGGGGTGGGGGCAGGACACCAGCCGCGCAGGGGGGGGTTATTAGGTTTTTTTTTTTTTACAGAGAGCAGCCATAGGCTGCTCACTGCTTACTACACATGCGCCTACTCGCGATATAGCGAGTAGCGCATATTATTTACTAATACTAAGTAATTTTTACTTAGTATTAGTAAATGTAGCTGAAAGACCAATTTAGGTCTTTCAGCCTTTTAGTAGATAGCTCCCTAATACCGTGGGAAACTAAGCGGCTGCAAGATGCAGCCGCGGCATTGAATAGGATCGGAGTTTCATTCATTAGAATGAAATTCCGATACGAACAAAGTGCCGAATTGCGATCTAAAAGAAACGAACATACTGTTCTCATTCAGTTAGAACGCAATTCGGCCGTTTCGTCTAAAATGACAGGAAGCATCGCGGGAACACAGAGGAAAGGTAAGGATTATGGGAAAATTGCTCTGACCAGCGGAAATGAAGCACACTTTGCTCCTCTGCTGGTCAGAGCTGGTCAAGTGGAGGAATCCTCCATAAGGCAAAGAGTCCCTACTTTGTCTTATGATTTTAAAGAAAACTAAAGAAGACAGGAAGAAAAGAATAACAGATCCTGAGAGAGGGGGAGAAGAGGAAGAGATTGAGGAAAGGTAAGTTCGGCATGACAGTGCCGCTTTAAGTAGCATCCAACACAACGTCTCAGCGAACATATTAAAGATCCTTGGACTGCTTTTCGAACCAAAAGTGAGAAAAAATAGTATGACCCTATTATGGCCACTTAACACCATGTAGATGCAAGAGTGAAGGGTGAATGGGGAGGAGCTTGAAGATGTTCACTATGTCGGTTTTGCTAAGCCAAGCTCCTACTCCGGCTGCCAGGATGGCATCTATGCTATTATCAATGGTAGTGTATTGGAGTGGAAATTCCTCAGATGGAATGAGAGAGTTAAGACTAGGTGTTGTAGTAGCGGGGGGGAGCAGAGAGGTTGATGAGTAACCTTTGCTTATTAGACATATTTCCAGTGACCACACCTATAGGGTTAGTTCTCCATACAGAAAAAGGTGGCGATTTGAATGGACTTAGTAAAAACCCCTGATCTACCTCTTTATTGATCAGCTCATTGATAGTGTCAATGTTAGCAAGAGCTGTCTGTAAGTTGTTGCATTCGACTATCCCTGAAGGAATGTAAATGATACCTGTGTGAAACCCATCCGTAAACCCAGACACTAAAAATTCCACTAGATGTTGTGATGGGTGGTTGTGCAACAATTCCCTAAGTAGTGATATATTGACAGACGAAAGATAAGACTTAGGGTATAATTTATTAGGGCATATAGTCTTAGAAGGTGCCCGGAAGCACTGTGAGCACACATGCAACAGTCTGCAGGCACTGTAACCGCAAGTGCCTGCATTGAAATTGTTACAGATTTGTGACTACCATAAAAACACAATATTCCATCCCAATTTATCTTTCATAACCCTGTCAGGTCTAGCTGTGGTAGTCAGTTGGGGTAAAAGGCACTTACTTCCGGGGTGTTTGGGCATATGTTAGTGGTGCGGGAAGAGGATGAGCAGATAGCACAAGCTGGTGTCTTGAGGCCCGCAAAATGTCTACAAAACAGTTCCATATCCAACATACTCCAGTCTGCTTAGTAAATGAATTGGGCCAGTGATGCAGTCGCCCTTGCGAAGAAAGAACAGTGGTAGTTGTAAAAGGACGTGCCACCTACAAGTCCACCAGCTTGTGGAGGTAAAGATCAAATTCTTCCCTCCTGTCAGGGAATACTGAACAAACCACATCCGATATATCCCAAATGCGAGAACAAATTCCAGTATGCCTAATTTGTGATTCAGTCTGGGATCCCTGGATTTCAAAACTACAGATACGTCACCAGAAGCGTATGTCTTGTTCTCAAGGACATCTTGGGAGACAATGAGGAGTGAGACCAAATTCATGTATTTCCCCTCCAAGATGTCCTTTTTAATGTAAGCCGGTACAATATGTGCAGGGTTAATAATATGCGGATTCTTAGGGCTAATTGGGATATTACCAGATTGGGTGCTGGGGGGGATTAGCGGAATCAGGAGTAACCAGTGCTGATGGAGAACTCAATTGGGTTCCTGAGTCCATCCTATACAACTTGTCATTGATTGGCCTAAAGAGGATAGAACTGATGATAAAACAGTCTGTAGACTGGAAGACTGGCCACCACTGGATCCCTCTCCAGCCCCTGGGTATTAAGTAACCTATACAGTTCAGCTTTCCTGGCCATAGCCGGATAGGGGATGTATCTTTTGCATAATTCTGCTGTGATCCTCGGAATGGTCCAGGATCTGAAAGATGAAGGGCTTGCGGTACCACCACCTCGAGATGGGGTAACAGTTCTAGCTGGTGTACTAGGGATAGATCCTCCCCGCCTTCAGGTAGTTGCGACATACTAAAATTATACATAGGAGGTTATACGGGGTCCACTAGCTATACTGGCTGGCTAGCTAATGCCAAGTGGCGATAAAATTACCTCTAATGTTGACAGGTGACACCCTGCTAATTGTCAAGCGGCTCGATATAGTCTTAAATTAGAGGGTCAAAGGTTTAAAAATAATATCAGGAAGTATTACTTTACTGAGAGGGTAGTGGATGCATAGAATAGCCTTCCAGCTGAAGTGGTAGAGGTTAACACAGTAAAGGAGTGTAAGCATGCGTGGGATAGGCATAAGGCTATCCTAACTATAAGATAAGGCCAGGGACTAATGAAAGTATTTAGAAAATTGGGCAGACTAGATGGGCAGAATGGTTCTTATCTGCCGTCACATTCTATGTTTCTATCTTTCTATGCGTTGGAGCGAGTGGGATATGTGGCCACAAGGTTGTGGCAGGGTGACGGCCTCTCTGTGACATGTACAAGCATAAGACAGAATGCAAGTGACAAGTGAGGCCCTTACTATGCAACTAAGCGAGGCGACTAACTATGATTTGGCCCGAATGGCGAACGTACCTCTGAGATGAGGATGGGTGATGACCTCGTGGGACATCTAAGCTAAGGCGTACAAGCCCTCGAAATAATTATCACTAGAGGCCTCTCAGCCCTATAAGCCAGTATGAACCTATGCTAAGAACCATAAAGGAGTAGGGAGGTATGAACGTGAAAAGATTGACATAGCTGGTGAAAAAATAGAAAAAGGAGCAGGATCAGGTGAAACAGCATTCTGTAATAACCTATAAGAGTAATGGTAGTGATGTAGAATCTATATCGTACAGTTCCCCTTATACATGTATTATAGAGATACCTACCGGTATAATACTTGAGAAAAGTGGACCGGCACTAAATGACTTGAAAGGAGACTTGGATTGCAATTGGAAAAATCATGTATGCATTATTCTGGGGTATGGAAACATAGTGAAGCGATTAAATACACAGATAAAAGAATATCCTACAAAAATCTTATGCAGCATCTCATCAATGTAGACTACAAAGAATATAACAGAATGTATCTGGAAACAATGGACATGAAAGAAAATGTCATTTTGATTAATAGCAATGATCTTTTTTTCTAACACTCTCCAAATGGAGAGATTAACACATCGCTCTCAGTTTTAACTTGGGTACTAAGTAATAGAGGTTACAATTGCCCAGGTCAATGGAACATATTTAACTACTAATAAAAACAGTTTTGACACTATTAATGATAAAAAATATTTACTCTGTAAAAGTTTCTCCACTGGAAAATTTGGGGTTATAAGACTGTTATTTTGTTCGTGCAGGTAAGCTATCCTTTTTTGATACCAAGGTCATTTTAATATCAGTAATTCAATTCCATCCCAAGGCAAGTTCAGCTTTCCACTTAGATCAAGATGTTATTCTTTAACTTTTAATCTTCAGTCAAGGTCAGAAACAAAAACGATGCACATTTTACATCCAAAAAGTGGGTAGGCAATTGTCTGGAAACAATAAAATTATTGGTAGAAAACAGCAGATTTACAGCACAGGTGCCTGCAAATGCAGTATTCTCAGGTATTTACTGCACACTCCCTCTCCCCCCTCCCTCCTCCAAAGCAAAGTATGATAATGTATTTAATCTATACATATGAATATATGGAGAGAGACAACAAAGCTCAGTATTTCAGCCAGGGTTGTATTTTCAGTCAACAGTGGTTGTTATTGAGGACAGGGCCGGATTAACATAGAGACTGATGGAGCTGCAGCCCCAGGCCCATGTCCATGGAATAGGCCCATTGATTTAAAAAAAAAAAAAAAAAAACACTACTCTTCACATGCTCTTGCTTAAGTATGGAAAGTTAAGAGAGATGTATGGGAACAAAACTTGTGTGGACTGGCTGACAATGAAATCAGTTAAGGTAATGCTGACTTTGAGCTCTCCAACACTGTGGCATGTCCCCTTTTTTCTACACTCACAACATAAATCCTTTCTCTATCCCAGACTATATACCAGGAGCTAATAAGAAGGTTAGGAGATGAGTGGACATGTAAGTGCTAGGGGACTGTCCCTAGAAAGTGTGGAGAGAGCACATCATTGGACGCGTTTATGCGAAGCTCAGGTTGCTATCTGCATAGTCTGCCCTTAGTTGACCAGCTGCATGATTAGCACGCAACCTGACATGCATTAGTGCCAGGCTTGCCTTCCAATTCTTTGGGCAGACATGTCCCCTTTCTGGGCATGTTCGCCCCTTTCGGCAGTTCTGGTTACGTGACTCATGTCAGAGGCACACCCTTTTACCCTGCCCATTGACTTTGTTAGGGGGTATGGATTTACTTGAAAGATGAAAGTATAAATTAGAGAGAGATTAGCATAGGGTATGTGTTTTCTTATAGCTATATCCTGTGAGTTTCCCTCCAGCATCACCTCTATCAGATACAAGTCACTTTGGAAGTATAACTGTGTTAATGTTTTTGGTTGATTAGATTCTGTAATTAGGCCCATCATAATTGTCAGCAACAGGCCCACTGGGCTGTTAATTTGGCCCTGATTGAGGACCCATAAAAATTAGGCAATATATTTTAAGTGTAGTGGTAGTGTATTGGTCAACGTTTAGTCATGGGCGTCCGCAGGAATTATTCCATAATTGTAATGACATCCATGCTTGGTCCCTCTTTGACAGTGTCATGAAGGGGAGGAGCATAGTCATTACCACATAAAGCCAGGGTGAATAGTGTTTTCACAACTATGGTGTTAGGAATACATGTTTGTATTCCTGACACTATAGTGTTCCTTTAAGCAAATTAAAGGAACAATCTGGTCACCATAACAACTTCATCTAAATGAAAATGATATGATGCCAGGAAGACCCTGGGTGCTCTCTATCCTTTAAGGGGTAAATCACTCTCAAATGGTTTAACCCCATAGGCTTCCTCCAGCTGCAGATTTCCAGGTCGCTCAGTGGTATTTGGCTTCTGAAATGGAGTGTCAGGAAGTGCAGATTGACGTCAGGCATGGGTGCTACAGATTAGCTAGAGTGGTCAGAGTGGTTCATAAAAATGCTTTACTTTTTTATGAATAGGGAGCTACTAATTGGCTTTGAGTGCCAGCTGACCGCTCTAGCCAATCAGCGACACCCCTCCCCAGCGGCCCTCTGTGCTTCCTGACACTCAGTAAATAAAAGTGAACACATTAACACTGATATTTTTTTGAGATGAGAAGGTCCAAAGTTTCCCTGCCAGGCCCAGGTACCAAAGCCTTATGATGTGGTGTCCAGAAAAAATGGAGTGTTCACTTCACTTTTCCTTCCTGCTCCAATCTCCTTTTCTTCTCCTTCATTTGACACAGTATTCTTTTTCTTCTGACACTGTCTTCTCTTCTCCTTGGCTCCTTCTGCTCCTTTACCTTTCTGCTACTTTCTGCTTATTGTGCTCCACCTTCTGCTCCTTTCTCTTTCTGATCCCTTTCTGATCCTTGCAGATCCTTTCTGCTCCTTCTCCTACTTTACCTTTGTGCTCCTTGCTGTCCCTTTCTGCTCCTTGCTACCCTTTTCTGCTCCTTCTCCTACTTTACCTTTGGGCTCCTTCTGATTCTTTCTGCTCCTTTACCTTTGTGCTCCTTCTGTCCCTTTCTGCTCTTTGCAAACCCTCCCTGCTCATTTCTGTTCCTTCTCCTACTTCACCTTTGTGCTCCTTCTGTCCCTTCCTGCTCCTTGCTTCCATTTTCAGCTCCTTGTGAACCCTTTCTGCTCCTTCTACTTTACCTTTGTGCTGCTTTACCTTCCAGCTCCTTGCTGACCCTTCCTTCTCCTTGTTGACCCTTCCTTCTCCTTGCAGACCCTTCCTGCTCCTTGCAGACCCTTCCTGCTCATTTGTGTTCCTTTGTGCTCCTTCTCCTACTTTACCTGTTGTGCTCCTTGTTGTCCCTTCCAGCTCCTTGCTGCCCCTTTCTGTAGGCTGTCTCCCCCCCCCCCATCCCTTACTTCCCTGATCTATAGGCTATCTCTGCCCCCATGTGCCTCACTTCCCTGATCTATAGGCTATCTATGCCCCCCAGGTGCCTCGCTTCACTGATCTGTAGGCTCTCTCTGCCCCCCAGGTGCCCTGCTTCCCTGATCTGTAGGCTCTCTCTGCCCCCCAGGTCCCTCGCTTCACTGATCTGTAGGCTCTCTCTGCCCCCCAGGTCCCTCGCTTCACTGATCTGTAGGCTCTCTCTGCCCCCCAGGTCCCTCGCTTCACTGATCTGTAGGCTATCTCTACCCACCCCCCCCCCCCATGCCTCACTTCCCTGATCTGTAGGCTCTCTCCCCTCCCCCCCCCTTTCCCATGCCTCACTTACCTGATCTGTAGGCTGTCTCTGCTGGCTGCATGTGTTGCTCTCCTGCGGATTCAGTCAGAGAGAAGCAGGGATAAGATGCAGCCTCCTATCCCTGTCTCTTTCCATACACAGCGCCACCCACTGCACTGTATTTTCAATCTCACACGAAAATTAGCAGAACAAGCTGAAAAATCCAGGGGGGGGGGGGGGGGGGGCAAGTGCCCCCCCCTTGCCCGCCCCTGTGGACGCCCATGCGTTTAGTGATACTTTAGGGGTTAATATATACTGATAGTATAGTGTGTTATATTGATAGTGTTTGAATGTTGGGTAATGGAGTTTGAATGCTTCTCAGTGACTGCTGCATAATGGTATCCTTCTACAGCATCAGGAACTGACTATATTTGGAACACTGACTGCATTGCTATGTGGATCACTCACATGAAAAATGTGTGCATATATGTAGGAAGAAGCAGTTTGTTTGCCAGCATATTAAATATGTATGTATTTAATAAGCTGACAAACTGCTTCTTCCTACATAATTGCACGTTTTTTTCATGTGAGTGATCCACATAGCAATGTAGTCAGTGTTCCATATATAGTCAGTTCTTCCTATAGTCAGTATCCAGAAGCACATTTGATATTATAAATGGAACTGTCTGCCTCCTGTGAGTGAATTGTTCAGACTAGATTATATTTTTATGAACAATTTCAATTTAAAATGAGTTAATACACTGTAGTGGTTATGATACCAGGACACCCTATATCCATTTCCCAATAACAGGGAAAACCGTTTTGAACAGTTTGACTGTTTACCTAAGTCTCTGCCGGGGCGCTGACCGTCTTTGACGACTGCAGAAGCCAGAAGTTGATCCTGATGACCATTCATTAGCTGACCATTCTCAAGCAAGAAATACAATTCTGTGCATTGGAATATGCATACGATTGACATTAGTCAGCCATTACACCCCAATGTCACAGCAGGAGGTGGAGATACATCAATGGCTGAAGAGGGTATAAACTTCTTATGTGCAACATTTCAAAGTGAAACGCGGCACATGCAGACTCCAGGCACCAGTGGTGGAACTAATTTTTTAGCAAGGGTGGCCAAAAGGTAGATCTCTGTTTGTGTGTTTGAATGAAAGCATGTTTTTGTATGGAGTATGTGTGAGTGAATGTATGGATGTGTTTGTATATAATGTTGGAGTTCGAATGCAGGCATGCATTTGTGTGTAGTGTATTTTAAATGCAGTGGCATGCTTATATATAATTAATACAGACACACAGGTACACACAAGCAAATACATAAACACACAGTCACACACAGATACAAACACCTACTGACATACATACAGCTACACAAACACACAGATGCAAACACTGACACACATACAGACACACATACAGATACACATACAGATAAATAAACACACAGGTACACACATGCAGATGCACAGACACAAACATTGATACACATACAGATACACAGACACACATACAGATACACAACCTGACATACATGCAGGTCAAAATGTTCACATTTTCAGCCACCCTCCTGTTACCTACCTTTTAGGTCCAGTAGGGTGGCTTCTGCTGGTTGAGACTGTTGGGCTCTGTCTCGCTGTTAAAGAGAAGCAGTGCATGACCAGGTATCTGAAGACAAATTCCCACTGGGTGGCCATAAGTGCATGAGCCACCCAGTGGGCCCTGCATTGACTGCACTGACAGTAGTTCCACTGCTGTCAGACACCATGACCACTTCAAATCACTTCTAATGGGGGCGGGGCCTGATCTTCATGATGTAATGCCTAGCTGGGGAAACCATAGGACAGGAAAAAGGGGGAGGGAGAAAGGCACAGACAATCAATACATTCAACATACCCTGCACCAATACTGGGCACAGAGTGACCAAAACATTAAACATAGTGTCTGTCTTCAATAACCAGTGATTGTGGCTACTGTCCCATGTTCATGTTTTTACATTTTCTGTGTTTTCTGGCTCTGTACATATCAGCAAACTGTTGAATATGCAGTTATTTTATGATAGATAGTTTAGGCTTTTTAATCTATCTGACCAAACACATACTCCAGAACAGCCTATGATTCCTAGTCGATGCTGACCCTTGTGGTCATTTTGGTTTATGGTGAGTCTATTTAGCCTAGCGTGAGATCCTTACTGTATTATACTGGTCTGATACCACAAGTCGATAGTCAGCTCTTGTCTATAACAAACCTCTGGAATTTCACCATACTATAGTGCTATGTTCCCACATATAACATATATTGAGAAATCGGGGCTTAAATAAATACAAGATCTACGACATGCAATCCCCTTACTATGGTGGGGTTACTGCTATCCCTGTTTAAACACCTACTTGTGCAATGCCCGGATTACAACATATTTCTACATGTTAGTACTGATCCCCTTATGGCATTACAGTGACACCTGCTTGATACACATGCTAGATTTTTCTTTTTTTTTTTTGGTACTTAAATTAACTCTTTAAAGATTTATATATATAATTTTTAAAGGACACTATAGTCACCAGAACTACTACTGCTTAATGGAATGAACCTCTATGAGGAGATGATGACTGGCAAGGGTGCCATTTGGCTCTATCCACCAGCCTGTCTCCTTGGCTGAGATCATCACAATTGACAATTGAGATCATCACCTGTGATGATATCAGCCAAGGAGGCAGGTAACGGGCAGAGCCTGCACCAGCAGACTGGAAGGTAAGATTTTACTATATTTATGGGGTGAAGGGGATGGTGAGGGGAGATAGATGGTGGTTTTAACACTGATACCGGAGAAACTGACGGAAGCCAAGCACAGAGAGATGGACACAGGTTTCTTCAGGAAGGAAGAGATTCTTTATTGGATCACCGATCGGGACTCAGAGGGACTAGCGTCACCAAAATACCACAAGTTCTGAGCCCCGGACAATAGTGCAAGCTCCTTATATAGGCATATAACTCCTCCCATATTAAGCTCCACCCGCACATTCTCTTAACCAATCAACACAAATAAGAATTAACTTCCTGTTTGACCGCATGGCTTGTCCAGCACAATGGAGGAGGGGAATACTATATCCTGTATTCTTGCACATGCTCCGTACACTACTGATCGTATCTTGCCTTGTGCAACCAACTGATCGATACGTCAGCATATGCACGTACACATGCCACGTGGTAATCTCGGCCTACTAAATTTATTTTTACCGAGATTCCACCACATTCCCCCCTTTGATGCCTCTTGATATTTTACAATTACTTGAGGCATCACATAACCTTAGTTTTGCTTACACCGCAAGTTACCTTGAACCAGACCAGACTTATCTTATGATGTGAATCTTTTAACACTCATCTTCCTGCATTGGTTCTCCTTGATCTAGAGCCTTATACTTATATATCGCCATTATCTGTGCAGCAGCCTTCCTCTCTGCTATACTTCCTATCAGGCTTTGCACAGACCTAACTACTAAGGGTATAAGACACGGTAGGAGTAGACACAACAGTAAAATCAGTAGGACTCCACCTACCACTGCCTTAAGCCCTCCAAACCACTCATACCAGCTACCAAACCAACTACTTGGATTATACCCTTTCCATACCTGAGTAGGCACATGCGCTAGTTTAACCATATGGCTAGTAAGCTCAGCTATTGCTTGCCCTTCGTCATCTATTTGAAGACAGCAATTGCTTAGGTTAAACTTCCCACATACACCTCCCTCTACTGCCAAAAGGTAATCCAAGGCTAATCTATTCTGGTATACTGCTGTCCTCATCCTGGTATTATGTTTCACTAGGAGATTGAGCGCTTGTGATGTTTCATTAGTGATAATCTCAACCACCGCCTGTAATCTTATAATGCGGTTGAGCATATAAATAGGGGTTCTATAACCAAAGGTACCATCTTCTGCCCACGTGGCTGGCCCATAATAATCTATGATACGCTGGGGAGGCCATTCATTATCTTCCCAGGTGCCTATCTCTAAGGGTCCCCTTTTCTTCCTATGATTCACATCATACACTTTAACACCTAAAGTCTCACCTGTTTCAATCGGTAACAAGAAGAAGGATGGTTTGAGCATACCCAACACACATGCCCCTTCCCAGTCCTGTGGCAACTCCGAATAGGCTTTCTTACCACAGATCCAGTACAAATTTGCTGGGGCTCTCCAGGTAGATGTGATGGATAAATCAAACCACACATCCTTTAAACTGGCATATCTAGCAAACGGGTTAGATGGTTCTGAGACATTTGAAGCCGACCACCAAGTTGTATTTTTAGTATCATTATCATAAGCTTTTTGCCCTAGACAAGTTAATTCTCCTACAGAAGTATTATACATTATTCCTTTCCTTGCTATGCAAACATAACCTATGATGGAGGTCTTTAATCTCCACTCAGATTTACCTCTAACACTCAAATGATAATCGGCTTGTGTAGATATTAGTTGGTCAACTGCCTCAGAACCGGACATTACCTCCTTTGCTTCCCAAGGCCATTGGTCTCCCATGTTAGTACCTCCACACACATAGCAGTTGGTAACATTAAGACTACCGGCAATACTTTCGGCTAAATCTATGAACAGGTTTTTAGCGTTATGGGGGATCTTATTATCTATACTCATCTCTTCATAAAAGGAATGGTATACTTGATGAGTCTGGGAAGATACCGTATCAGTCTCTATTCCTATAAACAATAATGTCCCAGGATCTAAACCCGTCCCGTATATCTGAAACCCAAATAAATTTCCATACTTATCTAGGAACTTGTCGGGGTTATTAATAAGTATATGGACTGGGTTGCATTCCATAGACTTACAATAAGGGCTAGTCGGCAACTTAGTCACTATCATGTCTTTATCTACTGTCTGTCCCCAAGTCGCCCACCCCACACAAGACCAATATGGGCAAAAGTTATAGTCTTTATTTGGGCATCTAGGACTTACATATTTATTTTTACTACTGGGACAAATATATTTATCATTAGACCCATACGTCCTCTCCCATCTAAGATCCCCACATACATTCCACGGTTTTCTACCACTTGATATCGCCTTACATGCATCAAATAGCAGAACACCCGAAGAATATACGGATTCTAACACCGTCTTATTAATTAGGGTCCCCTGAGGATCTCCATTCCTGAGAGTCAACCAAATTGTACGAGGTTGATACTCTGGACTGAAGCACTTAGGTTCTCCTACTCCTAAATGGCACACACTATAGTCTATATTTAGGTATCTACATCTTGATACCTCTCCTTTACATTCGTATTGTGAATGCCAAATTAGGGTTTGGGAAATATGGTTACCTGTTCTCGTAGTCTTAATGCATACCTCACAGCTAGGAGTGTCGGTACCTCTACCTTCCTGAATATAAAAACACATGTAAATAAACACAATCAAAAGCACATCTTTCGCCGTCATCCTCAGTCTTCGTCCGTGCGATGGAACCTCAGCTTCCAGGATGTGAGGGCTGCAGGGAATGGAGTTCTGCTCGTCTTCACAGGTGTCCCTTCGAGACTTTCCTGGCTTATACACTATGTGTTGGTAAGCGGACAGGCTTTATTATGGCCTTCTCACTCACACCTGTAACAATAAAATTTGTAATCCACAATAATTCCTCGTTACTCCGACTGAGTAGTGCGTTTCAACCGGATCTTGCAGGGATTCTCTGGATCTGCTGTAACTTGCCAAGAATCGACTGCTGCTGGTTTAACCCTGGAGTGATGTATCCACGGAGTCACTTCGGCTACTTTTATCGCTGTAGGGGTAGACAAAAGAACAACATAAGGACCTCTCCACTTGGGCCCTAACGGTACATTATTCCACTCTTTAATCCACACTTGGTCTCCTGGATGATAACTATGAACAGGGGGATAAATATTCACAGGTAATCTATCTTGTACCCATTTCTGTACCTCCTCCATAGTCTTACCCAACTCTACAACCTGCTGCCGGGTAATTCCTTCTCCCAACTGACTCAAATCCCCCCTTAAGTTACCAAGTACGGGAGGTGGTCGCCCATACATAATTTCAAAAGGAGAGAGGCCCATCCTTCTGGTAGGGGTACTGCGGATTCGCAATAGAGCTATAGGTAAGAGAACGTTCCACTTAAGTTGGGTTTCCTGACACATTTTAGCCAACTGGTTCTTAATAGTTCTATTCATTCTCTCTACCTTACCAGAACTCTGGGGTCTATATGCGGTATGAAGCCTCCACTTTATACCAAGCATATGAGTCAGTTGTTGTAGGCACTGATGAACAAAAGCTGGACCATTGTCCGATCCTATAGAACAGGGTAGTCCATATCGGGGTATTATTTCTCGTAGCAGGAATCTCACAACTTCTCCTGCTTTCTCTGTACGAGTAGGACATGCTTCTACCCAGCCTGAATAGGTGCACACAATTACCAACAGGTAACGATGTCCACCCGATTTAGGCATCACTGTAAAGTCTATTTGTAGATCGGACATGGGGAGTCCCCCCATAAACTGGACTCCTGGTGGCTTTACTGGTCCTTGTCTTGCATTATTCTTAGCACACGTTACACATCTGCGTACAATGGCCTGAGTCAAGTTGGACAATCTTGGTATGTAGAAATGTTTCCTGAGAGATTCTTCTGTACTGTCTCTCCCAGAATGTGTCTCGTTATGATAGTTCTGGACAATTTCTACTGCTAGTGATGCTGGTATAACTATTCTTCCATCTTCTAGCTGATACCACTTGTTCTCCAAATACTTTCCCGGTTCAGTCTTTAACCACTCCTCTTCTTGAGTTGTATAAACTGGAGTCCATTGAGACAGTGGGGTTGGTATTAGAGCAGCTATATGCCCCACATACTCCTGTCTTCCTGATTCAGCAGCACGCTTAGCTGCACTATCTGCCATCCGATTTCCTTTGGTTACATCACCATCCCCTCTCAGATGCGCTCGACAATGTATAATACCGACTTCTTTCGGCTCCCACACTGCTTCCAATAGTTGTAGGATTTCGGCTGCGTATTTGATTTCTTTGCCTTCTGAATTCAGTAGTCCTCTTTCTTTATACAAAGCTCCGTGGGCATGAGTGGTTAAAAACGCATACTTAGAGTCCGTATAGATATTTACTCTTAAACCTTCAGCCAATTGTAACGCTCGTGTTAGTGCTATTAATTCTGCCTTTTGTGCTGATGTTCCTTTTGCCAGTGGCCGAGCTTCTATCACCTTGTCTATTGTTGTTACTGCATATCCTGCATAGCGGATCCCTTCTTTCACATAACTACTGCCGTCGGTGTAATATTGAACATCGGGGTTCTGGATGGAAAAATCACGAAGATCTGGTCTACTTGAAAATACTTCATCCATTACTTCCAGACAATCATGTTGACTTTCAGTAGGTTGCGGCAAAAGGGTAGCTGGATTTAAGGTGTTTACAGTCTCTAAATGCACTCTTGGGTTTTCACACAACATTGCTTGATACTTGGTCATACGGCTGTTACTAAACCAATGATTTCCTTTGTAATCCAACAACGTCTGTACTGCATGTGGGACTCGTACATAAAGTTCTTGACCCAGAGTGAGTTTATCGGCTTCAGCTACTAGCAGGGCGGCTGCAGCTACGGCTCTTAGACAAGGTGGAAGTCCGCTGGCCACTGCATCCAGTTGCTTAGACATGTAGGCAACAGGTCTTTGCCATGATCCCAAGTACTGTGTCAATACTCCCACAGCCATTCTTCTTTGCTCATGTACATACAGGTAGAATGGTCGTGTGTGATCAGGTAGACCTAATGCTGGGGCACTCATCAAAGCCTTCTTCACATCTTCAAATGCCGTTTGCTGTTCTTGGGTCCATAAGAAGGGGTCGTGCTCTGTACCTTTGATGGCTGCGTACAGAGGTTTTGCCAGTATCGCATAGCTGGGAATCCATATCCTACAGAAGCCTGCTGCCCCCAAGAATTCTCGCACTTGTCTTCTATTCTTGGGTATTGGTATTTGGCAGACAGCTTCTTTTCTCTCTGGCCCCATAATCCTTTGACCTTCAGAGATATGGAATCCCAGATACTTGACAGTTGGCAAACACAACTGAGCCTTCTTTCTAGACACCTTGTATCCTGCCTTCCAGAGAATATGTAGTAGATTGTGCGTTGCTTGCTGACATTTTTCTTTTGTAACTGCTGCTATCAACAAGTCATCTACATATTGTAACAATACACATTCTCCTGGGATAGACTCGAAATCCAGTAGATCTTGACTTAGAGCTGAACCAAATAGGGTAGGTGAATTTTTAAACCCTAGGGGCAGTCTTGTCCAAGTCATTTGGCGTTTTGAGCCCGTTACAGCGTTCTCCCATTGGAAAGCAAAAATACATTGACTTTCTGTGGCAATTCGGAGGCAAAAGAAGGCATCTTTGAGGTCTAAGACTGTGAAGTAAGTAGCCCCGCCCGGAATTAAAGCAAGCAGGTTATATGGATTGGGCACGACTGGATGTATACTAACAACCGCATCATTGACTGCTCTCAAGTCCTGCACAGGTCGATACTCATCTGTACCGGGCTTTTGAACAGGCAGCAATGGGGTGTTCCAGGGGGAAGTACAGAATTTTAGGATACCATACCGTATGAACTTATCCAGATAGGATTGAATGTTCTTCTTAGCCTTCTGCGGGATGTGGTATTGTCTTAGGCTTACTGGATAAACCCCAAGTTTTAGTTCAATTTTTATAGGTGGAATATTGCGGGCCAGTCCTGGTGGGTTGTTCTCTGCCCAAACTCCTGGTATGTTGAACAATGTCTCATCACTCCTAGGGTTTTGGCTAGTCAACACTGTATAAAGTCGCCACTCTTCTTCCTTTGGTACGGATAAAGTCATAATACCTGAAGGTCCATTAAACTTTAAGGATGTTGTTCCATTTGGTAGGAACGTAATCTGCGCTTGTAATTTTGATAGCATATCACGTCCCAGCAATTGGACTGGACATTCAGGCATATTGTCAGGATCGGGACAGGGATCCAACACGCAGAATACAAAGAGTGGAAAGGTACGTATACCGGGCCTTAGAATGGCCGGACTAACGTACCGAGAGTAATAGAGAATAGTCAGAGACAAGCCGAGGTCGAGGGAACGAGAAGACAGATAAGCGAGAGACAAGCCGGGTCAAGGGATAACAGAGATAAGCAGGGTAGTACAACAAGCCGAGTCAAAACCAATAGAGCAAACTAGAATACCAGAGCACTGAGTGACTAGACAAGCTAGAACCACGACAGGGCAATGAGCTGAAGTGAGAAGTAAGCTTAAATACCCTGGCTCCGGATGGTAGACACGCCTCTGACAAGTACCGATTGGATATCGGACACTTGAGTGGCAGGTCGCTCGTGATAGCGTCATGACGTCACGTATTGAGCGTACCGCTAGAAAAGGACGTGGATTCCTCGCGGTCGGTGTTTAAGTGACTGGATGAACCGCGAGGAACGAAGGAAACAGCTCGTTTGGACGGATAAACTACTAAGTCTCTACCTCTTTTAGAGGTAGAGACCTCAGGTACCCTGACAGTACCCCCCCTCTCAGATACGCCCACCGGGCGGAAGGAACCGGGACGAGATGGAAAGCGGAGGTGAAATGCTCTGCGAAGGCGAGTGTCAGGGTGGTAGTCCGGTGCCCGGAACCCAGACACAGTGTCCAGGTGGCGGGGCATGGACCGGGACCCATAATGCCTGATGAAGTGGGAGTCTTCAGCGTGGAGGTGGATTAGCAGGGTCTGGTGCAGGGTAACCGCACGCCCCCTGGTGTTGAGCACCAGCGTTTGTGCAGCCACAACCAGAACCCTGATTCAGCTTCTGCGGATCCAAGGAACTAGGAAATAAGCAGACCTCCCAGGAGCTGTATAGGGAGGCTCTGCAGCAAGGGTGTATCCAGTACTAGAAACAAGACAAAGCTAGAACAGGCACCAAACATGAAAACAAGACATAACTAGTAGAACCCAGAACCAGAGAAGGATAGGAAGCTAAACCCAGAACATGACACAATACATAAGGGAACATTAACTAAACATGGGCATGACGGGACAGGGCTGAACATGGACAGGTATATACAAACTAAGACACGACAAGATAACATAGGCAAAACAAGAGGAGAAATAACTAAGTACTACATATGGAAATCATGGGGGTTTAGTCACACTATATGATCATACATTGCATAAGCCTGCCAACAACGCCAATGTACCCCATATCTGGCAGGTCCTACACTGCCTAATGTATGCTAAAACAACCACAGATTAAGAACACATATATAGCACTTACCTGCAAGAAAAGACAGAAGCTTTGAGCCGCTGCCTGCAGGAACTCCAACACATAATGAAAGCTGGAAACATAAGGGTGTGGCACATAAAACAAACATTTAAAGGAAACCTGGAGACTGGGAAATCCAGGGACGAACTATAGGAATGAACCCAGAAATCCCAGCATAAAGAAAACCAGACACAGAATAGAAAACCAAAAACCAAGAAATATTAAACAAGAATAGCAAAAGGAGTACTGGATACCAGAAGCCATTACCAGAATGATCCGCAACCAGGAACAGAACGTGACATAACTCCCCTCTTAAGGAGCGAACTCCGGACGCTCCAAACAGCTCCCAGGCAGAGACCAAGAACAAAAGCGGATCCTGCAACGAAGTCCTCTTGACTTCCACGAAGGCAAGGATCCCCCAACCAAAAGGTCTCCTGCATAGGAACCACCAGAAAGGAATGTCCGGATGCTCCCAACAGCTCTCAGGCAGAGACCAGGAATGGTGAGCGGATACTGCAACGAAGTCCTCTTGACTTCCACGGAGGCAAGCATCCCCCACCGGAAAGGCCTCCTGCAAAAGAGCCTCCAGCAATGAATGAAGATCACCACCAGAAAAGGAGTATGTCAGCAAACAGGAACGAGGCATCACAAGAGAACACCAGAATCGACCAACGAACAGCTTAGCAGATCGACCCCCTCCAAAACAGAAAACAGGAATGAGGAAGTCATCTCCAGCAGACTGGTCCAGATACAGAATCTCTTGCATGCCGGAAAAACAGGAACAAAAGCAGAACAAGATGAAACCTGCAGATACAGGTACCCTTGAATGCTGCATAATCCAGACTGAACAGGATACAGTCAGGCCAGGCCAGGAAAGCAGGGCAAGACAACCACTGCGGATACAGGTACTCTTGATGCTGCGAAATCCAGGCAAGACATGACACAGATAGAACAGATCAGGAAAGCTGCAGGGTCCACTCCACGAACTCCATTGTACTTACGGCCATATGTCAGGGTGGTAGTCCGGTGCCCGGAACCCAGACACAGTGTCCAGGTGGCGGGGCATGGACCGGGACCCATAATGCCTGATGAAGTGGGAGTCTTCAGCGTGGAGGTGGATTAGCAGGGTCTGGTGCAGGGTAACCGCACGCCCCCTGGTGTTGAGCACCAGCGTTTGTGCAGCCACAACCAGAACCCTGATTCAGCTTCTGCGGATCCAAGGAACTAGGAAATAAGCAGACCTCCCAGGAGCTGTATAGGGAGGCTCTGCAGCAAGGGTGTATCCAGTACTAGAAACAAGACAAAGCTAGAACAGGCACCAAACATGAAAACAAGACATAACTAGTAGAACCCAGAACCAGAGAAGGATAGGAAGCTAAACCCAGAACATGACACAATACATAAGGGAACATTAACTAAACATGGGCATGACGGGACAGGGCTGAACATGGACAGGTATATACAAACTAAGACACGACAAGATAACATAGGCAAAACAAGAGGAGAAATAACTAAGTACTACATATGGAAATCATGGGGGTTTAGTCACACTATATGATCATACATTGCATAAGCCTGCCAACAACGCCAATGTACCCCATATCTGGCAGGTCCTACACTGCCTAATGTATGCTAAAACAACCACAGATTAAGAACACATATATAGCACTTACCTGCAAGAAAAGACAGAAGCTTTGAGCCGCTGCCTGCAGGAACTCCAACACATAATGAAAGCTGGAAACATAAGGGTGTGGCACATAAAACAAACATTTAAAGGAAACCTGGAGACTGGGAAATCCAGGGACGAACTATAGGAATGAACCCAGAAATCCCAGCATAAAGAAAACCAGACACAGAATAGAAAACCAAAAACCAAGAAATATTAAACAAGAATAGCAAAAGGAGTACTGGATACCAGAAGCCATTACCAGAATGATCCGCAACCAGGAACAGAACGTGACAGCGAGAAGCATGAACGTCCTCCTGAGGTACCCAACTCCTCTCCTCAGGACCATATCCCCTCCAGTTGACCAGATATTGCAATTTTCCCCTTGAAATTCTGGAATCAATGATGGAGCTGACCTCGTACTCCTCCCGACCCTCCACCTGAACAGGACGAGGTGAGGAAACCTTAGAGGAGAATTTGTTGCAAATAAGAGGTTTCAACAAGGAGACATGAAAAGAGTTAGGAATGCGTAAGGCAGGTGGCAGAGCAAGGCGATACGCAACCGGGTTGATACGAGTGAGAACCCTGTAAGGACCTATGTAGCGAGGAGCAAATTTCATAGATGGAACTTTTAGGCGAATATTCTTAGTGCTCAGCCACACCCTATCCCCAGGAACGAAGACCGGAGCCGCTCTTCTATGCTTGTCAGCGTGTCTCTTGAACAACGAGGAATTATGTAACAGAATTTGCCGAGTCTGATCCCATAATTTCTTCAGGTTGGCGACATGATCATCAACCGACGGTATCCCCTGAGAAGAGGAAACCGAAGGAAAAATTGAAGGGTGAAAGCCATAGTTCATGAAGAAAGGGCTAGAGCGAGTTGAATCACAAACAAGGTTATTGTGTGCGAACTCCGCCCAAGGGATCAAACCGACCCAATCGTCCTGGTGTTCGGAAACAAAGCAACGTAGATACTGCTCGATCTTTTGATTGGTGCGTTCAGCAGCTCCGTTAGACTGAGGGTGATAGGCAGAGGAGAAGTTCAATTTGATTCCCATTTGAGAACAAAAGGATCTCCAGAAACGTGAGATAAATTGAGAACCTCTATCAGAAACAATCTCCGAAGGAATCCCATGTAGGCGAAAAACTTCTCTCGCAAAAATCTCTGCCAATTCAGGAGAAGTCGGAAGTTTAGGTAATGGCACGAAATGGGCCATCTTTGTAAATCTATCCACCACCGTGAGAATAACAGTCTGTCTCTTGGAAGCAGGTAAATCTACGATAAAGTCTATGGACAAACAGGACCAAGGTTTCTCAGGAATGTCCAAGGGGTGTAACAGGCCACAAGGGGATGTATGAGGTTGCTTAGTCTTGGCACAAGTCTCACAAGCTGCGACGAACTCCTCAATATCTTTTCGTAGTGAAGGCCACCAGAAATCTTTGGATATCAGAGAGTATGTCTTGCGAATACCAGGATGTCCAGCTACTTTACTTTCGTGAAAACATTGTAAGAGTTCCAGTTGGAGTTCAGGGGGGACAAAGTTTCTTCCCTCAGGAGTGTTTCCGGGTGCCAGATGTTGTGACTTCAAGATCTGGTCAAGTAGCGGAGAATGGATCTTGAGACTGGTATTAGCAATAATATTGCCTTTGGGTACAATGGAGGACAAAAGTGGTTCAACTGAAGCAGACGGCTCATATTGGCGAGATAGCGCATCGGCTTTAGAATTTTTTGACCCAGGTCTGTAAGTCAGAACGTAATTGAAATGGGTAAGAAATAACGACCAACGAGCCTGCCTGGAGGACAAACGCTTGGCCTCTCCGATATAAGACAAATTTTTGTGGTCCGTTAGAATGGTAACAGGATGTAATGTACCTTCCAATAAATGTCTCCACTCTTTCAAAGCCTTGATAACCGCTAGTAATTCTCTGTCACCAATGTCATATCTGCTCTCTGTACCAGACAATTTTTTAGAGAAAAATCCACATGGATGTAATGGTTTATCAACACCCAACCTTTGAGATAGGACAGCACCTAAACCAGTCTCTGATGCGTCTACCTCAAGTAGAAAAGGCAGGGAAGTGTCGGGGTGAACTAAAATTGGAGCGGAAGCGAAAAGCTCCTTGAGAGTTTTGAACGCAAGAAGGGCTTCAGTAGTCCAATTCTTAGTATCAGCCCCCTGTTTGGTCATATTGGTGATAGGTGCGATAATTGAAGAATAACCCTTAATAAAGCGCCTATAATAATTAGAAAAACCAATAAATCTCTGTATGGCTTTAAGACCTTTGGGTAAAGGCCACTCTAGAATGGACTGGAGCTTATCCGGATCCATCTTAAATCCATCCCCCGAGATCACATAGCCGAGAAAGGTTACCTGGGTTTGATCAAAGCTACATTTCTCCAACTTGCAGTACAAGCCATGTTGAAGAAGCTTGTGCAAAACCCTCCTGACTTGCTTGTGATGAGTCTCAATCTCACTAGAATGTATGAGTATATCATCTAGGTATACAATGACGCAATCTTGCTGAAATTCCCTAAGAACCTCATTTATCATATCCTGGAATACAGCTGGTGCATTGCATAACCCAAAAGGCATGACTGTATATTCATAGTGGCCATATCGAGTATTGAATGCCGTCATCCACTCATGTCCCTGCTGGATTCTCACCAAGTTATATGCCCCTCTGAGATCCAATTTGGTGAAAATTGTAGAGCCCTTCAAACGATCGAAGAGTTCGGTGATCAAGGGAATCGGGTAGGCATTTTTAATGGTTATCTTATTTAGGCCTCGATAATCAATACAAGGTCTTAAAGAACCATCCTTCTTTTTAACAAAAAAAAATCCAGCCCCGGCAGGAGAGGAGGACCTCCTAATGAATCCCTTGTCTAAATTTTCGTGAATATACTCCTCTAGAACTGAGTTCTCTTTCGTAGATAACGGGTATACATGACCTCTGGGCGGCATGGTACCAGGGAGTAGGTTAATTTTGCAATCAAATGACCTGTGTGGGCGTAAGGTATCGGCTTTCTTTTTGTCAAACACTGCCTTTAAATCTAGATACTGAGACGGAATTTGTGTCTCTGTAGGATTGTCAGAGTTAGTCGAGGTGTTGGTTAAGCAGAGAGGTGAGACCTTCCGCAAGCATTTCTCTTGACAATTCTGTCCCCATGAAACTATCTCCCCTGACTCCCAATTAATAATAGGGTTATGTCTCCTCAACCAGGAGTACCCCAGGACTATGGGAATAGACGGAGAAGAAATGAGCAGTAAGGATATGTCCTCTCTATGTAGGATGCCAGCAGTTAAGTTAATCGGTATGGTCTCATGGAAAATGACAGGCTCAAGTAACGGTCTACCATCGATGGCCTCAACAGCCAGTGGTGTCTCTTTTAACTGGGATGGAATAGCATGCTTGGCAGCAAAACCCTGATCTATAAAGCTCTCAGCAGCTCCAGAATCGATTAGTGCCATAGTCTTGACTACTCCCTTTTCCCATTTTAAAGAAACGGGTAACAGAAGCCTGAACTCTTTGTAGTTGTGAATAGAGGACAAAGTAGAAACACCCAAGGCCTGTCCTCTAGAGAAACTTAGGTGCGAGCGTTTCCCGAACGATTAGGACAATTTAGGCGTAAATGACCTCTGACTCCACAATACATACATAAACCCTCCCTTCTTCTGTACTGTCTCTCCTTCTCTGTGAGATGAGTACTGCCTATCTGCATAGGTTCAGAAATACGTAAGTCCTCGAACTCAGAATTTTGAAAGGTAGGCGCTAGTTTAAAGGAGGGTCTACGGGTCCTATCTCGAGTGTTCTGCCTCTCTCTTAGGCGTTCATCAATACGAGATATAAAGGAAATTAAATCCTCCAAATTCTCAGGGAGTTCTCTAGTAGCAACCTCGTCAAGAATTACATCTCATAACCCATTCAGAAACACATCTATATAAGCCTGTTCGTTCCACTTAACTTCTGCCGCCAAGGACCTGAACTCTAGTGCATAATCCACTAGTGTTCGATCGTCCTGTCTAAGGCGCAACAGTAATCTAGCTGCATTGACCTTTCTACCAGGAGGGTCAAAAGTTCTTCTAAACGCAGCTACAAAGGCATTATAATTATAGACTAGTGGATTATCATTCTCCCATAAAGGATTGGCCCATCTCAGAGCTTTCTCAATGAGTAAAGTAATAACAAATCCCACCTTCACTCTATCTGTAGGATAAGAGCGGGGTTGTAATTCGAAATGGATGCTAATCTGGTTCAGAAAGCCACGACACTTCTCCGGTGACCCGCCATACCGTACTGGTGGGGTAATACGGGAAGAAGCACCTACAGTGGCTACCTCTAGACCTGAGACTGCAGGAGAAATAGAAGGAGTACGTGTCTCCTCAGGTGGGTTACTAGCACGAGACAAAAGTGCCTGTAGTGCTAGAGCCATCTGATCCATCCTATGCTCCATGGTGTCAAACCTGGGATCAGAAGAACCAAGCTGACTGTTTGTACCTGCAGGATCCATTGGCCCTGTCGTAATGTCAGGATCGGGACAGGGATCCAACACGCAGAGTACAAAGAGTGGAAAGGTACGTATACCGGGCCTTAGAATGGCCGGACTAACGTACCGAGAGTAATAGAGAATAGTCAGAGACAAGCCGAGGTCGAGGGAACGAGAAGACAGATAAGCGAGAGACAAGCCGGGTCAAGGGATAACAGAGATAAGCAGGGTAGTACAACAAGCCGAGTCAAAACCAATAGAGCAAACTAGAATACCAGAGCACTGAGTGACTAGACAAGCTAGAACCACGACAGGGCAATGAGCTGAAGTGAGAAGTAAGCTTAAATACCCTGGCTCCGGATGGTAGACACGCCTCTGACAAGTACCGATTGGATATCGGACACTTGAGTGGCAGGTCGCTCGTGATAGCGTCATGACGTCACGTATTGAGCGTACCGCTAGAAAAGGACGTGGATTCCTCGCGGTCGGTGTTTAAGTGACTGGATGAACCGCGAGGAACGAAGGAAACAGCTCGTTTGGACGGATAAACTACTAAGTCTCTACCTCTTTTAGAGGTAGAGACCTCAGGTACCCTGACACATATAAAGGAATTGATGTTTTACTACGTGGCCTCCCAATGTACAGAGTCGACTTTTAAGAACCGGTTTTTCAGCACTTCTTCCAGTTGCTCCTATCACAGTAATAGTCCTTCCAGATGGAGGAGCAACTAGATTAGTCACCACTGAATGTTCAGCACCAGTGTCGATCATGAACGCACTCCTTTTTCCCCCTATTGATACATCGACCATAGGCTCCGCTCGACCAAGGGGGATGGAGCCCGGTCGGTATCAATAGTCCTCCATGACCGTGTCAGCCAATCCTACAAAGTCCCTACCTTCTCTATCGCGGGACCTTTGCGCTGCTGGAATATACCTGTCTTCCCTAACACTTCCTCTGTTCCCATTACTCCCTCTATAACCATTACTCCCTCCGGGGCCTCCTCTACCTCTCGCTCTGCCTCTAAAGTTTCCGTAGCCTGCCCTGGGTTGGTCTCTCTCGTACTGCTCTCTTTGCGGACATTCGTTCCTCCAATGCCCTTCTTCCTTGCAGTACGCGCATTGATCCCTACTCAAAGGCTCCCTACTCCATCTATTATTGCCTCTATCTGGGCCCCGTTTATCTACGCCTGCGATCGCTACCGCTAGCATATCAGCCTTTTTACGCATCTTGCGCTCTTCCTCTTTCTTACTTTCTGTATCCCTGTTCATATAGACCTTATTTGCTACCTCCATTAGTTGGGTGATGGACATACCTGCAAACCCTTCTAACTTTTGTAGCTTGCGCTTAATATCTCCGTATGCTTGGCTGACAAAGGCGGAGTTAACCATTCGGGAATTGTCTGCGTCTTCCGGATTAAAGGGGGTATACAAGCGGTATGCCTCCAATAATCGGTCATAAAAGACACTGGGCGCTTCATCGCTTTTCTGGATCACCTCAACTGTCTTCGACATGTTAATGGCTTTCTTTCCTCCTGCTTTCATGCCAGCAATTATAGCGTCTCTATAGGCTCTGAGTTGAACCATATCAGCACCATTTACGTTCCAATCGGGATCAGTGTTGGGATAATGTGTTGCGGCCCATGCTGCTGGATTAGCTTGGTTCAAAGCACGGGCTCTATCCTCTAGTGCTTTTATGGCTGCTTGATTTATTCTTGTCCTTTCCTCATTGTTAAATAAAGTCATTAGTAACTGCTGGCAATCAGCCCATGTCGGATTATGCGTCTGTACTATTGAGGTGAACAGATCAGTCATAGCTTGTGGTTTCTCAGTATACGAGGAATTATGGGTCTTCCAGTTTAAAAGATCGGTTGTGGTAAATGGGACATATACGAAGACTGGGTCAGCGTGTGCCATTTGACCTGCGGCATCGATATAAGCTGACCCGGGATTCAGACGAAGAGGCATCTGATAGTGCTTTAATTGTTGGGCACCAGTCAACTGTCGGGTTTGGATGGGGCTACGTAGAGAGGCGTCAGTCATGGGTTCCGGTCGGGGAGAGATAGGGTATGGGGATGTGGGAGGTTGGTTTTGGGAAAAGGTCGTAAATAAAACACTTCGAGCCGAGCTAGATGAAGCTTGACCGGAAGTCTGAAGTGGCGCCAAATCAGGATATTCGTTTCTAATGGGGGTGGGTTCTGGTTCCGGAAGGGGAGATTTAGTACGAGGGGGGGTGGATCCTGTACTGGAGGAGGAAGCGGAAGTGGATGGGGTAATGAGGGGAGGGCTGCAGGACTTCCTGCGTTTGCGTCACTTCTTCTTAACGGAAAGTAAGGGGGCGGCAAAGGGATCTCGGACTCAGGGGGCGTGTCCAAAATGGGCCTAACACCAGTCCTAGTGGACGAACAAGTCCTAGCTACCATGAGGCGACACTGCTCCTCGTGGCATGTCTGGAGCCATTTTGGCGAGTCATTTACGGCCTGTCTCCAACAGTCAATATAAGGAAACTGGCCGTAAAGCTCAGGCCTACCTGATACAGCCACGTGTAAGCGCTGTACCAGAGTTAGATCCAAACTGCCACGTGGCGGCCATGCCGCAACCAAAGTAGGCCACTCCCTAGTGCACAAAGTAACTAAACGCACAGGAGACATCTTAACCCCAAAATCACAAGTTTTGAATCCCTTTTTAAAATTCTTCACCATACAACCTAAGGGATCCGGAATCGTTGACTGCGACGCACCCATACTTAACAATGGAACGTCGTCGACAACGAATACTATACACGCGTACTATTCAACAGTCACACCCGTTTCCTCTGGCAACAGCACCACGTGGTACGGTTACCAAGTGAAACGTACACAATAACAATAAACACTCAGGGAATTCCCGTACACACACAGCTGTTACACCAGTCACTAGATAATCAATATTATGCCCTTTGGCGTAACTATACAGTCACCCACGCTATAATTCTCTATATACGAATTACCCGTCTATAACACACCCCAGTAACATCGTCTTTTACAAATAGCGGTTACAGTACGGTTAGCATAGGTCAAAGCACAAGTTAAGGTCACAATACAATTATTAGTGGTTATGGTGTTAAACATGCAATGGACAACAATGATTAGTACTTATATACAGTGTCAGTAAATATACAGGGTTATGGTACCGTGCACTATAATACAGCAACACACTATTAACACTCTCGCTAGACGGCTGAGCTTGCGCTATCTAACAAGATATACACTTTACTAAAACAATCGTTAACACATTTACAATTCCCAACTAAACTATTGGCCAGTACCTTGAATGGACTACCTAAAACTATATACACCCGTTTTGGTTAGCCACACTGCCCAATCACCACATATATAGCGAGCTAGAGAACCGAATTTACACAGACGCCTCTTAGTCGCACTATCAAAAGTCTAGTGGGTTCCAAATTTACACGCCTTCCCACTTAGCCCAGATAGGATGAGAACTAGCGAACCGAATTTACACAGGCGCCGCTTAGTCTCCCGGTCTCTCCGACCTAGCGAACAAAATGTACACCCTAGAACGCTAGTCTAGACAAGACACCGGTGTCCGGCTAGGGCTATTTACACCAGGACCCCGCCTGACTAACCAAATCAAATGGTCTGACTAAAGAGCGTTCGATCGAGCGGTGCGCCTTCGCTCCTTCCCTCCGACAGAGGGGGCAGATACACAGATTCAAAAACCCCTTTGGGCCTACCGCACAATCGGTATACCCCTAGTGGGTCCTGCCGTCTAAAACAGCAGTTGTCTTACCTCCTCGTTCCTGAACCTGAGTTCACACTCATCGACGGGGACACCCCAGCACTTCTCACGTAGAGGCCGATGATCTCCTGGACAACGGCCCAGTGGCGCCGAGACGAAGGGAGGTCCACGCAGAAGTTCAGGGGTGCAGCCGTAGAGAACGTGGGCAAAGATAGACCGTCTCACGCCTCTGCCTCTCAGCTACCGTTGAACGATGAGCTTCCCGGCCAATGCACCAAATGATACCGGAGAAACTGACGGAAGCCAAGCACAGAGAGATGGACACAGGTTTCTTCAGGAAGGAAGAGATTCTTTATTGGATCACCGATCGGGACTCAGAGGGACTAGCGTCACCAAAATACCACAAGTTCTGAGCCCCGGACAATAGTGCAGGCTCCTTATATAGGCATATAACTCCTCCCATATTAAGCTCCACCCGCACATTCTCTTAACCAATCAACACAAATAAGAATTAACTTCCTGTTTGACCGCATGGCTTGTCCAGCACAATGGAGGAGGGGAATACTATATCCTGTATTCTTGCACATGCTCCGTACACTACTGATCGTATCTTGCCTTGTGCAACCAACTGATCGATACGTCAGCATATGCACGTACACATGCCACGTGGTAATCTCGGCCTACTAAATTTATTTTTACCGAGATTCCACCACAACACTATAGGGTCAGTAATACATGTTTGTGTTCCTGACCCTCTCTAGTGTTCCTTTAAGATATTGGTATCACAAATCCATTTTAATATTTATAATGTTCCAAATTGGGCACAGAATACAAAATCCCATTCTAGAATGCAACCTCAGCCATATTTTTTTCAGAAAAGTACAATCTCCTTCTGTTCTAGACAGTACATGGATAGTATTGTCCATCTCTATGTAGATATCAGAAGAAATTAATTTACTAATCAATATTAAATAATGAATTCATTAATTAAAAATGCACTAAACGCAATGTATACCCATTACATACAATTCCGTGCCAGTGAGTCCAATCTGTATGTTTCCTTAAACATATTTATTGATAACTAGAGCAGTTTTGATTTACTTTATTTCTTATAGAATTCAAATCAGAAAACAGGATTATGCTGAAGAAGACCTAGCGTTCCGGTGATGATATTGATATTCCGGTGTTGGCTATTTATGTTTTAGCATGCTGCTCTGATAGATTTGATTACATTTGTTTGCTTTCAGTATTCACAGAATTATGTCAGCTGCATGCTTACCTTTTACAGAACAAAATAGCAGTAGGAATTAATATTTAAATATTATTTAATAACATGTAACTTTATTTAGCATGTACACTACTGTGACTGTCATCAGATGCTGCTATGACCTAGTATTAAATAATGCTTATTTATGAAGTGAATACTCCACAGCACTTTGCAATTAGAGTAGAACGAACAATATTAAATATTGTATAATTATATATTATTATAAAAGTAACATAGGACCCTGCTGGTGACCTAGAAAAATATTGGACACGCATGCAAAAATCAATCCCCCTTCCTGTTTACTATTTTCCAAGCTTGGCTACTGTTTCACCACCAGTACAGGGAGGGTCAACATCTTACTTTATCAAATTATACCAACAGTGTAGTATAAAGTTATGGCTTACAGACAATACGCACCTGTGTTCAGAGCTCAGAGGTCATCAGTTGCTCCATTGTGTGTCAACTGCCTCGTTTTTCTCTCTAAACATTTACAAGATTGGAAATCAGCCAAGTGGACATCTTCTCTCTCAGAAACTCTGGCTATGACTCATTCTACTTCACATAGTTGGTCTAATTTTTTCGGGAGCTGTGACATCTCTCTCCCCAAATGTATAGTTTGTGCTTGTTATTAAGCCTCTTTCCAGTCGCTCAGCAGCCAGTATTCAGCTTTTACACCTTGGCATTTATACTGATAACCTATTCTGTCATGCACTGGTAACACCATGCTATCCGCGCTCTTCATTAACACCATATGTCCCCACAAAAGCTTGAGCTAATCCCACTAGCTGTGCTTATAGCATTAACCATATTTTTATTCAGCACTTTAATCCATTACCAGAATGGGTTGGAATCATTCAAAATGCATGCTATGTCAGTGGCAAAACTAATGAACAGAGAGCACCAGTGGAAGAATTATTTTGGAATTTGTATAGTTACATAGCTGGAAAGACACATGCGTCCATCAGCCTCCCTCACATATGTTTTTTTTTTGTCAATCTTTGTTTTTATTGAGGCAAATGATGGATCGTTACAGAAAGAGAAACAAGGGGTTAATGAATGAAAAATACAAGTTATGCATAACTGGTTTATACAAGGATTGCATGTACTCCCGAGATTAACGGACTCTTTTTTTTTTTTTCTTGTCAATTGAGAGTCTCAACAATAGTGTTATATAGGCTAAACAAGCTGAAGCAGGCTAAACAGCACATGAGTGATTATTAGCTTAGATTTCAATTTTATAATATGTAATAGGAACAGGCTGGATCATATAACGCAGTATACCATCGGCTTAAAGTGTATTATTAAGCTGCAAACAGGCTAGGTCTATTCGTCGGTCTGGTAATAGCATGAGATAAACAGGCTCACAGAGCTAGGTACTAACACAGGTTAGTGCAATGCGGTAAGTTTATAGTAGCGATATGTGCAGGGCCCAGAGGCAACCCTCCGAGGGGAGCCAAACACCCATCACCGAGCACATAAAAAAAACAAAAAAAAAACATATATCTTAACGGATAACTACAGAGCTTGAGTCTGATAATGCTAAGCTGTTACGGGTGGGTAGGCTAATTAAGCAATACGTTGTAAAAACAAATAATAACATTAATAGCAGTCCTATCATTCGCCTGTCACATGAAGGTCTAGGCATGAGATATTAAGACTAAAGTATTGGCGGGGCATAGTCCTCAGTGGCTGCATAGATGTGGTAGCTGGTCAGCGGTCCAGGTCGCCGTGCGGCAGCGGGAGTTAGTGAGTGTCAGCCTACACCCGTGGTCGGCTCTGGCAGGGCACATACCAAAAAGTCCCATGGGGCCTTGGCGTCATCGATCATGGTTGCTGCTCTCCGGTGATCAGCCGTGTTGTGAAAGGGAAGATGTGCGCCTGGTTGGACGTCGGCTCTTGGAGCAAGTGAGTATCTCGTGTGGGAGGCCGACTCAGCAGCCTTGTTCTCTCGGGTGCTGGGGTCTGGATGTTCGCCCATGCGACATGGAGCCGCTTTGCGGGTTTCAGATGTCCCTGGTCGTGAAGTGGTTCTGGCCTGGAGGGTGATCCCCCTCTGGTGTACGAGCATGTGGGAGCTGGCGCCCGGGAGATGTGTTGATTTGATCCGCCGTTTGGGCGCTTGGAGTAGCCACCGACGGGTGGCCGTCCTGGGAGCCGCTGGCGGGTGTCTGTTTAAGTGGTGGCGGATCGTAGGGCGTATCCACGCCGCTGCTTGTGTCAACACCATCTTGAAGGTCTGGCCTTTAGTGTGGAGTGCCGACCAGAGTCTCGCGCCAAGCCGGTCGAAGAAATCCAGAGTGTTTATAGGCGGTTGGATGCGGGTTCTCCCCTTCGCGGGCCGCGTCTGAGCCGCCATCTTGGGTGGACCCATGCGTTGCTGATGATGCTGATGCTGCCTGTTTGCTGATTTTGTCGCTTGGTTGGGGGTGACCGTCCCCAGCGAGGACCGGGATAACCCCCGCCGGTCCATGGGGGGGGGGTAACAGGGCTGTGTGTGTGCCTCGTGTGGGAGCGGGCCCCTTGCCGGGTGATCGGCCGCCTCCCCCGTGCTGCAGGCTCCGCTCCGTTTTAGGCCGCATGGCCGGTTCAGGCTTTACCAGGTCGGATCGGTGCCGGACTGGTATCGCTTTGATCCCTGCGAGGTGCTGCATCTTGCTCCAAGCATCTAAAGTTGCTAGCCCCTGTGGTTTGGGCAGGATTAGTGGATTCGTTTCTGCTGGTGCTGGAGGATTCAGGATGCACGTCCGGCCATCTAGGCAGTCAGGCCCCGCCCCCTATGTTTTTGCTGTTGATCCAAAAGAAGGCACACAAAAAACAACAACCCAGTTTTTTTTTTTTTTTTTTTTTTTTTAATTCTTTATTTTGGTTGTGCACTGATTGAACAAACAGCCGGCGTGTGCCACAACAGCGACATCCGGTAGAGTAGGTAAACATTGGCATAATATGTTATGGCATTAGATATACAGGCACATTTTGTTTTTATATTATTTGAAAACAGTAGTTCAGGATCACGTTTGTTTTTAACTATGGTAATATATTACGCTTGACATGGAGAAAGCTAGATGAGTATATTGCTGATAAACGATAGGTACTAATTGTAGACATGTTTTGATGAGGAATACAGTAGAATATACTAGAAGAGTATACCACCCCAGACCACCCCCTATGCACATGAGCAACACACTATAGATATGGCAGTATGATAAGACAGGTTTGCCATGCCACCACAGTGAATGCAGACATTTCAAGAAGCAGGAGACTGTGGCATGTACTGCACATTTTTAAAAAGGATAAACTGGTTAATGCATATTATGTCACTTAACAAGAGAACAGTAAGCCTGGTTATGACATACTATATGGAGTGACATTAGCTCAGTCGAGTATAGCTTGATCATATATAAGTCACACATTTTGCACAAAACAGGCATAGTTAAGCAGGTATGTGATCTAATCAAGTTAAGTAGTCAATATGTAACGCTGCTTGATTGGTTAAGCTCGTGTATCTGTAATAGGCTATGCAGTATTTTTTGGCAGCCAGAATATGAGACAAGTCGATTGAGAACCCTGAAATACAGTTCTAACATTAGTGTGGGCTATATTAACAACAATTATGCAGTGTTTGCTGCCATGTAAGAGTGTGTGAATTTAGCTGAGGGCACAGGTTTGGTATTGCCAAAACATGAAAGATGCCCATCAATATGCTGGAGTGCCTGCTCTAAACACAAAACATTCATATAAGCAAGATTGTGACCAGTTCAGCTGAAGTGAGGAGACGAGAAATTGGAGTCTTAATGTGAGAGCCACGCTGCTGAAGACAGTGTGTTTTCAGGCTTGCCGGATCCCCTGGATCCTGAACTGTCCTGCCGCCGACCTGTGAGTGATGTGAGCCGGATCGTGATGGGAGGGTGAGTCCTGTATCTGTGGGTCGTCTTGTGTCCCTGCCCGGAGGATGAGGGAAGCGCCGGGACCCCGCGGAAGGCCTCTGTGCTTTCAATCTCGATGGAGGTGGGTTGGTTGATGAGGTCCGTGGGTGCATGCGGATGGCTGTAGTTAGGATCTGTGCCGTTATTGGCAACGGTCCGCCCTGGTTTCTGCCGGTACGGGTGTGCAGCTTGTTGGGGCTCTGGTTTTGGCGCCATTTCGCATGGCCTCCGCCATCTTGAATTTGGTGGCTGGATTGCGGGTCTCGGCGGCCCTGTTACTGCATCTGGGTTGCTGTGCGGTGGTCTGGTTCTGAGGGTGGGGACTGGGATCACCCCCCCGGTCCAAACGGGGGGGTACGGAGCCGGTTCCCCGCGGGCTGACATGTGATTTAGCGCTGTTTGACAGGACAGCGGGGCAGCGGCTGTCCGCCCCGCTCACTGCTGGAGTAGGCCTCGGAAATGTCAGCGAGGAGTCCTCCTCCAGGGGACTGAAGCCCTTAGAGCCAGCCTCACCCTGGATCCAGAGCCCTCTACCCACTGAGGGCCACCATTGCCGGTCGGTTTTATATAATTAATCATGTTTTTTCATGCTTATCTGGGCTTAGATTGCAGGAGCTGGTCTCGCTTGCGACCATCCAGCTTGGCGGTCCGGCCCCGCCCCTCACAACCCAGTTTTATGTGCTTCCAATTTTGCAACACACTAGGAAAAAATTCCTTCTTGACTCCAAAATGGCAGTTAGATATCTTTTTGGATTAAGAAGCTATTACCTCACTAATTAGAAATTATTTCCCTGTATATTATGTTTTTGCAAGTATTTATCCAATTGCTGTTTAAACATCTGTATGGACTCTGATAAAACACCACTTCAGGCAGAGAATTCCACATCCTTATTATTCTTACAGTAAAAAAAAACAGTTTTATTTGCCTTAGATTAAATCTCCTTTCTTCCAGTCTAAACGCATGACCTCGTGTCCTATGTATAGTTCTGTTTCTGAATAGATTTCCAGACAATGGTTTGTACTGACCCCGAATATATTTGTATAATGTTATTATATTACCTCTGAGGTGCCGTATTTCCAAACAAAAGAGATTTCCATTTTTTAACCTTTCTTCATAACTAAAATGCTCAATTACTTTTATCAATTTTGTAGCTCATCTCTGCACTTTTTCTAGTGCCATAATATCCTTCTTTAGAACAGTTCCCCAAAATTGCTCAGCATATTCAAGGTGTGATCTTCTAGTGATTTATAAAGAGGCACAATTACATTATGCCCCAATTTATTCATGACAATACCTTACTGGCCTTAGCAACTGTCTATTGACATTGCATATTGCTGCCTAATTTGTTGTCTATTAGACATGTGCACCAGTGAAATTTTCGTTTCGTACGAATGAATTCGTACTACACTGCTAAAAAAAAATAAAGGGAACACTTAAACAACACAATGTAACTCCAAGTCAATCACACTTCTGTGAAATCAAACTGTCCACTTAGGAAGCAACACTGAGTGACAATCAATTTTACATGCTGTTGTGCAAATGGGATAGACAACTGGTGGAAATTATAGGCGATTAGCAAGACACCCCCAATAAAGGAGTGGTTCTGCAGGTGGTGACCACAGACCGCTTCTCAGTTCCTATGCTTCCTGGCTGATGTTTTGGTCACTTTTGAATGCTGGCGGTGCTTTCACTCTAGTGGTAGCATGAGACGGAGTCTACAACCCACACAAGTGGCTCAGGTAGTGCAGCTCATCCAGGATGGCACATCAATGCGATCTGTGGTAAGAAGGTTTGCTATGTCTGTCCAGAGCTACCAGGAGACAGGCCAGTACATCAGGAGACGTGGAGGAGGCTGTAGGAGGGCAACAACCCAGCAGCAGGACCGCTACCTCCGCCTTTGTGCAAGGAGGAACAGGTGGAGCACTGCCAGAGCCTTGTAATGGTGTGGGGTGGCATTTCTTTGGGGGGCCGCACAGCCCTCCATGTGCTCGCCAGAGATAGCCTGACTGCCATTAGGTACCGAGATGAGATCCCCAGACCCCTTGGGAGACCATATGCTAGTGCGGTTGGCCCTGGGTTCCTCATAATGTAAGACAATGCTAGACCTCATGTGGCTGGAGTGTGTCAGCAGTTCCTGCAAGACGAAGGCATTGACGCTATGGACTGGCCCGCCTGTTCCCCAGACCTGAATCCAATTGAGCACATCTGGGACATCATGTCTCACTCCATCCACCAACGTCATTGCACCACAGACTGTCCAGGAGTTGGCAGATGCTTTAGTCCAGGTCTGGGATGAGATCCCTCAGGAGACCATCCGCCACCTCATCAGGAGCATGCACAGGCGTTGTCATACAGGTCATACATGCATACAGGCACGTGGAGGCCACACACACTACTGAGCCTCATTTTGACTTTTTTTTAAGGACATTACATCAAAGTTGGATCAGCCTGTAGTGTGTTTTTCCACTTTAATTTTGAGTGTGACTCCAAATCCAGACCTCCATGGGCTGAAAAATGTGATTTCCATTTTTTTTATTTTTGTGTGATTTTGTTGTCAGCACATTCAACTATGTAAAGAACAGTGCTCCCCACCACTTCATGAGCCCCCCATGTCCTCCCTCACTCTATGGCCATTGGTATAAAACTAAAGAACCCCCATTTTGTTTAAATGTGCATAGTGATTTAGGCCAGAGGGCAGGCAACTTTCTCTTTGTTTTTACTTTGCAATAAGGGGGAACATGGCACAGGTCCCCCCGTTCCCCCATGGTGGGGAACCAAAATAGCTCAAATAAGGGGGGACATAGTGCCTCCCCCCGTGCCCGTGCACCTGCCCGTGACCCGCCGGTGGGGGCTATTAATATGAACTGGGGGACTAAATATTAAAAAATATCCCCCCCCCCCCCACAAGTGACTATTTATTTAACATTGAAGTGAACACTGTATACAATCAGTAACATAAATCATTACATACAGCTATAAAGTTGATTCTTAAGTCGAATACCTCAGAGTTTAGTTATTCCACAATGCATATTTTATATTTAGAATAAAATAAAACACCAAAAACTCCTCCCCCCCAAAAAAGAAACTCTCTCTATCTAGGTATGTCTTTCCTTTTCATATATATGCCTTCCATGGGTCCCAGACTTTACTAAAAGTAGAGTAATAATGTCTAGCTCTTGAGGATAAATCGTCCATAATACAATTTTCTTTCATTTTTAAATCAACCTCTCTCATAGATGGTAGGTCTGTTTTTAGCCAGCCAGCAGCTATACATCTACGTGCTGCCAATGTGATAGTTTCTGCGAATGTCTGGGTAGGCCAGTTATTGATTTGGATAATAAAAATATCCAAGGGTTTAGTTCTATATTTTCCTGTAGTATTGTTGACACCAGTTTTTTTATTTCTTCAAAAAAGCTTTTAATTTTTGGGCACTCCCACCATATTTGTAAATATGTCCCTTGTTGACCACATCCCCGCCAACACAGATCGGTTGGATTTTCACAATTTTTTTACAAAAAGACAGGGGTTGCGTGCCATCTAAACAATATTTTAAACATCTGCTCTTGAGAGATCACGCATAGCAATATTTTAGATGCAGTTTCCCAGATATATGTCCATTCATTAGGTTCCAAGACCTCCCTTTATCTTTCCTATTTTGCTAACTTTTTCAAAATCAGTAAGGGGGAACTGAACTGCCATCTTTACTTCAATAGAGCAAGCAAAGTCTCTAATCTGAAAGTAGCGAACAAAATCTCCTGTCCTCAACTCCGTTCTGGCTGTTAAACTAGCAAATAAAGCCACCTCTCCTTCTAACCAGAGGTCAGCATATCTATGAATTCCCCTAATTTTAAGTTTTGAAAATTGTGCTCTTCCATTCCTGGAATAAATTGCCTATTCCGAAAAACTGATGTCATAGGGGAGGGGAGGTTAGTTACGCAATGTTTTAACTTAAGTTTATCACAAATATATAAGGAGTTTTACATTGATGGGCAGATTAGTTTTTAAGGCTGGTCTTGAGACCTTATTTAACCATATATACATTGCCGGTGAGTCTGGATTCATCAAATCAGTCTCCATGTATGCCCATCTATATTTCCCTTGAGATGAATGCCATCCAATAATTTGTGCCAATTGGGCAGCGTAGTAATAGATAAGTAGATTGGGGAGACCTGCTCCCCCTTTGTCTCTATGTCTATACAAGACATTTCTATGTCTATACAAGACATTTCTAGCTACTCTACGGCGTTTACCCTGCCAAAGAAATGTATCTATGGCTTTCTGAATGCTCTCTAAATCTCCCTTACAAACCCGAGAAGGCAGAGCTTGAAATAAGAATAGAATCTTTGGTAGAATATTAATTTTTATGGAAAGGATTCTGCTGATCCACGAGATTGGTTTATCATGCCAATTATCTAGGTCTGTTTTCAAGTTTTTTATTAAAGGTAAGTAATTATCTATATATAATGTGTTATAAAAGCGTCCAATATTAATACCTAAATCGCATAGGGACTTACCCACAGACAGAACGAAGTTAAATTGTAAATGATCTTGTTCTAAGCCTTTTAGATGGAAGGTCACCCTGCAGGATTTATTATAGTTTCCTCTATAATAGTTTCCTCTATTCCTCTAGAACAAAACGGGAATAGATTTAAAGGGTTTAGCTATTGACATTAATATATCATCTGCATATGCCTCTGTTTTAAAAATTTCCCTACCGATCTGTATACCCTGAATATCTCCTCTTTCTCTAATACAAATTAAGAGGGGTTCCAAGATGAGGGTGAACAGGATTGGGGAGAGAGGGCAGCCCTGGTGTGTGCCATTGTATATTCCAAAAGAGGTCTTATCTGAACCAGGAAGTTGTATTAGTGCCTGCGGGTTAGAGTTTAGGGCTCGAATTGTACTGATAATAAAATCAGGAAAACCCTAATGTTGTCATAAATAAAATAAATATGGCCAGGCGACCCTATCAAATGCTTTCTCTGCGTCTAGTGACAGAAGTATCAATGGCTTCCTCCCTGTTTCCATATACTATGCGAGATCTACAACTCTACGCGTGTGCTCATAAAGCTGTCTTCCAGGGACAAACCTACTTGGTCTGGATGAATCAGAATGGGGAAGAACGGAGATAGTTGTAGGGCTAAAACTTTAGCTATTATCTTTATATCCACATTTCTTTTTTCTTAAACCTTATTTTTTCCGTTCCAAAAAAGGCCAAATAAAAAGCCATAATTCCCGTTGAATTATAAAGCCTTCTCAAGCCCTGCAATTTGTCTGTACATTTACCTGTCAAAGCACTCTGATTAGTTGGCTTGGAATCAGATTGCTCTGAGTCATTTTACACAGCCTGGGAAAGTGCTGCCCAGTCACTGGTAGTTTTAAATGACAGCGAGCAGCCACTGGCATGCCGCGAGTAGGGGCATGCGGGCGGATTTAACCTCCCTTTAATTAATATTAGTGGGGACCTAAGGGGGACACTAATCAGAGTGTTCTGAGTAATTTTACACAGCGTGGGAAAGTTCTTTGCATTCCAAGCTAACCAATCAAAGTGCTGTGACAGGTAAATGTAGAGACTTACCTGTCAATCTCTTCATTTACATGTCAGAGCACTCAAATTGCAGGGTGTGGGTAAGCTTTAGAAGCCTTTCCCCGCTCTGCGGAGCTCAGTCTGCCCGCTACCCTTTTTTTTGGGCGTTGGGTTTTTCGTTTGTGCTCCGTTTTGTTTTGTTTTTCAAAGTTAGTAATTATGGCTTTTTATTTGGCCTTTTTTGAGGCAGCAAAAAGAAGGTTAAGAAAAAATAAGACATCTAATGGTAATTATAAAAAATGTTTATTTACAGGTTTTTTGTTTTTTTTGTTCCCCCTAGGGTGAGGGGGTAGGTAGGATTTAATTTTATTTAGGAGGGGGGTGACTAGCAGTTTGCAGACCCCAAGTCACTTGTGGGGAGGGGTTTATTTTTATATTATCGCCGGGGAGGACAGTAGGTCCCCCCCTATTGTCATTTAGGGCCCCCACCTGCTGCTCATGGGTGGGAGCCATGGGGGGGGGGACAATAGGTCCCTTCCCCCATTGTCTGTTAGGCTTCCCACCCACGGCTTATGGGTGGGGACCTGGGGGGGACATTAGGTCCCCCCCATTATTTATTTAATTAAGGTCCCCATCTGCCGGTCATGGGTGGGGACCTGGAGGGGACATTAGGTCCCTCCACTTTATTTAAATAGGGTGCCCACCTGCCCGCATGGGTGGGGACCTGGGGGGGACATTTGGTTCCTTCCCATTATTTATTTTATTAAGGTCCCCATCCGACGGTCATGGGTGGGGGCCAGAGGGGGTGTCACAAGGTCACGGGTGGGGGCTCAGGGGGAATTAGTTTTGTTATTTGGATTCCCCACCATGGGGGAATGGGGAACCTGTGCCAGCCCCCCCCCCCCTTATTGCACTAGCAACTGGGCAATAGCTGCCCAGTCACTAGTAGTTTTAAATGACAGCGAGCAATTGGCTGCTCGCTGTTTAGTCGACATGCCCCTAATCACAGGTGGAGGCACGGGGGGGGCACTATGTCCCCACCATTTTAGATATTCGGGTTCCCCCCATGGGGAAATGCCCCACCATGCCAGGTCACCCCTTATTGCACTAGCGACTAGCTATTGCTGCCCAGTCATTAGTAGTTTAGAATTACAGCGAACAGCCACTGGTCCCCTTTATTCCACTAGCGACTAGCTATTGCTGCCCAGTCACTAGTAGTTTAAAATGATAGCGAGCAGCCACTGGCTGCTCCCTTTTATTAATATGGGGGTCATTGTGACCCCCATAGATTTTAATGCGGTTGCGGTAGGAATTAATATTTATTACAAGGAGGGAGCTGGTTGCGCTGCCGGCTCCTTCCTTGCGTATTTTTTTTCCTCGTGCTTGTAAGAGTCTGCCTGAAGCCCTGCACGGGTTAAGTCGCAGGTGGCAGGGAGAACCAGGGTTTTTTATTTTTCTCCTCCATGCAGTGGGGGTTAATTCCTATTAAACTAATGAACTCAAACGAAAAGGTAATGCATTCGGCATTTGTCCTTTCATTTCGTTTATATTTCGTATGTAGGACTTTCGTTCAAGTTTTAGTAAATTAATACGAAAAATCATGAAATTTCATACGAAATAGTATTCATCTGAAAACAAATGCACATGTCTATTGTCTATAACGATTCCCAAATCCTTCTAGTGTTTTGTTGTCCCTAATTCACTACCATTTAGGGTGTAAATTACTTGTGCATTCTTTCCCCTGAAGTGCATTTTTCTACATTAAATTTCATCTGCCATTTGAGTGTCCAGTCCCCCAATCCATCTAAATCCCTCTGCAACAAAGCAATATCCTGCTCACATGGTATTACTTTACAGAGTTTTGTCATTTATAAATATGTTAAATAGAAGCGGTCCCAGAACAGAGCCCTGAAGGACACCACTTACCACTTTTGTCCAGCTTGAAAATTTACCAATAATGACAACTCGTTGTACTCTATCATTAAGCCAATGGTCTACCCAAGAACAAGAATATTCATCTAATTCAATTTCTTTTAGTTTGAACACTAACCTATTGTGTGGAATCCAAGTAGATCACATCCACTGCAACACCCTGATCTACACTTCTATTTACTTCTTCGAAGAATGCAATTATGTTACTTTGACATGACCTATGTTTAATGAAACCATGCTGATTATTGCTAATAACAAAGTTCTTCCTGATTAATCCCTGAATATTATCCCTTAATAACCCTTCAGACACTTTCCCAGTCACAAGAAGTTAAGCTCACAGGTCTATAATTTCCAATCAAGGATTTTGAACCCTTTTAAAATATAGGAACATCTGCCTTCCTCCAATCCTCTGGTTATTTTAAATAGTTATTAAAAATGTCTGCCTTTTCCTTGTCTCTTCATTAACTAACACTCCAATCTCTGTTTTCAGTGTAACTACACTTTAATTTTTTTTCATTTTTTTTTAATTGATGTACTTAAAAAACATTTTGAGGTTGATTTTGCTGTCTTTGGCAACCAATTTCTCATTTTCTAGTTTAGCCACTTTAATTGCCTTTTTGCAAGCATTATTGGCTTCCTTATATGTTATATAGGATGCCTCTGATTTGTCCAATTTAAATGCTTTAAACGCCCTTTTCTTTTTTTTTATTTCTTGGTTAACTTTTCTACTAAGCCACAGTGACCAAGTAAGCTGCTGAGAGTTGTCAAGTAAGAGTTTTCTCCAGTTATATGTGTGAAAATAAGAGTGAGAGTGTCTGTTTTGTCCTACTTTGCTGTGATGTATTTGTTGTAGCACTGAAGTTAAAAGACCACTAAAATCACTCAGGTCACTTCATCTCAATGGTGTGGCCTGGATGCAGTGATCTTGTCATTTTAACCCTTTAAGGACCAAACTTCTGGAATAAAAGGGAATCATGACATGTCACACATGTCATGTGTCCTTAAGGGGTTAAACAGTCATGGTAAAATATTGACATTTTTGCAGAAATGGAAATTTTTGGTTACCTTGAATGGTTAAACGCACCTCCAGTGGCTGTCTGAAAAACAGCCACTAGAGGCGCTTTCGCAGCAACAACTGAGTAAAACAAGGTCACGTGACTTTGTAGACCATGTAGAAAGGCACTGATACAACGCTTTCATATGATGAATCTTGATTGTGTGCAGCGCTCAGGAGCATTAGATTGAACCACAATGAAGGAGGCCATAGTAAGGATGCCTCTGTGCTGGAAAAGGGTAAGTAAAAGCCTTTATTTTATTTTTGTCATACACACTGTTGTGTTGGGGAGATTAAACCTGTAGAATTTGGGACAGGAAAACGAAAGCATTAGGAATATACGATTGTATTCCTAAAAATAGAGGTCCACAGGCGTCACAACTTAAGGAGAATGCAAAAAAATATATTCAATGGAGATCAAAAAGGACAAAAAAATACAACATTGCAGCCTAGAGGACTTAGTCAGGTTTGTATTAATGCTTTAGTGTTCCTTTAATGTTGTATGTGCAGCTCCCCTGTGCATTCCCCTTTCTGTCATGTTGTAGAGATAGTTCATCATGGTGGAGGGTAACTTTTAAGTGTATGAAACCAAAATGGCAAAGTTTAATTGGCCTGTGAATGGTTAATAAAAGTGTATCTATCTATTGTAGACCTATTTAAGGCATCTTATGTTAGTTATAATATTCTCACAAGGGTCTTTTTAGAGTGGCGCTAATCCTCTACACTTTTTTATTTTTTGTACTTACCTCATTACTATAGGGATATAAGGATTCCCTTCCTTCTGCAGGAAAACTGCCTTAATTTCACTTTTCCCAGTTTGTTCCATCAGGTCTGACCCTTTACTATTGTTTCAATAAAAGTAACGCAACTGGTCTTCTAAAAGCAGTGTACTATATAATATATATTGTGCCGAATATATATTTACAGAAAGAGAAACTGAACTATAAAACATGTGTGCAGGTAGTGGTTATTGTGTGGTGCGACCCAATACACCCAAAAACCCACTCCCCCCATCCTCTACCAATTAAGACCAAGAAACGTAAATGTGGTATAAACAGGCCACAGCTTTATTTATAAATAACAATGATAAATATATATAGATATATATAACCAATATTAACTATCCTTAATATGAGTAAGACGTAACTCAAACTCGTCCTTGCCAACCGGACCATAACAACTCTAGAGTACCCCCTTCCAGGGTACCTACCCTCCCCCCTTGTCCGAGATAACTGGCCTTCACCTTGGCCTTCCAATTCCCCATGCCAACCCCTGGCCGCCTTTCCTGGCACGGGGGGCACGCCCAATTACCAACACATTTTCCGAGGTTAGGGGAGGGACCAGACCCAGCATTCCTTCTTCCAGTGTACTCGGTTTCCCAACTGGTTCGGCAAGGACCATACCCGCCACTAGCGCCTGCTGCATTTAAGCCTAAATCAGCGGGCACGACTCCCAACCAACGGCACTGCCTGCTCAAGCGCATCCTGCAGCGCTAAATTAAATAAATCTAACCCCCACATCGGTCAGATGGACCCCGTCCGGGCGAAAATAGATCGCTGCCTCCCGCTCGAATATTCGGTGTCGCACCGTGACACCTCCGACTCTGAGCACAAATTTGGACACCCTTTTGTTGATCTTAACCCTGCACCGCTCAATAGCCCCTTGATCCCGCGCGCGCCACCAATAGTTCCTGGACACTATCCCTGACCAAACCAAGCAAAGCTGCGGGAACAGGACTCGCAAGCGCACTAAATCACGCCTAATTAGTTCTGCAAGACCCCACGCGGGCAGCTCCCCCAGATCATTGTCCCCCAGATGTACTACCAATACATCAGGGGGCCCCAAAAACGTAGCCAGCTGTACAACCTCCGGCAAGAGCTGGCCCCATCGCATGCCCCGGAACCCGAACCATCGGACCTCCGCCAGCTCCCGAGGAATTCCGAGATGTGTCCCACCCGGGCGTACCCCTGCCCACAGGTGGGGCCAGTAGATGTATAAATGCCCGATCACCCAGATCCGTCGGCCGGGCCCTGCGGAGAAAACACAAGGGGGGTATCTATCAGACGCGTAGGCCGTACATAAGACCGAAACCTCCCAGATTCCCACCTACCAATCCTCTGGATCACTTGATCAGAGAAACCTAGCCAAGATGCTTCTGTTGCAGCCCCAACCGGAATACCCTGAGGAACTGAAAACGAGACAGGTAGGCACTATCCTCGTGGATCAACAATGGGCCCGCTGAAGTCGGGCGTATAGAGCAGTAGGACTGGTACGCCGAGACAGGGCAAACAGACGAATTAGGGATGGAGCGGAGGGTAACCCATACTCCCTTACCCAGAACGTCAGTCTTGGACCGTTGCAACAAAAAACTTACTGCACCACTCACGAGGAACACATCGTGAAACAACAGTCCTCCTGGGGTCCCTCTGCATGGGCTCACTAGTTCCCCGATCCGGAGGGCCCCAAAAAAGGCGAAAGTGAAGGCAACTCGAAATAAACAAGCTTCTGGAGCGGAATAACAAATCTGAGGTAGTACCGCGGTGATCCCCAGCAACAGCGCCCCCGAAACCGGCCTACGAGAATCCCGCACGCGAGGGCCCCTACGCCAACCGCGCATCGCAAGCCTGACCATGCAATCTTTCGTAACATCTGGGACCTGAGTTAGGTTAAACCAAAAACTAAGGCATGATAGCTTCCCCGACACAGTAGCCGGGGAACACCCACACGCCTCCCAGAACCAGAGTAAACATAACAAACCTTGGACTCTTTCGGCAGAGGAAGCGTACCCTTCGAGATCCTGTTCCAGCGTGACCCAATCCCCCCATACCGGACCCATGTTGCCTCTGACACCGAGGACCGTATCCAATCCCTTATTCGCTCAGGCCAAGGGACCATAGTTCTCTGGGACAGGAGAGGCCTTCCATATCTGCTCCCGGAGTGACCGCCCGAAACACCTGCCATTGAAAACGAGAAAGAGCGTCAGCCGTGGTATTCAGAACACCTGGAATGTGCACAGCGCGGCATGTCACGTTCAGAGACAAGCATCGCAAAACCAGTTGCCGCAAGAGCCTGACCACCGGAGGGGAGGAAGCCATTAAGTTATTAATGGCCTGTACGACGCCTAAGTTGTCACCGTGGAACACGACTCGCCGGTCCTTGAGCTCCATCCCCCATAGATGGACCGCCACCAGGATGGGGAAGAGCTCCAAAAACTCCATGTTCTTGGTCAGGCCTGAGTCAACCCAAGCCCTGGGCCAAGGTTCCGCGCACCACTGTGTCCCCAGAATAGCCCCAAAACCAGCTGACCCCGCAGCGTCTGTAAACAGGTGAAGCGCTGCATTCGAAACCTCTGGTTGCTGCCAGTAAGACCTACCGTTGTACCCGTCTAGGAAAACAGACCAGACTGCCAAGTCTTCCTTGAGCGCCTTAGTCAAACGGATGAAATGGAACAACTTGGAGATTCCAGCCGTGGCGGCCGCGAGGCGCCAGTTGAACACTCTGCCCATAGGCATGATCCGACAGGCAAAGTTCAGCTTGCCTAGGAGGGATTGAAGCCGCTGTAACGTAATTTTTCGCAGGGAAGCCGCCTCCCGCACCACCCCCTGTAGATCGGCCAATTTGTCCGCCGTGAGCCAACATTCCCCGACAACAGAATCAATCTCGATCCCCAGAAAGCATAAGCACGGGGAAGGGCCCACCGTTTTTTCGGGCACTAGAGGCATGCCGAACCCACAGGCCACATCCGCTACTGCTTGCAAAATGTGTGCGCATGTCGGGGAATGCGCGGGACCAACACACAGAAAATCGTCTAGGTAGTGAAGGAGGGAGTTGTAACCAGACTCCGTTTTCACTACCCACTCCAGAAAGGAGCTAAAACATTCAAAATAGAAGCAGGATATTGCACAATCCATCGGGAGGCACATATCCACGTAGTAGTGCCCTTCAAAAGAACAACCTAGGAGATGATGACACTCTGGGTGAACCGGCAAAAGGCGAAAAGCCGACTCAATGTCGGTTTTTGCCATGAGTGCCCCGGGGCCCGCGGCCCTGACCATACAAACCGCAGCATCAAATGAAGCGTATGAAACCCGGCAGAGTTCTGCCGCAATGTCATCATTTACAGAACCCCCGTGGGGGTGCGATAGATGATGAATGAGCCGAAATTTTCCCGGCTCTCTCTTAGGTACGACGCCCAATGGTGACACCCGGAGATCAGTGAGAGGCAGGTCCTGGAAAGGGCCCGCCATGCGGCCCAATGCCACTTCCTTGGCCAACTTGTCCCTGACCACCCCCGGGTGGTCAGAGACTGAACGCAAGTTCCGGCATGAACTGGACGCCAGCCGAACCCGGTGGGGAATCCAAAAACCATGCCTGAAACCTTCCATTAATAAGGCAGCCGCCTTTTTATTCCTATAGAGCTTTAGCCACGGTTGCATCGCGTCGACGTCCGTCTTCGCCCTTAGCTCCCATGGCATCACCTTTTTCGCTAACCTTGCCCCGCTTAAAGCATCTGGAAGCGGGGTGTGATCCGCCGCAACCAGAGCATTCATGTTTGAAACAGCAACCCGAACCGAATTTACATTGCCTGTCATTATACTGCCAACAACAGCCCCCCCCCGCGCCGGCCCCCCAAGAAAAGACGAGAGACCTCCTTGATGCGATGCCCGGCGGGTCATGATGGCCAAGCACAAGCCGATATCCATTTGGTCCTAACCCAGGGAAGGGCGCACAGCTAAGCGATGGCGGAACTGCTCATCATAATGCCACCAGCCTAGCCCGCCATAAATCCGGCACGCATTCCATATCATATCCTGGTAGCAAAACAGGGAAGAGCATTTGTTAGGAGACTTTTCGCCTATTACACTAGCCAGGATAGAAAAAGCCCTGATCCAATTACCAAACGTTTTTGGTATCTTCCGATAACGAAACTTTTCCTTGTCCTTTTCTGACTCCTTCGCATCTGAATCGACCCGAGGCAGATCCTCCATAGGGAGGAGAGAGAAGATTTCTACAAATTCCCCTTTTTCTACCTTGGCTCGCAACTCCGGAGTCAAATGGAGGCCAAGTGGGCCTGACCAGCACATGTAGGCTGCCCCATGCACAGCGGGAGCAACCCCTGCCCCCGAAATCACGGCGGCGTCCCCCACTGACCCCGTGGGGGGCACAAGTCCCGCCCCAAGGGGACTGATTCCGGGGGGGCATTGGGCCCTGTAGGAGCAGCCGAGGGTGATGATGTGACCCCCGAGTGATTAGACCCCCCGCTAACTGCCCAACCCGAGCGAAGCTGATCGTCTAGGGGCAAGGGGGTTGGAACCCCCGGGCGAGAGCCCTTCTAAAGAGAATGCAAAACATTTCTCATGGTTTGTAGTAAAGAATCCCATTCAGGTATACCCACTGCGCCAATACCCCCAGACCCAGGTGAACCAGCATACTCACCGTCCGAAACGGAATGTGAAGGCAGCTGCGGCACCATAACCTGGGCACCAGGTTGCAATGGACCCACGGGAACTGCGACCGCAGGAGGAACTGCACCAGTCACAGCATCAGGAAACCACACCGTTAGACGACCAGGGTTAATCTGTGGAGACAATATAGGTGAAAAGTGACCCAGCGGTTGGGAAACCAGCAGGCATAGAGCCAGGAGGGGCAGATTGGGACCCATCTGCGAGAGTGCCTGGAGAGGGAGGTGAGTGTCACTCTGCTATGAAGGGGGCAGGGAATCCAGAATGGGCACCAGCCATGAGGGGGCCAGCAGATGGGGCAGATATAACGGCAGGGGCAGGCCCAGGGGAAACGGAGAGGGCCCCAGCCATGAGGGGGCCAGCTAATGAGGAAGGGAGAAGATTGGGGATAGGCCCAGGGGAAACAGAATAGGCCCCAGCCGCTAAGGGATCAGATGTAGGTGGAGGAACAGCAGAAGAGGTGGCAGGTGCAGACCCAGGGGAGACAGGGTGGGGTGGGAGAGCAGGGGGGGGGGGGCTGCTGTGAGGATTAGGCGATCCATGCTCCCTACCATGGCCCCCTGAACCCCCCACCCCCCTGGACATAGCCCTGCTGACCTGCGGCCTACTCACCCATCCAGAAGAGGGGGTAACCTGCCCCCGGACCGCCGGAGATCCAGTCTGCGCAGAGCGGGTAGTTGGTGCACGTTGCACCACCCGCAAGCTCCTGTCCTGTGGTCTCACGGCCGCCCGCCTCAAAGCCCGCGAGACCGGAGGAGTTGGAAGGTCGGAGGCAGCGTGGTCCGCGTCAGCCCAGCGTGCTGCCACCTGCCGGCCTCCCCGAGATCCGCTCGGGGAGGAGGTGCTGGGAGCGTGTGAAGCTACGCTGGCCGTGGCCACAGGGGACCTGGCGCGCAGGCCGACAACAGGGCTCCTGCTCCTGCCCCTCACCCGACCCTCCCGTGAGGGGCTATACCGGGTAGGGGGGCACGCACGACGCCGCTGGGCACCGTGGCTGCTGAAAGAGGAAGCAGCCACCAGAGCAGCACCCTGCAGCTGTGCCAGCTGGGACTGCAGGTGCCGGCCACCATCCTGAAGGGCCTCAGCCCTGAGGGTAGCTAAGATGGAGTCAATATCCATAAGCCCTGGCCGTGGAACAAGCAGTGGCAACAGGCAGCAAGGAAAAGAAGATGTTACCAGCCGTTATTTCTAAGATGGCTGAGGTAAGGGGACAAAATGACTGCTCTTTATATGACCCCACCCTACCTCTAACCCAAGTGACAACCCCACTTGTGACACCTACACTCACCACACCCATATATGCCTCCTATTCGGCTAGCTTTCAGCCCGCCTCCTCTGGGCCTGATCCGTTACTGAAGTGGGTAGAGATCTCGAAGAATAAGAGGAAAAAATGGAGGGAGGGAATGTTAAGATAATTTTTTAAAAAGTCTACAGCAGCCATCCAAAGATAGATTAATGATGAGTAGAATCCAAAAGCCAAGTACCCCAGATGATCTGAATGCCTACTTAGATCTTAAGTTAGTGTAGATATCACAGAAATACCTTAAACCAGGCAGACAAAGAAACTGCAATGATTCCACTGCAGGGTTAAACATACCTTCCATTAGAAGCAATTCCGCAAGAACAAAGAATTAAACATCTCGGTCATATGACCAAATCAGCTCATATGAATACACTGAATTCAATGCTCTCCTATGAGAAGCATTTGGATCCGCTCCTGTTGCTGGCATGGACATCGGTCTCCAATTCTCCCCTATGGGAAACATTTGATTGGTCATCGCAGAGAGACTTGGATAATTATGGGAAGGCGTGGGCAGCACTACAAATGGAGTCTCAGAACTGAAATAAAGGTAAGTAAAACCTGTTTTCCAGCTTTTTACAGAAAACTGGGGGAGACTTAAAACTAATCAGGCATTTGGGCACTATTGCGTTATGACTGCAGGTTTGTATTCCTATCAGTCCTTTAACCCCTTAAGGACCAAACTTCTAGAATAAAAGGGAATCATGACATGTCACACATGTCATGTGTCCTTAAGGGGTTAAAGGAACACCCTGCTCTTTAGCATTCATGCTTCTACACTGAGTCTTTGTTGAATTATATCTAATGTTATACCAATGCCAAGAAGAATTGTTATAAAGGATAAAAACATTAAAGAATCCACTAGGAAGTATCTTGTGCACGACTTAAGAAACTGATTATTGCTTTGTGTGCATTAGAAATAAACATGGTACAATATTGTATAGGGTACTCCCATGTCAAATACATAATTAAATTGCTTTAAGACCCACATGGTGGTAAATTATGCAGAACTCAGACTGCAAAAGTCCATAGCATGCATTATTTCTGTCATATAGTCAGTGCATCTGGCTATATGTGTGTGTGTGTGTGTGTGTGTATCTGGCTGTGTGTGTGTGTGTGTGTGTGTGTATCTGGCTGTGGTGTGTGGATTTGGCTGTGTTTGTGTCAGTGTGTGTATCTGGCTGTGTGAGTGTGCCAGCTTGTGTGTATCTGGCTGTGTGTGTGTCTGGCTATTTGTGTCTCTGTATGTACATCTTTGTGTATGTGTATCTGTGTTAATGTATACCTGTGTATGTGTACTTGTGTGTCAATGTGTATGTGTACCTGCATGTGTGTGTTTCGGAGCATGTGTGTGTGTATATATATATATATATATATATATATATATATATGTGTGTGTGTGTGTGTGTCAGTATGTGTAAGTGTGTATCTATGCATGTGGCGATGCATTCATCTTACATTCCAATGCCAACACTGCACACACATATGTTAACACTGCACACAAATACAGCCTTGCATTCCAGCACTAACACTGCACACAAATACAAATACGTTCCAACAACATTGCACACAAATACATGTTTGGTTCCAACAACATTGCACACAAATACACACCTGCATGTGTTTCTGTGGTCCTGTGTGTATCTCAGTGTGTGTGTAAGTGTGCATCTGTGTGTATGTGGCAATGTATACATCCCAGCATTTCAACGCCAACACTGCATACATATACACCTCTGTATGTGTACCTGTGTGTCTGTGTGCATCTATGTGTGTGGATGTGCTAGTGTGTGTATCAAAGTTTGTATATCTGTGTGTCAAAGTGTTTATCTGAGTGTGTGTGTGTGTTTATATATGCCAGCGCTAACATTATATACAAACACCAACTCTACACACAAAAGCACACCTGCATTTAAAAGCCAACACTGCATACAAACACACACCCCTACATTCAAACGCAAACACTTCATACAAGTACACCACTGCATTCCAATGGTAACAGTAAATACAAATACACCCCTACATGCACACACATACTCTATACAAAAACATGCTTACATTCAAATACACAAACACTGCTCACAAATACAACCCTACAAGAATGACATAGCATCGTGGGAGTTGGGTATCTATCTTTTCTCCACTATTGCGCTAGAGGGGAGACCCCAAAAAATTCTTGCACCTGGCCCTCTCTACATTAGTTCCATCACTAGGTTGGGGAGGATGCTGTGATTGCATGCCAGGGAGCTGGGGATTGGGAGTGGGGTGAGGGCAGGATCCAGGGGGCCCAAGCAAATGCTTGCCCAGGGTCCAATCAATATTAAAGACGGCCCTGCATTACAATGTACACTTACCTAGAAAAAAATGAGATACATATATCAAATCTATCATTGAAAAATGTTAATGGTAACTGAGACTGGTTTGCAATGAAAGCTGTAAAAGGGGTACTGTAAGCACCAAAGCAACTTTAGCTTAATAAAGCAGTTTTAGTGTATAGATCGTGCCCTATAGAAGAGGATAACCAATAGGACACATCCATTTCAATGCACACTACCATGTAGATGATGTTTGCTAAATGATTGCAGAAACTGGCTAAGAAGGATGAGTCACATACTGTACGCAACATGTAACCTTGCCAACAAACAATGTAAGCACTGAATTGGACCACATGTATTCAAGAAGCCGTGAGTGCATGGAAAAGATTGTCTCTGAGGCTCAAAGTCGAGAGCTGGAAAACAGGAATAATGTTTTATGCTTTTATATATTTTTATATATATTTTTGTGTTTGTTTACAAAGGGGGAAGCCATTGCACTCCCTTAACTACTACAGATTACTGTAGTGTTTATGGTGCCAGGAGTGCTATGACACTATCCTAGAGTAAATAGTCAAACCATTTAAACACCACTGCATGCATTGCCATGGGAACCCGCAAGTGGAGATGATGCTGCTGGAGATGTAAGATGAGATTCCTGGGCCCCATCTTCAATGTAAAAGCCAGCAGGGCCCCGGAACTGCAATTATTTATATAGCAGTACTCACAATATATATGTAAGCAAAATGGCAGCTTGGGCCCCATACAGCATACCCTGTTACAACCTAAACACGGGTCAGGCCTGTCCTTACCCCATAACCACTACAGCCCACTATAAGTGTACAGCTTGCTGTTTGATGCTTGAAGTGTTCTCTAAAGCAATGCATGGATTTTGGGATATGTATGATGATTAACTTCCAGCCATTGTTAGTGTTAATTACATTTTGTTTCACGGACAGACTGTAATATTAAGTAGAAATATTGCGGAGTAGTTAGCTATCTTTGTAGTTCTATTAATATTTGTCTATACGTATTTATAAATCAATTTGAGTGGATGCCCTAAGGTTGTTTTATACAGGCGAGCAAGAGCATTTTAAGGCCCCAAAGGTGCATTAATATCTCAGGGAAACCAGAAATACCTGTATAATGATGAGCTCTAATGATGATTTCTATACCACACTGACAGATGATTCATTATTAAAATATGAAAGTAAAAAAATTTAAAAGTTAGCACATCACTAAAAGCAACCTTGTAACTGAGCTGCATTCATTCGAGTTCAGTATCCACTCATAATTGTCAGGGTACCTGTTGTCTCTACCTCTGTGGAGGTGAGACACTTGGACGTTCTTCCTCGCAAAAGGGTTGAATCACTCGTTCCTCGCGGTTCCCTCGGTCGTTTACACGCCGGCCGCGAGGGATCCACTTCCTTTTATGACGCGGCGTTCAGTAGCCGACGTCATGACGACAACCCAACCCGATCTGTCAATCAAGCCCCAAGCACGAATGAGGATTCGTCGGGGGCGTGATTACCTGTTTGGAACCAGGGTATAAAATAGGGCTTTCTACATTTGTTCATTGCCCTGTCGTGGTTCTAGCTTGTCTAGTCACTCAGTGCTCTTGTATTCTGTTAGTTTCTTTGGTTTTGACCCGGCTTGTCTGTTCTACCTCGTTTACCTCTATTACCCTTTGACTCGGCTTGTCTCTCGCTTACCTGCTCTCTCGTTCCCTCGACCTCGGCTTGTCTCTAGACCATTCTTTACTTTCTACTTACGTTAGTCCGGCCATTCTAAGGTCCGGTATACGTACCCTGTTCCTGTTTATACTCTGCGTGTTGGATCCCTGTCCCGATCCTGACAATAATGATGCATCATTACAGAAAGGAGGGCAGTGGCATACCTCACACTGTAAGCATGTATTCATAGAGCACAGGAGTCAGCATGTGATCATTTAGTCATGGGTATATTAGGATTTACCAGCACCAGTATAGACTAAGATTATGTGACTAAATCATTGTCACATTGTGTGACTATAAGGGACACTCCAGGCACCAAACCACTTTATCTGAAGTTGTTATGGGCACTTTTACCTCAAGGGGTTACACCGTTCTCAAATAGTTTACCCCAAAATTACCATTAGTGGCAATGTTCATTTCCCCCCTGGCGGCATCCGGTTTCTAAATTTTCAGTTTCAGGAAGCATGTTTTGTCACAGGGCAGAGATGCCGCTGATTGGCTGAGAGCAGTCAGTTGAGGCTCTCAGCCAATTAGTGACTCCCAAAACTGGCATTGGAAAAGGTGAGTTACTTTAGTAGTGTGCCCCTTTAATATTGGCTGGCTGGGATTAAGTTAAGTGAACATCAAGGAGAAGGGGGGAGGCAGCGGCGGCACACACTACCAGCTTGGGGAAGAGAGGCAGGAGTTAGTTGCTGCATACCCTCACGTTCACTCCGATAAGCCTCAGCTCGCATCACTAAGACCCCAAGCAAACCACACTCCTGCACACAAATTGTAAGCTAGGAGGGTGGCTGCAAATATAAAAATTCTAACATATATGAGCTATCTATGTCAGATTTTGTGTATGTGTGTGTGTGTGTGTATGTGTGTGTGTTCTTGTATATATGCCAAGGTGTGTGTATGTATCAGTGTGTGTATCTGTATCAAGGTGTGTGCATCTATGTGTCAATGAGTGTATATGTCAATGTGTATCAGTGTTTCAAGGTATGTGCACGTGTCAGTGTGTATGTGCATCTTTGTGTCATGGTCTACATCTGTGTATGTGTGTATGCATCTGTTTTACTTTAATTTCATAAGGTTCAAGGATGCAGGATATGACACCAATTGAGTGGGTTAAATAACAAAAGTTACTTTATTACGGATGAAATAGTATAATGTTTATAATTACAAGTTGTTAAACATAATGTAGTATAATCTTTATAATTACAAAAAGTTTAGAAAAACAAAGCAATACAAAACCAATTAATGCAGAAAATCAACATCTAGGCACACTTTAGGCAGGGAAGCTCCGGTCAGTTTTTGGCAGGAGTAAATTAATCAGGAAATTCCCTGCACAGCATGTCTGCTCACAAAAGCTTCGGACAAAACTTGCAAAAAAAAACAACTATTATAATCATACAAAAAAGGGTTTACCTAACTAGTTTATTTAAGTGACATGCAGGGCCAGCGCGTCCATAAGTGAGTGTGTGTGAGTTATTGTATGAATGTGTGTGCATGTGAGTATATGTGTGTGTCTGCCAGTGTATGTGTGTGTGTTTGTGAGTATCTGTCAATCAGTGAGAGTATGTTTGTCGTTGAGTTTGTGTGTGACTATTAGTGTTATGGTACTTTTTGAAAGTAAACCAAAATGTTCAAAGTCTATCTGTTCCTGTCCAAATCTGAGATGATTAAATTGCGTATACGCAGAAGTAAGCTCACACTGACACATGGAGTTCAGGTTAAAAGCACTTCAGAAAATTTAATACAATCTGGTTGGAAAACAGTTGTGCAGATCTTTTTAAAAGCAAAATGACATCATCATTGAATATCAGATAATAACAAATAAACATCATTGATTGGATTAAACATTATGTGACTAACTTCGTGTCCACCCACCAATATTATTAATTGGCTCAGGGGTTTGAGTGACCAGCTAGGTGTCCTCCCACCGGGAGGTGGTATTGTTCTGGACAAGGGTGTGGACAGAAGGCTCAGGCGCCATCTTTCCCAGCATGAGGTTTACTCGGTGGAAAGGGGGGCTTGAGCGTCATTTTACACAGTCAGTGATATCAGGCCTCATGTCCAGGTGCAAGGTCTCTTATGAATAGAACATTTCATTACTACTGTGTTCTCGTGGCCTTCAAACTATACTATCTTACAAGTCCTAAGGAGTAGCCGGCAAGTCTTAAGGAGTAGCCAGCACCTCCTGGTACTTGTCCTTGTAGGAAACACGGTCTTTGTCTACTGTATTAATTGGGTTTGAGAAGTTCAGTCACGTAAGGTAGTTTTAAAATGAACAAGTTAAGTCATGAGGACAAAATGGAGGATTTGAAGAAGTCAGGTTAGGAGGACAAAATGGAGGATTGTCACAATATAAGGTTAAAATGGAGTTAGTACAATAATTCAATACAAGTACAATAATAATTTTTAATAATTCCACATCAGTCCCCCCTATGAAATGTTAGATTCTAAGAGATAAAACTTTATTATGTTAGTATCAGAAGACGTGTTAACCCAAAGGCACAGAAATGACTGGAGTAACGGTTCTCAAAGTCTTCTTAGTTCTTCAGAGGGACATCATAAATAGACAAGCTTACATTACCATATGGACTTGTGTTATCTGGAACATAGGCACAAGTAGTCATGGTGACAGGTAAACGTTGTTGGTTGCAATAGATATAATAAATGCAAATCAAAATATTATTATTATTATTAGCAGTGACGGTTGGGAAAATGGACTCAAACTTTCCTTTTACTGCAAAATCATCTGGTACCCCCCTTGGCACACCTATGGCATCAATATATATATATATCAATCAAACTTTCCCTTTAGAGGGGTGCTCCTCTTTATGTTCTGAAGCATGAATGTGGTGTGTCAAGAGTACCTTGTCATGTATTATGTGTATGGACATAATAACCTTGGCTAGGGTGTAGTATTAAACCTGTCCCACGCTACATCAGCGTAGGTGGACTCGGATCATTTAGTCAATATTAATATCACCACAAACTCAGGATGGGCAAATAATCCTGAGGGAGCTTGGCGTTTGGATCTCTTTAGCTTCACGAGGTCTCCTTTTGGGGTCCTCGGCTTTCCATCGATGGCAGGTGGTCAGGCATTATTATGGCCATCAAACACCTACTTGCTGGTATCTTTTTATTTAACAAGTCATTTTTTTTTTTTTCTTTAGAGTCAAAAGTGTGTCAAAATCAACAAATGTCACTTCTCATGTTGCAGAGAGAGTCTTGAATCTGGAACAATGAATCCACTGAGTGATCTCTGCAACTTTCACAATGCATTACTGGGTATATGGTCTTGGATGTCACATTGATGACCGGCTAGGCTTCTGGCCATCCTGACAAAATGTCTATGATAACTAGTGCATATTTGACCCAGTAGCTCTTTGTCACCTGGATTCTTGAAAGGGATATTGAGAGTTAGCTAGGTGCTTAGGGGTATTTTAGAGATCAAAGAGTTCATGAGGGTCTTGGATAGGTATAAAGTTCCATGGGCTCACTGCCCAGTACATGTTTTTGGGTAAACAGAGCTTAAGAGCGTTGGAGTACAGCCCGTCTTCAAGGGTTGCCCCTTTCTGTTTTTCCAGCTTTGTATTTCTTCAGGGTCAGCAGCTGCTTGTCATTCTTTCAGAAGCTTGAAATCTGTGGGTAGGATCTACATGGTGAGTATAGAAGTTTCTTTAGCGGACACCCTTCCGTCCACTTCCCTTGGTGCACTTGTGGCTTGGTTGGCAGTTTTTAGTCAGCTGAGTGGTGCTTCTTATCTTCCAGATTGATCCAAAATAATGTGCTGCACCCAGGGCATGTCTTGAGTCAGTGTAGATATTGGCATGTCTTCCTTCAGGCATTTTGTATGCCACTGAGAAGGCTGTCAATTCAGCGTCTTGAGCAGATGTGAGTGAGGAAAGTGAAGGTGCTTGACGTACCTGATCTTCTGTAGCAACAGCAAATCCAGTATGGTACCTTTCCTCTTTATCCGCAAACAGAGTGGAGTCAGGATCTGGTAAAGCTACTGCATGCTCTGTTGAAAGGTGTCTTGTTTCTTCTTTCATCTGTTCAAAGCAACCATAAGGAGCAGTAGAAGAGGTTTCCTCACCTATTTCTGTGTGAGATTGGGGGGTATTTGTCTTTCTATTCACAGTTCTCTTGCTGACCCCCCTCTGTAGAGATCTGTAAGTTGAATGTTCATGTTTTGTTCTAATGAGTCAGGTTCCTTTCATGAGATTTCTGGGGACTTAGTGTAGAAAAAACATGAGGGACAGCCACCTCCCTTACAGGTGTCTTACTTCCATGGGAATCTGGGTCAGGACCGCACTATTTCCTTGAGAGTGCCCAAAACAGTTCTTTCATGTCTGAATAATTTTAATTTTTCGTTAGTGTGGTATTCCCCCCTGGGAAGTGGCGGAAGAGTGGCCAGAGCAACTTTTCTTCAAAATATAATGTTGTCAGGTAGAGGCAGAGTGGTCTATGAGTGGAGGAAATTGGTAAGGAATAAGAAGGGAGGAAGCATATAAAGGATACAGATATGGTGGTGGGGAGATGGAAGAATGAGTAGCGGATAGAGTGAGAGGGAAGAAGGTGGAGTAGGAGGAGGAGCAGGAGGAGTAGAGGAGAAGTAGGAGGAGAGAGGAGAAGGTGGAGTGGAAGGAGAAAGTGGAGTAGAGGGAGGAGTAGGAGGAGGAGTAGAGGGGAAGTAGGAGGAGAGAGGAGAAGGTGGAGTAGAGGGAGGAGTAGGAGGAGAAAGTGGAGTAGAGGGAGGAGTAGGAAGAAGAAGGAGGAGTAAGAGCAGGAAGAAGGAGTAGGAGGAGGAGAAGGTGGAGTAGAGGGAGGAGTAGGAAGAAGAAGGAGGAGTAAGAGCAGGAAGAAGGAGTAGGAGGAGGAGAAGGTGGAGTAGAGGGAGGAGTAGGAGGAGGAGTAGAGGAGAAGTAGGAGGAGAGAGGAGAAGGTGGAGTAGAGGGAGGAGTAGGAGGAGGAGTAGAGGAGAAGTAGGAGGAGAGAGGAGAAGGTGGAGTAGAGGGAGGAGTAGGAGGAGGAGAAGAGGAGAAGTAGGAGGAGAGAGGAGAAGGTGGAGTAGAGGAAGGGGTAGGAGGAGAAAGTGGAGTAGAGGAAGGAGTAGGAAGAGGGGGAGGAGTAAGAGCAGGAAGGAGGAGTAGGAGGAGGAGAAGGTGGAGTAGAGGGAGGAGTAGTAGGGGAAAGTGGGGGACTGCAGATGAAGGGGAGGGATCGGTGGGAGGAATAAGCGGGGGTGGGCAGGTAAGGGAGCAGACAGGTGATGTAGCAATGGAGGAGACATCAGAAATCAAGACTAGGTAGAAATGCAATGGAGGCTGCAAATAGCCCATGTACAACAACTATTAACTGGCCCTATGCTTTCCCTAGAGAAAAATAATAAAAGGCTAACATGCTCATCTTGTCTCCACAAGCCTCGAACGTTTCACTCCCATGGGTGGCCCATGATGGCTTGCCCACCACTTCTCCACACGGGGTCTTGTGCCCGCGGAGACAGACGCTATCCCTGACTCTAGTTCTTAATTTAATAATTTATATCTAACATCTCAAAATGTAATTTCTACTTATATCACAAATATACATTATCACAATTTTATGTCTCGTAAATGGGATAAAATTTATTCTACTCTTCACTGATAATGTATTTTTAAAACATACAAAATAGACAAATAACATTGCCTTCTGCAAAATAAATGGAAAAGATAATGGAGATTTTGTTAAGCTTATAAATGGCTATACATTAATTCACATTTCTTGTTCTCCAGTTTCTGGCTGTTGATGACAATGTACAATGTAATAGAGCAGCGGAAAATGCTAGTAGAATGCTTGGTTGCATAGGGAGAGGTATTAGCAGTAGGAAGAGGGAAATGCTCATGCCATTGTACAGAACACTGGTGGGACCTCACTTAGAGTACTGGATACAGTACTGGAGACCATATCTTCAGAAGGATATGGATACCTTAGAGAGAGTTCAAAGAAGGGCTACTAAACTGGTTCATGGATTGCAGGGTAAAATTCACCAGGAAAGGTTAAAGGATCTTGACAGGTATAGCTTGGTGAAAAGACGAGACAGGGGAAATATGATAAAAGCATTTTTAAATACATAAAGGGAAACAACACAGTAAAAGTGGAGACTATATTTAAAAGAAGGAAAACTACCATAACAAGAGGACATAGTCTCAAAAATAGAGGGACCAAGGTTTAAAAATAATATCAGGAAGTATTACATTACTGAGAGGGTAGTGGATGCATGGAATAGCCTTCCAACTGGAGTGGTAGAGGTTAACTCAGTAGAAGTGTTTTAAGCATGCGTGGGATAGGCACTTGCTGCTAGTAACAGATCTAGAATTAATATACTATAATGCCCAAAGTCTCAATTCCTACGCATATGCAATAATAAAATATCTGGGCTTACAACAAAAATTATGTTAGTCAGTCTTTAAACTTGGCTTATTCATTTGTTCAAGAAATCTTGGTTTATTAGAACTTTCTTTTAGTAAATGTTCTTTAAGATAACCCTTCTTTCAGCATGTTATCAATCTTTGTACACAAAGCTAAAACACACTTGTTACTTATACGTGAAACGATAGACATATATATTCTATCTACATATTAACCAATACTTGTCACAGACACCTTCCTGACACAGGGAAACTAATAGCAGGATAATCCTAGTAACCGTAACCTTTTTGTTCATAATATATGGGAATTAAGGAAGACAGCATGTCTTTAAGATAGGATGAGCATGACACAATACACGGGCGGAAAATAAATAAATAAATAAAATAAATAAATAAACTCACGGAATGCAAACAATATACCTACAGCCATTAATCACTTTTCCTCTTCACAATCTAGCTTAACAACTTTGCATATTCCCTCTATCCACATTGCATAGCAATGCAACAAATCACACTTGCCTTTACATTTTTAACTCGTCCAAATAATTCTCTATTCCTGCATCAGATTCACTTTCCTAACCTTCGTAATAAACACTGAGCTACATCCCTGACTCCTTATCTTATACAACAGTCTTGGAGAAAATACTTTGTTCCATTGCTAAATCTTATTAGTTTCTGAATAATTTTACTGAACGCAGAACTGAAAAACCAGGAATGTCACCCCTCCCTCTCCCCCCTCGCGTCTCACAGAAGGCAAGGAGAGAGCCAGCATGAAGTTTTTTAACCATGTCAGCGCTGGAAAGACAGTTACGTTACAATTATTGCAAAAGCAAAGGGACACAAAAACACAACATTTAATAATACTCTTCAGTGAAACTCAATACAAAACCCCCACCCTCTACCAGGGTAATGGCTAACACAAAATACAAAAACAATTATTATAATATACATACATTCTTAACCCTTTGTGATCTAGTTCTTCCTCAACCCTACCTTCCTGCTGAATAGCATTGCTACTCTGTACCAGTAAGCTTGCTTTCTTCTCTGTCAGTAATCTACCACATGAAGGCACAGCAATTTTACACACTTTAGCAATCTCTATCTTCAACTAGATCACACGCGCTAGCCAGCCCTTATTGGGCTTTTCTAACCCTGTTCCATTCCCCTCCTATACAGGCGTCCCAGATATAGGGGGAAAAGGTTTTAAACAGTGTCTACAATGGTGGACTGACACTCGAGAGGGGTGGGTCCCCCCCCAGTGCGTCTTCCCAAAACGTAGACTAGTCACTAATTGGAGGTGAGAAGTGTGTGACCAATCACTTCTCTCACAATAGAAATAGGAGAGGATAGAATAATAATATAGGAAGTATAGAAAAGGGAAAAGGCAAGGAAAAATCCTTAGAGACAGACACAGGAGTTCATGAGACTCCTAATTAAACAGACAAGACAACAATACAATTGAAATACAGTGCATGCATTACAGTTCAAATAAAATCAACAATAATCCCTTTCCTTCTACATGTGCTTACTCCAAAGTCACCTTTCTCAACCTCGTAGTGTCCCCGCTCGGAGAACGACTTTCATAAGTCTCACTACCAGCGGCCACGGAAAACAACTGACACCGGTCCGAGTTCCGTCAGCCTCCCTCTACTCTGCAGTCCACAAGAATGTGGCCACGTCTATCCTCACTCCCGTAGTGCCCCTATAAAACCCACTTTATAAGTCTCACTACCACGTGATGCGAAAAACAAGCAATGCCTGCCTGAATTCCCCCAGGAAACAAAGTCCCCTGCCACAAGGCTAAGTCTCCTACCACAATTAAATAATCAGTGGACCTTCAGCTCAACTAGAGCCGAAGGGTCCGGGTCAGGACGTCCCCAACTCAACTAGAGCTGGATAGTCCGAACGCGCACAGTGAAGCTAGCTAGGCTATCAAAGTGACACAAAATTGGATCACAGGAAACTATGATTCTACACAGATCCCACAGTTCCACAAACTTCTTTTCCTTACAGCCACAGCCACGAGGCTCCTAAAAGAAGTAAACAGGCAAAGAAGACCCCCCAGGAACACATCCACGGGTCAACCCCCCTTTTTCCTTACAACCACAGCACCGTGGTTCCTAAAAGAGGTAAAACAGGCAACAGAAGACCCCCAGGAACGAATCCACAGGTCAACCCCCCTTTTTCCTTACAGCCACAGCACCGTGGTTCCTAAAAGAGGTAAAACAGGCAACAGAAGACCCCCAGGAACGAATCCACAGGTCCACCCCCCTTTATCCCAAAAGGGGTAAAATACAAACAGATAGACAGACACACTGAAGACCCAGGCAAATCCCCTCAGGTCCACCCCCCTTTATCCCAAAAAGGGGAAAACAAGCAAGACAGAACCCCAGGCAAATCCCCTGCAGGTCCACCCCCCCTTTATCTCAAAATGGGGAAACAGGCGAACAATTCAAACACAATTCAAACACACCCAGGCAACAGATAGACTAAAATGCAGGTAAACAAGTGAGTAACGAGACACCGGGCAAGATATTACCTGTCTTTGATGTCCTCCCGGGAAGCAGTCACAGACACGTGGACGGGTCAATCAAAGGGGCCGGAACATACCGGTGGCTCTGCAGAAGTCTCTACCGTGTACTTGGAGGTGATCAGTCTCCCTTCCTACCCCCAGGATTCCCCCGTCCAACAGCATCTTCCTTAGGACGGCTCACCGGCCAGAGGCCATAGCCCGATGCCCCACGTTGGGAGCCAAGTTGTTATGGTACTTTTTGAAAGTAAACCAAAATGTTCAAAGTCTATCTGTTCCTGTCCAAATCTGAGATGATTAAATTGCGTATACGCAGAAGTAAGCTCACACTGACACATGGAGTTCAGGTTAAAAGCACTTCAGAAAATTTAATACAATCTGGTTGGAAAACAGTTGTGCAGATCTTTTTAAAAGCAAAATGACATCATCATTGAATATCAGATAATAACAAATAAACATCATTGATTGGATTAAACATTATGTGACTAACTTCGTGTCCACCCACCAATATTATTAATTGGCTCAGGGGTTTGAGTGACCAGCTAGGTGTCCTCCCACCGGGAGGTGGTATTGTTCTGGACAAGGGTGTGGACAGAAGGCTCAGGCGCCATCTTTCCCAGCATGAGGTTTACTCGGTGGAAAGGGGGGCTTGAGCGTCATTTTACACAGTCAGTGATATCAGGCCTCATGTCCAGGTGCAAGGTCTCTTATGAATAGAACATTTCATTACTACTGTGTTCTCGTGGCCTTCAAACTATACTATCTTACAAGTCCTAAGGAGTAGCCGGCAAGTCTTAAGGAGTAGCCAGCACCTCCTGGTACTTGTCCTTGTAGGAAACACGGTCTTTGTCTACTGTATTAATTGGGTTTGAGAAGTTCAGTCACGTAAGGTAGTTTTAAAATGAACAAGTTAAGTCATGAGGACAAAATGGAGGATTTGAAGAAGTCAGGTTAGGAGGACAAAATGGAGGATTGTCACAATATAAGGTTAAAATGGAGTTAGTACAATAATTCAATACAAGTACAATAATAATTTTTAATAATTCCACATCATTAGTGTGTGTCTGTCAATGAATGAGTGTGTGTAAGATCAGTGAGCCTGTGTCTGTCAGTGACGTCTGTGTGTTTGTCACTGAGTGTGTGTGACTGTCAGTGTGTATACACTGAGTGTAGCATGACGGAGCGGAGCGCGGTACAGGAGCTTCTGTTTTCTGTACCCGGCCAGACTGACAGGAGGTGCTCACTGAGAGAGCACTTCCTGTCATTCTGGCCGGGTACAGAAAAATGCGCTTTTCATACATTCGAGAGTTCAGCTACAAAAAAAGATAAAATACGTCAGCCCACTCCGGAGTGCTTACCAGCCGCCTGGAGAAAGTCGGAGTCATCTGGTAAGACACCTGCACTTTGTTTTGAAAGATTCTCGAACTTTGGGCAGTGTGCATGTGTCAGTGTGTGTGTTTGTGTATGTGTGTGTACCTGCATTTCCAGGAGTGCATCTGTGTGTGCAAATGTCAGTATGTGTATCTGTGTCAGTGTGTGCATGTGTCAAAGTTGTACACATGTCAGTGTGTGTCAGGGGTCTAGTTAGGAAGGGGTGCTGACCAGTGCAGCAACCTCTATAGGGTGGAACACAGAGTATACAGTTGTGCTCAAAAGTTTGCATACCATGGCATAAATTGTGACATTTTGGCATTGATTTTGAAAATATGACTGATCATATGACGCTATTTATCACAGCAAAGTTGTTTGGCTCCTTTTTAAATCATAATGATAACAGAAATCACCAAAATGGCCCTGATCAAAAGTTTGCATACCCTTAAATGCTTGGTCTTGTTACAGACACACAAGATGACACACACATGCTAAAATGGGAATTAAAGGCCAATTTCACACACCTGTGACGTTTTAAATTGCAATTAGTGTCTGTGTATAAATAGTCAATGAGTTGGTTAGCTCTCACATGGATGCACTGGGCAGGTTAGATGCTGAGCCATAGGGAGCAGAAAAGAACTGTCAAAAGACCTGCGTAACAAAATAATGGAACTTTATAAAGATGGAAAAGGATATAAAAAGTTATCCAAAGTCTTGAAAATGCCAGTCAGCACTGTTCAGTCACTTATTAAGAAGTGGAAAATTCAGAGATCTCCTGATACCAAGCCAAGGTCAGGTAGACCAAGAAAGATTTCAGCCACAACTGCCAGAAGAATTTTTCAGGATACAAAGAAAAACCCACAGGTAACCTCAGGATAAATAAAGGCTACTCTGGAGAAAGATGGTGTGTTTTTTTCAAGAAGCACAATACTTGAACAAAAATTAGTTGCATGGTCGAGTTGCCAGAAAGAAGCCTTTACTGCCCCAATGCCGCAAAAAAGCCCGGGTACAAAATGCCCAACAACACCTTGACATGCCTCACAGCTTCTGGCACAGTGTAATTTGGAGTGACAAGACCGAAATAAAATTTTATGGTCACAACCATAAGCGCTATGTTTGGAGAAGGGTCACCCAGGCCTAGAGTTAAAAAATACCATCCCCACTGTGACACATGGTGGTGGCTCACTGATGTTTTGGGGGGAGGGTGAGCTATAAAGGCACAGGGAAGCTTGTGAAAATTGATGGCAAGATGAATACAGCATGTTATCAGAAAATACTGGCAGACAATTGGTATTCTTCTGCACGAAGGCTGCGCATGGGACACCCTTGCACTTTCCAGCATGACAATGACCCTAAGCACAAGGCCAAGTTGACCCTCCAGTGGTTACAGCAGAAAAAGGTGAAGGTTCTGGAGTGGCCATCACAGTCTCCTGACCATAATATCATTGAGTCACTCTGGGGAGATCTCAAACGTGTGGTTCATGCAAGACTACCAAGACAAATGGGCAGCTATACCACCTGCAAGAATTAGGGGCCTCATAGACACCTATTACAAAACACTGCACGCTGTCATTGATGCTAAAGGGGACAATACACAGTATTAAGAACTATGGGTACGCAGACTTTTGAACAGGGGTAATTTCATATGTTTCTTTGTTGTTTTGTTTTATGATTGTGCAATTCTGTTATAACCCACATATGAATATGAATCCCATAAAAAATAAAAGAAAATAAATGTGTTTTGCCTGATCACTCATGTTTTCTTTAACCCGTTAAGGACTGAGCCAAATGTACAAGTTGTGAACAAAACAAAACGTAAACAAAACCTGGCATTTGCGCTATATGTCTGTCCAACCGTAATTCACCTCTTTCATATTAAATGCACCCCCCCCCCCCCTTGTTATATATCATTTTATTCAGGGGAAACAGGGCTTTCATTTAAGAACAAATATTTAGCTATGAAATATAATTTAATATGAAATAAATGGGAGAAAATATGAAATGTTGTTATTTTTTTAGTTCTACATGACATTTTAACTGTCAACGTCATAATACTGTTTGCTTTTACTGCAATAAAATACACATATTTGTATTCAGCAAAGTCTCACGTGTAAAGAAGTACCCCCTATGTACAGGTTTTATGGTGTTTTGGGAAGTTACAGGGTCAAATATAGCACGTTACATTTGAAATTGAAATTCGCCAGATTGGTTACTTTGCCTTTGAGACTGTATAGTAGCCCAGGAATTAAATTTACACCCATAATGGCATACCATTTGCAATAGTAGACAACCCAAGGTATTGCAAATGGGGTAAGTCCAGTCTTTTTTAGTAGCCATTTGTTCACAAACACTGGCCAAAGTTAGCGTTAGTATTTGTTTGTGTGTGAAAAATGCAAAAAACGCCAATTTTGGCCAGTGTTGGTGACTAAGTGGCTACTAAAAAAGACTGGACATACCCCATTTGCAATACCTTGGGTTGTCTACTATTGCAAACGGTATGCCATCATAGGGGTAATTTTCATTCTTGGGCTACCATAGGGTCACAAAGGCAACGTAAGCAATCTAGCGAATTTTAATGTGAAAAAAATGAAACACAAGCCTTATATTTGACGCTGTAACTTTTGAAAAAAACATAAAACCTGTACATGAGGGGTACTGTTGTACTCATGAGACTTCGCTGAATAAAATATTTGTGTTTCAAAACAGTAAAAAGTATTGCAGCAATAATATCGTCCGTGTAAGTGCTGTTTGTGCGTGAAAAATGCAAAAAACTTTTACTGGCGATATCATCGTTGTAATACATTTTACTGTTTTGAAACACCAATATTTGTGTTCAGTGAAGTCTCCCGAGTAAAACAGTACCCCTCATGTACAAGTTTTATGGTGTCTTGGAAAGTTATAGGGTTAAATATAGTGCTAGCAAGTTAAATTCCCTAAACGTTCGGCATGGGTTGTCAGGCAGGTCCCGCTAATTGTAATTAATTAGGATACCTAATTATTTAAAAATATTACATAAATATATGTGTAGAATTAATATATGTATATATATATACATATGTGTATATATACGTATATATATATAATTTTTTTTAATATTTTTATTTGTATATAGGTATATATATAGTGATATATATATGTATATATTTATGTATATAGATATATATATATTATTTCATTCTATGTGTATTTTGATATAAATATATATATATATTAATATCACAATACAGTTAGAACGAAATAACACACATCTATATATTTTTCAATTATTTATTTTTAATTATTTTTTTTTATTTTATTTTTTTACGTATTTACATATTTTTTTATATTATATAAAAATATATATATAACAATAATTATATATATATTTAATCAGTATCAGTCTACGTGTAATTTGATATTAATATATATATATATATATATAATTATATATATATTAATAGTAAAATACACCTAGTGTCAGGATCGGGACAGGGATCCAACACGCAGAGTACAAAGAGTGGAAAGGTACGTATACCGGGCCTTAGAATGGCCGGACTAACGTACCGAGAGTAAAGAATAGTCAGAGACAAGCCGAGGTCGAGGGAACGAGAAGACAGATAAGCGAGAGACAAGCCGGGTCAAGGGATAACAGAGAAGCAGGGTAGTACAACGAGCCGAGTCAAAACCAATAGAGCAAACTAGAATACCAGAGCACTGAGTGACTAGACAAGCTAGAACCACGACAGGGCAATGAGCTGAAGTAAGGAGTAAGCTTAAATACCCTGGCTCTGGATGGCATCACGCCTCTGACAAGTACCGATTGGATATCGGACACTTGAGTGACAGATTGCTCGTGATAGCGTCATGACGTCACGTATTGAGCGTCCTGCTAGAAAAGGACGTGGATTCCTCGCGGCCGGTGTTTAAGTGACTGGATGAACCGCGAGGAACGGAGGAAACAGCTCGCCTGGACGGATAAACCACCAAGTCTCTACCTCCCTTAGAGGTAGAGGCCTCAGGTACCCTGACAGTACCCCCCCTCTCAGATACGCCCACCGGGCGGAATGAACCGGGGCGAGATGGGAAGCGGAGGTGAAATGCTCTGCGAAGGCGAGAAGCATGGACGTCCTCCTGAGGTACCCAACTCCTCTCCTCAGGACCATATCCCCTCCAGTTGACCAGATATTGCAATTTTCCCCTTGAAATTCTGGAGTCAATGATGGAGCTGACCTCGTACTCCTCCCGACCCTCCACCTGAACAGGACGAGGCGAGGGGACCTTAGAGGAGAATTTGTTGCAAATGAGGGGTTTCAACAAGGAGACATGAAAAGAGTTAGGAATGCGTAAGGCAGGTGGCAGAGCAAGGCGATACGCAACCGGATTGATACGAGTGAGAACCCTGTAAGGACCTATGTAGCGAGGAGCAAATTTCATAGATGGAACTTTTAGGCGAATATTCTTGGTACTCAACCATACCCTATCCCCAGGAACAAAAACAGGAGCCGCTCTTCTATGTTTGTCCGCGTGTTTCTTGAACAGAGAGGAACTATGTAATAGAATTTGCCGAGTCTGATCCCATAATTTCTTCAGGTTGGCGACATGATCATCAACCGACGGTATCCCCTGAGAAGAGGAAACCGAAGGAAAAATCGAAGGATGAAAGCCATAGTTCATGAAGAAAGGGCTAGAGCGAGTTGAATCGCAAACAAGGTTATTGTGTGCGAACTCCGCCCAAGGAATCAGACCGACCCAATCGTCCTGGTGTTCGGAAACAAAGCAACGCAGATACTGTTCGATCTTTTGATTAGTACGTTCAGCAGCTCCGTTAGACTGAGGGTGATAGGCAGAGGAGAAGTTCAATTTGATGCCCATTTGAGAACAAAAGGATCTCCAGAAACGTGAGACAAATTGAGAACCTCTATCAGAAACAATCTCTGAAGGAATCCCATGTAGGCGAAAAACCTCTCTCGCAAAAATCTCCGCCAATTCAGGAGAAGTCGGAAGTTTAGGTAATGGCACGAAATGGGCCATCTTAGTAAATCTATCCACCACCGTGAGAATAACAGTCTGTCTCTTGGAAGCAGGCAAATCAACGATAAAGTCTATGGACAAACAGGACCAAGGTTTCTCAGGAATGTCCAAGGGGTGTAACAGGCCACATGGAGATGCATGAGGTAGTTTAGTCTTGGCACAAGTCTCACAAGCTGCGACGAACTCCTCAATATCTTTTCGAAGTGAAGGCCACCAGAAATCCTTGGATATCAGAGAGTATGTCTTGCGAATACCAGGATGACCAGCTATTTTACTTTCATGAAAACATTGTAAGAGCTCCAGTTGAAGTTCAGGAGGAACAAAGTTTCTTCCCTCAGGAGTGTTTCCGGGAGCTAGATGTTGTGACTTCAAGATCTGGTCAAGTAGCGGAGAATGAATTTTGAGACTGGTATTAGCAATAATATTGCATTTGGGTACAATGGAGGACAAAAGTGGTTCAACTGAAGCAGAGGGTTCATATTGGCGAGATAGCGCATCAGCTTTAGAATTCTTTGACCCAGGTCTGTAAGTCAGAACGTAATTGAAATGGGTAAGAAACAACGACCAACGAGCCTGCCTGGAGGACAGACGCTTGGCCTCTCCGATATAGGACAAGTTTTTGTGGTCTGTCAGAATGGTAACAGGATGTAATGTACCTTCCAATAAATGTCTCCATTCTTTCAAAGCCTTGATAACCGCTAGTAATTCTCTGTCACCAATGTCATACCTGCTTTCAGTACCGGTCAATTTTTTAGAGAAAAATCCACATGGATGTAATGGTTTATCAACACCCAACCTTTGAGATAGAACAGCACCTAAACCAGTCTCTGATGCGTCTACCTCAAGCAAAAAAGGCAGAGAAGTGTCAGGGTGAACTAAAATTGGAGCGGAAGCGAAAAGCTCCTTGAGAGTCTTGAACGCAAGGAGAGCTTCAGTAGTCCAATTCTTAGTATCAGCCCCCTGTTTGGTCATGTTAGTGATAGGTGCAATAATGGAAGAATAGCCCTTAATAAAGCGCCTATAATAATTGGAAAAACCAATAAATCTCTGTATGGCTTTAAGACCTGTGGGTAAAGGCCACTCTAGAATGGATTGGAGCTTATCCGGATCCATCTTAAATCCCTCCCCAGAGATCACATAGCCGAGAAAGGTTACCTGGGTTTGATCAAAGCTACATTTCTCCAACTTGCAGTACAAGCCATGCTGGAGAAGCTTGTGCAAAACCCTCCTGACTTGCTTGTGATGAATCTCAATCTCACTAGAATGAATGAGTATATCATCTAGGTATACAATGACGCAATCTTGCTGGAATTCCCTAAGAACCTCATTTATCAGATCCTGGAACACAGCTGGCGCATTGCATAACCCAAAAGGCATAACAGTATATTCATAGTGACCATATCGAGTATTGAATGCCGTCATCCACTCATGTCCCTGCTGGATTCTCACCAAGTTATATGCCCCTCTGAGGTCTAACTTGGTGAAAATTGTAGAGCCCTTCAAACGATCGAAGAGTTCGGTGATCAAGGGAATCGGGTAGGCATTTTTAATGGTTATCTTATTCAAGCCTCGATAATCAATACAAGGTCTCAAAGAACCATCTTTCTTTTTAACAAAAAAAAATCCAGCCCCGGCAGGGGAGGAGGACCTCCTGATGAATCCCTTGTCTAAATTCTCGTGAATATATTCCTCTAGGACTGAGTTCTCCTTTATAGATAATGGGTATACATGACCTCTGGTAGGCATGGTACCAGGGAGTAGGTTAATTTTGCAATCAAAGGACCTGTGTGGGGGTAAGGTATCGGCTTTCTTTTTGTCAAATACTGCCTTTAAATCTAGATACTGAGGCGGAATTTGTGTTTCTGTAGGATTGTCAGAGGTATTCGATGTATTAGTTAATCCAAGAGGTAAGACCTTCCGCAAGCATTTTTCTTGACAATTCTCTCCCCACGAAACTATCTCCCCTGATTCCCAATTAATAATAGGGTTGTGTCTCCTCAGCCAGGAGTACCCCAGGACTATGGGAATAGACGGAGAAGAAATGAGCATTAAGGATATATCCTCTTTATGCAGGATGCCAACAGTCAAGTTAATCGGTATGGTCTCATGGAAAATAACAGGCTCAAGTAACGGTCTACCATCGATGGCCTCGACAGCCAGAGGTGTCTCTTTTAACTGGGATGGAATAGCATGCTTGGCAGCAAAACCCTGATCTATAAAGCTCTCAGCAGCTCCAGAATCGATTAGTGCCATAGTCTTAACTACTCCCTTCTCCCACTTTAAAGAAACGGGTAACACAAGCCTGAGCTCCTTGTAGTTGTGAATAGAGGACAAAGTAGAAACACCCAAGGCCTGTCCTCTAGAGGAACTTAGGTGCGAGCGTTTCCCGAACGATTGGGACAATTTAGGCGTAAATGACCCCTGACTCCACAATACATACATAAACCCTCCCTTCTCCTGTACTGTCTCTCCCTTTCAGTGAGATGAGTACTGCCTATCTGCATAGGTTCAGGAATACGTAAGTCTTCGAACTCAGAGATTTGAAAGGTAGGCGCTAGTTTAAAGGAGGGTCTACGGGTCCTATCTCGAGTGTTCTGCCTCTCTCTTAAGCGTTCATCAATACGAGATATAAAAGAAATTAAATCCTCCAAATTTTCAGGGAGTTCTCTAGTAGCGACCTCGTCAAGAATTACATCTGATAACCCATTCAGAAACACATCTATATAAGCCTGTTCGTTCCACTTAACTTCTGCCGCCAAGGATCTGAACTCTAGTGCATAATCCACAAGTGTTCGATTGTCCTGTTTAAGGCGCAACATTAATCTAGCTGCATTGACCTTTCTGCCAGGAGGGTCAAAAGTTCTTCTAAACGCAGCTACAAAGGCATTATAATTATAGACTAGTGGATTATCATTCTCCCATAAAGGATTGGCCCATCTCAAAGCTTTTTCAATGAGTAGAGTAATAATAAATCCAACCTTTGCTCTATCTGTAGGATAAGAGCGGGGTTGTAATTCGAAATGGATGCTAATCTGGTTTAGAAAGCCACGACACTTCTCCGGTGACCCGCCATAACGTACTGGTGGGGTAATACGGGAAGAAGCACCTACAGTGGCTACCTCTAGACCTGAGACTGCAGGAGAGATAGAAGGAGTACGTGTCTCCTCAGGTGGATTACTAGCACGAGACAAAAGTGCCTGTAGTGCCAAAGCCATCTGATCCATCCTATGTTCCATGGCGTCAAACCTGGGATCCGAAGAACCAAGCTGACTGTTTGTACCTGCAGGATCCATTGGCCCTGTCGTAATGTCAGGATCGGGACAGGGATCCAACACGCAGAGTACAAAGAGTGGAAAGGTACGTATACCGGGCCTTAGAATGGCCGGACTAACGTACCGAGAGTAAAGAATAGTCAGAGACAAGCCGAGGTCGAGGGAACGAGAAGACAGATAAGCGAGAGACAAGCCGGGTCAAGGGATAACAGAGAAGCAGGGTAGTACAACGAGCCGAGTCAAAACCAATAGAGCAAACTAGAATACCAGAGCACTGAGTGACTAGACAAGCTAGAACCACGACAGGGCAATGAGCTGAAGTAAGGAGTAAGCTTAAATACCCTGGCTCTGGATGGCATCACGCCTCTGACAAGTACCGATTGGATATCGGACACTTGAGTGACAGATTGCTCGTGATAGCGTCATGACGTCACGTATTGAGCGTCCTGCTAGAAAAGGACGTGGATTCCTCGCGGCCGGTGTTTAAGTGACTGGATGAACCGCGAGGAACGGAGGAAACAGCTCGCCTGGACGGATAAACCACCAAGTCTCTACCTCCCTTAGAGGTAGAGGCCTCAGGTACCCTGACACCTAGACAGTGTATGTGTGTGTATGTATATGTGTATGTATATACTTAGATCATATATATATAATATATATATGATCTAAGTATATATATATATATATTTTTTTTTTTACACTTATTTAATTTATTTTAATTAGATTTCCAGCCAGCAGGGGGAATAACTGTCATTACAGTTAGTCCCCTTGCTGGCATTGCTGCAGCCAGCTATCCCGGCCATGTGATTGTGAGGTCCTCGCAAGGACCTCACTCTCACATGGCCCGGGGGGGCTGAAGAGGGCGGCCTGGGAGTCCCCCCAACCGCGATCGGCGTGGGATCGCCGGCGACCGGGTAAGTAAAAAAAAAACGGAGGGCGTACAATTAAGCCCGGCGGCGTTTAGAGCCGCTTAAAAAAGGACGTAATTGTACGCCCTCCGGTCTTAAGGGGTTAAAAATGGTACATATATTACCAATTCTCCAAACGTATGCAAACTTTTGAGCAGAACTGTACACAGAAATAAAAGCAAAAAATAAGTGTATTGATATTTAAGGAAGACTGTTAAATAATATATAAACACAGATAACTGGCCTCTGGATACAGGGAAAGCAGGAAAGGCCTCTGGATACAGGAAACGCAGGTTGAAGGACTGTGGATACAGGGAATGTATAATAAAAGGCCTCTGGATATAGGAAAATGCAGGACAGACCTCTGGATTCAGGGAAGCAGTCAGCTCAGAACACAGGATAAGCAGAACCAGACCAACAACATTAACATCCATGAACTGGCAAACAAGAAAGGGTGAGGCTCAACTAAATAGGGATATGTTAATCACAAAGTAAAGCCAGCTGGGAACAGAGAGAGATCTCAGTCTGGGTGCAGCAGGCTGAAATAGACCACCACTGACAGGTAGTGGCACTGAGGTACTGCACCAGACTGAAAATAAACCAAATTATGACACTGTATCTGTGTGTGTTGATGTGTGTATCAATGTGTGTGCATTTGTCAGTGTGTTTATGAATTTGTGTATATCAGTGTGTGTATCTGTGTGTTAATGTGCATGGAAGCATATGTGTGTATGTGCACACATCCAAGCAATAAAACACAAACACAATACGCAAACACACTCCTGCACAAATAACACAAATATTACATACAAACACTCCTCTGCATCCAAACTTCAAAAATATTTTCAAACACACCCCTTCACTAAAACTCCAATACTACAAACACACATACATCTGCATTTCAAAGCCAACATTACTTCCAAGCACAGCCCTGCAATCAAACACAAGCATTACATACAAGAACACCATTGTATTAAAATGCTAAAATTATATACAAACACTCCTTCATTCAAACATCAACAGTACACACAAAGGTACACCTGCATTTAAAAGCCAACATTGCATATTATTATTATTATTATTTATATAGCGCCATCACATTCCATAGCGCTTTACAGTGGGTGGACTAACAGACATGTAATTGTAACCAGACAACTGGATGTACAGGAACAGAGAGGTGGAGGGCCCTGCTCAATGAGCTTACATTCTAGAGGGAGTGGGGTATAGTGACACAAAGGGTAAAAGTAGATGTACGAAGTAGGTTGTTAGAAAAGTATTCACTAAGGCTTATTAGGTAATTCTGACAGTTGCAGTAGAGGAGTCATGGGGGGTGGGGATAAAAACCTGCTAACAGTTTCATTGATATGCTTTCTTGAAGAAGTGAGTTTTCAATGATTTTTTGAATGAGTGAAGACTGGGTGAAAGTCTTATGGAGAATGGAAGGGAGTTCCACAGAGGAGGTGCAGTCCTGGATCAATCTTGGAGGCGAGCATTAGAGGTGGGAGTAAGGACAGAGGATATACGTAGGTCTTTGGCAGAGCGTAGGGGCCTCGATGGGACATTCTTGTATATTAGGGAGGAACGGTAGGTTGGAGCAGCATTATGTAGGGACTTGTAAGCAGGCGCCAGAATTTTAAATTAAGCCCTATATCTAACTGGAAGCAATGCAGGGACTGACAGGGGAGGTGCGAGCAGACAGAAAAATGTGCCTTGCCGCCGCATTCATTATATATTTGCAGCGGTGCAATCTGGGAACACGTAAGACCACTGAGCAGGGGATTGCAGTAGTCAAGGCGAGAGAGAACTACAGCATGGACCAGCACCTTAGCAGCATCTGGCGTTAAATAGGAGCGGATGTGCGCTGTTTCTGAGATGAAAGCTACAGGATTTGGCGATTGATTGGACGTGAGGGGTGAAGGAGAGGTTGCACACACATACTCTATACATACTCTATACATAAACATACTTCTATGTATCGCTTGCACTAGAGGGGGCCAAAAAAACTTGCTTGCAACAGGGCACTCTCTCTCTACATTATAGATAACAAAGGGATGGGTTAGCACTAAGAAAAATAGTAGAAAAGGGAAATGATAACAGCACACCTGAGGATAGGGGAATCCTTCTAATAACCCTCATGAAAAAGTAAAAAAAAAACAGGAAACCAAGGAATACAGGATCCAGCTCACTATCATTTTGCTGTGGAGCATCCGGCCCGGACTGGCCATCAGGCACACCAAGCACATGCTACAGTCCTGAAATACACACTCTGGATTCCCTCTGCACACACTAGATTCCTTGTAAGCAAACAAATACTACTTACCATAAACACACTATGACCCCTAAGCACACACTCTCTATAGCACTAAAACACACATACATTACATTACACCACAAAGACAACACGACTGAAACCTACCTATTTACATAACAATCAGCTCACTCTACACACACGCAATCCCACAAGCAGGTTCAAACACATGTACAATACAAACATAACATCCATAACACCACCACCCTTCTCAGTGGGCTGCTGTGATTAAAAAATGCCTGGGACAAATTTTTTTTCTAGTCCGGCCCTGTGGAGAATTCTATCCTAAAAGTGGGGGATCAAAGCCACTGCACGCTAATTATACTGGAGCTAGTCGAGGCTCCATTAAACGTGAGTTGGCAATTGTTAACATATATGTTGTATGTTCCTCACTTGAGTTAACATATTGCACTATTTGGTTCTCCTGTATTATGTTCTCTTTTATATGCATCTACTGAGTGAAGCCATCAGGAACCCTGAATTGAAAATTCTGAAAGAATAACAGCGTTGGTGTGATGTAATTCCAGTAAAATACAAGTTTAGCAGGCTAAGATTGCCACAAGGCATATGTATGTATATGTGTTTGTAGTATCAGTTAGTTAATAACACGTAGCTAAGATACTGTCATCACTGTACTGACCAGGTGCAGGAATGTAAGAACTGGAATTACGCGTCCCTCTCCTTTGTATCAGATGAGCCACGTGGTTAGACCGGATGGATGAGTTTAGACTCTATTCATTAAATAGGTTAAGGGTATGTGTGGGTGTAGTTAATTGTGGGAGGAGCTACAGTGCTATATAAGGAATGTACTCTATGTATTCAGTACTCAGACTTTGCTGTATTTTGGTGACGCTAGTCCCTCTGAGTCCCGATCGGTGATCCAATAAAGAATCTCTTCCTTCCTGAAGAAACCTGTGTCCATCTCTCTGTGCTTGGCTTCCGTCAGTTTCTCCGGTATCATTGGGACTTTACATTTTATATCTGGTACAGAATATATATATTTTTTTCAATATTTTATAGATTTTACTGTGTTTATTTTGTTTATCTTGGTTCTAATATATTTCTATTTTGGTGCATCCTGTATTGCTTGGTCCCCTCTCTACATTAGTTCCAGCACTGCCTGCATATATATATATATATATTAATTATCTGTCCCTAGGAATAAAGTGCCCTGCATTAGTGATGCTGCTGGCTCCAGTTGAAAGAGTTGGGGAAGGGATCTTACACCAAGTCCTGGCGTGCATAGCCTACCGGTATAGTGGTGAATATTTCAAAATTACTAATTTAGTTTTCAATTTATTGTAATGCACTCTAGTGAATAATATTGCCTTGCAATAAGGCAGCCTATAGAAGATGTGTAAAAAATCAAACTGGTCTCTGTGAATTAGTGGTATAAATATAACAACACTTATATCCCACAGTAAGTAAGATTATACACAAAAAATATATATAAAAACTTGCTTAAGAGTCCATAAAGTTGGGGGCGGAGCCAACCAGCAATCTGAACGGTCGCACACTGCATGAGCTCCTGTGCTGCAGGGCCCAAAATTGACAATTAACAAGAAACTGCCTGCTGGAAACTACCCACAAGTACGATATTTGAACGGATGAAACAACCACGGACCTGCCGACATCAATCATGACACCCAACTCAACCGGGTACCGCAGCAGCTACGTGAGGCCTAGCGGAGGCATGGGGGTAGGATGGCCACCTTCCCGCCAGACGCTTCCCGCACTGAACAAGCGATATGCACTCACCCCCCCCCCCCCCCGAGGACCGATGGGGGTTATCACGGTCTCCGCCGGACGGGGTACCCCGGGCACCGCATCAAGCGACAGGCACAATAGACTCCCAACATGAAGCGGAGCAAGGGGCCACCAAGATGGCGGATCACTCTGACACGAGAGTGTCGGACAAGCGATGGCAACAGCATGCTACAGCAGGAACTGCAGACCACACAAAAGACTCTATCACATTAATCTTCGACCACTTCTGGGCCAAGTTAGAGGCATACTTACAGCCCGATACACCGAACCGGAACCCACCCGCGAAGGTCAGAGCCGTCGGCAGTAGGGGGACAGTGGATACTCACCAGGGCAATTCGATGGCCCCTACTCTAAACCCCCGCGTCAAGGCCCCTCCCGGACCGGGAGCAACACTGGGTATATCCCAGAGGTGCCAGCCATACTGGCGGAGAGCGATGAAGCGACTACGCAAGCAACCGGCTACACACCTCCGTACCACCCCAAAAGGGGCGACCCTGGGCCACACAGGATCCCAGGCTCATGGCTCACGAGCACCAGCTCCCACACGGTTCCGGGGCAAGGGTGGACCCCCATCCCTAGAACGGCAGGGCTCTACCCAGCGGAGACAAATCCCAGGCGCCAGACGGGAGTCCAAACGGTACCCGACACTCAATGAGAACCAGGCCCGCAGCACAGCACTCCGGAGGCATACCGGAGGGGGGCATCCTACCGACCACGGCATCTGCACGGCCAACCATCCACATGGTCTGAGCATACAGGGGAGCCTCAGCCCAACGACGCCTCACCTGATCATACTGGACCCGACTGCACAAAGGTACCTGACACAGGCCAGCAAGAGGGGGACAAGGGACACCAGTGCGGGACTCACATGGCAAACCTCAGTCTGGCCCCAACGGGGAATCGGCTGACTTTACTGATAAACAGAGAACTTTCTCGTCCCTAGCAGACAGCTCCAGATACACCCGTAACGGACTTGACAAGCTATTTACAAGCATTTTAGTCTAATCGCTGAACCACTTCAGCAGTCTCCTACATGTATTGCTATTTTAGTTTGTTTTAATTTTTATTGATGCTTCTTTCTAGCAAGGTGATTGTGTTTAAATCAAGTTTGTTAGGCCCTCTATTTCTATTTCTATGCTAGTCTAGCCTCTCTATGTGTCATCTCACCTAGCTACCGCTATACTGCAAACCGTGATTATGCATTAGGGCAACAACAGCACGGAGAAGTCAAAACAGATAACTAAACGTAAATTCATATGTTGGATAATCCCACTATAATAATCTGCTTTAGGAGAGAATAGAAACTTGCTACAACCACCGATATGACTCTAGCCACCTAACATAGGTACATCTTGATGCCACACTAACACGATCCTAAGAGCTCGGTACTGTTACTCGTCTTATGCTTGCATATGTCTTGAATTTTCTGTTTCTTTAAATGGTGAGCTTACTACTTACCCATGTGTCACCAGATGCCTGTCTAACACGATTTAGTGAGTTACCATTCGGACCTTAAGGTCCTTAGCTTGTATTACCAAACGAAAGTTTAACGATAAAAAATTCAAAAAATGAGGCATCGCAGTTCTGGAAATGTAATCTAAAGTTTGCGTATTGTTATACCAACCCTATACTGTAAATCACTTAACGTTTCCTCCAATCTCTCTTCTGTACCCCATCTTACATGCCTCTAATAAAAAAAAGATTGACAAAAAAAGAGTCCATAAAGTTCTATAAGGGAGTCTTGAAGGGGTTAATCTTGTGTTGTAGTAGGAGATGTAACATCAAGACATACACTGTAGCTTTTTCCGTGGGTAGTACCTTAAAAAGATACAAAAAAGGCTTGCATAGTGTAAAAACGTTTTAATAGTAAAAAGATACCCTTCCCCCCAAATAGAAACCCTTACATTAGCAAGTAGTGATACTTGTCTCCAAGATATCACAAATACACATTTGTAAAATCAGAGGCTGAACAGCCGTTTACCGTCCGCTGCTCTCAACAGTTCAAAATTCCCGCCCGATCTCAGCGCTGATACGGTGGGGTATAGTCTGCAGAATAGGAGCGTTTAGCGTGTGATCGATTCCAAGCCGGCTGTTTACATCAGACCTCTGCATCCGATATCACTTCAACGCGTTTCGCCTGCTCTGTCGGGCTTTTTCAAGATAGTGTATCGGCTAAGCAAAACGTTCTTAAATACATTTCCATCTAATCATTCTGTAATGGACTACTGGTGGTCTCATAATTTTAACACATAAAATGCAGGAGATAAAGGAAATACTGTCCTTCTTAAATATAAAACATATCACATAAAAGTGTCTCATATAAACAATAAAATATAGAGATAACATTATTGCATACGAAATGTATTAATACAGAAAAAGTTAAAATATATCATAAACCAGGTGGTAGGTAATATACTTAGTATATATATTATACACAATTACCTAAATAAACCCCTAAACTTCCATCATACATACCCACTGATAAGGTAGGCATAATAACAAGTGAAAGAGATGAAAAGAGTGGAGAAGTTGCCCAAAGATGAAAATATACAATCAAAAAAATTAATAAAATATACAATTGAGGGGGGCGGGGCTTAGCGGGCACTCAGCACAGGCGCCATTTCTGGAGCTCCACGAGCCGCGCACCGAAAAACGGGACTTACCCGCTAACCCACCGGGTGAAAACCGACGGGCACACCTCCATCGGCTGCAGGAACCCGAGAGGCACGCTTCATTGCCTTTTTTTCAGCCAACAGGCACAAAATCAAAAAGACGGCCTCCCAAGGCCTTTCACACTGTCGGCCTGAGAACCACGCCGCACACTACCGCAGCCTGGTGGGACCCGGACTGGCTCACACCCGACCTCCAACAAACAGAGGTACAAGGGACAGGAGAGATGGGCAGAAAATCACATAAATTACAGGCACATGCCCCCCAAGATACACAGGACATAGGCATGCTGCTCCAACGTCCACGACCACACAGAGAGCAGGAACAGACCGAGACAGAGGCCTGTGCCCACCAGGGGCAGGAAGGGGAGAGTGACACTGCACAAAAGCCACCCCTAGCGGAGACCCAAACCACGCATACCCCGACTACCTCAGAACCTGCGACCAGGCGAGACATAGACAACCTGTTTGACCGCATCCAAAAGCTCTTTGCTGCCGACATAGCCGCGGTGCGGACTGAAGTACAGACAGTAACCGCCCGGGTCCAGGCAACAGACGCTACTATAACCGACTTACAACGCCAAATTGCGGCAGTAGGAGACTCTGTCGCTCGGCTGCAGACACAACACTCTGACACCTCCCACAGATTAGATGCACTTGACGAAAGGACACGCCAGAAAAATATAAAGATCAGGGGAGTAGCAGAAACAGTGTCAAACGAGGAACTACCACACCTCATCAGGAGAATGGTGTCTAAGTTACTCCCAGCGAAACTAGCCAAGCAATTCACACAAGATGGGGCATACCGCATCGCCAAGTCCCCTAGAGCACCACCCACAGCTCCAAGAGACATAATATTGCGCTGTGGCACGAGACAAGACAAACAAGCCTTACTAAGAGCTATGCATAAGCAGTCACCTCTGGACTTTGAGAACCACAAGATCTCACTGTTTCAGGATCTCCACCGCTCCACCCTACTATGGAGAAATTCTATGAAACCCATCACCCAACGGCTGCAAGAGGCTGGCATACAATACCGCTGGACTACGCCCAGAACCCTTACAGCACTCACAGAAAGAGGACAACTCAAGGCTACAGACATGGCAGAGGCGGCCACCTTCCTGGCAGCGGTCGGTATAAGCGATGTCCCGCAGGAGCGGAGGGCCCGAAACACCTCTGGGACTTGGGACGTGGACAATATAACCCCTTTTACTCCGCGGAATGGACAGGGAGCAGTGACATAATGTGAAACCTCACTCTACTCTGCACTTTGTTACAAGTTGCTAAGTTCAGATTTCTGTTCCTTTTGTTTTACACTCACCACCCCGTTTTCACCTGTTCCCAACACCTTGACCGCACTGACCTGACTGGAGCTCCAGAATAACCTGTGCTAAAGATAGTCCATACCCTAACGACGACACTCACGGTGTTCATCGCTGACTGGCCTCACAACACTTTCCTCCCCCCCAGACATCCCCTATGGTTAGGCACTATGCAAAAGCCTATGCACACTGGAACACACTCTAATGCCCTTACACTCTGACAGCAACCCCTGCATACTGCCAGTGGATATAGGTTTGGGGTTCCCACGCATTCACTGTGTCTCTCTCACTACATACATACCCCACAGCATGAGAAGTAGACCATAGGGGACACACTGGCCCTAAACAGAACGGTCTAGCTCCCAACAACCGACTATAACACCCCCTCGAGGGCACTACACCTAGACGCCATACAACCACGGGAGCCCTTCACGCTAGACTTTAATTTCGGTACACAATTTGACTGTTAGTCCAACGGTTAGATACTCCTGACTTCCCTATTACGCCTAATTCCAATTTAAAAATGTGCAATGTTTATGCAAGCCATGCTTTATTCTACTATGTATGTCAATAATTCACTTGCCCGCGCTGTTGTGGCATTGCAAGTGTGCATGTTACTGAGTTAATGCACAAAAAAAGAAAGAATTTAAAAAAAATAAATATATACAATTGAAGAAAAAAAAAATTCTGATAAAAAATATTTCTGATAAAAAATAGTGAAAAAATAGCACAGCAAATGTGTATATTGGGGTAAATTGCCCATATTAACCCTTTTAGAAAAATTCATGAGGTAAAGAGACACACCCATACCATAAAAGGATAATGGGGATTAAAGAAATGTCATTGCTCTTAATATGCAAATGTAGGGCAAAAAGCCCCATATTGCTGCTTATATCTTTAAATAGCGCCCAATAATAAAAGGTATCAAGAGTAAATGATGCAAAACTAAAGATTATAAAGGCATGATGTGTCATACTCGCATAAAGCTATTCATGGCTCTCCTTAAGTTTAAATAATTCAGGTTTAGGCACCATATATAGAAGCTGGTTACAGAATATTTGCAAGTTCTAGGTCTACATTCATGCCCAGTGGAGCTAAAGTTTTCAAACCAAATATCCACAACATTTATTGATATATTAATTTCTTAGCCAGTTCTCCCCCTCTCCATGGAACATTAACCTTTTGTATTCCACAGAAAGTTAGACAACCTGGGTCACTCCCATGGTGTTCCATGAAGTGTTTAGACACAGAGTGTATATCAAATTTTCTTTTTATGTTATAAATATGTTCATTGAGTCTAGTATTCAACATCCTTTTAGTTTGTCCTACATATTGTAGTCCACATGGACATCCTAGAAGATATATAACTTGTTTGGAGTGACATGTAATACACTCCTTTATGTTGTATGACTTCTTGGTGACTGAGGACTCAAAGCTAGAGATTCCTCTGAAGGGGGGACCTGTAGTTTTATACACCCTGCAGTTGCCACACTTGAAGAAACCTTTTCCTGTATTCAAAAAGTGTGTTTTAGGTTTCAACTGTCTATAGCTGTGTACCAACTGGTTTTTAATTGTTGGTGCACCCCTAAAGATTATTCTTGGTTGTTAAGGTAGGAGGGGAGCTAAGATTGGGTCTTTATGTAGAAAGTGCTAATGCTTCTTAATAGTTTTTCTTAAAAGTTGTGCATGACTGCTATAATTAAAAATAATGGGGCACTTAAAATCCTGTGAATCCCCCTTATCCTTCTTAGATGGATTTATAAGAGTGGTTCTTTCCAAATCCTTAACTTTATCAAGTGCCAGTTCTAAAAGCTCGGGTACATATGCTTTCTCTATAAATTGTTGTTTGACCATCTCTAGCTGTTGTTGACAGGTTGTAGAATCTGTGCAATTCTTTTTTTATTCGTTGAAACTGTCCATATGGGACATTCGTCAGCCATGGTGGATGATGGCAACTTGTTCTTAAGATAAAGCTATTCACGTCAACCATCTTAAAAAAGGTTTTTGACTTCAGGATTCCCTCTTCTACGTAAAGAACTAGGTCAAGAAAATCCACACTAGTGGTGCTCCTCTTAGAAGTGAAAGATAAGTTGAATCTATTGTTGTTCATGTGCTCTAAAAACATAGAAAGTTCATGTTCCTCCCCTTCCCAAATAAAAAAAAACAGTCATCGATATACCTTCTATAGAGGACCAGGTTCGCTACCCATGAGTGGCCGCTCCATATATTCATGTCTTCCCAATTTGCCATAAACATATTGGCATAACTGGGTGCGAACCTGGTCCCCATAGCGCTTCCCGTGACTTGTAGATAGATTTCATCATTGTGCCAGAAAAAATTATGTGTCAGGATAAAATTGATGCATTCCACTAGAAACTCAACCTGTTCCATCTGTAATTCTGAATCTCTATACAGGATACTCCTGACTGCTTTTAGTCCCAATTCATGTTTGATGACTGTGTACAATGATGTTACGTCACATGTCACCAACCAATAATTCTTTTTCCAGGTTATACCCTCCAATAGACGAAGCAACTCACTGATGTCCCTCAAATATGTCCTAACTGAGGGTTGTAGCAGTGTGTCTATATATTGGGATAAATTAGAGGTCAAAGACCCAATCCCTGAAATGATGGGTCTACCTGGTGGCTCAGTCATGTGCTTATGGATCTTGGGAAGAAAGTAAAAAAACTGCCCTTCTAGGATGTAAGTTATAGACAAAATCATATTCTTTCTTAGTCAGGATTCCTACTTGTTTCCCTCTGTCTAGAAGTAAGTTAAGTTCCGCCTGGAATTCAATGCTGGGATCTTTATTCAGTAGTTTGTATGTGACTGCATCTTTTAATAATCCGAAGCATTCTTTTTCAGAATATTCTACACTCATTAAAACAATTCCCCCACCCTTGTCCGTGGGTTTAATAACTAGATCTTTATCATCTCTCAATTCTCTTAAGGCTTTTCTCTCCTCCACTGTAAGATTATGTTGCCTATTGGAGATTTTATTGGGATTTTTTTCTAGGTCCTCCAACACCGCTATACTGAATGCACTCATATATGCACTTTGTGGGTTCGGAGGGCAAAATTTAGATTTCTGTTTGAGAGATGTATGTAGGAAAACATTATCTTGTTCATTATTATTAGTATTAAAGGGGTTATTTAAAAAGAAACGCTTCAAATTTAGTGTCCTCATAAATTTCTGGACATCTAAAAAGTTTGTAAAGGGGTCGGATTTTGTGGCAGGAGCATATTTCAAACCTTTATTTAAAAGTCTAATTTGATTGGGTGTCAATTTAGTTTTAGTTAAATTAAAAATTCCCACTGGTTCTACCATTTTGTTCTTTTTCCTCCTCTGTACTCCTCTATCCCCTCTGCATCCCCTCTGTACGGTCTCTTGAGTCGTTCTTTTGGTTTTTGGTTTTGAAAACGGGGATTCATGAATAACTGACGCGGTCCTAAAAAATCATTCCCCCCAGTATGGTTAGAATGATTATTAGATTTGTTGAATGTGTTGTCCTCTGTTTGTGTTAATACTTCAAATCTATTGGACATTCGCTCTGTTTGGGGAAAAGTTTTCTGTTGTTGTTGTGGTGCTTTAGAGTGAAAGTTGGATGAATTGTTACTCTTCTTATTAGTTACCAGAGTCCAGCCTTTCTCTCTAGGTGTCTTTGGGATGGGGTTAGATTGCTTGGATCTAGGTATCTCATGATGATAATGAACTTTATTAGATTCATTATCTCCTCGATTTGAGTTATGTGTCCCCCTAGTCCCATAATCTGATTAACCCCTTCAAGACTCCCTTATAGAACTTTATGGACTCTTAAGCAAGTTTTTATATATATATTTTTTGTGTATAATCTTACTTACTGTGGGATATAAGTGTTGTTATATTTATACCACTAATTCACAGAGACCAGTTTGATTTTTTACACATCCTCTATAGGCTGCCTTATTGCAAGGCTACCGTATGTAGCGCTGACATTTTTTCACATATTTTTTGAAACGATATTTAGGGCAAGATCTTTAAGGAATTTTGCTTTATGTCTAGCTGCTTGGTTATATATTGTTAATATATTTTTATTTATTTATATTTATATTTACTTTTTAAGATTGCGCTCTCCTGTTTTTCAAACTCTAGTGAATAAACCATGTGTATTTGTGTATGTATTGGACTTTGAGGGGGCCCAGTGGCTAAATTTTCCCAGGTTGCAGTCAGTCTGTACCTCTATATCTGTACATATATCAAGAATATATTACACCAACATATACTAAAAACAGACACTGTAAATATACTGATATGCCTCGCACAATACACACATATATATTTTATAACACACACCTTGAAACTGCATATGCATCATATATATCACACATGTGTATGTATCAGACTGACACATGCAAACATACATACATACATACTGTGAGCGAAAAAGTGGAATAGTGGTTGATGGAAGATACATCAGGCCTGATTTGCTAAACAGCAGCCAGAGAATTCTTAGTTAAATGCCCCAGGGAGAGATGTTAAAGTTTGCAATATACATTGCTGATGCTCTAAAAAACATGGTATGGGTCCCTGGGGCGGAGCATTTGGAGAGCAGGGTGGGCTAATGCTCCAACAGCACTAGTTGCTGTGTAATAGACCAGAATTTGGATTTGACTTAATAGTTAACTAATTGGCACTCACCTGTAGCTGGTCAATTAGCAGATAGGGCCTTTAAAAGAAGAGATCAGCCTGCTGCAGAGTGACGGAGAAAAAAATAATAATAATAATAATAAAAAAAAATAAAAAAAAAGCCAGCTAGGAGAGCTGAAGGAGAGAGAACAACTATTGTGTTTATTGCAAAGCTACTTTGTTTTTTTGGAAAAATTGGTAAGTGGGAAAGTCACCCAATTCCAGATCGTAATTACTCTGTTTAGTAAGTACTCAAACAAGAGCAAGGAATTTTGTTGTGTTTATTTTATTTTGGAGCACCTGTATATTTTGCACCAAATAAAGCTGAAAAACTGAGCTGGATGTGTCCTGGACTTTCATTACCCTAGAAGGCTGTGGTTACCATAAGATCTGTGACAAAATCCTACCTGTAAAAGAGGTGGTTTGTTACAGTACATATATATCACGGTGTGATTTACAGTGTTATATACTAACCACCCAATTGTAGCAAATTAAAATCTGACTTTCAAAATTGAACCTAAAGGAGCCAAGCTGTGACTACATTTGCATTGCTTTGGCCAGCTGAGGGAGCTACCTACATATGGTAAAACACAGGGAATCTGTAAGGACTAAGAAAGCGTTGTTTGGACTTTGTTCCATAGTTTTTATATTAATCCTTTTTTGTTTCTTAATATATACAAATACATTTTAAGTGTTGTATTAGCTTTCTAGTTCTTTTTTTATTATTATTTTTTTTTCTTAACTACTTTTTTATTGACTACTGTAATCCGCTTCTCAGTGGTCTTATGTGCTCCCAACCTGCGCCATTACAGTCCATAATGAATGCGGCGGCGAGGCTCATCTTCCTGTCCGCCCACACCTCCCATGCCTCACCCTTCTGTTAGTCCCTACATTGACTTCCTGTAAGATATAGGGCTCAATTTAAAATTCTGGTTCTTGCTTTCAAATCTCTACATAATGCTGCTCCCACCTATCTATCCTCCCTAATACGCAAGTATGTCCCATCTAGGCCATTATGCTCTGCTGAAGACTTACGTCTATCTTCTGTCCGTACTCCCACCTCTGATGCTCGCCTTCAAGACTTCTCCAGGGCTGCACCGTTCCTGTGGAACTCACTTCCCTCCTCTGTTAGATGCTCACCCAGTCTCCACTCCTTCAAAAAAATCATTAGAAACCCACTTCTTCATAAAAGCGTATCAATTAAACTGTTAACTCCCGACTGATTCCTCTCTTGCAACTGTCATTAGTCTAATACTATCCTTACCTTTTGTGTCACTTTACCCCACTCCCTCTAGCATGTAAGCTCACTGAGCAGGGCCCTCAACCCCTCTGTTCCTGTGTGTCCAACTTGTCTGATTACAACTACATGTTTGTTCGTCCACCCACTGTAAAGTGCTGCAAATTTGTTGGCGCTACATAAATTATAACATAATAATTAAATACATTGTTATATTTTGACATTACATCTGGTTTACTGTTATATAAGCGCTGCACTATTTGATTTGGTATAGTTTTAGAAATGTTTGCAACATCCTGTTAAAGGAATGCTCCAAGCACCATAACCACTACAGCACTGCATGACTTTGATTTCAGGCAGTGAGCTAACATAACTCTGCACTGCAGGCTTAGATCAGGAGTGGTAACAGATGCAACTAAAGAATAGTTTCTGGGCCTCTGGCTGAGGCGATGAAGTAGGAGAATGGCGACCTACAAACCCTAGGTAAGAAGTTAAACCATCTTAAAATGGTTTGATTACTTAAAATGAGGGTGACAGGGCACTCCTGGCACCATAACCACTACAGCACTTTGTGGTGGTTATGGTGCTTAGAGTGTTCCTTTAATGTAATTAGGCCCATCAAAACTTTCTGCTCCAGGCCCATGAGACCCTTAATCCAGCGCTGGATTTGTTAAACTAAATGACTCCAAGAGCACGTTAGGTATGCAATCTTCAAGCAAATTGAAATGAAGTCGGTTATAACAACTAACGATCTGTAGACATTGCTTGTATTGACTAAGAAATAAATGTTGAATTGAATTCACCATTAATAAAATTCTGAATTAGAAACATAAAAATAAGTGAGATACTGCTCTCCTAAAAAGAATATTGCTGCCCACTTCAGGTTTTGCACCTGGATGATTCCAACACTGGCAAAAAAGGATATATGCCACTTGTAGTGATAAACTTAAAATAGAAATGTAGTAATAATTTTATATGAAGACAATATAGACCATGGACACTTAGTGTCTATGTTATGTCCCTTTATCAATGCTACATTCCCTTCAATTGCTTAGAAGTCATAGTTACATTAAGCAAAGGCGTGACATGAACCTAACTGAAATGCTGTGGTAGGTCCTTAAACAAGCAGCTCATGCAAGACAGATCAGCAACATCAATTGCTTTATATGTGCTTATGGAATTACCAGCGAATGGCATTTTCCATGGGTGAACTAAATCAGGAATTTTGAAGAACTGGAAAGTGGTTTGCAAACTTTAGCCCAAAATAGCTGACATGTTGTTTTTGGAGCACATTTAGATCATAAAATATTAACCAAGCTTCATCTGACTGTCGACACACACCTTTGCATTCTTGCTGGCTTTGTGCATTACTTTATGACCACAGTCAACTCCTTTTTTATATTAATTATACAGTGGTGTAATGCATCATGTTAAAAAGTGTTCATCATCTCAAGCTAGCTCCACAAACGTAAACATTAACTCGAAATGTCTGCACAATCTCCAGTCCTTAATGCAATAAAACGTATTTGTGATGAAGTGGCTTGAGTGTGATATCATAAAGTCAGCATAGACCACAATACCCAAGGCATCTGTGTAGCACCTTGCTGAATCTATACTAAAAAGCATTCAGGTTACACTTTAGGCAAACAGGGTTTTACATAGTGGACTATAGAATGTAAGCTTGTTTGAGCAGGGTCCTCTTCAACCTATCGTTCCTGTAAGTTTTTTGTAATTGTCCTATTTACAGTTAAATCCCCCTCTCATAATATTGTAAAGCGCTACAGAAACTGTTGGCGCTATATAAATGGCAATAATAATAATAATAATAAAGTATTGGTGTATCTAACAGAGAGGCTCTGTGTGTTTTAAGAGCCCTTCTTCTGTGTTATGTTTTTTTGGCTTGAATTTTATCTCTGTTTCAACCTTTACTATTTGTTTTGTCCCTTGTGCTTTTATTTATTTATTCATTTGGACAGCTTATTTAATACAAACTCTGCACTACATCTTGCAAAATGTATGCTGTCCAATACTCCAACATTAAAAGCATCACCAAAATGATTTATCCATTAATTAATGTGTCGTGATGATTGATCTATTATGAGGGGAAATAAATGTTTTATTAATTAGTGATGACCTCTGCCTCTGTTTCGAGACGATTTTGGAGCACTGCACAACTAAGTATAAACAGAAATTGATTGTGGTTTTGTATCTGATGTAAACAGTAGACATTTGATAGCAACCTGTAAAGCTCTTATCAGTGTACCTGGTGGTCAGGTCTCTTCAAACCCAGTGATTAGTAATCATAAAAAGGAGCATTTAGTCTCCAATAAAGCAGTTTGTGAACCTCTTTGGATATCTGTATATTTTTACACCTACAAAATTATCAAAGTTCACCAGCTGTGTGTGAATGGTCCTCTTACTTCTCAGAACTACACGTACAGAAATAGGCACTAAAGTGTATATGTATAAAGTTTTTATTTTCATGTATTTTGCATAATGAAATTTAGTTTATAAAGTCTCACATATACCCTACTAATGATTACCAGCCTTTAGAGCAGGGGTAGGCAAGTTTTGGCACTCCAAATGCTGTAGACTTTATATTCCCATAGTGCTCTTAGAGTCGTAATTCTGGCAAAAAATCAGGGGCGATGTAGTTCACATCATATGGAGTGCCGGAGGTTGCACACTCCTGCTGTAGAATAACAAATGTATCTGCTATAAACTGGTCAATGATAAAATGCCCGCAAGTCTACAGTAAAATGTCAGCTCGCCCTCTGTTTCCAAACAGTAAAGGACGTTTTAATGGGTCATCGAATTCCTGCTGTCTTGGAGGGGGAGGACTGAATGACATATCGTACAGGCTGTTTAATCTAGAATTTTTTATCTTGTTCTCTGTTAATTGCATGCTAGAGCCTCAAGCCACCTGCTATGTCTGATTAGATTTCAATTATCAGAGCAGGAGTTATGAATATATGAAGTAAACACACAGTGCTTTAAGATCTGCCCGAAAATGAAAAAAAAAATTAATGTTGACTGTTTCACAGCCAGGGGAGGTGTGTTTAGAACTGCATAAACAGAAACAAAAGTGCATTGAATAGTAAGACTGCACGGAGTATGATCAATCCATCAAATCGTTTCATTAAGCTAAATATGTTTTGGTGCTTGGGTGCTTAGAGTATCCCTTTATTGGTTACATTGGTGAGAGTATCGGACCAATTGATATTTTCAAAACAGTCGGTAAATTAAACCATAGACACAATTCAAAGAAATTAGTTATAATCATAGAAGTAATCAAAAAAAAAAGCGATATGTATCATGTCCAACACCACACAATAGACTTGGAGAATGATTTACGTCTGCTGGAATGTAAATAGTTCCAGGGATAGTGAATTGGTGAAATACTTGATCAAAAAGATGAGATCCTAGCATTGTAGCAGAGACCAGGAAGCATGTGTCAAATATTTGACAAGCAAATCCAGTCAGGTTACATCACAGGTGGTCTGTCAGGAAGGTGAATACTGTAGATGCATAAGGTGTAAACAAGAAGACTTTCATGAGGTATGTGGATATAGGCCCACTAGTGGATAATGTGCAAGGAACCAAAATATCAATCAAGCTTCAGTAGTGCAGAATGCTAAGCTGCCTGTTCATGAAATTGCAATCCAGGGTCAAAATCCTTCTTCTCCTACAGAGCACCGCAATTGTGGAACGACCTCCCGCACAATTTAAAATATCTTCCCTAAGCCTAACGTCCTTTAAGAGATCCCTCTCTACATACCTCAAAACAGAATGCACCTGTCATGGTTGATTATATATTTCCTACCTGTTCTCTGTTAAAGTTTGTATTTATTGTGTATTAATATTGGTTTTGTATTTTATTGTACCCTAATGTAACAATGCAATGGTTTTAGTCAACTAAATCTCAAACATTTTAGTCGACTAAAATCTAACTAAAATTGTTAGTTGATAAAATTAACACTGACGGCAACCAATTTTTGAAAGTGGACAGAATTTGCTTTAATTTGTTGTAAATCAATCAAATTTGGAAATGTGCAAGTTGAATGCTTACATGTCACATTACCTGTAGCTTAGCTGACCCCGTTTTACATCCAGATTTTTTGTGCCCTGACTTAAAAATAAAAGCATTTAATTTCATTTAATTTCTTTTCTTCTTTGTGTGTCTTCTCTATGCTGGCTGCCAGGTGCAAAGAACAGAGCTTATAACAATGATTGACAGTACTTTTCTTCAGTTCTTAATCTATATTTATTGTCTTGTTTTTCTTCCAACACTATTATCCTTCATAGAGGATCTTAGTCCGAATTTATTTTTGGTAGAATTGTTTAATATGCTTTTCAAGGACATATTTTAGTGGCAATTTAAAAGCCTAGAAACTTCAAAAAGACTGATTAGTCAAAGTTTGCAATGCATTAAGTTTGTGCAAGAGATACATTTTGTAACTAGAGAGAAATAGAAAAGCATGCATAATGAATTAATTGGAGGAACAATGTGGAAGACACGAGCAAGAGACGAAATATAAGAAAGAACATAATTGTTTAGAGCTTTGTAATTCACAGACATGATCTTAAACTGAAATAAGTAAGGATATATTACAATTATTTATTTATTATTTATTTATAAAATATTTTACCAGGAAAGATACATTGAGATTTCTCTTGTTTTCAAGTATGTCCTGGGTCCACAAAACATTGCATTGATACAATAGGGTACAATAAAATACAAAAACAATATTAATACACAATGTATACAAAATGTAACTTAGAACAGGTAGGAAATATATAATCAACCATGCATTCTGTTTTGAGGGATCTCTTAAAGGACTTTAGGCTTGGGGAAGATTTGAAAGTGTGTAGGAGGTCGTTCCATAATTGCGGCGCTCTGAGTTTCAGTGATCACTGTTTAGTGTACTGTGTGCGCAAAACATAGGCTACTAAACCCAAGGTTAAAATCACCAGGTCCATCAAAAAATGTAATCTTGAATCATTTTTAAATGACATCAAGAACCTCCCATGGCACAAATTAAACTTTATCCCAGATAGACTGTGCAGTTGAATTCTTTTAGTCTGAACTTAGTCTACAAGTTTGGAATTTGCATGCCCCGCTGCATAAGGTGAGAGTAAAAGGGGCACATATGAACTGGATCACAGCTGACCTCATCCAAATGTACCAGTTTCAGGATTCACTGTGGTCAAATTTCAAGCGTACTGGCTCTATGAATGATCACTGTGCATATAGACAATGGCGAAATATATGCACAAAACAAACAAAATTGTCCAAGGCCCAATATTTCTGTGAAAATCTAAACAATAACATATCAAACCCAAGAAACTTTTGGAAAGTCATAAATAAATTACAAACTCCCCCAATACACTTCCAACCCTCCACTGTCAAAGGGGATAACCAAACCCTGCAACTTCCCTTAAATGTAGCAAATTATCAATTATTTTGTCGGATGCTCCACTACCCAAGCTAATAAATGACACACATCCTGAAACTACAAATGTGGATCAGGCCCCACTAAATTTGCAAAGGCCCAATATAGACAAGTTAAATTTTAGACCTGTACCTCTTAGTGCCATTAAGAAACACCTTAATAATCTAAAAATAAAAAAAAACAGTCTGGACCTGATCAAATCACAGCAATGCTGTTTGTAACGGATCGCCTGGCACCCCGACTTGGTACCTCCGTTAATGGATGCTCCTAGTGCTTCCTGAGGACTCCAAGCACTCTGGCAGACACCACAATCACCGAATCCGAGAAACCTTTTAAATTCTCCCAAGCATATGAATGCTGTAGACCATTGAATAGGAACCATACGAATAGGCTTGTACTCCTAGCAGTCAACTGGAACAGCATGCAATAAATCCTTCCCCCAATAATGAGACGACACATCACTTTGAGGGTAAAACAGGAACTCTGGACTGGCTCATCCAGCCTGGCTTTTATTACACTTGTACACTTACAGGCCACACCCAGGGGGAGGCATAAAATAACCAATCACATACATGGTACAACCCACACATCCCCTCCCCTCAGATAACCAGTTAACATAATTATTACAGCCAGGAAAACTACAGTTTTTATACATGTGCTATAACTTTAAATCCATACATCCAATCTTCCTAAAAACATATTTAGAATCAGCACACTTTAAACATACACCCTTCCAAAAATCAGCCAAATCCCTCCAGTGGATCAAAAGTTAGCTGGAAGTCCTTTATGACCGACCGCAAGCACAATTTCCTGCCCAAAACAGTTCCATAGATTTGGGCTGTGCGGCCGGTCAATTTCATGCGAAAAAACGACTAAGTCCCATTTCGAACGGGACTTAGTCTCTGGAGCTGCAAGTTCAGTATGGGAGAAGGTAAGGGTCAGCGGTGTTCGGCAAAATGTGTAGCCGATTTTGGTTCCACAGAATCTTTAGCATATACCGCTGACCGCGTTCGACTGAACAAAGATGGCCGCCGCCACGTGCAATTGACCTGCAGTAACCTCACAGCCTGGGAGGTAAATTGCCTGCACCCTTTAGCTTCTGGGTGGTCCGCCTGTGTGGTACTTGGTTCAGTAAGCCCTATTTACTGAACCAAGTGGGGGAAAGCCAGGAACAAGTTATTTTACAGGTCTGGGGACATAGTCTTAAAGGGACATTGTTCATCAAAGTTACAAGATGTCCCCAGCCGGTTCTTAAAGGGCCATACACACCAAATAAAAGTCCATACGTTTTCAGGGGCCATAGTCTTAAAGGGTATTGTTACCCAAATTCTCAATATGTCCCCAGACAGTTCTTAAAGGGCCAGCAGCAGTACAATAAAATACCATTCACTGTGCTTAAAGGGCCAGTAGCCGCCATATAAAGTACAATATGCCCCAAATAACCCAGGGGCCATAGTCAGTAGGTAGGAGGCTAGCAAACAGGCTTCTCCAGGGCCCAGTGGCGAGGTTGGTTTCGCCACATTTCTCCCCTTTTCCAAACAGACTAACAGGGTACCTGACCTCTTGCCGGTCAGTGCCCTTGTTAGTCCCGCAGCCCACCCACAAAACAGAAACAGCAGTACAGCCCACCCACAATAAATGGTTACTACACCTGAGTAAGAGAAAAACTTGTCCAGGTCCAGGTGCCTCACCATGGCTGTGTGGGGGACTGGTAGGCTGTTTTGGTGGGTTGCTGAGGGGGCAGAGCCCAGCGGTACTCTGCCCTGGTGCCAGCACTACCCCGGGAGTAGTCTGGTTGGAGCCTTGCTGGAGACCGACTGCCTCCCCTTTAGCTGCGCAGCTCTGCTGCTGGAGACCTACTGTCTCCCCTTGAGTTACACCGCTCTGCTGCTGGAGACCGACTGTCTCCCCTTTAGTTACACAGCTCTGCTGCTGGAGACAGACTGTCTCCCCTTTGGCTAAACAGCCCTGTTGTGGGGGGGCATGACCGACCGTCCCTACCCCCTGTGCTGGAAGTGCAGAGACCACGGTCCCATCTGCACAGGTGTGGGGCTTACAGTCTCCCCCTGGTACATTAATCTGCCGCTGGGGAGAGGTGGTAACCAGCTCCTCTCCCATTAGAACACTCTGCCCATTGATGATCTGCCGCTGGGGAGAGGAGGTAACAATCTCCTCTCCCATGCCTACTTTCAGTCTTTGTGGAGGGAGACCGACTGTCTCTCCTCCCAATTCAGTGTCCTGCTGCTGGGGAATAGAGACTGGGCTCTCTATTCCCAAAAAATCACGCTGCTGCTGGGGGGTAGGACCAACTACCTCTGCCCCCTGTAACTCAGCCTTCCGCTGGGGAGGGAGGACGTTGCTCTCCTCTCCCTGCACTTCACACTGCCTTCCCGGCATATCACTCTGCTGCTGGGGGGTAGGACCAACTACCTCTGCCCCCTGTAACTCAGCCTGCCGCTGGGGAATGGAGACTGGGCTCCCAATTCCCTGCAATTCACACTGCCGCTGGGGAGTGGAGACTGGGCTCCCAATTCCCAATAAATCACGCTGCTGCTGGGGGGTAGGACCCACTACCTCTGCCCCCTGTAACTCGGGCGCAGAGACCACGGTCCCATCTGCACTGGTGTGGGGCTTACTGTCTCCCCTTGGTGAGCTGTGCTGCCGCTGGGGAGAGGGAATAACAAACTCCTCTCCCTTACACACCTTCAACCGCTGGGGATCTGGGCCGACTGCCCAGCATCCCTGTAGGGCCGGTAGAGAGACCGCAGTCCCATCTCCACCTGCCATCTGTGGGTCTTCCCAGGACCAATCCGTGAGGCCCCTCAACATTTGTGAGTAAGGGCCACCTGCTTCCCCACCTGGCAACTCTGGCTGCTGCTGGGGATCTGGGCCGGCTGCCCAGCATCCCGGTGGAGTGACCTTGGTCCCATCTCTACCTGCCTGTTGTGGTTCCTCACAGGACCAGTCTATGAGGACCCCCACTTCGGGTTCCTCCCGCCGCCTCAGGGAAAGACGGCTAACCTCCTCGGATGCAGCCTCTACCCGGCTGCTGTAACGCTCCTGCTGCTGAGCATACTTCCTCTCTTTTGCCAACCGGAATTCTCGGTCCAGCCTTGTGTTTCGCTCGGCCATGACCTGGTTCCAGATCACCCGGCGTGTCTCCATGGGTATATCATCCCCATACTCGGCCACTCGCTGCCTCACCTCGGCCAGCCAATCATCTCCAGAGCCAGAACCTTCCATACTTGTCTGCTCCCAGGGGCGCTGCACGACTGCTAGCGTTGCCCTCAATTTGTAAATCCAAACGAACTGTGTCTCCGAGCTGCTTTACCTCACACTAGGACGCCATCCCACCGCTGCCACCAATGTAACGGATCGCCTGGCACCCCGACTGGGTACCTCCGTTAATGGATGCTCCTAGTGCTTCCTGAGGACTCCAAGCACTCTGGCAGACACCATAATCACCGAATCCGAGAAACCTTTAAATTCTCCCAAGCATATGAATGCTGTAGACCATTGAATAGTATCCATACGAATAGGCCTGTACTCCTAGCAGTCAACTGGAACAGCATACAATCAATCCTTCCCCCAATAATGAGACGACACATCACTCTGAGGTTAAAACAGGAACTCTGGACTGGCTCATCCAGCCTGGCTTTTATTACACTTGTACACTTACAGGCCACACCCAGGGGGAGGCATAAAATAACCAATCACATACATGGTACAACCCACACATCCCCTCCCCTCAGATAACCAGTTAACATAATTATTACAGCCAGGAAAACTACAGTTTTTATACATGTGCTATAACTTTAAATCCATACATCCAATCTTCCTAAAAACATATTTAGAATCAGCACACTTTAAACATACACCCTTCCAAAAATCAGCCAAATCCCTCCAGTGGATCAAAAGTTAGCTGGAAGTCCTTTATGACCGACCGCAAGCACAATTTCCTGCCCAAAACAGTTCCATAGATTCGGGCTGTGCGGCCGGTCAATTTCATGCGAAAAAACGACTAAGTCCCATTTCGAACGGGACTTAGTCTCTGGAGCTGCAAGTTCAGTATGGGAGAAGGTAAGGGTCAGCGGTGTTCGGCAAAATGTGTAGCCGATTTTGGTTCCACAGAATCTTTAGCATATACCGCTGACCGCGTTCGACTGAACAAAGATGGCCGCCGCCACGTGCAATTGACCTGCAGTAACCTCACAGCCTGGGAGGTAAATTGCCTGCACCCTTTAGCTTCTGGGTGGTCCGCCTGTGTGGTACTTGGTTCAGTAAGCCCTATTTACTGAACCAAGTGGGGGAAAGCCAGGAACAAGTTATTTTACAGGTCTGGGGACATAGTCTTAAAGGGACATTGTTCACCAAAGTTACAAGATGTCCCCAGCCGGTTCTTAAAGGGCCATACACACCAAATAAAAGTCCATACGTTTTCAGGGGCCATAGTCTTAAAGGGTATTGTTACCCAAATTCTCAATATGTCCCCAGACAGTTCTTAAAGGGCCAGCAGCAGTACAATAAAATACCATTCACTGTGCTTAAAGGGCCAGTAGCTGCCATATAAAGTACAATATGCCCCAAATAACCCAGGGGCCATAGTCAGTAGGTAGGAGGCTAGCAAACAGGCTTCTCCAGGGCCCAGTGGCGAGGTTGGTTTCGCCACATTTCTCCCCTTTTCCAAACAGACTAACAGGGTACCTGACCTCTTGCCGGTCAGTGCCCTTGTTAGTCCCGCAGCCCACCCACAAAACAGAAACAGCAGTACAGCCCACCCACAATAAATGGTTACTACACCTGAGTAAGAGAAAAACTTGTCCAGGTCCAGGTGCCTCACCATGGCTGTGTGGGGGACTGGTAGGCTGTTTAGGTGGGTTGCTGAGGGGGGAGAGCCCAGCGGTACTCTGCCCTGGTGCCAGCACTACCCCGGGAGTAGTCTGGTTGGAGCCTTGCTGGAGACCGACTGCCTCCCCTTTAGCTGCGCAGCTCTGCTGCTGGAGACCTACTGTCTCCCCTTGAGTTACACCGCTCTGCTGCTGGAGACCGACTGTCTCCCCTTTAGTTACACAGCTCTGCTGCTGGAGACAGACTGTCTCCCCTTTGGCTAAACAGCCCTGTTGTGGGGGGGCATGACCGACCGTCCCTACCCCCTGTGCTGGAAGTGCAGAGACCACGGTCCCATCTGCACAGGTGTGGGGCTTACAGTCTCCCCCTGGTACATTAATCTGCCGCTGGGGAGAGGTGGTAACCAGCTCCTCTCCCATTAGAACACTCTGCCCATTGATGATCCGCCGCTGGGGAGAGGTGGTAACCATCTCCTCTCCCATTAGAACACTCTGCCCATTGATGATCTGCCGCTGGGGAGAGGAGGTAACAATCTCCTCTCCCATGCCTACTTTCAGTCTTTGTGGAGGGAGACCGACTGTCTCTCCTCCCAATTCAGTGTCCTGCTGCTGGGGAATAGAGACTGGGCTCTCTATTCCCAAAAAATCACGCTGCTGCTGGGGGTTAGGACCAACTACCTCTGCCCCCTGTAACTCAGCCTTCCGCTGGGGAGGGAGGACGTTGCTCTCCTCTCCCTGCACTTCACACTGCCTTCCCGGCATATCACTCTGCTGCTGGGGGGTAGGACCAACTACCTCTGCCCCCTGTAACTCAGCCTGCCGCTGGGGAATGGAGACTGGGCTCCCAATTCCCTGCAATTCACACTGCCGCTGGGGAGTGGAGACTGGGCTCCCAATTCCCAATAAATCACGCTGCTGCTGGGGGGTAGGACCCACTACCTCTGCCCCCTGTAACTCGGGCGCAGAGACCACGGTCCCATCTGCACTGGTGTGGGGCTTACTGTCTCCCCTTGGTGAGCTGTGCTGCCGCTGGGGAGAGGGAATAACAAACTCCTCTCCCTTACACACCTTCAACCGCTGGGGATCTGGGCCGACTGCCCAGCATCCCTGTAGGGCCGGTAGAGAGACCGCAGTCCCATCTCCACCTGCCATCTGTGGGTCTTCCCAGGACCAATCCGTGAGGCCCCTCAACATTTGTGAGTAAGGGCCACCTGCTTCCCCACCTGGCAACTCTGGCTGCTGCTGGGGATCTGGGCCGGCTGCCCAGCATCCCGGTGGAGTGACCTTGGTCCCATCTCTACCTGCCTGTTGTGGTTCCTCACAGGACCAGTCTATGAGGACCCCCACTTCGGGTTCCTCCCGCCGCCTCAGGGAAAGACGGCTAACCTCCTCGGATGCAGCCTCTACCCGGCTGCTGTAACGCTCCTGCTGCTGAGCATACTTCCTCTCTTTTGCCAACCGGAATTCTCGGTCCAGCCTTGTGTTTCGCTCGGCCATGACCTGGTTCCAGATCACCCGGCGTGTCTCCATGGGTATATCATCCCCATACTCGGCCACTCGCTGCCTCACCTCGGCCAGCCAATCATCTCCAGAGCCAGAACCTTCCATACTTGTCTGCTCCCAGGGGCGCTGCACGACTGCTAGCGTTGCCCTCAATTTGTAAATCCAAACGAACTGTGTCTCCGAGCTGCTTTACCTCACACTAGGACGCCATCCCACCGCTGCCACCAATGTAACGGATCGCCTGGCACCCCGACTGGGTACCTCCGTTAATGGATGCTCCTAGTGCTTCCTGAGGACTCCAAGCACTCTGGCAGACACCATAATCACCGAATCCGAGAAACCTTTAAATTCTCCCAAGCGTATGAATGCTGTAGACCATTGAATAGGAACCATACGAATAGGCCTGTACTCCTAGCAGTCAACTGGAACAGCATACAATCAATCCTTCCCCCAATAATGAGACGACACATCACTCTGAGGTTAAAACAGGAACTCTGGACTGGCTCATCCAGCCTGGCTTTTATTACACTTGTACACTTACAGGCCACACCCAGGGGGAGGCATAAAATAACCAATCACATACATGGTACAACCCACACATCCCCTCCCCTCAGATAACCAGTTAACATAATTATTACAGCCAGGAAAACTACAGTTTTTATACATGTGCTATAACTTTAAATCCATACATCCAATCTTCCTAAAAACATATTTAGAATCAGCACACTTTAAACATACACCCTTCCAAAAATCAGCCAAATCCCTCCAGTGGATCAAAAGTTAGCTGGAAGTCCTTTATGACCGACCGCAAGCACAATTTCCTGCCCAAAACAGTTCCATAGATTTGGGCTGTGCGGCCGGTCAATTTCATGCGAAAAAACGACTAAGTCCCATTTCGAACGGGACTTAGTCTCTGGAGCTGCAAGTTCAGTATGGGAGAAGGTAAGGGTCAGCGGTGTTCGGCAAAATGTGTAGCCGATTTTGGTTCCACAGAATCTTTAGCATATACCGCTGACCGCGTTCGACTGAACAAAGATGGCCGCCGCCACGTGCAATTGACCTGCAGTAACCTCACAGCCTGGGAGGTAAATTGCCTGCACCCTTTAGCTTCTGGGTGGTCCGCCTGTGTGGTACTTGGTTCAGTAAGCCCTATTTACTGAACCAAGTGGGGGAAAGCCAGGAACAAGTTATTTTACAGGTCTGGGGACATAGTCTTAAAGGGACATTGTTCACCAAAGTTACAAGATGTCCCCAGCCGGTTCTTAAAGGGCCATACACACCAAATAAAAGTCCATACGTTTTCAGGGGCCATAGTCTTAAAGGGTATTGTTACCCAAATTCTCAATATGTCCCCAGACAGTTCTTAAAGGGCCAGCAGCAGTACAATAAAATACCATTCACTGTGCTTAAAGGGCCAGTAGCCGCCATATAAAGTACAATATGCCCCAAATAACCCAGGGGCCATAGTCAGTAGGTAGGAGGCTAGCAAACAGGCTTCTCCAGGGCCCAGTGGCGAGGTTGGTTTCGCCACACTGTTGAAGCTCAGTGAGCCGGCAATTGCTAAACCTGGCACAACCCTAATTAATCGAATCCTTGGTGTCTGGATACATAACCAAACTTTGGAAGACTGCAAGAGTAGTGCCTATCCATAAAAGTGTTTACACTACTTTGGTTTCTAACTATCGCCCAATATCATTGCTCCCAGTATTGTCAAAAATCTTGGAAAAATGCGTCCATCTGCAACTATGTGAGTATTACCAACAATCTAACTTTCTGACCCCTGATCAATCAGGTTTTCGCCCGAATCACTCCACTACAACTGCCCTCTTAAAAGTTTGCAATGACAGCCAAACTGGCACGGAACAAGGAGACCTAACTGGAGCTATTCTCCTTGATTTTGCAAAGGCCTTTGACACAGTAGACTATGACATTCTACTTCACAAACTCAAAAAGTCATTGATGTAGGAAATTGGCATTCCGTGAGATGTTTGTTTGTCACATACCAGTTTTCTTAACAAATCGAATCAAGTATCTTGCAGTTAAAAACGTATATTTATTTTAATATACACATCATCCGGTAATAACATAAGTCATTAACAGTCTTTGTTCAAAATAGTACCAGGGAGAAAGAGGCAGTGGACGGTCTACTTTCGGGAGTTCCTGTACCAATACAAATGAATGCTCCCCCTGGCATTTAGGGAGCGAATGCTCCCCTCAGACGAATGAGTCTTTGCCCCGAAAAGTGTTCTCCTGGCTTCTCTGTGAGCCGAGCAGGCAGCGGTACAGTTTTTCTGGGGTTCGTGACCTATGGTATCTGAAATTAATTCCACTTGCTCGACGACCAGGTACCGCTGCTTCTGTTAGGTTAAAAAAGACTATTGATCCAAAAGAACTGGATCGACAAACTCGGTTCTGGCACGCTTCCGTACTCAAACAATTCGGTATTCAATCAAAATATTTGAGTAAAAAATGTCTTGGCATTAGAACAAAACTCGGTATTAGAACAAAATCACACAGCATTAACCTTGAAGATACCACTTTGGAACCTTGTTGGTATGATGCATCGACCTCCTAGCACTAGACAAAGCGAACAGAGCTCCATTCTGTCTGCGAACAGAGCTCCATTCTGTTGGCAAACAGCTCCATTCTGTCAGCAAACAGAGCTGACAGGTAAAGTGGTTACATTTTAATTTAATTTACATTATGTTTATTGGTTTTCTGTATGATTTTATGCATTTAGGGAATTATTAAATCTAACTTACATTAATTCTTATGGAAAATTTTGATTCAGTTTTCAAACAACTCCGTACTCAAACAGCGTTTCCAATTAGAGCTTGCCCTTGTTATAATATGTAATATTACTATGATCCACATTTGTCTGGTCAGGTCAATATTAGTAAATATTGGATCTGATCAGTGTGGATCTCCCTCCCTCTCTTGTGTTTTAGTGAGAGAGAGAGATCTGTGTTTAGGTATAGAGATTTAGGTAGTTTTAGCTAGGGATTTGTAAATGTGTGAGACCCAAAGGCTCTTTTCAGAGCCATTAACCCCTACCTTGCCAGTGATCACTATAAATCACTGGCTCTTGCACAGCAGCACTTTTTTTGCTGTCTGTGCATTTTTTTCGGGGTTCATTTTTTTAGTGATTTTGACCCTGCCAGGTGCTCAGATACATCAATAGATACCGTGTCTGCTACTAGTGATGGGTCTAGTGATATATCTGTGTCTGCTAGGCCCCTTGCCAGAAGGAGACATGCAGCTCCAGCTGGCAGTGCTGCTGAGGAGTGGGTAACGCCTCATCACCACAAATCCTGGCATCAATGTGGATGTCACAGGCTTTAGCCCCAACAGTTTATGGAGGTGTTTCTGGGCGATGATGTATTGAGGAACATTGTCGTCCAAACTAATTTATATGCCCATCAGTTTCCGTGCTTCAAAGCCTGACTCTTTTTTAGCAAAGCAGCAATGGGCCCCCATCGATGTGCCAGAATGCAAAAATTCTTCTGGGCATTGACTATGTTAAAGGGCATCATAAAGAAGCCCTCCATCTGCTCCTACTGGAGCAGTAGCCCTATCTGCTCTACCCCTATTTACTCCCAGTGTATGTTGAGGAAGACATATGAAATGATTCTGCATTTCATGCACTTCAGTGACAACAGCCTGTGCCCCTCAATGGAACATCCCCAGTTTGAAAGGCTGTAAAAAATCCGCCCACTGATTACCCCCTTTGCTGCCAGGTTTGCAGAGGCTTAGTAAAGGTAAGAAGGCATTTATTAAAAATATGTATATTTATGTTTATTCATTTTTTTAATAAAAAAGCCTCCTTACACTCCTTACCACACATTCACACACTGCCCCCCCACACACACACACTGCCCCCACACACACATACACTGCCCCCCCCACATACACTGCCCCCATACACACACTGCCCCCACACACACATACACTGCCCAACACATACACTGCCCAACACATACACTGCCCCTCACACATACACTGCCCCTCACACATACACTGCCCCCACACACACATACACTGCCCCCCATACACACACTGCCCCCCATACACACACTGCCCTACACACACATACACTGCCCCCCCATACACACACACTTCCCCCCATACATACACATACCTTAACCACTACACAGAGCTGTACCATTACTGACACACCTAGGGGGTACAAAGAAAATAGTCCTTGAGGGCTAATCTTATTGCTCTCAACTCTAGCACATTTATGGGAAGAAGCCTTTCATGAACTGACCAAATTTCTCTTATAGTGCCTTGGGCTGAGAACGCACCCGATCCCTTGTTTGAGGCATTTGTGGTCAAGGTTAACACGAAATGCTCTTCTAAAAGGGGACAAGGTAGTGGAACTGCCCCCTCCAATATATTGTTTAGCTCTTTTCTGACTCTCTTTGGAATGGGCACCCTTGACTCCCACTGGCCACCCTGTCTCCGTTGGTCTCCTAGAAACAGCTGATTCTGTCTGCACAGCAAAAGAGAAGTATCGGAATCCGGTGTTAAAGATATCAACCTCCCAATAGTCTTTGCTAGTTCTCTGAGAGACCACATGTGCTTCAAGAGAGCTGAAGCTAATTGAGCTAAAATCTTTTCTCATTTGTCTCTGGGAACACCCAAGATCATTTCCATGGTGTTCAGGATGAAGCCCAGAAATGGGATATTTTGAGTAGGGACCAGGACAGATTTCTGTAGATTTACTATAAATCCCAGATCTTGCAAGAGGGAAATTAGGTGATCGAATAATAGCATCTACATCTGGTTTAACAACAGAATGTTGTCTAAATAGTAAAGGCATAGTGAACCTCTTTGTCTGACATTAGACATAATAGCTTTCTGTGACGAGACCAATCTCGCCACTGTGCATTAGAGGAGCCTGGTTGCCCGCCTGCTGCCTTTAGACTATGGCCCCATGTTGAAATGCTTGATTTTCCCCTGCAAAGACACGAAAGTCGGGTCATTCGGTGCTTGCCCTGTTTGAGCGGTGATACCCCAGATAGCTATGCCATGGAGCCCATACGTATAATGAAAGACTATGGGAAAGACTTTGGCTCCATGGCAATTGAACTGTATGTGTGTGATCTGAGCGCCATTCAGTAATAATGTGCGCTCAGATCTGAGCTATCAGGGGACATGTTGAATGTACCTGTTTTATGCAATGGCTGCACAGTTATATATTTTTATGTATTTTATTGTCTTTTGCTGCCATGTGTTCAATGGAGTTTTACCTCTGTCCTTGGAGATAATTGGATTACATCCCAATTATCTCCAGGATAGAAGACTCTGTGGAACTGGTTTTGGGCAGAAAAGCCATGCTTCATTTGGTCACAAAGGACTACGATCTATCTTTTGAACCACTGGACCAATACGTATGATTTTGAGTATGTTTGTATTTGGAGTATGCTGAAAATGTAAGTTTTATGAATAATGTGGAAAAACTGTATTTCTCTGCCTGTGATAATCACATTACCCATTGTGTAAGGTAATTGTATCACAGGCAGAGGGGAGGATTTTGTGTGGGAGTGTCTGAGTGTATTGTACGTGTTTATTGGTTGTTTTCCAAAACCCTGTGGGTGGTACTAATGTGTGTATATAAGAACAATAAACCCACAGCTCTGTCTGTTCCTGCTTGACCCTCAAAACGGAGCCTTGTCTCGTTCTTGGGGGGATTTATTGTATGCTGTTTCAGTTTGACTGCTAGGAGTGTAAATCTATTCGTATGTTTTTTCCTATTCGGCTGTTTACAGCACTCGTATGTTTGAGAGCATTCATATGCTTCTCCGGTTCGGTGGATTGGTGTCTACAGTAGCTGTGCCTGTGTCTCTGGAAGGGGAAGATCTACTAAACGGCGGTTTAACTCTTTTATGCCTGGGGGTGCCGGTACATTTTCATTGTCCTGGAAAAGGTGTAAAGTGCGTTGGATAGGCCATAGAACATTACAGTATAGTGATATCTGGTCCCTCCAGCTGAATCTGAGAAAGTGCATGTGCTTCTCGGTGATGGGAACTGAATGGAAAGCATCTTTGAGGTCTAATTTTATGCAGAAAGGCAGTGGGAGATCTGTTAAACCTTTCATCCTAAATCTTTTCCTTTTTAGGAAAGCATTCAAAGCCTTGACATTCAGTACCAGTCTCCATGAGCTATCTGATTTTGGAATGGGGAACAAGGGACTGGTCCAACCTGAAGTTGACATATCTGCTAATTCTATTTTTCCGTGAGCTAATGCCAGGGAAAGAGAGGAATCTTGAACTGGATTTATCTCTCTGCCCAAAGCTTGACTCTGGACTGGAAATCGAATAAGAGGGAGTTGTAAACCTTTTTATAAAGTCTGAAACACCATTTGTCTGAGGTTATAATTTGAGGGATTTGAGGTAAACTTCTTACTTGACTGCATGGGTCTTCTTTTTCCTGATGATCTGCCATGAGCATGAGCTCCTCTGCTAGTATTACATAGTTACATAGCTGAAAAGAGATTTGCGTCCATCAAGTTCAGCCTTCCTCACATATGTTTTTTGCTGTTGATCCAAAAGAAGGCAAAAAAAACCCAGTTTGAAGCACTTCCAATTTTACAACAAGCTAGGAAAAAAATTCCTTCTTGACCCCAGAATGGCAGTCAGATTTATCCTTGGATCAAGCAGTTATTACCCTACATTGAAAGATTATATCCTTGAATATTCTGTTTTTGCAAGTATGCATCTAGTAGCTGTTTGAACATCTGTATGGACTCTGATAAAACCACTTCTTCAGGCAGAGAATTCCACATCCTGATTGTTCTTACAGTAAAAAAAACCTTTCCTTTGCCTTAGACAAAAGCTTCTTTCTTCTAGTCTAAACGCATGACCTCGCTTCCTATGTAAAGTCCGGTTTGTGAATAGATTTCCACACAATGGTTTGTATTGGCCTCGAAATATTTGTATAATGTTATCATATCCCCTCTCAGGCGACGTTTTTCTAAACTAAATAGGTTTAAATTTGAGCGGTGCCTGAGGGTCTTGACTTTCCTCCAAGACTATGAGAGTGGGCATGCTGAGATACTACCCAGGACGATTCTTGCAACTTGGAAAGCCCTTCTTTAATTCATAGAAAGATCGGCCTTTTACCTCTTTCTTTTTTGTATTCTTTATTTTTGTTGTAGCTTTACATCCTGCTTGGATAGCCACAACTTGAAATCCATCCAATCACAGTGCTCTGTGTCATTTTACACAGCGTGGGAAAGTTCTTTGGAATTTTCCCACGCTGTGTAAAATGACAAAGAGCACTCTGATTGGCTTAAATCAACCAATCAGAATGTTCTAAGCCTAATTGCAGGGTGGGGCAAGGCTTTATAAGCGTGCCCTTGAAGGGTGAACATGGATTATGTTTTTTTAGCGTCAGATTTTTTATTTTTCATTGGGATTTTTTTTTGCGCTCGTTTTTTTTAATTTTATTTTAAGTTCGACGGGTATGATGGCTTTTTATTTGGCCTTTTTTGGGGCTGAAAAATGAAGATTTTAGAAAATAGAAGACGTCAAATGGTAAGTTTAATTTTTCTTTACAGGTTAGTTATTTTATTCCCCCCTCACTATTTTTAGGGTGAGGGGGGCAGGTAAGGGGTAGTTTGATTTGGGTGGGGGGGTGACTAGGGGCATGGGACCCCTAGTCACCTTGATTGGGGGGGGGGATTTTCACTTAGGGCCCCCACCCGCCGCTCAGGGTGGGGGTTGGGGGGGACAGTAGGTAACCCCTTAGTGTTTTTTTAAGGCCCCCACCCACCGCTCAGGGGTGGGGGCCGGGGTGGAGGACGGTAGGTCCCCCCCACCATTCTTATCTAGGGCCCGCCCCCAACCCCTCAGGGGTGGGGGGCTGGAGGAGGACAGTAGGTCCCCCCCTTTCTTTATTTAGGGCCCCCACCCACCACTCAGGGGTGGGGGCCAGGGGGGAGGACAGTAGGTCCCCCTCCTTATTGTTTTTTAGGGCCCCCACCCACCGCTCAGGGGTGGGGGCCGGGGGGGAGGACTGGAGTTCCCACCCCACCATTCTTATCTAGGGCCCCCACCCACCGCTCAGGGATGGGGGCTGGGGGGGGAGGACAGTAGGTCCCACCCCCTATCTTTATTTAGGGCCCCCACCCACTGCTCAGGGGTGGGGGCCAGGGGGAGAGGACAGTAGGTCCCCCCCTATTTGTTTTTTTAGGGCCCCCACCCACCGCTCAGGGGTGGGGGCCGGGGGGAGGACAGTAGGTCCCCCCCCACCATTCTTATCTAGGGCCCCCACCCACCGCTCAGGGGTGGGGGCCGGGGGGAGGACAGTAGGTCCCCCCATCTTTATTTAGGGCCCCCACGCACCGCTCAGGGCTCACTGCTTACTTACTAGACATGACCCTACTCGCGGTATAGTGAGTAGGGGCATATTATTTACTAATACTAAGTAATCTTTACTTAGTATTAGTAAATGTGGCTAAAAGACCAATTTAGTAGATAGCTCCCTAATACCGTGGGAATTAGGGAGTTATCTACTAAGCGGCTGCAAGATGCAGCTGCGGCAATGAATAGGATCAGAGTTTCATTCATTCGAATGAAATTCCGACACGAACAAAGTGCCGAATTGCGTTCTAAAACAAACGAACATACTGTTCTCATTCAGTTAGAACGCAATTCGGCAGTTTCGTCTAAAATGACAGGAAGCATCGCGAGAACACAGAGGAAAGGTAAGAATTATGGGAAAATTGCTCTGACCAGCGGAAATTAAGCACACTTTGCTCCTCCGCTGGTCAGAGCTAGTCAAGCGGAGGAATCCTCCATAAGGCAAAGAGTCCCTACTTTGTCTTATGATTTTAAAGAAAACTAAAGAAGACAGGAAGAAAAGAATAACATATCCTGAGAGAGGGGGAGAAGAGGAAGAGATTGAGGAAAGGTAAGTTCGGCATGACAGTGCCGCTTTAACTAGCAGAGATCTGAAAGCTAGTTTGGCAAAAATGCTGACTTCTTCTGACTCTTGCTCAATGTCCCATCTGGAATGGAAGGGAGCACTTTATTTAACCCCTTAAGGACACATGACATGTGTGACATGTCATGATTCCCTTTTATTCCAGAAGTTTGGCCCTTAAGGGGTTAAAAGGCTCACCCTAGCCATCTGATTGTTGTTCAACATTCCTTGTTCAGTGGAAACTGCAGAGCAAACCACCTCCTCAGACTTCCAATCGATCTCAGGTGATGATTGTCTGGCATAGGACTGGCTTAGCAAATGAGAAAACGCTCTTGAGGGGTACGGTGAGGGACTGACAGCACTCCAACGAGTCTTGTTCCTTTTGTGTGAAGTGCACTTAGAAACCTCAAACGGGGGAAACACACGTTTAATTCTAGGAGGTACTGTCCCTGTGCCATTTTGTTTTTTGCTGAAAGGAATGGCTTTCTTCTGGCAACTCTGCCATAAAGCCCAACACTATAAGGAGCGTTTGGCTTATTGTCGTCCTAAGTACAGATACTCCAGTCTCTGCTGTGGAACTCTGCAGCTCCTTCAGGGTTACCCAAGATCTCTGGGCTGCCTCTCTGATTAATGCCCTCCTTTCCCGGTCCGTGAGTTTTGGTGGGCGGCCGTCGCTTGGCAGGTGTGCTGTTGTGACATGTTCTTTCCATTTGGTTATGATATATTTGATGGTGTTCCTGGGGATCATCAAAGATTTGGATATTTTTTTATAACCTAACCCTGACTTGTACTTCTCAACAACATTGTCCCTTATTTGTTTGGACAGTTCCTTGGTCTTTATGGCAGTGTTTGGTTAGTGGCGCCTCTTGCTTAGGTGTTACGGCCTCTGGGGCCTTTCAAAAAAAGTGTGTATATGTAATGATAGATCATGTGACACTTAGATTGCACACAGGTGGACATCATTTTACTAATTATGTGACTTCTGAAGGTAATTGGTTGCACCAGAGCTTTTTATGGGCTTCATAACAGAGGGGGTGAATACATACGCACATGCCAATTTTCTGTTTTCTATTTCTAAAAAATCGTTTTATGTATATATTTTTCTCATTTTACTTCACCAACTTAGACTATTGTGTTCTGATCCATCACATAATATTCAGATTAATAAAACATTCAACTTAAGGCTTTAATGTAACAAAATAGGTAAAAAGTCAAGGGGGTGAATTATTTTGCAAGGCACTGTATGGTGATCAGGACTGCCGCACACTGCACAACTGTCCTGATTACCTGATTGCCTGAAAACGCTGTTGCTGTGCAAGAGCAAATATTTATCCAGGAGGCTGCCACGTGCAAACTAGCTTTGCTGGGGGGTTTTGCCTCCCAAAGGGACAAAGAAGGGTGGCTAAATTTATCATGTATGATATTTGCATTGTATAATGCATTGTATAATGTCTATTGTATAATATATATAACGTGTATTTGGCAATGAGAGTATGTGCGCCTCTTATTGAGTATCTTAGTGGAGGATATGTCAACCAGTGTGTCTAGCAGTGAGTGTGAAAATATGTGTCAGTGTGTATCTTGCAGTATGTATCTCTGAGTCTGTCTGTCTGAGAGTATGTATGATTGTCAGGTAGTGAGTACCAGGGCCGCCATCAGGAGGTGACAACCATTCCCTCTCAGCACATATATATAGCGATGATCGCTATATATATGTGCAGCTGCGGGCCCCTGGCTCCCTGGATTTGCAGAGTGGGCCCAGCAGACTGCGTCTGAATGTTACAGCTCTTTTCTCTCTCTAACTCCCGCTAGACCCACGGCCGTCAGAGCAATGCCACTGGTTACCATGGCAACGCTCCGCGCGGCACGCACGTCACGCTCGCGGGGAGTTACAGAGAGCAAAGAGCTGTAACATTCAGATGCAGGCTGCTGGGCCCACTCTGCAAATCCAGGGAGCCGGGGGCCCTACCATGCCATTGGACCACAAGGGATGGAATCTCCCCCCTCCTTGAACCAGGTAAGAAGCAGGGAGGGGGGAATAACTTTTATTACATTTAATGTGGGGGGAGGGGGAAATGCTCCATTTGCACAACATGCATACACTAGTAAACACACACACTCTGCATTCACCATACACTAACACCCTCTGCATTCACTACACTAACACACAATCTGCATTCACTACACACTAACACACTCTGCATTCACTCTCTTTGTGTGGGGGGAGTATGTATCTGTGTGTCTGGGAATGTGTGTCAGGGGTGCCTATTTTATCTTTAATGGGTCCATGACCCTGGAAAAAGGTGTAAACTTAGTCTGATGGCATGCTTCCATTAAATAGCTAAAGCCCACACTCACCATTGTTGCAGTGAGGCTGAAAACTGTCTATGTGATGAGGTTGATTGTGGAAGTGTCAAAACTCAGTTTATAAGTGAAAGAAATGAAGAGACTAGACCATATCTCCTCCCCAGACAGTGGATTAAATATGGCGAGTGATTATCAGCTCACATATTATTTTAACCATCTTAATTTTAATTTAATTTCATTTTTCAAATGCAACTTGGCAGCATGTGGTGAAAGCACTGTTTTTGTACTCTTGCATTATTAGTTTTATTCAAAACCGAATAATTTTGTACATAGGATTATCTTGTCACAACTATTGCCAAATTAACTTTTGTCATCTGAGTTTCCTACAATAGGTCTGTGAAAACAGTAATTTCTGTGAATCACACTTTCTATTAATCTTTACTCTTCTCCTCTGGTTAGTGTGGTGTTTCAAGTTTTGTTTTTCCATATGTAACCAGACGTATTGTTCACCATTCATACTGTATAACATGCATAAGTATATTGTCCATCTGACCTATAGATGGTGCCGTTGAGCAATTATTTGTCATTTTTGTGGTTAATGGATTATGTTTGTCATTTTTGCAACCATAGTTTGATAGAGGTTATAAGTTGATATATAGGAGTTTGCAGCAAAATAGCTTGGTTTAGATGAGCACAGGTAATTTGTCTCTAGACCTTTGGACCTTCAACCTTCCATTCGATACCTTTCAATCATTCCCCTTGGTTACTGAATCTCAAGTGGCCCTTCTAAATCAGAGTACTCCACATCAATAAAACTCACAATAATGTGTTTTTAACCTGCAGTAGAAACAAAATGAAAAGTGTGTGGCAGACACTCCTCAATATGAATCAGAAAGTGAAGTAAATAGGATAGTGCATATTACATTCAATTTCACCCATTTTCGATGTTCAGCAAATAAAAAAAAAAGTGACTGAATAACTTCCATACAATAAGTGCTAAGGCTTGAGGAATATCGACATTTAGGTTGAAAAGTTGCCACTTTTTGTTAAGGTGTACTATGAACCAATGGCTCCCAATCTAAATTTAAACCAAGGCACACTTCAATGAGAGAACATTTTCCTGGTCATACTTTTTTTTTTTTACCTTCATCAGCAGCATATAAATCTCACATTTATTTGAAGCCTTTTGATAGATATGCATACCTCTAGCCAGATTGACCTGTTAGTTGTAATTAATTGCAAGCTGGGAATCTCAATTTTTATGCTGACACTAATTAGGGATTATTCTAGCCTCGGTGAGGGAATAATCTAAATTTTATTAAAGACAGGAGGCGAATATTTGCTTTACCTTCTTTACTGAAACCTCCAGCAGCAAAGAAACAGTTAACAGAACTTTTCAAAACAACCAATCAGAACAAAGCAACAGTAGTATAAAACCCCTAAGCAGGCTCTTCCACTTCCTCTTTCTTTGATGAGGTTGAGCAGGAGAGCAAGGAAACCAACGAATCCACCTTGTCGCAGACACATCCAGAGAAACAATTGTCAAGCCCAGAGAGAAAACAGATTACACTGCAAGAAAAAGGAAAACATCAAGAAAGTAAACTGTCAAGGCAAGATGTCATAGCCATACAATATCACTTGCACATCATAATACTTGATGAATAAACAAAGTCTACAGATCTTATGAAGACATAGTATCTAGTATGTACCTAAACTAAAAGGCATTGACGAAACATAATTGAAGATTATATTAGCTTTAGTGTACTAATAATCTTAATTTTAGTAATGACAGGAGGCGAATATTTGCATATCTTTCTATACTGAAAACTCCAGCAGCATAGAAACATACCAACCAGAGAAAAGTTATGGTGCCCATAAAAGGCCCTGTCTATGACATCACTTCCTCTTTCTTTGAAGCGAAACAATAAATAACAACAAGAGACATAATCATATTACGTCAACAGTTCAACAACATATTACAATATCCAACTCCAGTAGTTCGGCGATGCAGAGGTATGGAAGGTGAATCTTTGTCTCGATGAGAAGACGTTCACGCTGCAAGAAAAAGAAAAAGGTGAAAGGTCTCTGGCGTGATAACTTGTCCGCATACAATAAGCATTAAGCATCTGATATACCAACGAACATTAGAATGTGAAACATATCAATATATATTTATTCTAAAGCAAGGATATTTAAGAATCTATAAACACAACATAATGCAAGGTTCGTGTCTAATATTCAACCTATACAAGACCCACAAGATACAGGTCTAAGTAGCAAACATACAAACCATACGTACTTACCTTCCTGAACATAAAGGACATATTCTGTTCAACACGACAAACATGGGAGGGATCCTATAGGGTGGGAAATATTCACCTCCTGTCATTACTAAAATTAAGATTATTAGTACACTAAAGCTAATATAATCTTCAATTTTACCACATGACAGGAGGCTTCATATTTGCATTTTTAAAGCTTTGAATTGACCAATGTGAAGGAAGCATGAGATGTTTGCCGAAATAGAACGTTCTAAACGTACGCTCTCGCGCTCAGTCCGCGCAGCGTATAATGTCGGCTAGGGAAGCGTCGGCCGAAAAAGCTTGTGAATAGGGACTGTTCCTCCTACATAGGGTCACAATTTTTAGCGCAAGGCAGCTCATCTCATCAGGCCTTTTTTAGTCTAATGTATCGCCCACTGTCAGTCCCTTCGGGATCCATCCCTCATTCATCTTAATAAAGGTGAGGTAATCTAGACTTTTTTGACCTAGGCGACTTCTCTTCTCAGTGACAATACCTCCTGCTGCACTGAAGGTCCTTTCTGACAGGACACTTGAAGCGGGGTAGGCCAGACGTTCTATCGCAAATTGGGATAGCTCAGGCCACAGGTCAAGCCTGCACACCCAGTAGTCAAGGGGTTCATCGCTCCTCAGAGTGTCGATATCTGCAGTTAAGGCGAGGTAGTCTGCTACCTGACAGTCGAGTCGTTCTCTGAGGGTTAATCCCGAAGGGCTGTGGCGATGCATAGGACTTAAAAAGCTCTGCATGTCCTCCATCAACAACACGTCTTTAAAGCGTCCTGTCCTTGCTGGCGTGGTCGTGGGAGGAGGAGGATTACTTTCACCTCTTCCCCTGTTAGATTCCCGTTGTGCTGTGACATCACCCTTATACGCTGTGTAAAGCATACTTTTTAATTTATTTTGCAAATGCTGCATCCTTTCCGACTTGTTGTAATTTGGTAACATTTCAGCCACTTTCTGCTTATACCGGGGGTCTAGTAGCGTGGACACCCAGTACAGGTCGTTCTCCTTCAGCCTTTTTATACGAGGGTCCCTCAACAGGCACGACAGTATGAAAGACCCCATTTGCACAAGGTTGGATGCCGAGCTACTCATTTCCTGTTCCTCCTCCTCAGTGATCTCAATGAAGGTATGTTCTTCCCCCCAGCCACGTACAACACCACGGGTACCAGATAGGTGACAATGAGCACCCTGGGATGCCTGTTGTGGTTGGTCTTCCTCCTCCTCCTCAAAGCCACATTCCTCCTCTGACTCCTCTTCCTCACAATCCTCTTCCAGCGTTGGCTGAAGATGCTGGACCAGGAGGAGGATGGCGGTTTTGAGTATGTGTGCTGCTTGTACTCATGTGTTGATCCCATAGGCGTTTGTGATGTGCGATCATGTGCCTACGCAAAACAGTTGTACCTAGGTGGGTGTTGGACTTCCCACGACTCAGTTTCTTTTGGCACAGGTTGCAAATGGCATCGCTGTTGTCAGAGGCAGACACACAAAAAAAATGCTGAGCTCTGCCATGACGGCATTCTGGTGGTGGACACAGCATGCGTTGATTGGCGTGCTGTTGGGCTGACCCCGGGTGCCGATGCATGCTGTCTGACTGTGCCACTAGCTCCTTGCGACGACCTCCCCCTGCTTCCAACTCGTCTCCTCCTCCTCTCTGTCTCCCCATCTGAACTTTCGCCCGGTTCTTCTTCTTGCCGAGCGGGCACCCACGTGACTTCCATAGACGCATCGTCATCATCAACCGCTTCACTTGTATCTGACAACTCAGCAAAGGAAGCAGCAGCGGGTACAACATCATCATCATCACACCGTACGTCCATGTGTGTAATGCTGCCTGACTGAGACATATCCCTGTTATCTACATCCTCTGGCAATAAGGGTTGAGCATCACTCATTTCTTCAAACGGATGTGTAAATAACTCCTCTGACAGATAAAGTGAAGCGGCTGTGGTGCTAGTGTTGGTGGTGGCGGCAGGCGGGTGAGTGGTATCTTGAGAGGTGCCCGAAGCTAAGCTGGAGGAGGATGGTGCATCAAAGTTCCGAGCGGAAGCTGTAGAAGATTGGGTGTCCTGTGTTAGCCAGTCAACTATGTCCTAAGAACTTTTCAAGTTCAATGTACGTGGCCTCTGAAAATTGGGCATTATTCTAGGAAAAAAGGGAATCACAGCACCACTACCACGACAGCCCCTGCCTGTCATTTTTTGGGGGATTAGTGGTACTATGCGTGCAAGCTACTGTGAGACCAGATATGAGTGGCACTGTGCAGTGGCAGAGGTTGGCAGAGTACACGCTGTAGGCCTGACACCCGCTTGAAGACAACTAACTGCTATTCAATCTATAACAGTGAAAAAGGTTTTTTGGTTTTTAAATGCAATCTATTGCGACACCAGATAAGAGTGGCAATGTGCACTGGCAGAGGTTGGCAGAGTACACGCTGTAGGCCTGACACACCCGCTTGAAGACAAGTAACTGCTATTCAATCTATAACAGTAAAAAAGTTTTTGGGTTTTAAATGCACGCTATTGTGACACCAGATATGAGTGGCAATGTGCACTGGCAGAGGTTGGCAGAGTACACACTGTAGGCCTGACACACCCGCTTGAAGACAAGTAACTGCTATTCAATCTATAACAGTGAAAAAAGTTTTTTGGTTTTAAATGCACGCTATTGTGACACCAGATATGAGTGGCAATGTGCACTGGCAGAGGTTGGCAGAGTACACGCTGTAGGCCTGACACACCCACTTGAAGACAACTAACTGCTATTCAATCTATAACAGTGAAAAAAGGTTTTGGGTTTTAAATGCACGCTATTGTGACACCAGATATGAGTGGCAATATGCACTGGCAGAGGTTGGCAGAGTACACGCTGTAGGCCTGACACACCCGCTTGAAGACAACTAACTGCTATTCAATCTATAACAGTGAAAAAAGTTTTTTGGTTTTAAATGCACGCTATTGTGACACCAGATATGAGTGGCAATCTGCACTTGCAGAGTTTGGCAGAGTACACATTGTAGGCCTGACACCCGCTTGAAGACAACTAACTGCTATTCAATCTATAACAGTGAAAAATGTTTTTTGGTTTTAAATGCACGCTATTGTGACACCAGATATGAGTGGCAATGTGCACTGGCAGAGGTTGGCAGAGTACACGCTGTAGGCCTGACACACCCGCTTGAAGACAACTAACTGCTATTCAATCTATAACAGTGAAAAAAGTTTTTGGGTTTTCAATGCACGCTATTGTGACACCAGATATGAGTGGCAATGTGCACTGGCAGAGGTTGGCAGAGTACACGCTGTTGGCCTGACACCCGCTTGAAGACAACTAACTGCTATTTAATCTATAACAGTGAAAAAAGTGTTTTGGTTTTTAAATGCAGGCTATTGTGACACCAGATATGAGTGGCAATGTGCACTGGCAGAGGTTAGCAGAGTACACGCTGTAGGCCTGACACCCGCTTGAAGACAACTAGCTGCTAATCGATCTATAGCAGTGAAAAAAGTTTTTTGGTTTTTAAATGCAGGCTATTGTGACACCAGATATGAGTGGCAATGTGCACTGGCAGAGGTTGGCAGAGTACACGCTGTAGGCCTGACACACCCGCTTGAAGACAACTAACTGCTATTCAATCTATAACAGTGAAAAAAGTGTTTTGGTTTTTAAATGCAGGCTATTGTGACACCAGATATGAGTGGCAATGTGCACTGGCAGAGGTTGGCAGAGTACACGCTGTAGGCCTGACACCCGCTTGAAGACAACTAGCTGCTAATCGATCTATAGCAGTGAAAAAAGTTTTTGGGTTTTTAAATGCAGGCTATTGTGACACCAGATATGAGTGGCAATGTGCACTGGCAGAGGTTGGCAGAGTACACGCTGTAGGCCTGACACACCCGCTTGAAGACAACTAACTGCTATTCAATCTATAACAGTGAAAAAAGTTTTTGGGATTTAAATGCACGCTATTGTGACACCAGATATGAGTGGCAATATGCACTGGCAGAGGTTGGCAGAGTACACGCTGTAGGCCTGACACACCCGCTTGAAGATAAGTAACTGCTATTCAATCTATAACAGTGAAAAAAGTTTTTGGGTTTTAAATGCATGCTATTGTGACACCAGATATGAGTGGCAATGTGCACTGGCAGAGGTTGGCAGAGTACACGCTGTAGGCCTGACACACCCGCTTGAAGACAACTAACTGCTATTCAATCTATAACAGTGAAAAATGTTTTTTGGTTTTAAATGCACGCTATTGTGACACCAGATATGAGTGGCAATGTGCACTGGCAGAGGTTGGCAGAGTACACGCTGTTGGCCTGACACCCGCTTGAAGACAACTAACTGCTATTCAATCTATAACAGTGAAAAAAGTTTTTGGGTTTTTAAATGCAGGCTATTGTGACACCAGATATGAGTGGCAATGTGCACTGGAAGAGGTTGGCAGAGTACACGCTGTAGGCCTGACACACCCGCTTGAAGACAACTAACTGCTATTCAATCTATAACAGTGAAAAAAGTTTTTGGGTTTTAAATGCACGCTATTGTGACACCAGATATGAGTGGCAATATGCACTGGTAGAGGTTGGCAGAGTACACGCTGTAGGCCTGACACACCCGCTTGAAGACAACTAACTGCTATTCAATCTATAACAGTGAAAAAAGTTTTTGGGTTTTAAATGCACGCTATTGTGACACCAGATATGAGTGGCAATATGCACTGGTAGAGGTTGGCAGAGTACACGCTGTAGGCCTGACACACCCGCTTGAAGATAAGTAACTGCTATTCAATCTATAACAGTGAAAAATGTTTTTTGGTTTTAAATGCACGCTATTGTGACACCAGCTATGAGTGGCAATGTGCACTGGCAGAGGTTGGCAGAGTACACGTTGTTGGCCTGACACCCGCTTGAAGACAACTAACTGCTATTCAATCTATAACAGTGAAAAACGTTTTTTGGTTTTTAAATGCAGGCTATTGTGACACCAGATATGAGTGGCAATGTGCACTGGCAGAGGTTGGCAGAGTACACGCTGTAGGCCTGACACACCCGCTTGAAGACAACTAACTGCTATTCAATCTATAACAGTGAAAAAAGGTTTTGGGATTTAAATGCACGCTATTGTGACACCAGATATGAGTGGCAATATGCACTGGCAGAGGTTGGCAGAGTACACGCTGTAGGCCTGACACACCCGCTTGAAGATAAGTAACTGCTATTCAATCTATAACAGTGAAAAAAGTTTTTGGGTTTTAAATGCACGCTATTGTGACACCAGATATGAGTGGCAATGTGCACTGGCAGAGGTTGGCAGAGTACACGCTGTAGGCCTGACACACCCGCTTGAAGACAACTAACTGCTATTCAATCTATAACAGTGAAAAATGTTTTTTGGTTTTAAATGCACGCTATTGTGACACCAGATATGAGTGGCAATGTGCAATGGCAGAGGTTGGCAGAGTACACGCTGTAGGCCTGACACACCCGCTTGAAGATAAGTAACTGCTATTCAATCTATAACAGTGAAAAAAGTTTTTTGTTTTTAAATGCACGCTATTGTGACACCAGATATGAGTGGCAATGTGCACTGGCAGAGGTTGGCAGAGTACACGCTGTAGGCCTGACACACCCGCTTGAAGACAACTAACTGCTATTCAATCTATAACAGTGAAAAAAGTTTTTGTGTTTTAAATGCACGCTATTGTGACACCAGATATGAGTGGCAATGTGCACTGGCAGAGGTTGGCAGAGTACACGCTGTAGGCCTGACACACCCGCTTGAAGACAACTAACTGCTATTCAATCTATAACAGTGAAAAAAGTTTTTTTTGTTTTTAAATGCAGGCTATTGTGACACCAGATATGAGTGGCAATGTGCACTGGCAGAGGTTGGCAGAGTACACGCTGTTGGCCTGACACCCGCTTGAAGACAACTAACTGCTATTCAATCTATAACAGTGAAAACGTTTTTTGGTTTTTAAATACAGGCTATTGTGACACCAGATATGAGTGGCATTGTGCATTGGCAGAGGTTGGCAGAGTACACGCTGTAGGCCTGACACACCCGCTTGAAGACAACTAACTGCTATTCAATCTATAACAGTGAAAAAAGTTTTTTGGTTTTTAAATGCAATCTATTGCGACACCAGATAAGAGTGGCAATGTGCACTGGCAGAGGTTGGCAGAGTACACGCTGTAGGCCTGACACACAGACGCTTGCAGACAACTAACTGCTATTCAATCTATTACAGTGAAAAAAATGTTTGTTTTTAAATGCAAGCTATTGTGACCCCAGATATGAGTGGCACTGTGCACTGGCAGAGGTTGGCAGAATACACGCTGTAGGCTTGACACACAGACGCTTGCACACAACTAACTGCTATTCAATCTATTACAGTGAAAACATTTTTTTTGTTTTTAAATGCAAGCTATTGTCACACCAGATATGTGGGGTGGCACTGGGCAAGTGGGCACAGTATCCACTGTGAGTCTGACACAGAAGCTGGCAGGCAGGCAACTGCAATTAGATTACACAGGAAAAAAAAGCAGACTGATGTTCTAGCCCTAAAAAGGGCTTTTTGGGGTGCTGTCCTTACAGCAGAGATCAGATGAGTCCTTCAGGACTGTAGTGGACACTGAATACACTAGCCTAGCTATACATTTCCCTATCAAATGAGCAGCAGCTACACTTTCCCTCATCTATCTAAGAATGCAGTTTCAGAATGAATCTAAAATGGATGCTGTACAGGTGGGAGGGTCTGGAAGGAAGGGTCTGCTGCTGATTGGCTGGAATGTGTCTGCTGACTGTGAGGCACATGGTCAAAGTTTACTCAATGATGACGAATAGGGGGCGGATCGAACCGCGCATGTGTTCGCCCGCCGTGGCGAACGCGAACACGCTATGTTCGCCAGGAACTATATGCCGGTGAACAATTCGGTACATCACTATTCAGTAATAGATTGATCAGCTTTTGTACTTTTTCAGTGATCCAGTAGGCTAATTTACTCATCATTTCACCCTTGAAATCCTCTACAAAGATTTCTTCTTTATTAGAGTATCTTAGCTGCCATACATTCATGGGTTTCACAACCTGAGAGAAAAATAAAATAAGTATTGAATGCCATGTGAATTTGTCCAAATAACCTGACTTTGGAGTTACATAGCAGTGTTGGGAGGAGAAACTAATGACAGATGCTTTATTTTTCTCCCACTCACTTAATCCCAGCTGCAATGGCGTGGGCTGCCCAAAGTCTCAGATAAACTGATATTGTTGATAGAAGCTGGGAGAGCATTGTACCCTCAATATCCAAACACAGCTCTATGGGCTGGAGCTTTCAAAACAATAGAGTATTTTTCTAAGTTTTTCTCGCTCATCCCAACAGAAAACAACCATTTTTCATTCCCACTCTCTGTTTGGACTGCCCCGTAATTGTGTGAATGGGACACAGCAGGGTTAGTATAACAGTGACTATTAAGTGTTATTTACTAAAGGTAGAGTTTTGCAATTTAAGGACAGAGTACCCTAACTAAAAGCATAGCTGACAGCGATTTTTTTTCATTTTGTCTATTTTAACCTTAAAAGCATACTATAGACACTTAAGCTTAATGAAGCAGTTTAGGGTGTATAGATCATATCCTAACAGTTTCACTGCTCAATTCTGTGTGATTTAGGAGTTAAATCGCTTTTGTTTCTGTTTATGCATATCCTCTGGCTGTGACTGGCACAGCCTGCATGAAACAAATGGTTTAGAAATTGTTTTTTGCTGTTTGTCTGTTTACTCATAATTTGTTTGACTTCTTTCATTCATACATAATTATTTTAATTTAGATGCTGTTGATTAACCACTTCAGGACCATGGCTACACAAATCCCTTGTTGTATGTGACAGTTGTGACATGTTATTCATCCTGGGAGGGCTAGGAGTACATGCTTATTTTATAGCTTTGTATAAAGCAGCATGTTGATGAGAAAGGACCAAGGTGCACTCAATGAGTCCTTGATAGTCTGTGAGACAAACAATTAATCTACTTAAAATACTTTTGCCTAGAATCTTAAAAAAAAAAAAATAGGGTTCTCTACGAATGTGTGAACCAGATCTTTCCCTATATCCAATAACACTGTCAGTGAGAAAATGAGAGCTGTGCCCTGTGAACAGACATTCAATTCTCGATGTGTTCTTTTTCACATTTCTTAATGAGGATATTTTTCGATTTGTGGAGAAGGTTAATTTTTCCAATGGGAGAAGCCCTGGTTATCGTTCGAAGAATCCTTCCATAATTGACTACACAATACAGCACAAGTTCTCTTTCCCTTGCTAACATACGGAAATATAGTCTCTGTTAAGAAACATATAAAATGCTAAAAGCATATTGAAAAGTCACATCAAGCGTTATTGTGGAAATAATGTATTGTTACCAGTGGAGTGATCTTTAAAATTAAGTTTAATAAATGTGGTTTCATTTTGTCATGTCTGGTCAACCATGCCTTTGTATCAAAATAGACCATGAGGTGAGAACAATGTACACCATTTGAAAATATTAGGAAGACCTAATTCACTTAAATTAATAGTAAGGTATTATTATTATTATTATTATTTATAAAGCGCCAACAAGTTTTGTAGCCCTGTACAATGGGTGGACTAACAGACATGTATTTGTAACCAGGCAAGTTTGACGCACAGGAACAGAAGGATTGCCCTGCTCAATGAGCTTACATGCTAGAGGGAGAACAAAAAGTAAGGGTAGGGTAGAAAAGCAGGTTGCTAGGATAGTATTTATTGAAGGCTTAGTGTTTTGTTTTGATGGCAGTTACAGGAGAGGAATCAGGGTGCATGCCTCTGATTTGTAAAGCCGAATCCTAAAGTCCTCATTGTAGAGGATTTCAAGGGTGAAATGATGAGTCTTATTTCCTCACAGCTATTATTATTTCTGACCTAATGTCAGCCGGGGGACCTTTTGTCTTTTATTTCTAATTTTTTAGAGAAAACTACCCAGGAAGTCTGCCATTAGATATTATATATAGAAGGCTTGGCCTGTAATTGTGGGAGGCACTTAAGTTCCCTATTTAAACCCGGTGAGCCCCTGCTTACCTGTCTTCGACGATCTCGGAAGTGCTTCAGTGTACTTCCGGGTCACAGATCAGTGACGTCAGTTTTCCCGCCCGCCGGCAGCCCGGTTCAAACGCTCTGCGGCTGTATTTGTGAGTATAACGCTTTTGCCTTACACGGACGGCATCGAAAACGTAAGTTTAGCCCTGTCGCTCACGGGCTCGGCTTTTCTCCGCTCCTGCTTCTCTCGGTCAGTGTAACACGTTCTGTTACACTTACACCTCGTAGTCTCGTTTAGCCGGACCGGGTTGCCATACGTTTTCGTTCTGATTGGTGCAATACCTTCATTCCGTTTCATTTTCGTGGATAGTGTTCACATTGTTAGCAATAATTTAAGTAGTCACGTTTATAAGTGGGGTTAAGACGGTTCTATTTGTTGTCTCGCCCAGTTTTCTAAACTTCTGTCTTAAAGTGCTTTTATATGGTCCCCTTAAAGATATAAATAGAATAAATAGATTGAATAGGGGGAATATAATTTCCATTGTTTTAATGGCTGTTATGTCCTATTTTCTGTTGTAGTCCTTACTAGTACTGACACTTCTCGCAAGTGGCCCTTCGCGGGTATACGTGTTCGCAGCATTGTTAAAGAGGTAGGCCTCTATGTCACCCAGTCATTGTGTGTATATTGTAAATAAATAGTACGTTTCATAAGTAGGTCACGTTTCTTTCCCTTTAGTTCCGTTGGTTCCTTTCAGGATAAATAGTCCTTTATTAGGTCAAGTAAAGTGTTCATTTCTCAGCAGGTATGTTAATTCTGTGTCCTGGGGGGGTTTTGAGGACTAGTTGTAGTTCTCCCGCCAACTCAGGTATGTTCCCATAGGCCTCTTTGCCTATAAGTTAGTGGTCCCGCAAGGCATAAGGTCAGCCCTTACGTTCGGAGGTTCAGGCCAATCGTCCCAACGCTTAGCTATAGCCTTGCTTCAAAACTTAGTTAGGGCCTCACCCGTCACGGCCAAACGTTTTACTTTCTTTTACGTGTCACCAAGAGGCCAACACCCCGCCACCCACCTCAGTGGCTCCAGGGCCCCACGAGCCTAATCATAGATAGTGCCTCTCATAGCCACTTGGCAAATAGTTAGGGCCTCATCTGCCACCAACGTAAGCTAGTTAATACAATTTCGCCTATGGGCACTAATCTAGTAAGCGGGGTCCCTCCAGCCATTCACATTTCAGTACTAACTCATCCTCTCTGCCCCCCTTAGAATGTCCAACGCTTCGGTACTAGAGGACAATCTGTCGGTTACCAGCACCCCTCTCAGGTCGGGCACGCAGAGAAGGCAACCAATCCCTCCAAGTCCAGCTTCCAGCTATCGCTCCTGGACTATCCCTAAGATTACCGCTGAACTCAAAAAGAGGAATATCCCTTATCCGGCTTCAGCCAGGAACTTTTTCTTTTGTTGAACTCTACTGAGGATAACGAAAGGCCTGGCCCCAGTTCGGAGGTTAACGTACTTAATAGCCTGGCTGAGTTACACGCCATGATGGCCTCCCTAGTGTCCTCAGTTGCCACTATTAATAATAGATTGGATAACCTGGAAGCCAATAATGTTCCTGCAGTCCCCGAGCTTCCCGGGCCGGTTGCCCAACCCACGCCCGCCCCAAGAGGTAACGATAACCCTCTACAGGCAAAGAAAGCCACTAACGTTATCAATCCTATTCACCTAATACCGCAGACTCTGAGACGTGACATCATAGAAGGAAAGGATGTCAACTTGGCCTCACTACTGATAGCGGCTCAAGACGTGGTAGAGAACAGGGCGTACACGTTTGAGGATCTATCAGTAGTGATGAGGGCCAGAGATCCTAGGTTGAATAGGAAACTTAACATTCCCGAGTTTGTCTTGGCATTTGGTCTGTACAGAGACGTTATCTGTACAGCTTTTCCCCTCCGCAGAGAGGAGTTAGACGTATATCTACACAAGGTGATAGAGCTAGCTTATAAGTACGGGGGCTTTGCCTTTTACGACTATCACAAGTCGTTCTCCTCCAGGTCAGCCGCTTCATTGTCTCAGTATAATACAGTCACGGACTGGGGACAGCTAGACACGGAATTATTTCTTATGCATTTCGCAGGTCTCAAAACCCCTTCCTGTGCCATATGCTCGTCTGCAGCTCACTCGATTAATTTCTGTCCCGAAAATGTAGCTATCCCCTCTACCAGTAACGCCAACTCCGAGTTTCAGTCCACCTCTAACCAGAAGGAAATAAGAGACAAGTTAGGCAGGCCAATCGTGTTCTTGGGCAAAGCTCAGGTCTGCAATAATTTTAATGCTGGGGGTTGTAGTTATAGTGCTTGTAGACTGCTGCATGTGTGCTCGCTTTGTTTCAGGGCACATGCCAAGACAATGTGCCCTAACAAATTGTACCCTAAAAAGGCATCCACTCCAATAAACGTACCGGTTTTGCAACGTTACCTGTCTAATCATCCTTCTTTACATCTGGTGGAATTTCTCACGTCAGGGTTCACTCACGGGTTTCACACAGGCTTTGTCTCTCTCCCCTCAGGCACCTTGGAATGCCCCAACCTTCAGTCAGCTCTCACAGACCCCGACACCTTACAACAACTCTTACAGAAAGAAGTAGATAACGGCTTCATGCTAGGCCCTTTCACTACTCCTCCTTTCTCCTCATGGAGAACTAACCCTTTAGGTATCGCCACTGGGAAGTTTAACAACAAAAAGAGACTAATTATTGACTTTTCTGCACCACACGCCTCTCCCACACCTAGCCTGAATGCACTAATCCCGTCAGAAGATTTTTCTCTTCAGTACGCCAGAATTGATGATGCCATTCAAGCTATTATTAACTCTGGGAAGGCGGCCTGGTTAAGTAAGTCAGATATTACTAACGCCTTCAAGTTACTTCCCATTCATAAATCACTCTGGCATCTGCATGGAGTTAAGTGGCAAGACAACTACTATTTCGCTACCAGGCTTACTTTCGGCTCCAAAAGTAGCCCCAAGTTATTTGACCTGTTCGCCGAAACATTAACTTGGCTTCTCCTGAACTTCTGCAGATGTCCAGTCGTCATTCATTATTTAGACGACTTCCTCACTATCGAACCACACCACTGCACTCCACGCAGCCTGAATCACATGCTCACTCTCTTCAAAGATTTAGGTGTCCCCGTAGCCCAGGACAAAACTGAAGGTCCCAAAACCGAGATTACTTTCCTGGGGATTACACTCAATTCCGTCACCATGCACGCCAGCCTGCCCCAGGAGAAGGTAGACCGAATTCTGTCTTACATTAGCACCTGCATGTCACAAGGCACTTGCACCAGGAAACAGTTACAGTCACTTCTAGGTTCACTTAATTTCGCCATGAGAATAATTCCACAGGGTAGGTCTTTCATTTCCAGAATCCTTTCACTTTTGCACGGTCTCCCTGACGATGACTCCACTACACCCTTAGACGAGTCAGCTACAGCTGATCTAAGAATGTGGCAGCTGTTCCTTTCCTCGTGGAATGGCAGGTCGCTGTTTGTTCCCCCCGTTTCCGATGATTCCCCAGTACTCTGGACTGACGCTTCAGGAGCCATAGGTTATGCGGCCATATTTGGCGACGAATGGCTTTACGACTCCTGGCCGATCGAAACCACGTCACTCGAGAGTTTCAGTACCACCTCCTCACTTTTCGAGATCTTCCCTATCGTAGCAGCAGCATTCACGTGGGGGGTAGAGTGGAGGGGGCAGTCAGTCAGGTGTTTTTGTGATAACTTAGCTACCTGTAACATCATTAACAAGGGCCGCTCTCAGTCCCTCACGATCATGAACCTGGTCAGGAGACTCACTTGGCTAGCAGCTAATCTCCAGTTCTGCATTTCCTGTGTTCACGTCCCAGGTATACAAAGTACTGCCGCTGATGCTCTGTCACGATTCAATTTGCAGGAGTTCTTCAGACTGCATCCAACGGCTACCCAGCGACCCAGGGTACCGCCAAAGTTCGAAGACCTGATAATGCGTTAAGCTCTCTCTTACATCTAAGCGGCACGCTTGCTCAGGCGGGTTTATCCCTTAACACAAGGAAAGCTTATCACAGAGCATATGAACTGTTTATGTGTTTTGTTCGTAATTACTGTATAATAAATGTTTTTTCTGTTGAAACTATGGTTGCTTTCACAACTTTTTGCCACTTTTCTCTTAATCTAGCTTACAACACAATCAAACTCTACTTAACGGGAGTCCAACACTACATGTTAACCTCCTTTCCCAACAAGTCTCCTTTCCTAACTTCCTACCCTATTAAAAGTGTCCTCAAAGGCATTCATAATATGTCAGTACACATTCCCACTAAACGCCTTCCCATAGATAGTAAGCTATTTAAGAATATATCCGATATACTCGACACGTCCCCTTTCGAACATATCACAAACCTCGTTATCAAATCAGCGGCTTATTTAGCCTTTTATGGTTTCTTGAGACCCAGAGAGTTCACTGTAGAGAGAGCATCTGACTTCAGCTCGTGCCTCCAAAAGAAACACTTAGTTAAAAAACTAGACCACTACACGTTGTCCGTTACTCATACCAAAACGAGCCAAACAGGCCCACCAGTGGAAATTAACTTTTATCCCACTTCGACCAAATGGTGTCCCGTCAGTGTTTTGGATAAACTAGTAGCATCCCAAGCTAATTCCGTTCCCGATTGCCCACTTCTAGCTATACTAGGGAAACCCCTAACTACTAAAATCTTCATGCTTTACATACGCACCCTTTTACTCCGGGTGGGACAAAACCCACGTTCATTTTCGGGCCATTCTTTTCGCATTGGAGCAGCCACAGCTGCCTCAAGTAATCATGTACCAACACACATAATTAAAAATATGGGGAGGTGGAAATCATCCGCATACAACAGATACATCCCCAATCCAGAGAAAGAGATAAGGCTGGCTTTCTGTGATATGACTAAATGATGTATCGCTTAATAAACGCATTTTTGTCTTACTGGTTCTTATTTTTGCCCTCTTTTACAGGCCTAACCTTACGTCAGTTTCGGCACACCTCAACTGACTTGCTATTAAGGAACTACTTATTTTTACCCTGTTTTCCTTACGTCCTCGGAATGTGCCGTACACAAATAGAAGGCTTGGCCTGTAATTGTGGGAGGCACTTAAGTTCCCTATTTAAACCCGGTGAGCCCCTGCTTACCTGTCTTCGACGATCTCGGAAGTGCCCCTCCCACCGCACCCTCAATTTTATCATTTTACCTAGGTGGGCCCTCTTTTACAGGCCTAACCTTACGTCAGTTTCGGCACACCTCAACTGACTTGCTATTAAGGAACTACTTATTTTTACCCTGTTTTCCTTACGTCCTCGGAATGTGCCATATACAAATATATATATATATGTCATTTTCTGTTTTTCTACATTTTGTGCCTGACCAGCACCGGGCATTTAAATTATACTCTAGGAGTGCAAGCACCTCAGTTTATATATATAACAATATATATATATATATATATATATATATATATATATAAACTGAGGTGCTTGCACTCCTAGAGTATAATTTAAATGCCCAGTGCTGGTCAGGCACAAAATGTAGAAAAACTGAAAATGACAGCACTCTAAGGACTTATATAGAATATAATAAAAAATAACTTTTAATTCATATCATTAAAAACTCATCAACGTTTCAGCCCATACATGGGCTTGCCATCCTGATGAAAGCCCATGTATGGGGCTGAAAGGTCAATGATTTTTTTTTTTTTTTTTTGTAAATATAATTTTTATTTCCTGGATAAAGGAGAAAAATAGGATCATTTCTGCATAGACTCGCAGGTCTGTGCGGTTTTCGACAACATGTTAGATTCAAACATAAAACGGGCACGCAGGCCCAACAAGGCTGTCGGACACGCAGGTCCCAGATATCAACAACAGTAAAGGCTCATGTAGGTGAGTCCCCCCCTCCCTCCCCCAGACTCTGCCCATTCGTCTCTTGCTTTGTGGTCCTCCGAAGAGGGGTAACCACCCGTGGCTAAGCTGTTGTCCCCTCAGGTGAAGACAAGATCCCTCTAGTTGGCTACCTCTAAGGTGTCTAATGATGAGTACTCTATAACCTCCCTTGCGTCCCTTGCGAGGGCTGTATGTGGTCTGCCTGTGCGAGAGGGATGAGTACTCGGTCTGTTGATTTGCATCTGTGGGGGTTCGCGTCCGTTGAGGTTCCCTATTGACAGCTTACTATTACAGCGGAATGCCATTTTGTAGGGAAGTGAGCATGTAAGGGCTCATGTCTAGTGCCTTTATGTCGTCGTGGCCTTCGGGTAGCATTTCTCGCTTGTGACTCTCGGGTAGTGGGGAAGGGAGAGGGTTAGGAAAGTGAAGGGAAGGAGGAGGAGGGTCTGTCCGTCGTCCCCTAAGTCATTTAGGCAGAGTATAGCCCTATATTTAGTTTTGTAGCATCGTCAGGAAGTCCTGTCTCGTCGTAGTCAGTATCCAGTGAGTCCAGATGTCCAAGTATGTCTGACGCTGTTTTTCAGTTGCTAGCATGGAGAGCTCCTCCACCGCTCTTAGCTCCTCCATGTGGGTGAACCACTTGAGAAGGGAAGGAGTCTCACTCTTTTTCCAGTATTGTGGTATAGTTTGTTTGGCCATGTTTAGGATACGGATTGTAAGCGTTTTTTTGTACCTAGAAATCGGTATAGTCGTGTGGTGGAGCAGCATTGCTGCAGGTTCTAATGGTGGTGGGTTGTCAGAGAAGCGGGATGTGATTGTGTGTATCTTCCTCCAGAACGGTTGGATGAGTTCGCAAGCCCACCAAATATGTATAGGTGTACCTGGTGCCTGTGTGCATCTCCAGCATATGTTGGTCCCATGGGCATGTATGTATTGAGTCGTGTCTGGGGTGCAGTACCATTGCGTGAGTATCTTATAAGCTATCTCCTGGCTCTTACTAAATATGGAGCAGTGGTGTGTGATCTCACATATCTTGTCCCATTCCCTTGCGCTGAATGTATGGTCAAGGGCCTCCTCCCATTTACCCATAAAACGTGGTGTGGCCGTGGGTGTGTGTGTTTGTAAGAGGGTGTAAAGCTGCGAAATACCATGTGGTAGTGGGTCAGGGTCTACGCAGAGTTGTTCAAAGGTAGTTAGTCCCCTCGTGAGAGCTCCTGCCCGTGGTAGGGTTTTGGTGTAGCTCACCAGTTGCGCGTATCGGAAGTGTGTCGTGAACGGCTGGTTAGGGTCACCACCACACAAGTCAGATAAGGACCTCAGCCCCTGACCGGAGCACACATGTCTCAGCCTCGGCATTGGGCATTGCACCAGGGCCCTCAGTGCCCTAGGGTCCTTGCCTGGTGGGAAGCCTGGATTGTGTATGAGGGGGAGCAGTGGGGATGGGTATGTGGAGAGTGTATGTCTGCCGATACTCCCTCTCCATACCTTCAGCGTCGCTTTCGTGTATGTGGAGTAGTGTGATTCCTTACCGTCGGTCCCCCCGGGGAGCCACGGGATGAGGGCGGCTGGGATCCCAGCCAACCCCTCCTCCGCCTGTTTCCATAATTTACTGACCCCAGTTTTAGACCACTCCACTACTCGTTGCAGATGGCATGCCTTGTAGTATTGCCGGAAATCGGGTAGGGCTAGGCCCCCTTTGTTCCTAGGTTGGGTGAGTAGTGCGTATTTTAGTCTGGGTCTCCTCCCGTCCCATACAAAGGCTCCCATCGCTTGTCGAAGTGTGGTAAAGAATGAAGTGGGGATCGAGATGGGCAGAGCCTGAAAGAGGTAGAGTAATCTCGGTAGCAGGTTCATTTTAATTACTTGGATTCTGCCCAGCCATGAGATGTGCGGTAGGGCCCACTCCCTCATGTCTGCTCGGAATCTAGCCAGTATCGGGGCAAAATTAGCTGTAAAGAGCTCCGATTCCCTAACCGTCAGCCAGGTGCCGAGGTAGCGGATTTTATCAGCGGCCCACTGGAACGCGAAGCTGCGTTGGAGCTGCGTCGTTCTCCTTGTGGGTACGCTGACATTTAAAACATATGACTTGGAGAAGTTGATCTTGTACCCCGATAACCTGCCGAAGGTCTGGAATTCCTGTACTAGATTGGGGAGGGAGATCTCTGGGTGTGTTATGAAGAATAGGAGGTCATCTGCGTATGCGGCAAGCTTATGGTGTGTATCTCCTATGTGTACTCCCTTGATGTCTGGGTGGTGGCGGATAGTGTTGAGCAGGGGTTCCAGGGCCAGGACAAACAGCAACGGAGACAGGGGGCACCCCTGTCTCGTTCCATTGTGAATTGGGAACGCCTCGGTTGGCGCCCCATTGACCAGGACGTGTGCCGTCGGGTGAGTGTACAGGGCTTTGATCCATCCCTGCAGGTACGGCCCCACACCCAAGTGTGACAGTGTCTGGAACATATACGTCCAGCAGACCCTATCAAAAGCCTTCTCCGCGTGCGTGGACAGCAGGAGAAGGCCCGTGTCGTCCCCTGTTTTTTTGTGCATTATAGTGAGGGCCCTTATGGTGTCATCCCTGGCTTCCCTGCCCATCACAAACCCCACCTGGTCCGGATGGACCAGAGAGGGTACGTGCACCTGGAGCCGGGTCGCCAAGACCTTCGCTAGCAGTTTGATGTCGTTATTTATAAGGGATATGGGGCGATAGCTCCCGCAGTGCTCCCGGTCCTTACCCTCTTTCGGGATTATAGTGATGTGTGTCATGAGTGCTTGTGGGGGCAGTTCATGTCCCTCCCTGATGGCATTGAACATGTCTAGGAGTGGGGGGTATAGGATCTCGGCATAGCTTTTGTAATATTTGATGGGCAGGCCGTCTGGACCCGGTGTCTTGCCCGGTTTCATGGATTTAATAGCTAGTGCTAGTTCCCCCATAGATATAGGTTCATCCAGCTGGTCGGCCGTGGCCGCCGTCAGAGAAGGGAGCGTATGGGTCTGTAGGTAGTCATCTATTGAGGTCTTAAGTGATCGTGACTGGGTGTCGGTGTGCGCGCGTGGGAGGGAGTACAACCCTGCGTAATATGTGCGGATGATTTCCTGGATTTTGGCCGGGTGTCTGTGTAGGACCCCCGCCTTGTCTCGGATCCTGTCTATGTACGTGTCGTGGCGCCTTTTGGCTAGCATGTGCGCCAGAAGTTTCCCACTTTTGTTCCCGTGGATCGCGAAGAAAGCCCTATTTCGCAGAGCGTCCCTTTGATGAGTGGAGTGAATGAGTGTAGTTAGTTCCCTACGCAAGCTGAGGAGAGTGGCCTGGTGTGTGGGGAGTTGGTGTTGTTTGTTAAGTGTGTCTGCCTGTGCTATGTCCGATAGCAATTTAGCCATGCGGGCTTCCCTCTGTTTTTTCAGGAGCGCACTTTTTTGGATGAAGTGGCCTCTGATGACGCTCTTATGTGCCTCCCAGCGTATGGTGGGGGAGGTCTGTTCGCAGGTGTTATAGGCGAAATATTCCCTTAGTGTCTCCCCTATGTCCGAAGTGATCGTAGGGTTTGTAAGCAATGACTCATTCAACCTCCACTTGGAGATCTTGGGCCTGTGGAGGGGGGAGTGTAATTTGATGATCACTGGGGCGTGGTCCGACCACGTCACAGTGCCTTGGTCAGCCTGTAAGACTAGCGGTATGTGGTAGCTGGGGACTAGTAGATAATCTATGCGGGTGTAGGAGTTATGAGGGTGGGAATAAAAGGTGAAATCCTTTTCGTCGGGGTGAAAGGCTCTCCAACAGTCTACTAGCTTATTCTTGGCCAGGAGAGTTTTAATGGCTGTAAGGTATTGTGAGGGGATGTGTGTGTGGCCCGAGGAGGAGTCCCACTTGGGGTCTAACGCTACATTTAGCTCCCCTCCCACTATTAGTATGCCTTCCTGGAAACCCGCCAGTGTGCGGAGCGTCTTAGCCAAGAATTTATATTGCCCTCGGTTAGGGGCATAGAGATTGGCTAAAGTATACACAGTGCCAGCGATCGTCCCCTTGAGGAACAGGAAGCGGCCCTCCGGGTCCGTCAGGACCCCAGTTTCTATAAATGGGAGGTGTCTATGCAGGAGTATTGCCGTGCCCCGGGATTTACCTCCCTGGAAGTCACTATAGTACCCCCTGGGGTAGTGGTGGTTCGTCAACGTGGGTCGTGAGCCTGCCCTAAAATGGGTCTCTTGCAGAAACACTATGGATGCTCGTGCTGTCCTAAAATCCTTATGGGCTCCAGCCCTTTTTTCTGGCGTGTTTAGTCCCCTAGTGTTCAGTGTGAAAATGGTTAGTGGGGCCGGTATTAGAGACATACTGGGTGTGCGTCAGTTGCTCACAGGTGACTTCTGTCCGGTCGTCAGGTACAGCAAGTACGGGATAGGGTAACTTGGGGAAAACCGGGAAGGTCAGAGGGTGAGAGGGGAAGGAACGTACCCTCTGGGTCTAAAAACTGGGCACGGATGAGTAACACTATACACAAAAATGGAGTTGAGCGTTGGGGGGCAGTAATCACCCCCCCCTCCCGTAGGTAGGAGGGGCGTACCGCTCACCTAGGGTTAGAACGCTCCAACCAGTAGGGTAGCAAAGGAGTCCAAGAGGCCCCAAGTGGGCAGAACCCAGTGGGCCCAGGACGCTCCCAGAAAGATCGTCACGTGCCTCTGCGAGCCCCCGGAGTTCCGCCCAGTCAGGACATCCCGTCTCCCCGCCTCTTGGCTCACTACGCAGGGAGTGTAGCCTATGATGTACCTCTATAAGCAAATGTTTGCATGGTCTGTGTCATGACCGCAGTTTGTGGACTGATCGGCCCACCGATGTGACATGGTGTCCGTCGTCTAAGTGTGCCCCGCCCGCCACCCCCTCGGTCCCTGGGTGATTCCTAATTATCTAAGGTCAAAGAAAACCACCTAGCTTAGAGTAGTGAGAGTTTCACCTTGGTCTCCCCCGGAGGCCATATGCATCCCCTTACTCCCCCCCCCCCCCCCCTAGGCTCCGTGACATGCCTCCACCCAAGCCCGGTCCTAACCCTCAACAGCCATCCGGTCCCTGTACTACATGTTACAATATATGTCTAAGTGGCCCCTAGAAGGCCCAGCATAGTGTTCTCCTGAATCCCTCTTATAACCCGGCAAGGGTGATATCAAGATAGCCGGGAGAGCAGCAACGGTCTATAAAGTCTGAGGGGACCCACTGTATAACTGCGTGGGCCGCATAACCCCTTTACTAGTGCTTATGTGGCTGGCTCTCCCGCCTCGTGTGGGTGGTATGGTGGCATTTGCCGGGTAGCGTCCCAGTTTGTCCTGATAGGTTGTGCCTAAGGGCTGTAGACTTTCGGGGTGACTATAGGGGTGGTTCATGCAGTCCTCCCTAGCTCCAAGCAGAAAAACAAAGAAAAGGGGGGACAAGCCATAATTAGGCAGAGTATGCCACTCGGTAGGGCCCGGGGCCACCCCCTCTCCCCCTCCCCAATTATTCGGCCCACAGTCCTTATGTTGTGGGGAAGCGTGTAGTCCCGTACCCCCCTTGTCCCCTTAGGCATACTTGCGGTAATGGAGCGGGAAGAGGAAGGTTGTCCCCAGACTCCGGGTCGTTCGTCCGCTGACTGCTCCACACGGGCCCACGGTTTGGAGGCGGAAAGCCAACTGTAAGTCCAGGAACGGAGTGGATAAGCTCAAAATAATGGCGATGTTCGGAGCGTTATGGATGCAACAAAGGGAAAATAGAGGGTAAAAATGCATACAAGTCCTCCCTTTCAAGGCTTGGTGTGTTTCGTCAGAATCCCAGGGAGCGGCAGGGTCGGTGATACAGTTAGTTCTGTGTTCCCGCTGGTCTTATCGTCTGCATGCGGGGGTTCCGCAGTCGTTGGGGTTTGGGACCCATGCCTTGAGGCCTAGGGCCTTCCGTGTAAAATCTGAGCGGGTTCGGCCATATTAGCTTCTCCAGCGGCAGATGTAACTCGCGTTGAAGCGTCTCCAAGTCTTCTGCACCCGTGACCATGAAGGGGCCTGAGGGTGTCGCTACTTGAAGGCCTGTGGGAAAGCACCATCGGTACCTTAGGTTGGCGGACTGCAATTGCCTGGTGAAAGGTTTCAGGGCTCGCCGGTACGCCAGTGTAGCAGGGGACAGATCTGGGTATAGCTGGATGTCCGATCCTTCTAGCAGCACCTTGTCCGCGGCCCGCGCTTTGCGTAGGATCTCTTCCTTAAGCTGGAAACTCTCCAAGCAGCAAATGATGTCTCTGGGGGGTCCCCCTGGGGGCCCTTGGGGTCTCAGGGCCCGGTGCGCTCTAACAAAGCCTATGTGCGTCTGTGGCGGCCTAACTAGGAGCCTATTGAAAAGTTCCACCAGTGTACTCTGTACTGGGGCCTTGGTATCCAACTCCTCTGGGACCCCCCTTACCCTAATGTTCTGGCGTCTGCCTCGGTTGTCGAGGTCTTCTATATGCAGGGCCATCTGTCTCATCACTGTGGTATGGTGCTGCAGCATGTCTGTGTTAGCAGCCTGTGCCACTGCCATGTGGTCGCAGTCCGCTTCAATCTGCGACACTCGTTGGTTGAGGCCTTGTAAGTCCTCTCTCAGCGCATGGAGTTCCGCCGTGATCGAGGAGTGCAACTCAGCGTTGGCTGTCTTGAGGTCGGTTTTCGTGGGTAAGTCTTTTAGCAGGGCCATCAGGTCCGGCATCGCAGGGTCTCTTGTCACCCGCGTTTCAAGGGCCTGCTCTCCCGTTGGGGAACGCTGGGAGAAAATGTCCGACTCAGTGGAGTCATTTGAGGCCTGCGGATCCAAGTCCGCCTGTGCGAGCAGGTATCGCTTCATTGTTGGGGTCGGGGTTCCTTTTGGGGGATCCCCTGATCTTTGGGCGTGAGAGGCTCGATGAGTCTTACCCATCACTGCGGTCAGAGTGCGGATTAAACGAGGTTACAAGCCGAGCCAGCGGGGAGCTCAGGGATCAAGCTGCCATCTTCTCGGACCGCTAGGCCACGCCCCGATTTTTTAATTATGTAAATTAAAAGTTATATTTTATTATATTCTATACAAGTCCTTAGAGTGCGGTCATTTTCAGTATATATATATATATTACATAGTTACAAAGCTGAAAAGAGACTTGCGTCAATTAAGTTCAGGCAAAAATAAATAATACATTGAAAAATTATATCCTTCAATAATCTGTTTTTGCAAGTATGCATCTAGTAGCTGTTTGAACATCTGTATGGAATTTGATTAAACCACTTCTTCAGGCAGAGAATTCCACATCCCTATTGTTCCTTCAGTAAAAAAAAAACTTTTCTTTGCCTTAGACGATAACCCCTTCTGAAAAATGCTGCATAAATTCTTCACATCTATGAACCTGTTATTGCTGGATTGAATTAATCGGAGAGAGATTGGGAAGTTGGAAATATGGTCTTAATAGTACCATCATTTTAATGACCCCCACCCCCAAAGCAATAGCTTTGCTATGTATAACATGCTGGATGGAGGCTATATTCAGATGCACTAGATGGGAAATCAGTTAAGTAAGTTTAATCTACAGGCATCTGATATACTTGCTTGACTACTCAAAAGAGAATTATTACTTGATTTGGTGGATAACAGGAATGCCTATGGCCTATATGTGGAACCTAACATTACTCAAAGAGTAGGGTGCCATGCTGAAATGTTTAAGTACATAATACAAGTTGGAAAGGACATCAAATGATTGGTAATAGCTATCATAATGTTATCAGAGAAGACAACATTTGCAGTTTTTATCGGAATATATATTATTATTTATATTGTTGGTATAAAGTGCCATGAGAGCAGCTGTGAAATCCTGAGTAAAGAATTTAATAAGAAAAGATTACTTAGGTTATCAAAAGGCTTCTTTGTAACTGTAGGCAACAAAAAGCAATTGATCTCCAAGGTGCAGGAAGTTTATTGGATCAGATTGCAGAATTTCTTGATATTATCGGAAGGTTGTCAGTGTCAAAGAAATCCTATATGGCTACTTCAAAGTAAAGAAGGACAAAAGCTCAAGAGGTGATTTAAAAAAAGCACATTTTGATAAAGTCATTACCTGACCATATTTATTCCCATTTATAGAAGAGTACAAAAAGATAAATAAAGATAAAAAGATTAATCTTTATTAACTATATAACAAATCATGAAAAAAAAAACCATGTACACCAAGGGTAATAACTTTACATTGGACTCCAAAAACGCAAACACAACAGTAACTTATAAATGTAAATTGTATACCAATTACTTAAAATACCACATCTATATTAGTTTTACAAAAATAAATTGTATAAATAAATACAATGTAGTACTGACAGAGACAATTTAAATTACAAATAGAAAATAGGTACATCATTCTACCACCAAGTTGAAACACACGTGCCTCAAAACCTACTCCAATGTTTCGACAAAATAAAAATATACAAGCGTTGGAAATCTACTGTCACATTTTTATTATTAACTTTCCTGTTGAGTTGTTCCTTCACTGTGGATTACAGTGAAGAGTAATGAAATATCAATATGGTTAAGATTTTTTCCACAAATCCTGAATCTTTGAGCAGACTCACCATACATGGCATTAATTTGCATTAGGGAAACCACATCTTCAACACCGGAAATCTTGTGTATAGTAGAACTTTGCGAGTCTACTGGAATGGACCATTTTGAGCCTATATAGCAGTAATTTGAAAGGAATGAAACAAAAAAAGTATATATATATTGGTCTAGATTTAAATTGTATGCATTGATATTACAGATTATTTTTTTGTGTTTAATTTGTAGTTAGTACAATGCCTAATTTGTAGTAGTATTTAGTATAACTCTTATTGGGGTAGCTAGTGAAGTGTTTGGTTGTTGCACCGTCACCAGAATATCATCTGCATACAAGTGTATCTTTGTTTGCCCTTGACAATATGTAAAATCTTCAGTTTCTTTGTTTTGTCTTATATCTGCTGCAAGTGGTTCTAAAATTAAAATAAACAATAATAGGGCCAGGGGACACCCTTGTTTAATACTGTTTGCTATCTGGAACCAGTCTGCATCGATTCCTGTCCCTATGATTCTTGCCATGGGGGTGTTATTTAGTGATACAACTGCGTTAAAGGACCACTCTAGGCACCCAGACCACTTCAGCTTAATGAAGTGGTCTGGGTGCCAGGTCCCTCTAGGATTAACCCTTTTTTTTAATAAACATAGCAGTTTCAGAGAAGCTGCTATGTTTATAATAGGGTTAATCCAGCCTCCAAATCCTCTAGTGGTTGTCTCACTGACAGCCGCTAGAGGCGCTTGCGTGATTCTCACTGTGAAAATCACAGTGAGAGCACTCAAGCGTCCATAGGAAAGCATTGTAAATGCTTTCCTATGAGACCGGCTGAATGCGCGCGCAGTTCTTGCCACGCATGCGCATTCAGCCGAGAGGGAGGATCGGAGGCGGAGAGGAGGAGGAGAGCTCCCCGCCCGGCGCTGGAATAAAGGTAAGTTTTAACCCTTTACTCTCCCCAGAGCCCGGCGGGAGGGGGTCCCTGAGGTACGAGTATGTTTTCCTGGCACTATAGTGGTCCTTTAAAGATCAGCTATAAGAGTTTGTTCTAAAAATTTCCAGCTGACCCTGTCAAAGGCTTTTTTGCCATCTAATTACAGAATCATATATAACACACGAACAATAGGTGGAGCAAATAAAGGCAGAAGATAAAATACAATATAAATAAAAATATACTTCTCTCTCTTCTTACTTGTGGAAGGATAGAGCCATATATTGGACCTGGCTCTGGTGTGGATCTCCTTAGGATCTTTTTTTAAGGTGATCCAAACCCCCTTGATGGATGTCCTGAAGCAGTGAGGGTGTTTCTTCCCAAGGATAGGCAGCAGAGGTGGATATGTGTTCCAAAATAAATTTATTAATAAATACACAGAATTAAATACTATATAAAGTAGTAGTTAAAAAGTCCACAAATGGGGGGCGGGCCTGACAGCCAAGATGGCCAGACGTGCTCTCTGAGAGCTCCTACACTAGCGGGCACAGAAACAATGATTTTGTACAATCAAATTCAATCAAATACAGCCAGCAGCACACAGAGCACAGAGAACGAGGCAGAACACCAGGAGGAACGGATTAATGCCAGTCAAGCACCGACACGCAATGCAAGCGTCCAAACCGGCCACGCAGCCTAAACAGGTGCGGAGCCTGAAGCATGGGGGAGGCGGACGATCTCCCGGCACGGGTCCCGCTTGCAAACAAGACTGCCCCGCTGCCCCCCCCCCTCTTGACCGGCGGGGGATTAATCAAGCGACAAAACCAGCGGTCAACCAAGCCTGTCAAGATGGTGGCCCGAGTGAGACCCGCGACACAAAGCACCCTAACAAAGCCAACTAAACATGTCCAGGAATTTTTCCATCCGCTCTGCACCAACCTATGGACACAATATCGCATCAAGGGTCGGTCATTCCAACTAGTGGTGAAGCGGATGGCGGCATGGATCCGCCCTGCCACCCGTCGCCACCTATGTAGACACTCACACCGCGACCCCAGAGCAGCCTCCAGACGGAGACTATGCCGGAGAGCCGGATGGCGGGAAACAAAGGCAAACTCCTCAAGCACCATCACTCACCCTCGCACACAACTGAGCGGGACCGCCAGGCAAACCCAACCCACTTACCACTCAGCAGCACCAGCAAACTCCGAACACCGCAGCTTGCAAGCCACAGCATGCTCAGATCTGCCTACTGCTCGCAGCCACGCCAACCACCGGAACAGCAAGACCTCAGCCCTTACCCCAGCTTGGAGTAAACCGCATGGCGAGAAACGGAAGGGTCGGTGCCTGCCGCGAACCATCACGCTGGACTACCCCCTGAAGCACACCAGCAGCATTGGGTGAGGGATCACAGCTACGCGTTGCCCAGCTACCAGCCTGGATACACAACAGAACTTGGGACGCTCTCTTACTGCCATTGCTAACAGTATACTCAGAATCATAAACACTTGTTACCGTTAAATTGGTCTAATACTCTATATAGTTTACCTAAATGCCCAGCGGTAATCACTCTCATATCACACATAGCTTGTAGTCTAACCAACACAGCAGAACTGTTCATGCCAGCATATAACATCTCACAAGCAAATTGTCTAGTTGCATTCACGTTTCTGTTTGTTTATCTGTTTGTTTATTTCGTTGTTTAATAATTTTTAATACGCTACAGAGGCATACATTTAAACGACTAGCACATTTCATATAATCAGCGCAACTAAAACTGTTCTATGCATGTCTAGATTAGCATGGCATGCCATAAAAACGACGTTTAATAGCTTGTGATCCTCATATAATATAAAAAATGTGCCGTATAAACTGTCACGATTTGAAATGTTAAGAAAATGCTTGCAGATGCTGTCGCGGCTCTGCACGCCTGTTTATCTATGCACAAAATAAATAAAAAAATAAAAAAAGTCCACAAATGTCCAATTAGTGCCAAAACGCGTTTCGCCGAAAAGTGGCTTCCTCAGTTGGCTTGGATAACGCTGTTCCGTCTTCCGGTTCTTTAAATATCTGTCTCGCTTGTAATTTTCGCAGTCTTTTTTGTAGTGGAACGCATCCACCCGCGACTTCCTGGTTCCTCATGTTGTTTCCGCTCATGTGTGCTCTCTATCTTCTATGGTGAGACGTGTCCTGCGTCTCACCATCTACTTCCTGATTCTCTGTGTAGCAGTGCCGATCACGTGTATTTAATCCAATCATGTGTTTGTTGATGTCAGCTTAAATGGAACGCATATTGCGTTTCAATTACTAGTGGGCAGGAAGTTTCAGTGAAAAATGTATATATATAGACATCACAGCGTTATAAATAACATTTCTACACAATAACATACATTTTAAAATCATTCAATTAAAATATACCATAAGAGAGGTATGATATACCTATATGATATACATTCAAAAAACATTTTTGCCTATATAAAAGGAGGTATAAAAATAACAATCATTAGTGACTTGTTACAAAAAAAAAGATTCTTCTTAAAGAGACAGAATTACAAAATAAAATACAATTTTACACAATGTTGAGCCACCATAATGTGAAAAAGGAAGGTAAATGGTGAAAAGGTGCATATTCTTAAAACATAATAATAATTATGCTGATTATGTGTTTTTAATCTGACAGGAGCATCACTTAAGGAAGACCACATTAAAATTTTACAAAAAGGACTGAGATCTGCTCCAACAGCAGATTTTAACAAATGTAATTTTTTTGTTGATGTTAATAAGTTTATTAGGGAACTATCCCTAAAAAAAAAATTTTTAACAAAGATACGGACACCGATATTGAGGTTAATACAGAGTTCATTCAAACAGACCTGAAACAAAAGTCTAATTTTTTCCAGAAATTTATGGTTTCAGATGAGATAAAAAAAAATGTGAAAAAATGATAATAACTAATACGTTTCAAAAAAACGTATCAGTGGCAGAACAAAAAGCTCTAATTGAATTGAAGAAAGAAGAGGAATTTATCATTAAGCCGGCGGATAAGGGAGGAGGTGTAGTGATCTTAAAGACAGATGATTATGTATTGGAAGCGGAAAGGATCCTCCTAGACACTAACACCTACAGAAAAATACTAACGAATCCAAGTGAAGAAATACAGAGAAAATGTAGTATTTACATAGCGAAAGGAGTTGAGTTAGGTATTTTAAAAGAGGAAGAAAGAAAATATTTATTGATTTTACATCCGAAAGTCACGGTGTTTTATTACTTGCCTAAAGTACATAAGAACAAGGAAAAAAAAACCAGGAAGATCTATCATCTCCGGGATAGACTCCGTTTCTTCCAAGGTTTTTGAGTACATAGATTGTCTTTTACAACCTATAGTTGTGACAAATCCTTCATATTTGAAGGATACCATTCATATGCTTTAAATCTTGGAAGAAATAGAGTGGCAAGACCACTATCTTCTAGTTACATGCGATGTCGGGTCTCTATACAGTATTATACCTCACCAATTAGAGATAGAAGCAGCTAAGCACTTTTTAGAGAAATCAGGTTTTAAAGACCAACAGATTGATTTTATATTGGAAGGAATTTTATTAATTTTAACTAACAATTTCTTTTGGTTCAAAGACTCATTTTTCAGGCACACCACAGGCACGGCGATGGGCAACAAGTTTGCACCTAGTTATGCAAACTTATTTATGGCTTACTGGGAAGAGAAAATCATATTTCCCAGTATCTATGTTGCGAACTTGATGTCCTATCACCGATACATCGATGATATATTTTTTTTTGTGTGGAAAGATGGAGAAGAAAGCCTTAAAATATTTTTGGATATTTTTAAACAACGATGAATGGGGGATCGTTTTAACATCCACATATAACCCACACCATATTAACTTTTTAGACTTGGAAATTTTCATTAAAGACTCAAGAATCCATACTAGAAACCATTTTAAAGAGGTAGACGCAAACAGTTACATTAAGAAAAAAGCTGCCATTACCCTCCATGGCTAAAATGTTTTCTCAAAAAGTCAATTTTTAAGACTCAGAAGAAACTGCACACAAGACACAGACTACCTCTGACAAGCGGAAATAATTAAAAAAAAACTTTCTTGAGAAGGGTTATGATGAGAAAGATCTATCTACTAATGTGGAGAATATTAAAAAGAAAAAAGAAAGAACCTCATAAGTTATAAAGGCGACAAATCAAAGAAAAAAATGCAAATAAAAATAATAATACTATCCCATTTATATGCAATCATAGCGGAAACATTGGAAAAATAAAAAAAATATCAAAAAATATTGGCCCTATTTTAAAACAGATATTACGTCCCGAACCGAAAATAGTGTATAGATGTTGCAAAAACATAAAACTATTTTTAGTAAAAAGCAGTTTTAAAACAAAGCATAAAAAACACTTTGTAAACAATAGTAAAGGATTTTATGGATGCGGCTCTTGTCTAGCCTGCAGAGAAACTAGTCAGAAAAAGAGACATATAGCATCTTTTAACTACCAGAACGATAAAGTCTTTTATATTAAAGACTAGTGTTGTCGCGAACCCGAAATTTTCGGTTCGCGAACGGCGAACGCGAACTTCCGCAAATGTTCGCGAACCGGCGAACCGCGCGAACCGCCATTGACTTCAATGGGCAGGCGAATTTGAAAAACAACAGGGACTCTTTCTGGCCACAATAGTGATGGAAAAGTTGTTTCAAGGGGACTAACACCTGGACTGTGGCATGCCAGAGGGGGATCCATGGCAAAACTCCCATGGAAAATTGCACAGTTGATGCAGAGTCTGCTTTTAATCCATAAAGGGCAGAAATCACCTAACATTGACACCTGTCCTCAAAGCCCAACCCTGATACACACTGACACAGAGCAGAATAGAGACTGTTCCCCCTACATAGGGTCACTTGGCAGATATGGATTGACACCTGTCCTCAAAACCCCTGATACACACTGACACAGAGCAGAATAGGGACTGTTCCTCCTACATAGGGTCACTTGGCAGATATGGATTGACACCTGTCCTCAAAACCCCTGATACACACTGACACAGAGCAGAATAGGGACTGTTCCCCCTACATAGGGTCACTTGGCAGATATGGATTGACACCTGTCCTCAAAACCCCTGATACACACTGACACAGAGCAGAATAGAGACTGTTCCCTGTCCACAGAGACCATGATACACACTGACACAGAGCAGAATAGAGACTGTTCACCGTCCACAGAGACCATGATACACACTGACACAGAGCAGAATAGAGACTGTTCCCTGTCCACAAACACCATGATACACACTGACACAGAGTGTCCGCGTGAAATAGGGCCGTGAGTAATGACGTCACGGGTAGCCTGCCCATAGTATCGCATTGGGTGGAAGAGCTGATAGGACATCTGAAACGTATTGGGATGGAGATGCTTAATTGTTCTCCAAAATGCTTGACACCACCCCATAGTGAATCTCTGCAAACTTTAATACCATCAGAGGAGGAAGAATGTGGCAGCCCACTGGGATTATTCGAAAAATTTCAAATTGATGATTTTCCAGACCCTGGGGTTGACATTAGTCCAGATTTACATCTTGTGACCCATGAGGATGTTCCAGGCACTACTTGTGAAATAAAGACAGATAATAAAGTGAATGATCCTTCTCCTTGGGACTTGCACCCTGTCGTTGAAGGTGGAGTAGGCAATGGCAAGAGCATGCTGTGGGTAGTCAGTGCAAACACTCTCTTCCCGGTGAATAATGAGGAGACTAACTATGATGACGTTATTTGCGTTGAAAGTAATGATGCCAGAGATCTTTTGAAACCATATGGAAGGAACGAATTGGTTAAAAGAAAGGCAAGAGACCACCTGCATATAGACAAGAATACGCATAAGATAAAGAAGAGAACAGGTGAAAAAGAGAAGCTGCAGACTGCCTATCTGCAAATAGTTGAGTTATGTCCTGAAGATGTCCGTGTTACCACAGTGCAGACTCTGTTTGATATACTACTGAGGAGAGTCAGAGAAACCCCAGATCTTCACGTATTGGATGAGTCGGTGCGTGGAGTTGCAGAGAACGTAGAACAAGAAATATTTAAACTTTTCCTGTGTACTGACAGCAGATATACATAGGGTCACTTGGCAGATATGGATTGACACCTGTCCTCAAAACCCCTGATACACACTGACACAGAGCAGAATAGAGACTGTTCCCTGTCCACAGAGACCATGATACACACTGACACAGAGCAGAATAGGGACTGTTACCCCTACATAGGGTCACTTGGCAGATATGGATTGACAAATCCCTGACAAACAGCTACCACATGCAAGGAAGGCAGCAGGGGCGCAAATGACCCACTCCCGACGCGGGAAGGTAGTGACGACAAATAACAATACAGGACTCTTTAGAGGCCCTGTAATTGTAATCAGTCCACTTGAAATCCTTTAACTTTGATCAATTGGAGGGAAGTCTGGTGCAGAGCCACTGACCCATGCGCAGGGCCAGCCTTAGGCCTTTGGGCGCCCTGTGCAAGAAATCTTCACCCTGTCACACCCATGTGCAAGAAATCTTCACCCTGTCATAGGGTCACTTGGCAGATATGGATTGACAAATCCCTGACAAACAGCTACCACATGCAAGGAAGGCAGCAGGGGCGCAAATGACCCACTCCCGACGCGGGAAGGTAGTGACGACAAATAACAATACAGGACTCTTTAGAGGCCCTGTAATTGTAATCAGTCCACTTGAAATCCTTTAGCTTTGATCAATTGGAGGGAAGTCTGGTGCAGAGCCACTGACCCATGCGCAGGGCCAGCCTTAGGCCTTTGGACGCCCTGTGCAAGAAATCTTCACCCTGTCACACCCATGTGCAAGAAATCTTCACCCTGTCATAGGGTCACTTGGCAGATATGGATTGACAAATCCCTGACAAACAGTTACCACATGCAAGGAAGGCAGCAGGGGCGCAAAGAGGCTGTCCTAGCACCCCGGTCATACAAATATTCATTAACAGCTTTTTCTTGTTGGAGCAGGCGGTCGAACATTAGGAGTGTTGAATTCCAACGTGTAGGGCTGTCGCAAATCAAGCGCCTCACTGGCATGTTGTTTCGCCACTGGATATCGGCAAAGTGAGCCATGGCCGTGTAGGAATGCCTGAAATGGCCACACACCTTCCTAGCCTGCTTCAGGACGTCCTGTAAGCCTGTGTACTTATGCACAAAGCGTTGTACGATCAGATTACACACATGTGCCATGCACGGCACATGTGTCAACTTGCCCAACTTCAATGCCGCTATCAAATTTTTTCCGTTGTCACACACCACTTTGCCGATATCCAGTTGCTGCGGAGTCAGCCACTTTTCCACCTGTGCGTTCAGGGCGGACAGGAGTGCTTGTCCAGTGTGACTCTCTGCTTTCAAGCAAGTCAAACCCAAGACGGCGTGACACTGCCGTATCCAGGATGTGGAATAGTACCTGGGGAGCTGGGGGGGTGCCGTTGATGTGGAGCAAGAAGCAGCGGCACAAGAGGACTCAGCCGAGGAGGTTATGGAAGAGGATGGAGTAGGAGGAGTAGAGAAGGTGGCAGCAGGACTGCCTGCAATTCGTGGCGGTGTCACCAACTCCTCTGCAATGCCACGCATTCCTTGCTTGTCAGCCGTCAGCAGGTTTACCCAATGCGCAGTGTAGGTGATATACCTGCCCTGACCATGCTTTGCAGACCAGGTATCAGTGGTCAGATGGACCCTTGCCCCAACACTGTGTGCCAGACATGCCATGACTTCCTTTTGCACAATCGAGTACAAGTTGGGGATTGCCTTTTGTGAAAAGAAATTCTGGCCGGGTACCTTCCACTGCGGTGTCCCTCAGACTCAACCAGATTGTATGGTAAAAGCTGGCGGGCTAATAGTTCGGACAAGCCAGCTGTCAGACGCTGGGCAAGGGGGTGACTTGGTGACATTGGCTTCTTACGCTCAAACATGTCCTTGACAGAAACACATGACTGTGGGCAGATGAGCGGGAACTGCTCAAGGCGGGAGACTGAGTGGCGGATGGTTGAGATGGGGCAAGAAGGACAGCAGTGGTTGACGTGGCTGAAGATGCTGGACCAGGAGGAGGATGGCGGCTTAGAGTAGGCGTGCTGCTTGTACTCATGTGTTGATCCCATAGGCGTTTGTGATGTGAGATCATGTGCCTACGCAAAGCAGTTGTACCTAGGTGGGTGTTGGACCTCCCACGACTCAGTTTCCTTTGGCACAGGTTGCAAATGGCATCGCTGTTGTCAGAGGCAGACACACAAAAAAAATGCCACACTGCTGAGCTCTGCAATGACAGCATTCTGGTGGTGGACACAGCATGCGTTGATTGGCGTGCTGTCGGGCTGACCCCGGGTGCCGATGCATGCTGTCTGACTGTGCCACTAGCTCCTTGCGATGACCCCCCCCTGCTTCCAACTCGTCTCCTCCTCCTCCTCTCTGTCTCCCCATCTGAACTTTCGCCCTGTTCTTCTTCTTGCAGAGCGGGCACCCACGTGACATCCATGGACGCATCGTCATCATCAACCGCTTCGCTTGTATCTGACAACTCAGAAAAGGAAGCAGCAGCGGGTACAACATCATCATCATCACACCGTACCTCCATGTGTTTAATGCTGCCTGCCTGAGACATATCCCTGTTATCCTCTAGCAATAATGGTTGCGCATCACTCATTTCTTCAAACGGGTGTGTGAATAACTCCTCTGACATACCAAGTAAAGCGGCTGTGGTGCTAGTTTTGGTGGTGGCGGCAGGCGGGTGAGTGCTATCTTGAGAGGTGCCTGAAGCTAAGCTGGAGGAGGATGGTGCGTCAAGGTTCCGAGCGGAGGCTGTACAAGATTGGGTGTCCTGTGTTAGCCAGTCAACTAAGTCCTCAGAACTTTTCAAGTTCAGGGTACGTGGCTTCTGAAAACTGGGCATTATTCTAGGGCAAAAGGGAATCACAGCACCACGACCACGACGGCCCCTGCGGGGTGGCCTGCCTCTGCCTGTCATTTTTTGGGGGATTAGTGGTACTATGCGTGGAAACTACTGTGAGACCAGATATGATTGGCAATGTGCACTGGAACAGTTCTGCAGAGCACACGCTGAAGGAAGGACTGACAGAGCCGCTTGAAGACAAGTAACTGCTATTCAATCTATAACAGTGAAAAACAAATTTTGGTTTTAAAAGCACGCTATAGAGACACCAGATATGATTGGCAATGTGCACTGGAACAGTTCTGCAGAGCACACACTGTAGGCCTGAGACACCCGCTTGAAGACAAGTAACTGCTATTCAATCTATAACAGTGAAAAACAAATTTTGGTTTTAAAAGCACGCTATAGAGACACCAAATATGATTGGCAACTGTCAAAGCACGCTGGAACAGGTCTACAGAGCACACGCTGAAGTAGGCCTGAAACACAGACGCTTGCAGACAACTAACTGCTCTTCTATTACAGTGAAAAAAAAATATTTATTTTAAATCTAAAGCTTAACCAATTGTTAAAACAGATATGAGTGGTGGCACTGGGCTAGTGGGCACAGTATCCAATGTGAACCTCACACAGAAGCTGGCAGGCAGGCAACTGCTCTTCTATTACAGTGGAAACAAAATTTTGGTTGTAAAAGCACGCTATAGAGACACAAGATATGAGTGGCAACTGTCAAAGCACGCTGGCAGGGTTGTGCAGGGCACACGCTGAAGGAAGGCCTGACAGAGCCGCTTGAAGGACACTGACTGTCTGCAATTAGCTTACACTGGAAAAAAATTTTCTTTGTAAAAGCACGCTAAAGCTTAAGCTATTGTTAAAACAGATATGAGTGGTGGCACTGACTGTGCAAATGGGCAAGGCATCCAACCTGACACAGAAGCTGGCAGGCAGGCAACTGCTCTTCTATTACAGTGAAAAAAAATTATTTATTTTAAATCTAAAGCTTAACCAATTGTTAAAACAGATATGAGTGGTGGCACTGGGCACAGTATCCAATGTGAACCTCACACAGAAGCTGGCAGGCAGGCAACTGCTCTTCTTTTACAGTGGAAACAAAATTTTGGTTGTAAAAGCACGCTATAGAGACACAAGATATGAGTGGCAATTGTCAAAGCACGCTGGCACAGGTCTGCAGAGCACACGCTGAAGTAGGCCTGAAACACAGACGCTTGCAGACAACTAACTGCTCTTCTATTAAAGTGAAAAAAAATTTTTATTTTAAATGTAAAGCTTAACCAATTGTTAAAACAGATATGAGTGGTGGCACTGGGCTAGTGGGCACAGTATCCAATGTGAACCTCACACAGAAGCTGGCAGGCAGGCAACTGCTCTTCTATTACAGTGGAAACAAAATTTTGGTTGTAAAAGCACGCTATAGAGACACAAGATATGAGTGGCAACTGTCAAAGCACGCTGGCACAGGTCTGCAGAGCACACGCTGAAGTAGGCCTGAAACACAGACGCTTGCAGACAACTAACTGCTCTTCTATTACAGTGAAAAAAAAATATTTATTTTAAATGTAAAGCTTAACCAATTGTTAAAACAGATATGAGTGGTGGCACTGGGCTAGTGGGCACAGTATCCAATGTGAACCTCACACAGAAGCTGGCAGGCAGGCAACTGCTCTTCTATTACAGTGGAAACAAAATTTTGGTTGTAAAAGCACGCTATAGAGACACAAGATATGAGTGGCAACTGTCAAAGCACGCTGGCAGGGTTGTGCAGGGCACACGCTGAAGGAAGGCCTGACAGAGCCGCTTGAAGGACACTGACTGTCTGCTATTAGCTTACACTGGAAACCTTTTTTCTTTGTAAAAGCACGCTAAAGAGACACCAGATATGATTGGCAACTGTCAAAGCACGCTGGCACAGGTCTGCAGAGCACACGCTGAAGTAGGCCTGACACCCAGACACTTGCAGACAACTAACTGCTCTTCTATTACAGTGAAAAAAAAATATTTATTTTAAATCTAAAGCTTAACCAATTGTTAAAACAGATATGAGTGGTGGCACTGGGCTAGTGGGCACAGTATCCAATGTGAACCTCACACAGAAGCTGGCAGGCAGGCAACTGCTCTTCTATTACAGTGAAAAAAAAAATTTATTTTAAATCTAAAGCTTAACCAATTGTTAAAACAGATATGAGTGGTGGCACTGGGCTAGTGGGCACAGTATCCAATGTGAACCTCACACAGAAGCTGGCAGGCAGGCAACTGCTCTTCTATTACAGTGAAAAAAATGATTTCTTTAAAATCTAAAGCTTAACCAATTGTTAAAACAGATATGAGTGGTGGCACTTTCTGTGCAAATGGGCAAGGCATCCAACCTGACACAGAAGCTGGCAGGCAGGCAACTGCTCTTCTATTACAGTGAAAAAAAATTATTTATTTTAAATCTAAAGCTTAACCAATTGTTAAAACAGATATGAGTGGTGGCACTGACTGTGCAAATGGGCAAGGCATCCAACCTCACACAGAAGCTGGCAAGCAGGCAACTGCTCTTCTATTACAGTGAAAAAAAAATATTTATTTTAAATGTAAAGCTTAACCAATTGTTAAAACAGATATGAGTGGTGGCACTGGGCAAATAGGCACAGTATCCAATGTGAACCTCACACAGAAGCTGGCAGGCAGGCACCTGCAATTACATTTCACAGGGAAAAAAAAAAGCAGCCTGATGTTATAGCCCTAAAAGGGCTTTTTGGGGTGCTGTCCTTACAGCAGAGATCAGATGAGTCCTTCAGGATTGTAGTGGACACTGAATACCCTAGCCTAGCTATCAATTTCCCTATCTAATCAGCAGCAGCTAAACTTTCCCTCCTCTCACTAAGCATGCATCTTCCGAATGAATCGAAAATGGATGCTGGGAGGGAGGTTGGAGGGTGTGGAAGGGAGGGAGTGCTGCTGATTGGCTGGAATGTGTCTGCTGACCGAGAGGCACAGGGTCAAAGTTTGCCCAATGATGACAAATAGGGGGCGGATCGAACTGCGCATGTGTCCGCACGCCGTGGCGAACGCGAACACACTAAGTTCGCCGGGAACTGTTCGCCGGCGGACAGTTCGGTACATCACTATTAAAGACCAATTGACCTACTTTTAAAAAAATATTATTTATATTTTAAAGTGCCCTTGTAACCTCATTTATGTAGGGAGAATCACTAGATGCTTGCATATAAGAATTTTGGAATATGTACGAAATATTAAAAAAGGGATAGAAACACACAGTGTTTCTGAGCATTACAAAACACATCATATTGTAACCCAAAAAACCCAAAAAACACTTTCTTTGCCGCCATCAATAATACTAATACAGAAAAAATGGAGAGGAGGGGATTTCAATAGAAAAATAGGAGAAGAAAAAATTAAGTGTATCTATAATCCCTCGACCCATCCACCCCCTCTAACTACCGTCCCATATCCCTGCTCCCTTTTTCCTCAAAGCTTCTGGAAAGACTTGTCTTTACCCGTGTGTCTCATTTCCTCAATTCCAACTCTCTCCTTGACCCCCTTCAATCTGGCTTCCGCCCTCTCCACTCTACAGAGACTGCCCTTATCAAAGTTACTAACGACCTAATCACAGCTAAATCCAAAGGCCACTACTCCATACTAATTCTTCTTGACCTCTCAGCGGCCTTTGACACCGTTGATCATGCTCTCCTTCTTCAAACTCTTCAATCGCTTGGTCTCTGTGACTCTGTCCTCTCATGGTTTTCCTCTTATCTCTCCCAACGCTCATTCAGTGTCTCCTTTTCTAATGATACCTCCTCCCCTTGCCCTGTCTCGGTTGGAGTTCCCCAAGGCTCCGTGCTTGGTCCCCTTCTATTTTCTCTTTATACTGCCTCTCTTGGCAAACTTATTACCTCTTTTGGATTTCACTACCACCTGTACGCTGATGACACCCAGCTATATCTCTCCTCCCCGGACCTCTCCCCTGCCGTCCTGCAACGTGTCACTGCTTGCCTTTCTTCCATCTCTGACTGGATGTCATCCCGCTTTCTGAAACTCAATCTCTCAAAAACTGAGCTCCTTGTCTTTCCTCCTCCTAATACTGATCCTCCTCTTTCGCTCTCCCTCCAAGTTTGTGGTACCAACATCAGTCCATCCTTGCAAGCGCGCTGTCTTGGCGTCATACTTGACTCTGGTCTCACCTTTGAGCCTCACATCCAGCATGTTGCCAAATCCTGTAGATTCCATCTTAAAAACATAGCCCGCATCCGCCCCTTTCTTGCACCAGATACTACCAAGGAGCTTGTCCATGCTCTAGTAATTTCCCGCATGGATTATTGTAACCCTCTCCTGATTGGTCTTCCCAATAGCCGTACTGCACCCTTACAGTCCGTAATGAATGCTGCTGCTAGATTGATTTTCCTCTCTAGTCGTTTCTCTCACACCTCACCCCTCTGCCAGTCCTTACATTGGCTTCCTGTATGCTATAGGAGTCAATTTAAGGTACTAACTCACACCTATAAAGCACTGAACAACTCTAGCCCCTCTTATATCTCCTCACAGATCCATAGGTATGTCCCTTCTCGGTCTCTCCGTTCTGCCCGTGACCACCTCCTGTCCGTTGTCCGCACTCGTACGGCCAACTCGCGCTTGCAGGACTTCTCACGGGCGGCTCCCTTCCTATGGAATAGCCTGCCTACCGCCATCAGACTCTCCCCTAGTCTTGCATCTTTTAAGAAGTGCCTTAAAACCCATCTCTTTAGGAAAGCTTATGGCCTCCAAGACTAACCCTTACCTCACATACCTGTCTCTTGCCCTCTCCTAAAGGGCAGCCCACCTTATTTGATTGTAAATTCCTGTCCTAATTTGTTTTACACCCCACCTCCTATAGAATGTAAGCTCGTTTGAGCAGGGTCCTCTTCAACCTATTGTTCCTGTAAGTTTATTTGTAATTGTCCTATTTATAGTTAAATCCCCCTCTCATAATATTGTAAAGCGCTACGGAATCTGTTGGCGCTATATAAATGGCAATAATAAATAAATAAATAAATATAATCTCAAGACACTCACCCCTCATGGTCTGAACCAAGATTTCGAGTTATGCCATTTCTTAACATAAAAACCTTTCAACGTAATACCATTTGATTTATTCAATATTTTAATTATTTAACATTTTTTATCATTTAGTTTTTAGTAACACATAATCAGCCCTTTTATTATTATGTTTTAAGAATATGCACCTTTTCACCATTCACCTTCCTTTTTCACATTATGGTGGCTCGACATTGTGTAAAATGGTATTTTATTTTGTAATTCTGTCTCTTTAAGAAGAATCTTTTTTGTAACAAGTTACTAATGGTTTATACCTCCTTTTTTGTGGGGTAGGATAGGGACTGAGAGGGGAGCAGCTCTGTATTTAAAAAAAAAAATCATAGTGCTCTCCCCTCCTGTCAATTAGTGATTTCCCCTTCCCTCCTGTCCCTCAGTGTTCTCCCCTTCTGTCCCTTAGTGCTCTCCCTTGGCCCCCTGTCCCTCTGCAGTCCCCCCTTGGTAGTCTTCTCACTCACCCTCTCCCCCTTAGTGGTCCTCCCTCCCTCCCCATAGTGGTCCTCCCTCTCCCAACCCCCTTAGTGGTCCTCCCTCTCCCAAACCCCTTACTGGTCCTTCCCCTTTCCCCCCTCTCAGTGGTCTTTACCTTCTTTCCCCCCTCAGTGGTCCTTACCCTCTCCTCCCCCTTAGTGGTCCTTCCCCTCTACTTAGTGGTCCTTCTCCTCCTTTCCCTCTCTTTGGTGGTCCTTCCTCTCTTCCCCTCACCACCCCCTTAGTGGTCCTTACCCTCTTCCCCCCGCCCTCTTAGTGGTCCTTACCCTCTTAGTTGTCCTTCCTCTCCTCGCTTCTCCTTAGTGGTCCTTCCCCTCCTTTGGTGGTCCTTCCCCTCTTCCCCTCCTTAGTGGTCCTCCCTCTCCCAAACCCCTTAGTAGACCGTTCCCTCCTCCCCCCACCCCATTAGTGGTAATCTCCCTCCCCTCAGTGGTCATTATCCTCTTCCCCCCTTAGTGGTCCTTACCCTCCTCCCCTCTTCTTAGTGGTCCTCCCTCCTTACCCCCCTTTGGTGGTCCTTCCCCTCCTTTGGTGTTCCTTCCCCTCTTCCCCTCCTTAGTGGTCCTCCCTCTCCCAAACCCCTTAGTGGACCTTCCCCCTCCTCCCTCAGTTGTCCTTACTTCCTACCCTCCCCAGTGGTCCTTACTCCCCCCCACCCTTCCTCCCAGTGGTCCTTACTTCCCCCATCCCCCCAGTGGTACTTACTCCCCTCAGTGGTCCTTATTCCTCCCCCAGTGGTCATTACTCCCCCCTACCTCTCCTCCCCCAGTGGTCCTTACTCCCCCTCTCCCTCTCCCTCAGTGGTCCTTACTCCCCCCTCCCTCAGTGGTTCTTACTCCCCTTCATCCTCCCCAGTGGTCCTTACTCCCCCTCCCCTCAGTGGTCCTTACTCCCCGCATTCCCCCCCAGTGGTCCTTACTCCCCCCTCCTCCCCAAGTGGTCCTTACTCCCCCATCCCTCCCAGTAGTCCTTACCCCCCCTCCCTCAGTGGTCCTTACTCCCCCCATCCCCCAGTGGTCCTTACTTCCCCCATTCCCCCCAGTGGTCCTTACTCCCCCCTCTCCTCCCCCAGTGGTCCTTACTCCCCCCTCCTCCCCCAGTGGTCCTTACTCCCCCGTTCCTCTCCCTCAGTGGTCCTTACTCCCCCTTCCTCTCCCTCAGTGGTCCTTACTCCCCCCCACCCTCCCTCTCAGTGGTCCTTACTCCCCCCCTCCCTCAGTGGTCCTTACTCCCCCCTCCCTCTCCCTCAGTGGTCCTTACTCCCCTCCCCAAGTGGTCCTTACCCCCACTCCCCTCCCCCAGTGGTCCTTACCCTACTCTTCCTTCCTGCCTATGTAGCGTGGCCGGGCGGCGCGGAACGCGGGACAAGAACTTCTGTTTCCTGTACCCGGCCGCCGGTGGACTGAAGGGAAGCGCTCACTGAGTGAGCACTTCCTGTCAGTCCGCCAGCGGCCGGGTACAGGAAACGCTCACTGAGTGAGCACTTCCTGTCAGTCTGCCAGCGGCTGGGTACAGGAAACAGAGGCTCCTGTCCCGTGTTCCCCGCTGCCCAGCCATGCTATATTGAGAGACCGGCAGGAGGGAGCGCTCTGCGCTTCCCTCCTGCTGGTTACTCAAATCCGGCCACCCTCCATACAGCAGTGCTGCGCCGCCTGTGTGCGTTTTGCCAGAGGAGCCGCACCTGTGAATCCGGGCGCAGGGCTCCGGCGCCCCCTGCTATGGTGCGCCCTAGGCGGCTGCCTAGGTCGCCTTACAGGTAGCGCCGACCCTGAGCTCATACAGCTTGGCTCTTTCCTCTGCAAAAGTAAATTACTTCAATACCCTCATAACCACACTCTCCCGTGAACCCAAAAGACTATTTCACACATTTAACTCTATTCTTCACCCTGTTGTTCCTCCTTCACCTACTAACTTGACCACCTCAGACTTTGCAACTCACTTCACTACAAGATCTCTACAATCAGGGAAGATTTATCTCATCTTTCTTCTTCCCCTTACAATACTTCCCCTAACTTCACTCCCTCTGCTGTTCTATGTTCATTCGCACCTGCTGCATTGGAAGAGGTTTCTGCTCTGCTCCAGTCCTCCCGCCCCACCACATGCTCCCTAGATCCAATTCCCTCGCATGTCATCTGTACTCTGTCTTCTTCTCTTTCTCCACCTCTAACTAAAATCTCAATCTCTCTCTCTCCTCTGGTATATTTCCATAGCCCTTAAAACATGCAACTGTAACCCCAATTCTAAAGAAGCCCAACCTTGACCCTAACTCCCCATCCAACTACCGTCCTATCTCGCTACTGCCTTTTGCATCCAAGATCCTTGAAAGATATGTGTATGCGAGATTGACAGACTTCCTCGAGTCCAACTCTCTGCTAGACCCGCTTCAGTCTGGTTTCCACGCTAAGCACTCTGTGGAAACGGCACTGACCAAAGTATCCAATGATCTACTCACTGCAAAATATTGTGGTCACTACTCTATCCTAATTCTCCTTAACCTGTCTGCGGCTATTGACACTGTTGATCATCAACAGCTTCTTCTCATCCTCCGCAATATCGGTCTACAAGATATTGCTCTCTCCTGGTGCTCCTCTTACCTCTTTCAGCACTCTTTCAGTGTTTCTTTCTCTGGATCTGCTTCTTCTCCCCAACTCCTCTCTATTGGCGTCCCCAAAGGTTCAGTCCTTGGTCCCCTACTGCTCTCCATCTATACTGCCTCCCTTGGTAAACTCATTAGCTCCTTTGGCTTCCAATATCATTTCTATGCAGATGACATGTAAATCTACCTGTCCTCTCCTGATCTCTCCCCATCCCACTTGACTAGTGTCTCTGACTGCCTCTCTGCTGTTTCTAACTGGATGGCTGCCCACTTCCTTAAACTAAACTTGACCAAAACTGAAATTCTGGTCTTCCCTTCTTCAAGTGTTGTTACTCCTGTGTCTGTCTCCCTCCAAGTCAATGGTGCTACCATCAGCTCCACCACGCAGGCTCGCTGCCTAGGTGTTCTCTTTGACTCCGACCTCTCCTTCAAGCCTCAAGTTCAGTCTATCGCCAAATCCTGACATTTCCATCTCAAAATCATTGCGCGCATCTGCCCCTACTTAACGCCTGATGTGACTAAGGTGCTGGTCCATTCCACTGTCCTTTCTCGCCTTGACTACTGTAATCTGCTTCTCAGTGGTCTTACGTGCTCCCAACTTGCGCCGTTACCGTCCATAATGAATGCGGGGGCGAGGCTCATCTTCCTGTCCGCCCGCACCTCCCACGCCTCAACCTTCTGTTAGTCCCTACATTGGCTTACTATAAGATATAGAGCTCAATTTAAAATTCTGGTTCTTGCTTTCAAATCTCTACATAATGCTGCTCCCACCTATCTATCCTCCCTTATACACAATTATGTCCCGTCTAGGCCCTTACGATCTGCTGAAGACTTACGTCTATCTTCTGTCGGTACACCCACCTCTGATGCTCGCCTTCAAGATTTCTCGAGGGCTGCACGGTTCCTGTGGAACTCACTTCCCTCCTCCGTTAGATGCTCGCCTAGTCTCCACTTCTTCAAAAAATCGTTAAAAACCCACTTCTTCATAAAAGCGTAGCAATTGAACTGTTAATAGTTCCCAACTGATTCCTCTTCTGCAACTGTCATTAGTCTAATACTATCCTTACCTTTTTGTGTAATTTTCCCCACTCCCTCTAGCATGTAAGCTCATTTAGCAGGGCCCTCAACCCCTCTGTTCCTGTGTATCCAACTTGTCTGGTTACAACTACATGTCTGTTCGTCCACCCATTGTAAAGCGCTGCGGAATTTGATGGCGCTATATAAATAACATAATAATAATAATAATAATCACCACCAGAGCCTGGTCCAATATATGGCTCTATCCTTCTACAAGTAAGACGAGAGAGAGAAGTATATTTTTTATTTATATTGTATTTTATCTTCTGCCTTTATTTGCTCCACCTATTGTTCGTTTGTTATATATGATTTAAAGGTGTAGGTGTAGAGGATACCTCACAGGTGTTTAGAGCAAGCATCACTTATTAGACCTACCACTTTGTGTTGCAAAGTAATGACATAATCAGCATAGGAGTTACACTGGAGTAGGCTGCCTCTAATATACCAATAACCCATCCCGTGTGGTTCAAGGATGATCTGCCTGAGACAAATCCAACCTGGTCTGGGTGAATGAGCGTTGGGGTAATTTCTTTCAATCTATTCACTAAAATGGAAGCAAGTATGTTTATATCTTCATTTAAAAGAGAAATTGTTGGTAATTGATAATCAAATTTGGATTTTTGTCAGGTTTTAGTATACGTATTGTGTTTGCTGCCAACATTTTCTTTGGAAAGTTTTTTTCCTTATGCTGCTTAATCCAATTTTAGATTGTCTATTGTTTTTTTCGATTTCCCCTATTTTAATTGGTTGATTTAATTTATTTGGTCAACTGTTCATTTTGGCATTTGTCTATGTTTAATCCATTATTAAATTAGCCTGTCATGGCAGATAGTTTATTAAACCCTTTCCTCTCCTTTAGGTAAATCTCATTTTTTAAAGTATCAATGGATGACCTCTTGTCCAATGCTCACACAAAATGTGTGTACTGGCTCTGTATATATTACCTCTGAGACACGTTTTCTAAGTAACCAAAGTGCCTAATTCCAGAACTTTATACGAACTGTGTTTTCTAAAAAGAAAGCTAAAAAGAATGCGCACATACTATTCTATACATAAAATGCAATCCTATTTTTTCACTTTGGGTGCTAGTGGGGCTTCATGTTTTGGTTTCGCCTAAGGCCTTAAAGTCTAGAGCCGTTGATGTGATCTTTCCCCTTCTTCTGCTTCCTACAACCTCCCTTTGGCCCCAGATTTTGATGATCATGTATGTATGAATTGTATCTTTAACCCCTTAAGGACACATGACATGTCTGGCATGTCTTGATTCCCTTTTATTCCAGAAGTTTGGTCATTAAGGGGTTAAACATTTAATCCAGTGGGGTTTTAGGTTGTCAACTTTGGCCCTTGACACCAGTTGTAAAACAGCCAACTTAAGTTAAGTGGACCATTCTTATGATGCTATAGCTACTTTTAGCTTCATATCAGTGACTATGATTGAGGCCATAAGCTATTTGTGTTGTGCAGGTTATCTCCATGCTTCAGTATTAAAGGACCACTATAGTGCCAGGAAAACAAGTTTGCATACTTAGTATTAATAGGTGCCCCCCACCCTCATGGCCCCCCTCCCGCGGGGCTCTAGGGGGAGGAAGGGGTTAAAGGCTTACCTTTCTCCAGCACCGGGGACTCTCCTCCCTCTGCCGCCGAATGCACATGCGCAGCAAGAGCCGTGCGCGCATTCAGTCAGTCCATAGGAAAGCATTCTTAATGCTTTCCTATGGACGCTAGTGTCTTCTCACTGTGAAAATCACAGTGAGAAGTGCGGAAGTGCCTCTAGCGGCTGTTAATGAGACAGCCACTGGAGGCTGGATTAACCCAAATGTATATGTTTACAGCAGAAAGGGTTAAACCTAGATGGACCTGGCACCCAGACCACTTCATTAAGCTGAAGTGGTCTGGGTGGGTGCCTATAGTGGTCCTTTAAGCTTGTACTCACTCAATCTACAATGAATGATCTCAATGTGATATTGATAGAGAGAACCATAAATGGATCACTTGTACTGATTGTATATCAAACATGAGTTTCTTACTACAGTAGCAGTGAGCAGTCTTTCACATACATCTAAATAAATACTGGTTCTCACATTTACACTGGGATTAAAATATACCTTCAAATTAACCTGCCCGAATATAATGTGATTGTCCAATGGCATAATACAAATAATTTCTCATCAGGCATATATGATTGGCTATTGTTCTATTTTTCAATCCATTTTAAATTACTTCCCATTATCTATTAAAACTAGCCATGGACTGGCACCACACTGCCTTAATGGATCAATATCACGGACGTACTGAGCTGTTGGAGGTGCGATTGTCACAAAGTGACCTCCCCTTTGTTGCTCTTAGTTTAAAGACAAATTAAATATACATTGAAGCATATTTAAATAGTTCCTAAGGGCTATTTTTAGCCAGTATGCACTTTGCTGTGCCGAACAAAAATGTCTTCATTAATATGACAAGGTCAGATGGTAGGGTCGATCCTAGGATCACAGGCGCCTGGGTGCAGACATTTTTTTTGGCGCCCCCGGGTGGGTGTGGTCATCTTTCTAACCCCTCCCCTTTGCAACGACACCTTTTAGACACACACTCACCAACATTCACACACACTCTCACTGATTTGTCACACACTGACAGATACATACTCGGACAGAAACATTGACACACACTCTCAATGATAGATACACAATCTCACTGATTTGAAACACTCACTGACAGACACATAGTGGTACACAAAACAAGGAAGTCCAGCACTCATTGTTTTAAATCACAACATACATAATCACACAATTACAAATACACACACATTCACACTGTCATATGGACACTGTATCAGTCACACACAGGCCCGTCGCTACCCGACAGGCAAAACAAGCAACTGCTTGGGGCCCCGAGCTGGCCCGGGGCCCCGAGCAGAGCCGGCAGGGGCATGCGGTCCTGGGGGGCCCGGACTGCTCAGGTCGTCCGGCCCCACATTCAGTGGGTACATACCGGGTCGCAGGGGGCCCGGTATGTACCCACTGGGCCAGCCTCTTCTCCTGGGGGGCCCAGCAGCCGGTCACCTCAGGGCCCCCCAGAGGCTGGCCCTGCTGACACCCGGCGGGCGCGCGAGGGAGCACTCTCCCATCTTCCGGCTCCGGCATCAGTACGCGGCGCGCGAGGGAGCTGAAGAGGAAGCACTCAGCCAGGGAGAGTGTTCCCTCGCGCGCCCGCCGGGTGTCAGGGACAGCCGACAGGGAGGACATTGCAGTGAGTGGGGGAGAGGGAGGGAGGAAATTGGAGGAGGGAGAAAATTTGAGTGGGTGGGGGGGGGGGAGGGAGAAAATTTGAGTGGGTGGGGGGAGGGAGAAAATTTGAGTGGGGGGAGGGAGAAAATTTGAGTGGGTGGGGGGGAGAGGGAGGAAATTTGAGTGGGGGGGAGGGAGAAAATTTGAGTGGGGGGAGGGAGGAAATTTGAGTGGGTGGGGGGGGCGAAGGGAGGACATTTGAGGGAGTGGGGGGGAGAGGGAGGGAGGAAATGTTGGGGGGGAGAGGGAGGGAGGAAATGTTGGGGGGGAGAGGGAGGGAGGAAATTCGAAGGGGGGGAGAGGAAGGAAATTTGCGGGAGGGGAGGGAGAGGTAGGAATTTGAGGGGGGAGAGGAAGGGAGGACATTTGAGGGAGGGGGAGAGGAAGGGAGGACATTTGAGGGAGGGGGGGGAGAGGGAGAGGGGGGAGAGGAAGGGAGGAAATTTGAGGGAGGGGGAGAGGAAGGAAATTTGAGGGAGGGGGAGAGGAAGCAAATTTGAGGGGGGAGGGAGGGAGGAAACTTGAGGGGGGAGGGAGGAAGGAAATTGGAGGGGGGAGAGGAAGGAAATTGGAGGGGAGAGGAAGGAAATTGGAGGGGGGAGAAGGAAGGAAATGAGAGGGAGGGGGAGAAGAAGGAAATTGGAGGGGGAGAAGGAAGGCAATGAGAGGGAGGGGGAGAAGAAGGAAATTGGAGAGGGGGGAGAAGAAGGAAATTGACGGGGGTAGGGGGAGAGATTGACATCCATCACACACAGGCACACACAATGCACCCCTTGCACACAGAAAAACACACAATGCATTACACACAGACACACATACACAAGCAATGCATCCCTTACACACAGCAACACACAATGCACCCCTTCCACACACTCAGTGCATCCCTTACAGCAGTGTTTCCCAACCCAGTCCTCAAGGCACACCTACCAGTCCAGGATTTAGGGGTGACCCAGTTGTGTCTAAGGTGTTTTTTCTTTTTTTTCTAAAAACACCTTAGACAAAACTGGGTAATCCTTAAATCCTGGACTGGTAGGTGTGCCTTGAGGACTGGGTTGGGAAACACTGCCTTACAGACACACACACTGCATCCCATACATACACAAACTCACCTCGCAGCCCTTACACATACAAACACAGATTCACACAATGCATTCCTTACACACATCAGGACATCCCCCCCCCCCCCCCCACACACCACACACACACACACACACACACACACACACCCCTGTGAACAAACTCATTGGTGGAACATGAAGGTGGACCCTGGGACCCAGACCTTGAGCTGTTTAAATGGCCCTCAAAAAATGGAGCTGCTTCCCGTTCTCCCAGAACATTGATTTTTGTGACCACAGTTACAAACCGCCTCCAGAGAGCCTGTTCTACACCAGACCAGTGGAGCCAGACGGCAGCTGAAGCCCATCATTATCCTCATCTGGTTGTAAGTAGGCAATCTAGTATATTATTTGTGGCACTAATCTCTAATTTACCTCACATTAAAGGGACACTATAGTCCCCAAAACCACTGCAGCTTAATGTAGTGGTTCTGGTGTCTATAGCCTGTCCCTGCAGGCCTTTTATTGTAAACACGGCGGCACTGCAGCACTGTGTTAGTTAACATGGCAGATCATATGGGTGGGGCACTGTGATGTCACATGGGGGGCGGCAAACTTTACTTTTATTTTTGGTTTTTTTTTTATCAGCCCCCCTTTTTACTACTGCTGAACAGGCATTGCATGTTTGCAGCTGGCACATATTACTGGCACAAGGGCATCACAAGTTCAGCCTGGAGGTTCGTCAGAAGAAAAGTGCCTGCTAGGAGTCGAGGCACATCTGAGACACACAGTATGAGTCGAGACAAAGAGGAAAGAAAAAAATAATTTTTATAAAGGAAAAATATTTTGCTCTTTATTTTGTAAAGATTATCAGAGTTATCAAGTCACTTCGAGTGATACACGATTTTGCCTTGGTGTTCCTAATCATCCTACCCTATCATACAGTGTCAGGCATTAAAATGTATGACATGATCATTTTGTTAACTGCACTCGTAATGCAGTTTTTAGGACTTTCAGGGTGTCACAGGCTCTCTAGGATATTGTCGCCCTTCTTTCGATCCTCTACTGGTCCTAGTTCCAGATGTGTGATGGCTCTATTAATTTGTGCAGAGTTTCCCCAATAAAATTGGACGCAACCAGTCGTATTGAGTAGAAGATGAACGGTTTAATTAAGGCCAAGTTGCCTGCTTATATACACAGACCCCCAGCATGGGGTCTCCATACAATACAATTTTAACCCCGCCTAGGCGTCTGTCTAGGACATACATACGTGTACTTTTGATTAAACTAAATTATCCCCCAGTCGCAAGACGTACAATATATTACGACAAAACACCCCAAAATACATATAGGAACCCCCACAAGTATGGTATCCCCAGATGGCCTGGATCGATGTGTGCAAGTTGTCCAAATAGTACTCAGATCCATGACATATAGCCGAATCGCCACCGGGGTCAAGTTTTGACCAACCACAGCTGTTGCGCGAAATTGCTCCATTTAAAAAAAAAAAAATGTAAAAAGCGGTAGCGGCCGGTCAGCTTTCGGGAGTTCCCATACGCCTGTAACTGAAGGCTCCCTCTGGCTTGTAGGGAGTGAATGGCCTCACTGTACAGAAGTCTTTTTTCCAAACATCGATCTCCTGACTTGTCTGGGAACAGAACAGGTTGTGGTGTTTTTTACTGGTGTTCGCGACGCGAAGTGTCCAAAGTATAGTTCCACGCAATTAGTTACCAAGTACCGCTGCCTGCATTCGGGAGACAAGATGGCCGCCATTCACTAGAGCACGTGTTTTGGTTTTACGAATGGCGGCCATCCAGAGAGAGCACTTGAGTTAAGTGTTTTCTGTGAGTCAGGAGGGTGGTCTGTGTTCGGTAGTTTAAAGGACCACTATAGTGCCAGGAAAACACTCGTTTTCCTGGCACTATAGTGCCCTGAGGGTGCCCCCACCCTCAGGGACCCCCTCCCGCCGGGCTCTGGGATGAGGAAAGGGTTAAAACTTACCTTTATTCCAGCGCCGGGCGGGGAGCTCTCCTCCTCCTCTCCGCCTCCGATCCTCCCTTTCGGCTGAATGTGCATGCGCGGCAAGAGCTGCGCGCGCATTCAGCCGGTCTCATAGGAAAGCATTTACAATGCTTTCCTATGGACGCTTGCGTGCTCTCACTGTGATTTTCACAGTGAGAATCACGCAAGCGCCTCTAGCGGCTGTCAGTGAGACAGCCACTAGAGGATTTGGAGGCTGGATTAACCCTATTATAAACATAGCAGTTTCTCTGAAACTCTCTTAAAAAGGGGGTTATAATCCTAGAGGGACCTGGCACCCAAATCACTTCATTAAGCTGAAGTGGTCTGGGTGCCTAGAGTGGTCCTTTAACAGTACCGCACTCAAGAGAACAGGTGGGTTTGGTAAGGAGAGTTACATAAGGGCCAGATGTGATAAGTCCTGACTTCTTTGACACAGGGCAACTTCTTAGTGAACGCTGCAGCAGTGCTCACAATATTGAATGCCCTAATTCTATCAAGCAGTCCTCATTACAATCCCACTAACAGCTCCTTCTCCAGATATTCGAATTGCCAAATTTGGCAGGTCAGGAATATGAGGCCTGTCAAATATGATTCAATGTTTTCCCTTAAACCTACCATAAAGTGTTAATTTGAAATTAGCATTCAGCATAAGATTGCAACTGCAAAAATTAAAACAAACAGTAAACATGTAACAAAGATGAACCACACTACATTTTAAATCTGGTTTCCTTTATTGTGCTTAGACTGTTCACTCAACAGTTTCCATTTATATTTATTTCTAGCAAAACAATACAAAAGCGCAGAGAGTGGTGTCATCCATTACTGCAAAAACAGCTTTATTATCTAAAAGAGATGATCTCTGCACCCAAGCATGGACACTATCAGTGAACCAAGAGGCAGGTGAAAGACAAATATTGATTTATCTTCTGTGGAAAAATAAAGAGGGCACTTTTGCCAACATTTTTATAAAGGTTTTTTTTTTCCCCTCCTTCTTTCAAGTGCCATGGCAGGGGGGAGGAGGAGGGGGGGGATATTTTATTTATTTATACCCAGTTTCCCCAAAAATAAGACATCCCCCGACAATAATCCCTAGTTTATTTTGGGGGATGCTCATAATATAAGCCCTACTCCGAAAGTAGGCCCTAGTCGCTAGTTCACTAATCTAGGTTCGGTAAATTAGAATTTTCCTTGAACATAGATTAGCAGGATTCCAACCACAAGTAAGCCAATTATGTTCGGGAAAGTTTTCCTGAACATAGATTTCGCAGGACTCCATGCCTTAGTGAACTGGTCTATTCTCTGGTGAATTCCTACAAAAGTAGACCTGCTTGCTACTGTTTTCCGCCGAAAAAGGACATCCCCAAAAATAAGCCCTGGTGCGTTTTTTGGGGGGGAAATATTTATAAGACCCGTTCTTCTTTTTGGGGAAAGACTGTATATAATTTATTTTTACATAGATAAAAACAACTGAGAAAACCATGGTTAAATTTTTATTTTGAATAAAGAGTGGGGGGAAAATAAAAAAAAGCAGTGCATGAACTTCATCATTCAAACTTTGATTTTTGTCTCCTGCCTTGGCCTCTGATATTTAGCAGAAGTAGGAGTCCCAGACAGACTGTAGCTGGGGCACACATAGCAATCGGTTCCTTTAAAATCAAAAGAGTGTAGATGGCACCTGAAAAAAGTAATAAAACAAAGTATACTAAGCCTAAATGACAAGATGGAAAACATATAAACAGACACAAATACATTATAGTTAGGCAGACCAGCATGCAGTATACAAGCACTAAATCATAAAATTATAAAAGCACTTTAATCAATCATTATCACCATACACTGGAGGTCAAAACTTACATTTACAGCAATGCAAACATGCATATTTTGTGGATACACACACACAAATTCTTACAAGCTCTGATTTCTAAGCGTTCTGCTAACACCATCTTATCACCAGTTTTCAGTGGAAACAGACAAGGTTAATAAGGGCCAGTCAAGAACATCAGGAATAGAGCACATTTAACTGCAGCTCATTTACTAACAGAGTGGCCATTCTGCATCAAGAAGATTATCTGCAGTGTGTACTGTAATCCATTGTTTACTGCTGCCCCCTGCTGCCAAAAGAAAACTAAAACATATCTTGGAAGTCTCTAATAAGGAATCTGCATGTCCTGCTATACCCATCAGATAAATGTTTAAACTAATGAGTAAATGAGTGCATGAACTATTTTAGTTATGAATACATTACACTGATTTTATAAGGCCCTTGTGCTAGGAAAGAGAAAACACACTTGGAAATTTAGAAAGCTTTAATTTGGTAAAAAAATAAAGATTGCATAAAATATCAATAATTCAAAGTTTCAAAAAGGTTATAAAGTGCTTGGTTTTCATAATATAATGCATTCCAGGTTTACATACATTCATACATGTTGCGCAGACAGCCAGATTGAACATTTATGTTTATAATTATGGCTCACACTACATCATATTTTGGTGTCAGATTGGTGAAATTATTTCAACACAACAAAATTAATACTTTGTTTAGTTTAGTGGAGATGTAGCACAGGAAAGAGCAAGTGCAGACAACCTGCAGATCACCAACTCTACAATTCTTCCTATGCTTATCCCAAATACTTTAACTTCAAGCAAAAAGAACAGCATTCTTCGTTCTATGAATAATGTATGCAGGCACACTGACTCAATCTGTGACCTGGTCACGTCACAGTCTACCCTAGACTAGGACCTGGCTGCTATCATCTCATTACAAATATAATTTAGTGGTTGCTGAGCTGCAGGTTGTCTGCCCCAGGATTATTGGAAAGTGGGAATTGGCATGAGAGGAAAAGCATGAGTGAGCTAAGATAAGTATTTTCTTACCAATCATTACAACGCACAGCACAAAGTTACTGATTTCGCGCAGGATCTGGGGTCCCACCGCAAGCAGGATACCAGCCACCAGTTCCACCCAGCCCACTGCTTGCATGTACTGCAGTGGTTCTGGTTTGTAGCCCAATTCTTTTAAAGGGAAGACATCTGCAAACTGCACAAACTGGGATTTCTACAGAAAGTAAGAAAAGGGCATTTATTAACAAATCAAACAAGTTACAGGTCAGTGAAATCAACATTAAGTCACATTACTGTAATGTCCTCAGGAAGGGTCTAGGAAAACAGGATTATAGTTTAATTCCTGCAGGTTAGTTACCCACATAACATGAACCTAACTCTCATGTGGTTGACAGACACTATGGCGTACTGCTGCACACATACTATGAATATGTAGAGCAGGGGTTCCCAATAATTTTTTTCTGTGGTACCCCTTGACATACAGCACCAACATTGTTGAATCCTCGAAAAGCTTTTACATCTTAGAGCAAACCTTTAATTAGCAGGATGTAATGCTTTCTTTTAGCAAATTTAGATTTATGGTATACATACACATTAATTTCTACAGTAGGTGTACTTAGGAGCAGGTGTGATTTTGTGTGTAGAGTTGGTGTTTGTATATTTTAGAGTTAATACAGGGCTTTGTTTGTATGTAAATGTTTGCATTTGCATGCAGTGGTGTGGTTGGATGTAGAGTTGGCTTTTAAATGCAGGTGTTCATTTGTGTATAGTATTGTTTTTTGTATATAAATTTAGAGTTTGAATTCAGGGGTGCTTCTGTACGTATAGATAGGAGTATAGCTGGACATAGGATGTAGATAGATATAATCGCCTTTGGGTGCCTCCCCTTAGATGATTTGGGGGTCTATCCAGAACTCCCTCTCAGCTGGTTGGTGGTATCGCCACAATATGGAAGTCCGGAGTCAGGAAGTGTAAAAAAAAAAAAAAATCAGATTTGTTTAAGTATAGAGAGAAAAAACCAAGTGCGGTCCTACGCATTTTGTCTTTTATAAGACTTCCTCGGGGACCCAGTTATAAACAAATTTATACAGATAAAATATCCTAATAAAAGGACAAAATAGCAGCATAACCCTTCCCTCCCCGGTCCTTCCTTATAGATGGCTTTCATCCATTCCTATTGGTGGTCCAGGGGGAGTCTTCCACATTGTCCAGCGCTTTCAGGGATTCCCATAATTGATTTTCGCGGGTGAAATACCAGTGTGACGTCACTTCCGGGTGACTTATGCTTTCCACCTTCGAAAGTGGTCATATGTTGATGTGAACATAATTGAGTCCTTAGAAAATTGTAAGGCTCAAAGGAGATATAGATATAGATATAGATATAGATATAGGTATAGATATAGGTATAGATATAGGTATAGATATAGGTATAGATATAGGTATAGATATAGGTATAGATATAGGTATAGATATAGGTATAGATATAGGTATAGATATAGATATAGGTATAGATATAGATATAGGTATAGATATAGGTATAGATATAGGTATAGATATAGATATAGATATAGATATCCTGCACATATAAATTCAAAAATAGTGACTACAAGACAAGGCTACTGTATGGTGGCAACTCCCATGTTTAGAAATAACATACAATTAGAGGAGATAAAGAGAATAATATAATCCCTGGTTATATAAAACAAAAAATAAAAAGATTTAAAAAAATTAATCACATACTCATTAATGATGTATTTTGGTATATTTTGATTATAATTTATTTACTAATTTATGATACTAGGTATAATTGCCATGCAATTGCCTTAACAAATGTGAGACGTGTAAACACACAAGCACCACTATATGAGTGGAGTGGGTATTGATGTTTAATTAAAAAGAAATAAAATAGAGGATTACTCCAAGTATTAATTAATCCTTTAAATATACCATTCACCTATCTTATATAAACAGCCTAGTAGGTTCATTATAAGCAGAGTATCCCCCCCAAAAATAATCTTATTCATTAGAGACTGACCCTGTGGATAGATCCTATATTAGAGAAAACATATAAAACATATAATGTATATGTTTGCGTTGAGACATCCTGGTTCTAGAGAGCCCAATTGTTGGAGCCAGAAGGTCTACTGCTGTGTAAGTCTGTGTTTCTGTATGTAATGTTTGCATACCCTGACACACATACATACAGACACACCTACAAACACACCCCCTGACAAATATACACTGACACACATGCCGATGCACAAAGTGGCATACACTGACACCCACACACACCCTGACATACATGCAGATACACAGACACATATATACGTACACTGACACACATAGATACTTATCCTGACACACAGATACATACCCTGTGACACAGACACAAGCAGATGCACAGAGATACACACCCTGAGACAAAGATACACACTGACACACATGCAGATACACAGACACATAGATGCATACAATGACATTTAAGGATACACACCCTGACATACACATACTATGAGATACACACAGACACAGAGATTCACATACTGACACCCCTGTGAGGGGTACTGAGTGTGTTAGGTGTACTCTGTTTGTGTGAGGGGTACTTTGTGTATGTAAGTACTGTGTGTGACTGTGGGCATATATATTGGTCGTGGTTAGGAGTAACTAAGCATATATTTTATCATTTGCAAAAAAAAAAAAAATTCTCTCCTTCCTTTTTCCTCAGGAAGGGGGGACATTGCCCTGGTGGTCCGGTGGAGATGAGCAGCATTAGCCTGCCTGCAGCTCCTTTGGCTGCAGGCAGAGTTCAGTCCTCCCGCGAAATCCTCAGAGGATTGCCGTTCCAATAGCGCTGGCTCCTGTGATCTCCCCTGTCGGTCTCGGCCCATGGCCATCGTGGCCCACCAGGCATTTGCCCAGTTTGACCCATGGCCAGTCCAGGCCGGTTCCCAACCAGTGTTGACGCTATTACCGAAATTATTTTGCATACCCCCCGGGGCACGGATTTGTACCCCTGGGGGTACGCGTACCACGGGTTGGAAATGCCTGCTCTACGGGATCACTCTATATGTTAAGTGGGGAAGAAAAAAATTAAATAGAAAATTTGAGCTAGTGGATACATTAATTGCTACTTTTATGGTTGTATTTTCTCCTTACAACCTTTTTTTAATATTCTAAAGCTCATGGGCCTTCTTGAATTCAATAGTGTTTCTATTGTTTCAATAGTGTTTCTATTGTTTCAATAGTGTTTCTATTGTTCAATAGTGTTTCTAATTATATCTCTCCCAATATGTTGAAGTAAAAATGTAAAGCACAACAAAATTACATTAGTCACACATAACCATCCTCGGGATAGCTATGCGAAATGTCAAAGGCATAGCACTTTCATTATCCACCTAGATAACATACCTAAATGACACAAGCCTTTACATGCTCCTCACTGTACCATTGCATTTTCATAAGGGCCTATTCAGAACCATCCTACACTGTTATTTGCAATACACAATTTGGACCTGTTAACGCAACAGCCCCCGTACCGCGATAAAGCAATGGCCTGAGACCTAACTTTTGTCGCACGTAGACTGATAACAGTGATCGGCTCATGGCACGAACACACACATCAGCTACCATAATTGAGAAACTAGCCGGACACAGGTCGTTAATAATTAATTGTTTTTCTTCTAGACATGTATGTTGAAACGTTAATTCAGAATACTGTGGTTATGTGTTAGATTTAAGCTTAGACATATGCACACCTGCAAAGTTTATGTACGATATAATTATCTGATCAATTCGCCTCTGCGCAGGTGACAATTTACATCTGTTCTTCTATACCGATGCTTAAGCCTCTGCGCAGGCGACTGTTCGCTTTCATGAAAATCTGTTTGATGTAAGAATACCAGACATGATAACAATAAACATATTTAAAACAAATTTAAGTTACATCTGATTGAAAACTAAACCATTTTGTCTTCATGCAGACTGTATCATTTACAGCAAGAGGAGGTGTGACTAGAGCTTCATAAACAGGAACAAAAGTGATTTCACTCCTAAATGGCAGAGAACTTAAACACTAAAACTTCAGAGGCATGACATATACACAACAACTGCTTCATCAAGCTAAAGTTGTTTTGGTGACTATATAGTGTCCCTTTAATACTCCCCTTTCCAGAACACATAAAACTCTTAAAAATGCCCAAAATAAATAAATAAATCTCAAAATAAAATACTTTTGTTAGGCGTCAGCTCCAAGAGAACACCTACCAGATTATTTTTGGATATTTCATTTTTTTTATTTTTTAAGTAGTCATAGGGGTATTCCAGCATTGCAATTACTAATGGCAGGGATGATTGCTTTCTGGGCCGCTAACACACAAGAGTTGTTGAACAGAGCTTCCCAACACCACCAACAGATAAGCATTGGGAGGTATGTTGAGCAAGCTGTTGGTGGTACAACAGGGGTGAGGGTGAATTGTGCAAGGCTTTTGCTATCTCAACCATGAAAGAGTCTGTACTTCGGCTAGTGGCCTGAGACCATTTTTGTGGGGCCTTTTTATGGGAATGCATAAAACGAAAAATGCAAACTATAAAATGTTAATTACCTTTACAATTATCTTAAAATGAACACTCTAGTGGCAGGAATACAAAACCTATAGTGCTGAAATGCTGTTTAGGTCACCGGCCTCCTCTCTCAGCCATGCCGGTCTTGACGCAGCTGGTCCCGCCTCCATGGCTGTGATCAATGTTGATGATTTCAGCCAATCCAATGCTTTCCCACACTACATATGTAATACTAATTAAGACTGTTGGAATATAGGATACTACATCTTGCAATTCCAGCGCAACTTCCATCTGCCAAACCCATAGATCACATGTACCTGCTTTAGGACAATCCACACAGATCTGAGCATAAAACAAGAGCATTACCCAAAGGAATATATATATATATTTGTGTACGGGATTATGGAAAGGGGCGTATATTCCCAATAGGTTTAGTTTTAACAAATAATAGTCGGTTGAGGTGTGCCGAAACCGACGAGAGGCTAGGCCTGCAAAAAAGAGGGCCCGCCTGGTTAAGATGAACTGATAAGAGGGTGTGGTGGGAGGGGAACTTCCGGATCGACGAAGACAGGTGAGTGGGGACTAGTTAGCTTATATAGGGCTGTAAATCCCTCCCACAATTTCAGGCAAAAAGCCTTCTATTTGTGTACGGGATTATGGAAAGGGGCGTATATTCCCAATAGGTTTAGTTTTAACAAATAATAGTCGGTTGAGGTGTGCCGAAACCGACGAGAGGCTAGGCCTGCAAAAAAGAGGCCAAAAAGTATGTAACGATTATGTCTTTATTAACATCACAATGGTAACATTATTTAGACATTCTGTGGAAAGCGAGTCTGATCTCTTCCTCTGGGTTTGGAATGTACCGGTTATACACAGCGGATTTCCAGCGTCCCATTCTTTTAATTATATGTGACGGGACATGGCTACTTGAAGCCGTGGTGGCTGCTCCGATGCGAAAAGAATGTCCTGAGAAGGAATTAGGATTGAGGCCGAGTCTAAGTAGTAATGCACGTATGTACAGCATAAAGTGTTTAGTAGTGAGTGGTTTTCCTCGTAGGGACAAAAGCGGCAGTTCTGGATTCCTATTTGGTTGACTTAACAATTTATCCAGCACCTGAACTGGGCAAAGTTTAGAACCCGTGGGGAAATACTTGATCTCCACGGGGGGGCCTGTTTGATTAGTTTTTGTACGGGGAATTGTCAATATATAATAATCATTAATTTTGTACAAGTTTCTCTGTTTAAGGCAAGTGTCTGTGTCAGTTACCTTTTCTACTGAAAACTCCTTGGGCCGTAGGAACCCGAAAAAGGCCAAGTAAGCTGCGGATTTAATTATCAGATTAGTAGAATTTTCAAAGGGGTTTTTATCTAACAGCTTAGAGATTCTTTCGAAGATGTTACCATCGATTGGGAGTCTTACGAGGGTTTTATGGTTACTTAGTCTCTGTATACCCTTAAGAATGTTTTTAATTGGGTATGTGGACAAGAAAGGGGTCTTGTCTGGATAGAGCGTAAGCATGAAGTGTTGAATGCCTGTTAAGTATAGTTTGATGGTATTGTATGCGAGTTTTAATGAGATGTGGCAAAAAGTTGAAAATGCCACCATAGTTTCAACAGAAAATCGATTTATTATGTTGAAGTTGCGTACAAAGTTATTGAATATCTCAAATGCCCTATTGTAAGCCTTTTTAGTGTTAGCTGATAACCCGGCCTGAGCTAGAATTCTACTGTGGGCCAACAATAGATTTAAAGCATGACTAGATCTCTGAACTGCGGGGGAGTTTTGGGTTGTCTGTTCGCCGTAGGGTGAAGTCGGAAAAATTCCTGCAAATGGAAACGTGACAAAGCGTCAGCTGCATTGTTGAACATACCGGGAACATGTATACAACAAATGAAAAACTGCAAGTTTGCCGCCAACCAAGTGAGCTTTCTCACCAAGTTCATTATAGACAGGGACTGAGATCGGCCTTTGTTAATTATATTGCAGGCTGCCAAGTTATCTGAATAACACCTAACTGCTTTGCCCCTCCAAACCTCACCCCAAATGTGTGCTGCTGCCACTATGGGAAAAATTTCGAACAACGCTGAGGTTTTGTCGAAGTTATCTAGGGAACTAGTCTCAGGTGGCCAACTATCATAAACCCATTCATCCCCAAATATTGCTGCATACCCAACTGAAGCGGCGGCATCAGTCCAAACCACTGGAGAATCATCGGAGATGGGAGGGATGAATAACGACCTGCCGTTCCACGAGGATAAGAACAGTTCCCACATAGCTAGGTCAGCCCTTGCAGAACTGTCTAAACTGATCTTAGTGTCATCGTCAGGGAGGCCGTGGAGTAGCGAGAGCAACCTGGAGATGAAAGATCTGCCTTGCGGGATAATACTCATAGCAAAATTAAGAGAGCCCAAGAGAGACTGTAACTCTTTCCTGGTGCATGACCCGAGGTTGGTGCAGGTGCGAATGTAATCTAGAATCCTATCTACTTTGACCTGAGGGAGGCTGGCTTGCATGGTTTCCGAATTGATCGTGATACCTAAGAAGGTGATTTCAGTTTTAGGACCTTCTGTCTTATTAGAGGCTACCGGAACACCTAGTTCCTCGAATAAGGAGAGTGCCTTCTGCAGGCTGAGTGGTGTGCGGTAGTGAGGTTCGACGAACAGAAAGTCGTCGAGGTAGTGGATTACTACTGGGCACCTGCACTCGTTGAGTAAAAGCCAATTCAGGGTCTCTGCGAACATATCGAAGAGTTTTGGGCTACTTTTGGAGCCAAAGGTCAGCCTGGTTGCAAAATAGTATTCCCCTTGCCACTTAACTCCGTGAAGGTGCCAGAGCGACTGCTTAATGGGTAGCAATTTGAAAGCATTAGAGATGTCCGTTTTGCTTAACCAAGCTGCCTCACCGAGGTTAATGATGGCCTGAATGGCATCGTCTATCCTAGCGTAATGTAGTGAGAATTCCTCTGATGGAATAAGGGAATTTAAACTTGGGGAGGTGGAAGAGTGCGGTGCCGAGAAGTCGATTATTAACCTCTTTTTGTCGTTAAATTTACCCGTGGCTATGCCCAACGGACTTGTTCTCCAGGACGTGAAAGGAGGTGTGGTGAAAGGACCTATCATGAAGCCGCTACCCACCTCCTTATCGAGGAGAACCTTCAGAGAGGCTGGGTCAGACAACGCTGAATGCAGGTTAGGGCATTCTAGTGTGCCTGGAGGGAGTGCTACAAAACCTGTGTGAAAGCCTTTGGTGAAACCAGAGATGAGAAAGTCCGCCAAGTGTGAGGAAGGATGTGTAGTCAGGTAACGTTGCAAATTAGGTACGTTTATTGGTGTAATAGCCTTTTTCGGAAACAGTTTGTTCGGGCACATAGCTTTAGCGTGAGCCCTGAAACAGATAGAGCAAACATGGAGCAACCTACAGGCGCTATAAGTACACCCCCCGTCATTAAAGTTATTGCAGACTTGCACTTTCCCAAGAAAAACTATAGGCCTGCCTAATTTGTCTTTAATATCCCTCTGACCAGAGTAGTCTGAGTTAGCAAAACTAGTAGACGGAGCTACTGCGGAACTGGGACAAAAATTGGAAGTGTGAGAAGCTGAAGCGCATATTGCACATGCTGGTGTCCTAAGCCCGGCGAAATGTCTACAAAATAATTCAGTGTCCAACTGACTCCAATCGGTGGGAGCGTTGAACTGTGCCAGTGATGCGGCTGATCTGGCTGAGAAAGACTTATGGTAGTCGTAGAACGCATAACCACCGTACTTGTAGGCAAGGTCCACCAGCTTGTGCAAGTATAAGTCCAGCTCTTCCCTGCGGAGTGGAAAAGAAGAGCAAATCACGTCCCTATACAACCCAAAAGCTAACACGAACTCGGGAATATTGAGTTTTTTGTTGAGCCTAGGGTCTCTAGCTCTCATCACCACTGAGATATCCTCGAAAGTATAAGACCTGTTCTCGATGATATCCTGTGATGCGATGAGGAGGGAAGCTAAATTAACATCTTTCCCTTCAAGTATGTCCCGTTTAAGGTTCTGAGGGATCAAATGCACCGGATTAATTATGCTAGATTTTTTGGCGGGAATAGTAGTGGGGTTACCTCCGGAGCCGGGCTCTGGTTGCACCAGCGGAACCGGGATTTCAGTAATGTTGGTCTGGCCGGAGGCTTCCAGGGTATCCAACCTGTCGCCTATGCTGGCTACGGAAGCCACCAAAGAGGTCATCATGCCCCGAAGTTCTGCCAGACTACCCTGGATAGTACCGTCAGAACTAGGGCCTGGCAAAACCTCCGCATTTTGGGGATTAAGCAAACGGAAGAGTTCTGCTTTCCTGGCAGTAGCCGGGAAGGGAATGCTCCTTCTGTTCAGCTCGGCCGTGATCTTTGAAATGGTCCAGGATCTGTAGCTGGATGAGGCACCAGGCTCCCCTGGCTGGACGCTAGACCTGGACGGGACGCTTGCAATAGACTGTTCATCGTCTTGCGCTGAAGCGGTGGACATGCTATGGGCATGAGAGAAAACGTAGCGATTAGAAGGAGAGAGAAGGGAAAGCTTAATTAATTGTTTATTTATTTAATTATAGAATTTGTTTCGTGAGCTGGTTGGCTAGCTAGTGCCGTAGTGGCGAAGCAATTAGACTAGGTTGATGACAGGTGAGGCCCTACTAATTGCCAAGCGGCTTGAGAGGCTCTATCTATGAGTTGGCGCGAGGGGATTGCGTGGCCACTGAGCGTAGTGGCGGGGCGTTGGCCTCTCGGTGAATTGAAAGCATAAGACAGATTGGGGGTGACAGGTGAGGCCCTCTCTATGCCACAATGCGAGGCAGCTAGCTATGATTTGGCCCGTGGGGCGTGGAACCTCCGAAGTGAGGATGGGTGATGGCCTCGCGGGACCACTAACCTAAGGCGAAGAAGCCGGGGGAAAAACTACCGCTATTGGGCTCCTAAAACCCTGAAACCAGCCACAACTAAACGGGATGGAGAAAATAGCCACGAGACTGAGCGTGTTCGAATGAAGAGCGCTAAGCTTACCTGAATGAATGAGATAGCGACAAGTAGTAGCCCAGACGACCCACAGAGTCAAAATACCCCTGTTAGCTTGTACTGCGGATGCCCCGAATTGTAGAGAAGGGACCCAGGTGACGTTTAAGAGAATATAAAAAATAAAAACAAAATTCAGGTTAGAAGCCCCCCACTTTTTTTTTTTTTTTTTAAACTTTTTTTTTTTTTTTTTTTTTTTTTTTATATTATTAATAAAATACCCGTAAGATGTTGCAACTATAATGGCAGAATTACCCCCAGGGATATAGGAGGAGAGAACGCAGAGGAGACCCAAGAAGTCAGTAACCCCATGAAAAATTTAGAGTCCAAAAGGAGCGAGCCAATTATATAACCAATATTAAGTGACCAGAAGCATTCATGTGAATTCATGGCAAACAAACCGTTCCCCATGCCCCCCCACTTGTACCCCATATATAAGAAAAAACTAATCAACACAGGAAATATCAAGCCTTGTTATTACTAATGCCAGCGTGCAGCTGCCCACACAGCTTTAATATATAGGGTGGCACACATGAATATACTCAAACGAACATTGAAATATGCAAATGCGTAATAAATGAGACCGGGAAGGAAGTAGCCGAAACGGCATGCACACGAGGATGGAAAGGCAAGCGTTTTGAAGCGAAACGAAAGCGATGAATTGGGAAAGCGAGGTGATGTGCGAATAGAGATCGTGAAGGGTGAGTAGAACGTGCACGGACTGAAAAGACTTACGGTTAGACGAACGAGAGATTGCTGAAGGCCGCGTGGGACAGCCAGGAACCGGCGGGCAGCGTGGCGCACGACGCGGAGGAATGACGTCAGGCGGAACGAAAGCGGGAGAACTTCCGGATCGACGAAGACAGGTGAGTGGGGACTAGTTAGCTTATATAGGGCTGTAAATCCCTCCCACAATTTCAGGCAAAAAGCCTTCTATATATATATATATATATATATATTTATTTATTTTTTTATTTATTTTTTTATTTATTTATTTACCGGCACTCCTAGGTTTTCCAAATTAAGATTCTTTATTCCAAAGGATTAAATCGACGTTTCAGCTCCATTACAGAGCTTTCATCAGGACATTAACGCTAACGCTAACTTTGGCCAGTGTTTGTGACCAAATGGCTACTAAAAAAGACTGGACATACCCCATTTGCAAGAGAAGGGCACCTAGGGCAGCACAAAACCAGGATACACCACTGCATTATGGGTGTAAATTTAATTCCTGGGCTACTACACAGTCTCAAAGGCAACATAACCAATCTGGCGAATTTCAATTTCAAATGTAACGTGCTATATTTGACCCTGTAACTTCCCAAAACACCATAAAACCTGTACATATGGGGTAGTGTTTTACACATGAGACTTTGCTGAATACAACTATGTGTATTTTATTGCAGTAAAAGCAAACAGTATTATGACATTGACAGTTAAAATGTCATGTAGAACTAAAAATATAACAAAATTTCTTATTTTCTCCCATTTTTTTTCATATTAAATTATGTTTCATAGCTAAATATTTGATATTAAATGAAAGCCCTGTTTCCCCTGAATAAAATTATATATAATAAGGAGGGGTGCATTTAAAGGGAAACTCCAGTGCCAGGAAAACGATCCGTTTTCCTGGCACTGGAGGGTCCCTCTCCCTCCCACCCCCCAATCCCCAGTTGCTGAAGGGCAGCGACAGGTCCCACGTCGCTGCTCCCTCCTCCCCCGCTGCTCCTCCTTCTGCTTACGTCGGCCGGTGGGCGAGACTGATCTCGCCCGCCGGCCGAGGAGACCTAATGCGCATGCGCGGCAATGCCGCAAATGCGCATTAGCGCACCCCATAGGAAAGCATTGAAAATTAATTTCAATGCTTCCCTATGGGGAATAGAGCGACGCTGGAGGTCCTCACACAGCGTGAGGACGTCCAGCGACGCTCTAGCACAGAAAACCTGTGCTATAGAGTAGGAAGTTCCCTCTAGTGGCTGTCTAGTAGAAAAAAACTGCAATGATTACACTTGCAGGGTTAAGGGTAGTGGGAGTTGGCACCCAGACCACTCCAATGAGCAGAAGTGGTCTGGGTGCCTGGAGTGTCCCTTTAATATGAAAGAGGTGAATTACGGTTGGACCGACATATAGCGCAAATGCCAGGTTTTGTTTTGTTCACAACGTGTACATTTGGCTCAGTCCTTAAGGGGTTAAGGGTTTAGCAACCTAAGGGGGCGCATCCCCAGACACACTACACCACAGGGTATTGCATGCAATCACACTTTGGGTAATTTTAATAATTTAGGATTTCTTATATATAAACTTGAGGTTTATTATGTATTTTTGTTGTCCTAATGAAGTCCCAAACGGTGACTGAAACATTGACTATCTGTAGCACTTCCAGCACTTTACGCAAGTGTTTTTTTTTTTAAGAAGAAATAAACATTAAGTTTTAAATGAAATCCCTGAGCGCAGACTACAATTTGGATTTTTCTTGCATACACACACACACACACACACACACCCACAGCCTAGCACCCGGTATCAAAACATTGACATATTTAAGAAGAAGTGCAAGAAAGAGGGAAATGTATGTATGCATGTCTATTTAAATATTTTAAACAGCCCTCAAACAGTTTGCTGAAGACAAGCAGACTAAGGACATGGATTACTGGAACCATGTCCTGTGGTCCGATGAGACAAAGAAACTTATTTGGTTCCGATGGTGTCAAACGTGTGTGGCGGCAACCAGGTGAGGAGTACAAAGACAAGTGTGTGTTGCCTACAGTCAAGCACGGTGGTGGGAGTGTCATGGTCTGGGCCTGCACGAGTGCTGCCGGCACTCGGGAGATACAGTTCATTGAGGGAACCATGAATGCGACATACTGAAGCAGAGCATGATTCCCCCTTCGTAGACTGGGCCGCATTGCAGTATTCCAACATGATGACGACCCCAAACACACCTCCAAGATGGCCACTGCCTTGCTAAAGAAGCTGAAGGTAAAGGTGATAGACTGGCCAAAAATGTCTCAAGACCTAAACCCTATTGAGCATCTGTGGGGCATCCTCAAACAGAAGGTGGGGGAGCACAAGGTCTCCCAACATCCATCAGCTCCGTGATGTCGTCATGGACGAGTGGAAGAGGACTTCAGTGGCTCCTTGCCCATGAGGTTTAAGGCAGTGCTGGAAAATAATGGTGGCCACACAAAATATTGACACTTTGGGGTGTATTCACTTTTGTTGCCAACGGTTTAGACATTAATGGCTGTGTTGAGTTGTTTTGAGGGGACAGCAAATTTACACTGTTATACAGGTTGTACACTTACTACTTTACATTGTAGCAGAGTGTCATTTCTTCAGTGTTGTCACATGAAAAGATAAAATATTTACAAAAATGAGATACTGTATTTAAATGTTTAAGCCATTTTTAATGCAAACTATAATAAAAAAATTTTAAGTTTGTATTTGCGCATTACTTTTATTTTAGAACTATAGACATTTACCATCAAGATGATGATGTGCAGTGAGCTTAGGCAACTATAGGGTCAAAAACAACTTATTTATTTACAACTTATTTATTTATACAGTAGCTATATGAACAGACTAGTGCTTTTAGTGTATAAGTGGCATACAGGCTAGGTCTTGACTTTAGCTTAATGAAGTAGATTTGGTGTATAGATCATTACCCTGCAGTCTCACTGCTCAATTATCTGCCATTTAAGAGATAAATCAATTTGTTTATGCAGCCCTAGTTACACCTCCCTGCATGTGACTTGTATAGTATTCCTTAACACTTTGTGTAAAGAGATCTCCTGCTCTGTTAATAGCCTGCAGGAACCTCCTGAATATGATTAAAGTTCAATACACAGAGCAGAAGATAAAAAAAAAAAATGTAATTCATCTTTTGCAAAGTTTCATTAAGCTAAATATGCTTTAATGCCTATACTATCCATTTAAGGTGCAGGAATGCCCTGGTGCCTTCCCATTTTACTACAGTTTGACAACTTACATTGGTCCCAATGAGTACCCACATCCACACTTACAGTTGCATCAGGTTTTTCCCAGCAGAAAAAGACAGTTGTATAAAGTAAAGCTCAGTCGATGCAGGATCACGCTCATTGGCCAAGAGTGCTCAGCCGACTCTCTAAGCCAATGAGCGTGGTCCTGCTTTGTTCTATAGAGCAATCTAGATTCTCCTGCTGGTCAAAACCACAAACCGCAAAGGAAGCCTTGGCGCGTGCCGACCCTGGGTGGCGGCCAGTTTGTTAGACAAATGCCATCCAGGGGGAGCACTCACAGATTGTTCCCCACCTCGTTCGGCTCCTGAACCAGGGCCTCCCCAGTGCCCCATGGAGTGTTCACACCAATCAATTAGAACGTTGACAACTTGCAACATAAGTGTATAACTGCAAGGGAAGTAATGAGTGCTTCCCCGGGTGGCCGCATTCGTGTCCCGAAAAGAGATGCTTCCCTTGCGTGGTTTCACCCAGGGACCCTGCAAACAGAGGCTGTTCATGCCGGTTACCGTTCTGGGGGTCCCTGAGATTGGTAGGGACACTTTGGGGACAATGGCGGTTTGGCAGACATTCAGTGCCTGGGAGCCCAGGAAGCAGGGTCTTTCCCGTGCTGGGACTCCCAGGTACAGAGAATCCTGGGCAGAAGACACCCCTGCCACGGGAAGTGGGAAACCCTGTATTTGGGTGGCGGGAACAGGGGACAGAGGGAATGGAGTTCCTGTCACGCACAGACCCATGGGAGGGGGAGGACCCTGGGAGGGGACACTGATGGCAGGAACAAGTGACAAAGGTTCCTTTACGTTCCCCTTGGAGGGGAAGGACCCTGGGAACAAGGGTTCCAGTACGTGCCCTTGGGAGGGGGGAGGACCCTGGAAGGAGACATTGTATGTTACCTGTGTTACACCCCTTGCATTGGGGAGAGTATAAAGCAGAGTGTGGGCTATAAAGTGGTTGTTGTACCCCTGGAACGGTGTGTCGTCCAGTTAATAGGGGATAATGGGTCTCTACGTTTATGAATAGCAGAGGTAACCCTGAGTCCGCTACATATACTTCCCAAGTTTTAGGGTCTCATATGCCCAAGTTCTCCTTTAGCCTAGCTTCCTCTAATCTAGAACCCCAAAGTGTCAAGAGTAGGGTAATACAAGAGTATATGCACTTTTGCTTAATTAAGCAGGAAGGCTTTTGAATTTTTTTTTTAAATAGGTTTTAAATACCACATAGTGTGGTAAAAGTAGACATTTTATGGCAAGATAGGAGGCTTCATATTTTGCTTATCCTTCTTTACTGAAACATCCCTGCAGCAAAGAAACAGTTAACAATGTAGATACAAAAATCAGCCAATCAGATTGTAGATCAATAACATATAGTGCAATCAGACTCATCCCACTTCCTTTTTCTTTGCCGCTTGCCTACCAGGTGAGTCTAATCTAATAATATTGCCTTAAGTTTTTTAAATTAAAATACCTTTTAACTTATTAAAGTTGCGTTTTAAAAAAAAATTGTATTTGTTACATATTTATTTGATTTCTATTCCTTGCCTTACTTGTCTAAAGGGATTTGCTTTGCTATCCTTTAGCGGTCAATAGGCTCCTCCAGCCTTGCATTTTCCCCCGCCTTTTTTATCACATCATACAGCTGGGCTTCTATTCTGAGGTAAGTTTCCACTAGTAAATCTTCTTCCTTCTGACCTCAGTTGTACAAACTGTGTCAGACAACCTTTTTAAGGCATCGAGGTCCAGGGGCCCAAGAAAAGGTTTGCCCAGGGTCCCATCAATATTAAAGACGACCCTAGAGAGCTACCTTTGCCTATCTCACATCCTCAACTATCCTCAGGAAAAAGATGTTGGGTATTGTACCAGTGTGTCATTAGCTTATATGTGAGCCTTCACAGTCCTGAGCAGAAGTTCCATAGAAGTGAGTGTACCTGCTACAAACTTAGGATGGTTTCATAATGGAAGGATGAGCTTGTAAACGTAGCAAGGAAGAACCTAGCCCTTATCCTGTACCAAAGGATGCAGCATCAATATACATTTATTATCCTATTCTACACAGGGTCCTACCACAGAAACACAAAAGGTAGGTTCAAAACTGGGTTCCTTCCACGCTGACCCACATTTAGGATATTTAAAAGGGTTAAAACAGTTCAAAGGGACACCCCAGACCTTTAACCCCTTAAGGGCCAAACTTCTGGAATAAAAGGGAATCATGACATGTCACACGTCATGTGTCCTTAAGGGGTTAAAGCAATGTAGCTTGCTGAAGTGCTTTATGTGTGAAGAGTGTCTCCCCCACTTTTTTTTTTTTTTTTTTTTTTACAAAAAGGTGCAGATTTCAAATATATGTCCTGTTACTTCCTGGTTTTATAGCTCAGTGAAGCTAAACTCAAGATGCATCAATTGCTCAGAGCATGTACCTTGCAAATAATTCTCATTGAATTGTACTGGGAAGGTTGTGATTGGACAGGCACGGAAAGTCTGGGCGGGGTTTGAAGGGGAGTGATTGAAAAGGCTTCAGACAAGAGATTTGCAGCTTTTGCATGCATTTTTTAGATATATCCCAATGAAAAAATGCATAATTAAATGCATGCGGATTTCATTGGATGTATACCTACTAAACAGTGATTTTTCTATTTTATCTATTTGAGAAGTGGAGTATCTCTTTAATCAATCATATGAAATGTGCTTCACAATAATACGTATCAAGTTAAGGTAGAGCCTAGTCTTCTATGAAATTTGGGCAGTGTTAGGAAAGAATAGGCTTTCTATGAGACCTATTTTGCCAGATAAACTTATGAATATGAACAAAACAAAAATTTTAAAAAGCCCCAACAACTTTGGCCACTTTAATTGGAATGATCAAGAACAGAAACTGTATACGGATAATAAGTTTACATTAAAGGAACACTATAGTCACCTAAATTACTTTAGCTAAATAAAGCAGTTTTAGTGTATAGATCATTCCGCTGCAATTTCACTGCTCAATTCACTGTCATTTAGGAGTTAAATCACTTTGTTTCTGTTTATGCAGCCCTAGCCACACCTCCCCTGGCTATGATTGACAGAGCCTGCATGAAAAAAAAACTGGTTCCACTTTCAAACAGATGTAATTTACCTTAAATAAGTGTATCTCAATCTCTAAATTGCACTTTAATCACATACAGGAGGCTCTTGCAGGGTCTAGCAAGCTATTAACATAGCAGATGATAAGAAAATCTTAATTAAACAGAACTTGCAATAAAGAAAGCCTAAATAGGGCTCTCTTTACAGGACGTGTTTATGGAAGTCTGTGCAAGTCACATGCAGGGAGGTGTGACTAGGGTTCATAAACAAAGGGATTAAACTCCTAAATGGCAGAGGATTGAGCAGTGAGGCTGCAGGGGCATGTTCTATACACCAAAACTGCTTCATTAAGCTAAAGTTGTTCAGGTGACTATAGTGTCCCTTTAAGTCACGTTGCTCCATTATAACAGTATGTGAAGTAGACTAAGAAAACTATTCTCCGGTTAGCTAGCATCCTCTGGGTGTGATTCCATGTTCAGGACTGTATCTCCCTTCTTAATCTTGTAGAAGGCAGCAGACCTTGAACAGCTTGAAGAAAGGACAGTGATAGCCAGTTAATATTAATACCTCCGGAAAGCAAAATTTCCTAGTGATGCTTCGTATATCCTCCTGTGAAGCCATCAAAAAGTGTTGTTGTTTTTTTGGTGCCAAATATGCACAGGTAGGGGGATAACTAAACCAATATTGGGTCCCTGCAGATTGTAGAACTCTGGTTAGCCAACAAAGCTTTTCTCACCTGCAAACTGAATCTGGATAGAGCTTTAAAAATATATTTATATTGAACAGCGCTCAGCAGATATGTAACCCTCAGAATATTCTTGCAGGTAATCTTCCATAGAGCAGATTATTTGTTGTGGCAGACCATGTTGAGATGGTATCAGCCTATGCCTGTGCCCTAGGCAGGAGTGTCTCTCTGCTTTTCTAGTTTGTTGTTAAATAGCTCTGGAGTAGTGATGGTACAGGTCTTGGGGCTTACTTACCTCCTGTAGGCCTTGAATGTGTAAGTTTGATTTTCTGCCTCGATTATCATTATCATCAGCTGTAATGTCATTAAAAGGCAGTGAGGAGGCAAGGTGAGTAGTCTTGTAGCTGTCTGACTAGGGTTCTGGCCGTTGTCAAACCAGACACTGGTGGCTATCAACTCTCAGCTCAATGAACTTGAGGCCACCATACATTTGATCAACAAAGATATTTTGTTTGTCTGCACTACCAGATTGACTTTGGTATTAAGGAGAGTACGATTTGGTTTAAATGCAGACAGTGGCATTATCGTTTCCTGGACTGCATAGTAGGAAACGTTCTCCAGATCTGTGGGAGTAAATCAAATGATATGAATGGAGAACAAAGACATATGGGCTGCAGCGACATCTGTTATATATATATTGCCCTTACAATCTCTGTCCAGCTAATTATTACCTGGTTTGGACAAGCTCAGGAGATCTTTGGCCTTCTACGGTTATCATTTGGCACAACACCTCAACATTTCGTTTTTTCACAACACTCAATAATGTATATTCAATAGAGCACATTCTAGCTTGACGTATCCCTTGAAAGTGTATATGTTGTAAAAATAAAATTACCTTAAATTCACTCCCATATACAATGAATACATCATATACCTAATGCATTCAATGTAAAATATAGAGTTTACTCACCTTCCCTCTGTTTCAGCACCAATATATTCAAGCTTTGTTGGTGTTACTCTTCATGTAACACCCACCTCTGTGTCTTCCTCTGCTTCCTGCCTTCTGTGATTTGCCCTGATTGATGACACTTCCTCAGTGACACTGGCACTTTATTGCCAGTGTGCAGGCATCTTTTTAACGGGGTGACATCACGTTCCTATGCTCCCTAGCCAGTGCCATTATTGCTGGATGGGGTTTTACCACACAGCGCATGGGTGACGAGCAGAGGAACTCCCTTTGGGCACAACAAGGCATTGACTAAAAATTGTGAGAAAAACAATTATTAATAGTGTTTTCTTGCAGTCTATACATTTGCTAGCAAATCAGCTAGCACAATGTATATGTAAAATTGCATGCTCACTCCAACGAGCATAACTTGTATGTGGTATAATAGATTCACTTCAACCAGCTGAGGTTTCAAATACATTTTATGGGGTTTTATCCTTTTGGATAGGAGTTCACTCATTAAATACAGTTTTATCGATTCTGTTAATGTGTAAATATGATCTATGTATCAAAGTTCACAAACTACTAAAGTCCACAAAGCTAAGGTGACTTTACACACAATTGCACTTTAGACTCATACATTTTAATGTAGTGTTATAATAACAAAATAACAAAAATTGAAATAAAACATGACTTCACCCCCTGAGAACAGACACGTTTCAAAGTCAAATCAGAGTCCAGTTCCACAAATGTCCTATTTCCCCCCTAATGTGAAGGTTGCCTTTGGGTTATAATGCAAAATACCACTAAACTCACCACATGCTACTGAAAAATGAATTGCAATGTAAAAAATAAATAAAATTAAAAGTTACAATAAGAAGTTATTTATTCACAAAGCACATCACCTCAAATGCAGGAACATCATGTTAGTGGTGAGACTTCAAGATAGTAAACACTGTTTGTTCATATGCATTTTCAGTAAATTCGTTGGTTTTTGTTTAATCCTGACGATGCAAATTTTCCAGCTTTAAATTTGCTTTTGAAGGGAGGAATGGGTTCTTTTCTTTTACAGTAATGTCGGGCACACGGACTACATAAGGAGCAGCCCCATGAGGTTTGATGGAGCAAAGTGGGTGGTAAGCATAGCGCTCGCGCTAGAGGTTAAATGCAGGCTAGGGTTAATTGCAGGGCAGCTCACGCTGGCAGAAAAGGCGGCAAGCTCGCGACCAGGGCATGAGCCCTGATTGGTAGATAGCAGCTTGAGGACAATATTGGAGGGAAAATAAGGGGTATAAATTAAAGGGTGCCAAAATGAATTGCCTCAGCTTGTGCCAGACAAATCTGAAGGTTGGCTAGATTAAAATATTTGAGCTGCTGTTGCCACCCACCCTCCCCCTTTTTTATTTCAGGAACCTTAATATGGGATATAAGTCTCCCTCCTGGTCATCACAGGAGGGTGGATTTTGTGGATTTGGTTGAAGAGATATTTATGGCTCCTGGCTTTGGAGGGGAGCAGAGCCTTGGAAAGTGGTTATGGTTAATATGTTGGTTTGGTTTAAAGTTATGGTTTATTATTATTCATATGGTTATGGTTAATTGGAATTATGAAATCCGTAATAAAGGTTCACGGTAATTCTCCAAGGTGTATCATTAAAGTTATTAAAGGGAAACTCCAGTGCCAGAAATACTATCCGTTTTTCTGGCACTGGAGGGTACCGCTCCCTCCCGCCCCCCAATCCCCGGTTACTGAAGGGGTGAAAACCCCTTCAGTCACTTACCTGGGACAGCGGCGATGTCCCTCGCCGCTGTCTCCGCCTCCGCGACGCTCCTCCTGGTGATTACGTCGGCCGGTGGGCGAGACTAATCTCGCTCACCGGCCGAGGAGACCTAATGCGCATGCGCGGAAATGCCGCGCATGCGCATTACATCTCCCCATAGGAAAGCATTGAAAAATCATTTCAATGCTTTCCTATGGGGAATAGAGCGACGCTGGAGGTCCTCACACAGCGTGAGGACGTCCAGCGACGCTCTATAGCACAGGTTTCCTAGGAAGTGACCTCTAGTGGCTGTCTAGTAGACAGCCACTAGAGGTGGAGTTAACCCTGCAATGTAATTATTATTTTATGAAAAACTGCAATAATTACACTTGCAGGGTTAAGGGTAGTGGGAGTTAGCACCCAGACCACTCCAATGGGCAGAAGTGGTCTGGGTGCCTACAGTGTCCCTTTAAATAAACATTTTGATTGAAAAAGTTTGCTGGTGTTTATGTTTCACTTCGATTGCAACATTCAAACCTCATGCATCCTAAGCTGTGTTTGTAACTAGTTTTGTGGAAGGTTTAGTTTACATAGAATCTGCTCACAAACAACCTCTCTGGGAAAATTAAAGGAAGATTACAAGCAATTTATAACTGCAAAAATACACCAATACCACTGCAGCTCCACACTTGACTAGAAGTAGTCCAGTTCTCAGCCCATCCAAATATCTGTAGGGCCTACATGGACCAATAAACTTCCTAACTCTCTTAATATGTTTGGTGAAACACAAACACACCACCACCCCCATATATATATACCCCATTCAAAAGAGCAGGTAATCACAGCTCCTTTACTAATCTGATCTGCTATCAGCTCATGCATCTACGGTACTCCCTTCAAACTGTATGCATGGCAGAGCTGTATATAAGAGGGATACGATCAAACACAACAGAAGCAAATAAAGGTCTCCTGATTGTCTAACCCACTTCCTGGTAAAGACAGAGCTCATTGCTGTATAATACACACACACACAGTATATATTTATATTACAGTACTTATTGGAAACAGTAGTAACACAAGAAGAGAGACAAGCTCTAATGCAACGAGAATAAAAACAAAAAATAAATGTGTCCAAGAAGCTAAATTAAAATGTGTTTTTCAAGGCATAATTCCTATGTTGAACAAGCTCTATACTAGAGCTCTGAGGATCCAAAGTTCAGATCCCCCCCCCCTCAGTGACATGGTATCAGTATTGCATTATACCGGGGCCCCTTATTGCTCCTGGCACAGATATTGAACACTCATGGATTGCACAGCTCGGCTGCCAGCACACTGCCTGCCATCCATCCATCCATCCCGCCACCAGCACCGCACGGGTTAACCTGCCCGCCTCTCTCGGTGTCATGCACGGCGCTGTGTCCTGCTTACCATCTGTGCGTGTACGTCGGCCGAGATGCAGTCGGTGAGTTTGAGCGCCCCGGCCAGGCCGAAGAAGAGCCCCAGGAGGAGGCGGATAGCTGTGAATACTAAAGCCATGATGTCTCAGTGCGTCCCTTCCCGCCCACAGTCCGCTAAACAACTAGACAGGACGGAGCGAGCCCAGCATGACAGGGGGAGGGCATAAAACAGGCCTCTCCCTCCCCCGGAGCTGGGCCATATTCCTCCCCCCGGGCTGTATAAAGTACGGCCGCCTCTTCCTCCCACTAACACAATGGATGGCTCTCCTGTCTATAGCTCTGTGTGCCAGCCCCTCTCCACCTTAACATAGCTCTCTGTGCCAGTCCCTCTCCACCTTAACATAGCTCTGTGCCAGCCCCTCTCCACCTTAACATAGCTCTGTGCAGCCCCTCTCCACCTTAACATAGCTCTCTGTGCCAGCCCCTCTCCACCTTAACATAGCTCTGTGTGCCAGCCCCTCTCCACCTTAACATAGCTCTGTGTGCCAGCCCCTCTCTACCTAAACATGGCTCTGTGCCAGCCCCTCTCTACCTGGACATAGCTCTGTGTGCTAGCCCCTCTCCACCTGGACAGCCTAAACATGGATTCGTTCACATGCTACTGAGTCTCACACCCACCACAATGAGTCACAGACACAACTGATGGCTGAATTCATTCATATAAGGCTATCCAGTTATTTCCTCATCTGAAACTATTACCGCAGCCATAAAGCAGAGTATGTATCTATTCTACCACCTCATCTGTTACAATGTTTACTGTCATCCATTTCAAACTTCTGTTATTATTGCTGAGCCAAGACAAAAAAAAAAAGCAAAACCACACAAATTCGATTTAAAGGAATCTTCAACTGTGTCACAAAACTGGTAAACAAACAACGAAAAAAAACTAAAATACTGCCATCTCCCCCAATAAGAAAAAAACATACTCAGACTTGTATATTTTGTGTATTTTATTAGAAAGTCTATTCTGTCTTTAGTACATTACATACTCATGTTCTGGAAGTGATAGTGCAGTTACATGAATCAGCAATGATATGCTTCCTTAGTTACTGGAGGATCAATAATACATAATATATAAACTATGCAAAAGTGCAATAATAAAAATGCCCTTTTTAATAATAATGTTAAACAATATAAATAGCCCTCAAGGATAACAGAAACCGTATGTTGTCCTACAGAATGTATTGTGTGTGTTTTAAGGTGTATTATTTTGGGTGTTAGGAAGACACTTGATTTTAACGTTCTGCACGTGTATATTTTGCTTCTTTTTCGTATTGTTATTTCATAAAACACCATTGCACTTTTATTGTTCTTTATGCTGAAGGATCAATGCCACTTTTCACAGGACCACATGAGTTTCGTCAATATTAACATGAGTTTGTTCTGCCATAATTGCTCTCTTTCTCATTAAACGCATCTATACCTATCTTACACTGTTTTCTAAAGGACCGTTTGGACTTTTATTGAAAGGGTTACTCTAAGCTCCATGACCATTTCAGTGATTTGAAATGGTGCTTGGAATTTGAATTTGCTGCCGGATGTGTAACTGCACATCGCAGTGTCATTAGCCAACCCAGAGCCAGTTGGCTAATGTAAATTCTGTACATATTGAATACAAAAAATAAAGAATGTGGTAAACCGCGCCAAAATAGTGCTCAGAAGTGTAGAATAAATAAATATGTTATACATACATCTCAATCTTGATTAGTACAATTCAGTATGAAGACCTCAAGAGAAACACAAAGAATCCAAACAATAGTGCAATCTGCTATAATGAGTGGATACACATATGTGCAAAATATCAGATAAAAGGCAAACTCACACTTTACAGAGCTGCTAAGAGCTCTGCTGTATATCGCCTAGACGGTATAATCCCAGTCTTAGGATATGTAGATGTAGGTAGTATGGAATATCCAACCTCAGCCACCGTATGTGGGGAGAAAAAACAGAATACAAACTCCAATGGTACAGTATAAAATCCAAACAAGAAATAATAAAATTAAATATCCTACTTACAGTTTCCAGAGCAATAACTTGCTCTGGTAGTAGTGGCTTATGGTGGTATAATCCCCACCAGAGGATATGTAGAAATAGTAGGAATCCAGCAGCACCAGAAAGGATGATGAAATCAAAAGGATGGAGAAAAACTAAACTTTTATTTAAAAATAATATAAAATATAAGAATGCAGCTTCCAATCCTTCACTTAACGCATTTCGCCCAGGTTTGGGCTTTATCAAAAGTGTATCAAAAGTGTTCTCCTCGGGGGGGCGGGGCCGGGCCGCCGAGCTGAACGGTCGCAGGAAGAACGAGCTCCTGCAAATCACATACAAATAAGCCAAAAAAACGGGTCTTTTGGCAATTTACATGACCCACAACTGCGACCATCGGTGTTGAAGGGCCACCGTAGCCGAGGAGAGGCTTACTCCTGGAGTTTAAGTCCCTCGGGGGAGAGATATCTGCCATGCCAAGCGGGACTTGCCCGGCGGTGAGTGGAGTGGACGGCCGCCACTCCACTATCCTGCCCTACGGGGCCCAACAGAGAAGCTGAATCGTTGCGGGCCCTGCCCCGATCCCCCCCCCCTCTGGACCGGGGGGGTTATCCCGGTCCTCGCCCCATAATGGCGCTCGGAGGCAATACAATACCGCGCCCCCAAGTGAGCCCAAGGCCCAAAACAAGATGGCCGCCAGACCTGCACCCGCTCCTCTGAAGACCTGCTTACAGCCTACCCACGTGGCGGACCCGCTGGGTGCTGACACTCAGCAGTTAAAGATGGCTGCCGGTACCGCCCAACAACTACACACGAGCAGAATACGCTCCTTGCAGCCGTTGACCGCATATGCCGGCAATTTTAGGCACAGCTTGGTGCACAACGACTTTCCTCTCCTCCTACCAAATGAGCAGCAACTCTCTGGAGCCAACCTGTCCGGCGATACCGATTGATAAAGCTCCCCCAAGGCTTTCCCAAGGGGACAGGGCACCAAAGGAAGCAAAACACTAGACTGCACAGACTTCCGGGGCATTAGTGCAATTCCACACATACAGTACTGCCACCAGGGACCTCAGATCCAAACACTCCAGCTTCCTGGAAGCACCTGCCTGACAGTACATCACCAGCAGTGGAAGACCTTTGGAGTTCGGGCACCCCTCAAGGCCTTGAGCTGAAGGTATGGAGACAACCGACCCACTCACAACAGGAAGCAGGACACTCACCTACCCCCGACACCCAGCATGGGAGAGAGTGGGAGAGCCACACCCTAAAGCATCATACTACGGGACTGTATCCAGCCCCGAACAGGCATCAGCTGAGGAGTGACCGGTGGGACCTCAACGTGGTTCTCTCTACGCCAGGCATATCTACCCTGTAGAGAACTGCGGGGATACTGTCTACCCTTACTATTCTTAGCATCCCACATCTTAATGTTCTATTATGCCTTTTCACTAATCTTTGATGATATAGTTCAGTGTCTTGTGTTCTGGACTCTCCCAATCTTAAAGAGAACCCTATGGGGAGGTGAATTCAGGTTGCTGCTGAGCTCGGCTAGTTTAGCTTGTCTCCCCAACTACTAGGCACTGTTAGGCTCCGTTATTCTGCTTTGTTTCCTCTTAGCACCCCCATTGCATGGTGTTGATCTTGTCTTATTGCAGGTTTTATGTTACTTTCACTTGCTTTCAGTCTATGTCCTCTTGTTGGGTGAAGGTCCCTATAGTGTTGAGCTCTCATAATCATAATAACACTCAGCATGTCCTGAATCTATAATGTACCTGTGCACCCTATATCTGTCCTCCCTATTGCTGTGACAACAAGCTTCCAGTTTAGCTAAAGGATATACATATCTAGCCTGCATTACTTTTATTATACTAAAAATGTGCAAGTTTATCAAAGCTATGACACTGTTACATATGTGATATTTTAGGCTTGTAGAGGCTGTTGTGGCCAAATTAATCCTACTGTATAACGATGCACACAAAAATAAAGAATAAAAAAAAAAAAAAAAAAAAAAAAAGTGTTCTCCTCTATTATGTACATATTGAATGTCTGATGCCTTTGTGCACAGCATGCTAGTGACGGGCTCTCCCTCCATGCTGCTCATGTCCACCTGTCCGATTGTCCTGCCTGCATCGCTGTTTCTATTGCAATGCTAACAAGGCATTTGCCTTGATCAGCACTTTCCAGGAGGGTCGCAAAAAATGCCAAGACTGCTTTGTCAATGAAAGTGTGTTGGTTAAACAGTGTGTGCCAATGTCTGTGTGTCTGTTAGTGAGTATATATCAGTGTATGTGTATGAGGGCGTGTCTGTCAGTCAAAATTTGAGTTGGTCTTAAACAGGAAGAGGTTCGACCTTGACAGGAAGGAATGAGGAAATTTTATATTAACCCCTTCAGGACGGAGTCAATAGTGCACGTTCTGATCAAAACAAAACGTAAACAAAAACTAGAATTTGCGCTACATGTCTGTTCAACCGTAGTTCCCCTCTTTCAAATTATATGCACCCACACTTATTATATATCATTTTGTTCAGGAGAAACAGGGCTTTAATTTACCATTAACTATTCATATATGGAACATAATTTATTATGAATAAAATTAAAAAAAAATGTGAGAAAATAAGATTTTTTTTAAAATTTGTATTTCCATCTGACATTTTAGCTGTGAATGTCATAATACTGTTAGGTTTTACTGCACAAAAATGCACATATTTGTAATCAGCGATGTCTCATGAGTACAACAGTATCCCCCATTAACAGGTTTTATGGTGTTTTGGAAAGTTACAGGGTCAAATATAGAACGTTCCATTTTCAAATAGAAATTTGCCAGATTGGTAATGTTACCTTTGAGACGGTGTGGTAGCCCAGCAATGAGAATTACCCCCATAATGGCATACCATTTTAAAAAGTAGACAACCAAAGGTATTGAAAGTGGGGTATGTTTAGTCTTTTTTAGTAGCCACTTAGTCACAAACACTGGCCAAAGTTAGCGTTCATATTTGTTTTTGTGTTAAAAAAGCAAAAAACAAATATTTGGCCAGTGTTTGTGACTAAGTGGCTACTAAGAAAGACTGGACATACCCCACTTGCAATACCTTGGGTTGTCTACTTTTGCAAATGGTATGCCATCATGGGGGTAATTCTCATTCCTGGGCTACCATACGCTCTCAAAGGCAACATAACCAATCTGGCAAATTTCAATGTAAAAAAAATGAAATGCAAGCCTTATATGTGACTCTCTAACTTTCCAAAACACCATGAAACCTGTACATGGGGGGTACTGTTATTCTCGGGAGACTTCACTAAACACAAATATTAGTGTTTTAAAACAGTAAAACATATTACAACAATAATATAGTCCATAAAAGTGCAGTTCGTTTGTAAAAAATGCAAAAAACTTCACTTTTACTTAAAATATCATCGTTGTAATACAATTTACCAATTTGAAACACTAATATTTTAGTTCAGCCAAGTCTCTCGAGTAAAACAGTACCCCCCATGTACAGGTTTTATGTTGTCTTGGAGAGTTACAGGGTCAAATATAGTGCTTGCGAATTAAATTCTCTGCACTTTCTCTGTGTTGTCAGGCATGTCAATCAAATTTTAATTAATCAAATCACCTAATTATGTTAAAAGATAACTTAAATATACACGTAGAATTTTAATACATATGCATTTATAGGTATTTAAATTCTACGTGTATACTAATGTAATATTTTATGTAATTATATGTATTTATCTATACATATATATATTTGCGGTTATTTGCATTTTTATATAGATAGATATATATAGAATGTCATTCTAAGTGTATTTTGTTACCAATATATATATATTAATAACAAAATACAGTTAGAATGAAATTACATATGTATATATAATTTATATTACATTTTGTTTCAATATTTTATTTATTAATTTTATTATTTTATTTATTTATTATTGTAATTAAATGTATTTATATATATAATATATGTGTATATATCTATTATATATATAATATATGTATATTATATATATGTAACGTCATTCTAAGTGTATTTTAATACTAATATATGTACTTATATTAGTATTAAAATACACTATGTATGACGTTAAATATATATAATATACATATATAATATATATACATATATTATATATATATATATATATATATAAATACATTTGATTTATTTTAAAACATGTCTAATTATTTTTTTTTTTTATACTTCCCACCAGCAGGGGGACTGTCTGATATTTTAGACAGTCCACCTGCTGGCAGATCCACAGCCAGCTATAGGGGGCCATGTGATCGCTCTTTTAGAGCGATCACATGGCCCCCGGGGGCCTGATTTGCCGTGGGGGGGCTGCCTGGGCTGTGAGGCAGTCCTCCCGAAGCGGAGCGCCGGTAAGGTAAGTATACCGGGCGCTCCAGGGCTTAAAGCCGTTACGGCGTGCTATGCCGTCACAACGGCTTTAAAGCCCACTTAAACCGTGACGGCATAGCACGTCCTAACGGCGTGAAGGGGTTAAGAGGTGCCAGAGTTTGGTTAAGCCTATGCCAGCACAAAACCAAACATCCTTACATCTCTCCAGTGAGGGACAGTGATGTCAACAGAGGAGGATTGGGCAGAAGGGAGAACTTGGTCTTGGCACTGGAATGGAGGTAAGTTTTAGCTGCTTTATTTTTTGTTTTTTAATTGTGGGGGGAGACGAGCATAGCAAGGGTTCCTGTATCCCAAAACAGTGCTTTTTTTATATTCAGGGTTATTTATATTCAAGGTTAATTACTGTAGCAGAACTCCTGTACTCTGACAGAGTAGCTCCACCCAGTTCGCTTCTTAGTCGCTTGCCGGGACCTTGGAGCGCTTAGACTTAGCCTGGTCTCTCTGGAACTTTTCCACCCCACTAGGCTGCAGCTCCCCTTCTAGGCAAATATTGTTCCTTCTATCTATTCCTCTGCAGCCCTTCTTCCAGGCAGGTATGCTCCTCTGCCTGCAATGCTATAGCTCTTGTCTTTATAAACATACCTGCAGCTCTCAGGCCTAGCTCTATTTGATTTGCCCCAGGTACAACAACTGTCATGATTTCCACTATCTTCTCTGTCCGATCGGCGTTTACCCAATCCAACTCCACCCATGCGTCTGAAGTCATGCGCTACCATAATACGCTACCATTGTAAAAGGAAGACACGGTCATTCTCAGATCGCTCAATCAATCTGTTGCCAAATTGCTGCCAAGTGCGACAGAGCTCCTTCTCTCGATAAGCTGTGTACCAAACCTCTGATTCCTGATACCAACTTTGCTGACTTCTATTCTCCCAGACTTGGAACGGACTTTGACTACGTTTAACTCTAATCTCCAAATTACTTCAGTGAACCTCTATCTTCACTATTCTGGAAAGGATTTCTTTTAATACCATCCTCAGCAATTAAGCTAAATTCTCCAGATTACTGATTTGGTTCATACTCTCAGATATTTGGAAGGATAAAAAGAGAATACTTAAGTCTGCCCCCTGGGATCCTATACTACTCGTAATACAATATTATTTGTTGGAAGTAACTGGTTCAGCTGATGAATGTTATTATTATATTATGACTATATTGTTATGCAATCCTAATCAGGATCTACTTTATTGCATTGTTACTACTGAAGTCTATTGGACTATGTTATGCAATCCTAATCAAGATCTACCTATTTCCACTTTTTCTACTGAAGTCTAATTATCTCTGTTAGCAATCTCAGGCAGGATCTAACTTTGCTTATGGAATATTATTTAAAATTTATATTGCCGAAGACGATTGTTAAACTGAATATATCTAAATTCAATAAATCAAACATTCCTAAAGTTCCAAATTAACCTTTATTTAAGTATTACAACAACTCTGTTTCTGGGATCCCTAAAAATCCACACAGTTCCAAAAGGAACTAACAAACAAAACTTTATTTGGGGCTGGCAAAATATGCTCATTACACTAAGATTGCTGTAACAACTTCAATAAAATACAAATAACCAAATCATACCAGACAACATACAGCAACCTATAATAACACAATGACATTTATAAAAGGGTGGGGAAGACAAAAATTAACACAAAATATCTCTCCTGCCTGCAGAATTAGCAATATGCAAATCTACCAGAATATGCAAATTAACCTGTAATAGGTTCCACAATCAAATCCACCTTGTTAGCAGCAAGCATCAGCAGGTCAGGAGAGCACACAAAACATCTAAGCACAACACATTATATTATACACACCTTGCACCTATAATGGGCATAGGGTGACTAAAACATAAGAACAAAACAGGAACCTATGTAAAGTGTCCTTCTGCTCCCAGTCACATTCACTAATATCCAGATTGTAGCAAAATAAAATTCAAAATGCATAATTAAGAGTAAACTTGCCAAACTGTGACTATAGCTGAGATGGATTTTTTCAGATTTATTTAGCCTCAGTTTTGACATTCAGATTTTAATTTACTGTTACGAACGCTGGTATAGTAGATACTCTGTTTGCCTATTTCCTCCCGAACTGCTGAGCCTGAGTGATTATAGCTTGCAGTTCGGGTATAGGTTCGAAAGGTTCCAGACGAATGCAGCATCCAAGTAGTGTTCTCCCCAGTAAGTAGACAGTTACCCAAACATTAGCCTAGACTAGATTAAGGGTGCAACAGGAATGAAGTTTAATGGTGCCACACTGACTTTTGTGCAAGTCCCCATGCAAGGGGCACTCTTATATGGACCTTGTGGGGGACTCCAACACAAAGTTTACAACCAATAACAATACAGTTACCAAGTGTGACACTAACAATACAAACAGATAATCCCTCCTCTCTGCCTGTGAGATAATTGAGTCAGATATTGTAATAACTCAGTTATCTCCAGGCAAAAAAACTATTTTTTATAAAACTTGAAAAGTACCCCAAAACACATAAAGTCCCCATAAATGTTATATCCCCTGATAGCCCTGATCTGGGTAACCAACATATCCAAAAATCACCCAGATCAGTTCAGGGGTTTTGGAATTTTATGGAAGTCTAATTTTGACCGACCGCACACGAGGCTCCTGCCCAGAAATAGTTCCATGAGTTTAGGTTGTGCGGTTGGTCTATTTCGGAAAGTCTAAAAAATGAACAAATGCACAAACGGTACCCCTTGGCTCATAGCAGCGATTGTTCCCCTAGTTCGTGGGAACCAAACTACCGAACAGCGCTCACTTGGCTGTTCAGGAAAAGGAAGCAGGTGTTCGTATAGTTTGACTGGTGCCCAATTTTAATTACAGACACTCGACGACCAAGTCCCGCTGCCTCCTTTCGTGTTTTCTCCTGCACGTGGCGTTCGACTATATGAACAAGTTCTCTTTGAAGATAATGAGCCAGAGGGGTGGTCGGTGTTCATTAGTTACAGCTACCGAACCAATAAAACATAAAAGTCCCGAATAACATGGTGGTTTCATCACATTTACAATTTGGTTTTTAGTAAAATGCCACTACCACAAAGTGCATGTATAACATATTATTCTGTAATATAACTGTATTCTTCATTCCACAGTGTGATTACTTGTTCCCAAAATGGGGATTCACAAAAAGCACTCAAGTTAAACCTTTCATTCCAAAAGATTCCACTTTATTTAAAGCGGCACTGCCATGCCGAACTTACCTTTCCTCAATCTCTTCCTCTTCTCCCCCTCTCTCAGGATCTGTTCTTCTTTTATTCTTGTCTGCTATAGTTTTCTTTAAAATCATAAGACAAAGTAGGGACTCTTTGCCTTATGGAGGATTCCTCCACTTGACCAGCTCTGACCAGCGGAGGAGCAAAGTGTGCTTCATTTCCGCTGGTCAGAGCAATTTTCCCATGATCCTTACCTTTCCTCCCTGTTCCCACTATGCTTCCTGTCATTTTAGCCGAAACTGCCGAATTGTGTTCTAACTGAATGAGAACAGTATGTTCGTTTGTTTTAGAATGCAATTTGGCACTTTGTTCGTATCGGAATTTCATTCGAATGAATGAAACTCCGATCCTATTCATTGCCGTGGCTGCATCTTGCAGCCGCTTAGTAGATAACTCCCTAATTCCCACGGTCAGGGGCGGACTGACCGGTCGGGCACTTTGGACATGGTCCGAGGGCCCGGCCGGGAGGGGGGCCCGCCATCAGGGGGCCCGGCGGCACACTTTGAGGGGGCCGGCCACCCCTTTAAATGCTGCAGCCACCTGAGCGCTCTCTTAAGAGCGCTCAGGCGGCTGCAGCTTCTCACCTCCCCTCCCCTGTAGTGTGGCCGAGCTGCTCTCCGGTCCACGGTGCCCGGCCGGAGTGATAGGAAAGTGCACACTGAGTGTGCACTGAGTGTGCACCTTCCTGTCAGTCCGGCCGGGTACAGGAAACAGAAACTCCTGTTCCACCCATACACACACAGCCCCCCATACTAACATTGCCACACACATACACAGCCCCCTCATACACACATTGCCCCACACACCCTAAACATTCACACACTACACCCCCTCACACACACTGAACCTTTCACACACACTGCACCCCTTAAACATTGCACCACTGCTCCTATACCCTACTGCAGCCTCATATCCCAGCAGACCCCAGGTAAGTTGTCAAACTGTTCTTAAACGGTTTGACTACTTACTCTGAAAGGGGGGCGGCGGCCCTCCTGGCACCATAACGACTACACAGAGCAGTAGTGGTTATTGTGCATGGATTATTTCTTTAAATAATCTACAAGTGCCCCAGTAGCCAGCAAGCCAGCCAGCCCACAGGCCGGCCAGCCAGCCAGCCCACAGGCCGGCCAGCCAGCCAGCCAGCCCACAGGCCACCAGTTAGGCTTACAGCCAGCAAGCCCACAGCCTGCCAACCGCAGCCAGCAAGCCACAGCCTGCCAGCCAGCAAGCCACAGTCTACCAGCCAACAGCCTGCCAGCCGCAGCCAGCAAGCCCACAGCCTGCCGGCAGTAGCCAGCAAGCCCACAGCCTGCCAGCAAGCCCACAGCCTGCCAGCCGCAGCCAGTAAGCCCACAGCCTTCCAGCAAGCCCACAGACTGCCAGCCAGCAACAGTAATTAAGGTAAGAGGAGCCAACTTGGCCTAGGTATCAGCGAGTTATGTTGTGTTGCTATATTGTGAATAGGAACCAGAGTGTTGGAGAGACCCCCCTCCAGGCCCCATTAGACTCCATTGGAGTCTCTAATGGGACCTGGAGGAAATTCTTTCTAACACACTCTCTAAAGGACACTGAGATAGCCTCTGCAAGAAAGACCCCCTCCATGGCCCATTAGCCCTCAATTGTAGTCTCTACTGGGGCCTTGAAAGGATTATTGCACTTTTGTTCCTTGTGTCTAAAGATTGTGTAGGGTGTGGCTGGAGGCGGTGCATGGAGGCGGGACATGGGTGGCGCTTGCTGCGGAGTATGGGTGGGGCCTGTAAGGGGGCCCTTGATTTATTTTGCCCGGGGGCCCTGAGGGTTCTCAGTCCGCCCCTGCCCACGGTATCAGGGAGCTATCTACTAAAAGACTGAAAGACCTAAATTGATCTCTCAGCCACATTTACTAATACTAAGTAAAGATTACTTAGTATTAGTAAATTATGCCCCTACTCGCTATACTGCAGCCTGTGGCTGCTCACTGTAGAAAAAAATAAAAACCTTTTGGCCCCCACCCCTAAACGACGGGGGGAGACCTATTGTCCCCCACCCCTGAGCGGTGGGTGGGGGCCATAAAGATAATGAGGGGGGGGAACCTACTGTCTTCCCCCCGCCCCCCACCCCTGTGCGTTGGGTGGGGGCCATAATGATAATGAGGGGGGGCTACTCTTTCCCCCCCCGGCCCCCACCCCTGGGTGGCGGGTGGGGGCCATAACGGTAATGAAGGGGGGGACCTACTGTCTTCCCCCCCGGCCCCCACCCCTGCTCGGTGGGTGGGGGCCATAAATTACAATGGGGGGACCTACTGTCTTACCCCCCCGTCCCCCACCCCTGCGCGGTGGGTGGGGGCCATAAATTACAATGGGGGGACCTACTGTCCTCCCCCTCTCCAGCCCCCACCCCTGGGCGGTGGGAGGGGGGCCATAATGATAATGAAGGGGGGGGACCTACTGTCGTCTTTCCCCCAGGCCCCCACCCCTGGGCGGCGGGTGGGGGCCATAAAGATAATGAGGGGGGGGACCTACTGTCTTCCCCCCGCCCCCCACCCCTGCGCGTTGGGTGGGGGCCATAATGATAATGAGGGGGGGGCTACTCTTTCCCCCACGGCCCCCACCCCTGGGTGGCGGGTGGGGGCCATAACGGTAATGAAGGGGGGGACCTACTGTCTTCCCCCCCCGGCCCCCACCCCTGCTCGGTGGGTGGGGGCCATAAATTACAATGGGGGGGACCTACTGTCTTACCCCCCCGTCCCCCACCCCTGCGCGGTGGGTGGGGGCCATAAATTACAATGGGGGGACCTACTGTCCTCCCCCTCTCCGGCCCCCACCCCTGGGCGGCGGGAGGGGGTCCATAATGATAATGAGGGGGGGACCTACTGTCCTCCCCCCGGCCCCCACCCCTGGGCGGCGGGTGGGGGCCATAATGATAATAAAGGGGGGGACCTACTGTCGTCTTTCCCCCAGGCCCCCACCCCTGGGCGGCGGGTGGGGGCCATAAAGATAATGAGGGGGGGACCTACTGTCCTCCCCCTCTCCGGGAATTGTCCATCCAATCACAGTGCTCTGTGTCATTTTACACAGCGTGGGAAAATTCCAGGAACTTTCCCACGCTGTGTAAAATGACACAGAGCACTGTGATTGGATGGCTTGAAATCCATCCAATCACAGTGCTCTGTGTCATTTTACACAGCGTGGGAAAGTTCTTTGGAATTTTCCCACGCTGTGTAAAATGACAAAGAGCACTCTGATTGGCTTAAACCCACCAATCAGAGTGTTCTTAGCCTAATTGCAGGGCAGGGCAAGGCTTTATAAGCCTTCACCCGCCCTGCGGAGCTCAGTCTGCACGGAGCCCTCCATGGGTGAAGATGGATTATTTTTTTTGCGCTCAGGTTTTTTATTTTATTTTAAGTTCGACGGGTATAATGGATTTTTATTTGGCCTTTTTTGGGGCTGAAAAATGAAGATTTTAGAAAAAAAGAAGACGTCGAATGGTAAGTTTAATTTTACTTTACAGGATAGTAATTTTATTCCCCCCTCACAATTTTTTAGGGTGAGGGGGGGTAGGTAGGGGCTTTTTTTATTTGGGTGGGGGGTGGGTGACTAGGGGCTTGGGACCCCTAGTCACCTTTGATGGAGGTGGGGTTATTTGATTTATGGCCCTCATCCGCCGCCCAGGGGTGGGGGCCCGAGAGGGGGAGGACAGTAGGTACCCCCTCGTTATCTTTATGGCCCCCACCCGCCACCCAGGGGTGGGGGCCGGGGGGGGAGGACAGTAGGTCCCCCCCTCGTTATCTTTATGGCCCCCACCCGCCGCCCAGGGGTGGGGGCTGGCGGGGGGAGGACAGTAGGTCCCCCCCCCTTCATTATCATGGCACCAACCCGCCGCCCAGGGGTGGGGGCCGGGGCGAGGACAGTAGGTCCCCCCCATTATCATTATGGCCTCCACCCGCCGCCCAGGGGTGGGGGCTGGGGGGAGGACAGTAGGTCCCCCCCCCTCATTATCATTATGGCCCCCACCCGCCGCACAGGGGTGGGGGCCGGGGGGGGAGGACAGTAGGTCCTCCCCCCCATTATCATTATTGCCCCCACCCGCCACCCAGGGGGGCGGCCGGGGGGGAGGGCAGTAGGTCCCCCCCCTTCATTATCATGGCACCAACCCGCCGCCCAGGGGTGGGGGCCGGGGGGGAGGACAGTAGGTCCCCCCCATTATCATTATGGCCTCCACCCGCCGCCCAGGGGTGGGGGCTGGGGGGAGGACAGTAGGTCCCCCCCCCCTCATTATCATTATGGCCCCCACCCGCCACACAGGGGTGGGGGCCGGGGGGGAGGACAGTAGGTCTCCCCCCTCATTATCATTATGGCCCCTACCCACCACACAGGGGTAGGGACCTGGGGGGAGGACTGTAGGTCCCCCCCATTATCATTATGGCCCCCACCCGCCGCCCAGGGGTGGGGGCCAGGGGGGAGGACAGTAGGCCCCCCCCTCATTATCATTATGGCCCACACCTGCCGCACAGGGGTGGGGGCTTGGGGGGGAGGACAGTAGGTCCCCCCCCTCATTATCATTATGGCCCCCACCCGCCGCTCAAGGGTGGGGGCCGTGGGGGAGGACAGTAGGTCCCCATCCCCCCATTGTAATTTATGGCCCCCACCCACCGCGCAGGGGTGGGGGCCGGATAGTAGGGATTTTATTTTACAGTGAGCAGCCACTGCGGTATAGCGAGTAGGGGCATTGGGGAGATTTTATTCTCCTTTATACTATTATGGGGGTCATATTGACCCCCATAGAGTGAGGGGGGGGACCTGGGGGGCTTATGAAGTGGTGGGTAGCACAGCTCCCTGCCGCTTTTATCTGTACATATTACAAGGAGAGAGCTGCGTGCCGGTAGCTCCCTCCTTGTAATAAACTGTACGAACACTGATATTCGGTATTTGTTTGTTCGTCTGATTTTTTCTATTCATTCATTCGACTTTCTGATGAATGAATGAATAGATGGAATACCCGTTCACATGTTCAGGTGTTTCACTGGACATGTGCGGGAATCTCACAGGCTATCTAGTGTGGGCAGATGACGTGTCCCACAGGGACTTCACCTACCCACACAAAGATGGCGGCGCCCTGAATATAGATCGGGCAGAAAATACAAATTAATAAATAGGTAATCTGGGGGGTTTAGGGGCATTTGGGGGGTGACTAAGGGGTCAATTGGATATAGTGGAGGCGGGAGGGGGGTTAAAAAAAAAAAACGGGATTCTGCATGACAGTGCCGCTTTAATAAATCAAATATATGGCAGAACCATTTGCTACTACAGTTTCCTAAATATTTTCTCAAAAGCTGACCCGAGTTCATAACAAAAGATGCATGCTCATTTACTGTGAAATTGAATAACATGATACTTTACTCAAAGCTCAAAATGTCTGCATGCCCACTAGCCATTTTAAGTTAAAATACAGCCCCGGTATGTAGAAGTTCACCAGTGTGGAATGTGTCATGCTTTGAAAATGAGAATTTTCACCAATAAAACAATTCACATTTAAATATATCTTGTGTGTATATATATATATATATATATATATTTGTGTAAGGGGCAAATAGCCGTATATGGAGTAAGGATCCAGCATAAGCATAGGATAGTACAAAGGGCGCAAGTCGGTTGTGGTGTGCCGAGACCGACGATACGGTAGGCCTGTAAATAAAGAGGGCAAAAATGAATAATCAAAGATTTAATACAGTCAACAAATATATACAAATTAACCAGACATTTCCTTAAATGCATTACAGTATTTAATTCCTGGAAGGATTTTGAAGGTAGGAATCTAGGACCGAAAGTGGACACCATTTGTTGTGGGTAGGATAGTATGTTATCTCTACTGTTGGTGCGTGTTGACTCGTTTTGGAATATGGTAGAGCCAATAGGTAATAATATATGTGTTTATGTACGTGGGATCGTTGAAGACAATGATCTGTCTGAGTGGTGGTGATGGTAGTGGATTCTCTGGCATGAGAAAGGCATAAAAGGCAATGTGCATGGCTGGTAATGGCCGACTTGGTAGTATAATTGAATGGTTGTAGATCTAATAGGTCCAATAAGGATGAAAAGTTGGATGGCTATTGGTAATCCCTGAGAGGAACGTGGAGGAATGGATTCCTGAAAACCTCTGAGTATATTCTTGTCTGGTATGATAGCATGAAGTTATGGTAGTTTTGACCATAAGTTATCCTGTGTTGTTGAATGCCTGTAAAATATATAATTAATGGTGTGTGAGATAGTTTAAATTTAAGGTGGCAAAAAGAAGCAAAACCTAGGAGAAATGTTATGACACAGGTTGAGCTATGTCGTGTTCCAATGAGATTCTTTAAGCCAGGTGAAAAGCTGTGTTATGCGTTCCACAAGTATGGGATGAAAGTGCTAGGTGGGATAGTGCATGCTATGCTGCATGAGTATGTCTAATCCATGATTTTGTCTCTGGAATGAAAGAGTGGCCGTGACTGTATGGGCGGCTGTAGGAAGCGTATGATGAACATGCCTGGAATATGAATGAGACAATTGTCGGAGGGATGTATACCCCCGCGTGGTACATGAAAGTAAAAGAAATGTGATAAGTTGCCAACCAAGTGAGTTCCCCAGAAATATCATGACCTTATGGATGAGTAGTGGCGTTTGTTGATGATTTGACATGTGCTTAGTTGTCTGAGTAACAGCGGATTGATGACCCTGACCATGATTTACCCCATGCCACAGCAGCTGCTACAATGGAGTAGATCCCCCAAAGGGGCTGAGGTGGTGGAAAATAATTCCAAACCTGGATGCCATGGCCAACAGCTCCAAAGCAATCGTTCCCGGTAGATCGCTGCCAAACCCGTGGTAGATGCCGCGTCTGACCATCTGGTTGGAGAAGTGTCAGACAATCCTGGAAGGAACAGTGGTTAAGCTGTTGCTGGGGTGTCTAGGGACATCCTCTGATCGTCATGTTGGAAGTGTGGAAAAAAGGGGAAAGTACTCTGGATGTGAAAGTGTGGTCTTGTGGTATGATTGGTATGGCAAAATTAAGGAACCTGGTAGGGATAGTAGTTCCTTGCAGTTGTAAGTACTAAGCAGGAGGTAGTGATTGATGTAGTTGAGAATGTTCCCTATTTGTCTTGTGGTAACTTGCGTGTATGGATGCTAACTCAAGTCATATGCCCAGTAATGTGATTATAGTGTCTGGGCCTTCTGTTTCTTATGGGGTACTGGGACGCCCAAGTGGTCAACCAGACTAAGCTGCCGTGAGGCTTCTAGTGAAAAATATGTTATATTTGATCAACAAGAAGTCTTCTAGTAAGGCCTCTGTAAGGCCTGTAAGGTCTCTGGATATGTTATCATAACCAGCACAGAGTATCTGCGAATATCGATAGTAGGCTAATCTGTAGCCCGAAAGTTGAGCGGGGAAAGGATTGCCCATTTTATGCCATGTAAGTGCCAGTGTGTAGGGTAGATGGTAGCAGTTTACTGCGTTGATGATATCGGTCTTACTTAACCAAGCTTCAACCCATGCTTGAGTGATAGCTGTAAAGGTAGATCAATTGTGTTGTATAGTAAGGAAACTCCTCGGAGGGTATGAGGGAGTTGAGACTTGGGGTAGCGGACGTGTGTGGTGCCAATAAGTCTATGGTTAGTCTTTGTTTAAGAGAAGTTTTTCTTGTGACAATACCAATGTGTTTGTGTTTGGAGCCATGCTGTAAATGGTGGAGATTGGAAGACCCCTCTGCAAATCTTGGCTATGAGTGTGTTTACAGCCAATGGTTCTGTTGTGCTGACTGTAAGTGAGGGCATGCTATATTCCTTGAAGGTGTATTTATGATACCTGTATGGGAGCCATTTGAAGCTCCAGAGCTTTAATAAATCTACTACAAGTCTGGAAGGGTGATTAGTCAGGAGTGTTGAAAATGCATTGGTGTGTACAGATGGTGAGTACCTTATTTGTAAGTTGTATTGGGACACATGGTTTGTCATGTGCCCTGAACCATTTGAACATATATGCAACAGTCTAAACGCAACGCAACTACTCATATCAATTGTCTCAGAGGTAGTTCAGAGGTGCTGGTACCTGGAGCCTGAGAGTGCTCGTCCATTTGTTTGGGACAAAATCCCTTCTGTATGGGTACCTGCACAAATAAACAGCTTTACATATTCCAAATGCCAACCCAACCAAGGGATGGTCAGTTCCCAATTTACCTGGAATCCCTGGATCTGACCATCACAGATACATCATCATACCTATATATGCCTTGCTTCCCCAATGTGCTGGGATCATACGTGCAGGGTTAACGTCTTGTGTGTCATGAGAATTGATTGTACCAGGTAACCGAGTTTCGGTTGGTGCTGGTTGTACAGTAGCGTGAGGCCCAGCCTTGTGAGGGCTGTGGTGACCGACTCGAGATTGCCAGTCTGTCATAAATTTGTTAATTTAAAGTTTATGAGTGAGGCTAGCATGGCCTGGGTGTCAGCTGAGTTGGTGTAGCTGGGCCTTCCCCTGCCTCCGTGTTGTCCGTTGATGTATGGAGGAGTTTGAATAACTCTGCTTTCCTTGCTGTGGCAGGGTAGGGGATTTGTCACCTCCTTAGGTCGGTGGTAATGTGTGGGATCGTCCAGGCTCTGATTGCTGCTGGACTAGCAACATCTCCTCTGCTTGAAGGTGTATCAACTCTAGCCGGGGTGCTAGGAAGAGGTGATTCTTCACCATCTTTTTGAGAAATACTTAAATAACAATAAAGATTGCAATTATTATTTGTACCCAGGGGTCTTGTACTGGCTTGCTAGCTAAGCCGTAAGGCGAAACGATTAGGCTTGGTGTTTTTTGGTGACTAGTGAGGCCCTGCTAGTTGCCAAATGGCTTGAGAGGCTCTTTCTATGCTTGGCACGAGGGGATTTTGTGTGGCCACCGAATGTTGTGGCAGGATGTTGGCCTCTCGGTGACAGTAACCAGAAAATAGGAAGGGGAGTGACAGGTGAGGCCCTCTCTATGATACGATGCGAGGCGGCTAGCTCACGAGTGGCCCGAGGGGTGTATGCCTCTGAGTGTGAGGCGGGGTGTTGGCCTCGCGGGACCACTAACCGAAGCATAATGCAGAGAAAAAAAGGGGCTAATACCTATGGGCCCTAGCACCCTAATTGCCAGTACACTATTACTATTCCAGGGAAGGTAAGAGATGGATAACTACGTGAGCAGGTGTATGTACCTGGTAGTATGTTATTGAACCTGACAATCCGTATAGGTTTTTTAGTAGTAACTGTAACCTGAATGGATAAAACCGTATGGCATAAGGAAATATGGCATAGACCAAGCTTATCTTAATACGTACAGTATATGTGAAAAGTAAAGTGCCGTGATGTGTAAATATTCAATCTTAACCCATTAAGTGCCATATGTACAAGTGAAAAAGTGGTCTGTTCCCACCTTGTATGTTGTATGTCCCTTTACTAGGGGAAAGTCTGTTGTGTGAGCAGCGTGCTGTGAAAAATGTATGTGAACTATATTACCAGTGACGTATATACAGATGCGTCTGCTACTGTGTAGTAATATATGTATTTATACCAGATGTTGATATAGTGCTTGCTATGTGAATTGTTGTATGTCTTATTGAATGGTAGGGGTCAGTGAACATGGTGTTGCAAAATGCAAGTGCACTGGAGATCTGCCGAGTGCCCTATAGGTGGCAGTGTAGTTGGATACTGATTGGTATGTGAAATGTTGTTTGTCTATTGACCTATAGGTGTCAGTGTTTTGGTGTTTCTAAAACCCCATGAAAATTGTCAATGTACTTGACAGACCTGTAGGTGGCAGTGTTGATAGAACCACTGTTGGTCTTGATGTGAAATGTAAATTATTGTGAATTAAACCTGAAGTTGAGCCCGTGCTGGAGTTTAATTTATGGTTTATGGTTATGTTTAAACAATCTTATGTGTAATTTATATTGGCTGGTAAATTGTATATGACATGTGAAGACAGTTTTGCTGTTGACCAGTAGGGGTCAGAAATGCTGATTGTATGGTAAAAATACCCTTTAACCCCTTGTTTATTCTGGAATAAAAGGGAATCATGACACGTCACACATGTCATGTGTCCTTAAGGGCTTAATCCTAACGTTTGACAGATAGGAGTCAGTATAAAAGTGAAAATGCTGTAGTTAGTTTGCTTGCTTATGAAGTGAAATAAAGTCTGAGAAGCCTGTAGTATACCAATTGACCGGTAGGGGTCAGCATGTAGGCAAAAATGCAGTGGTTCGTTGGTTTGTACATGAAATGCAATAATGTCTGAGAAGCCTGTAGTACACCCAATGACCGGTAGGGGTCAGTGTGTAGGCGAAAATGCACTGGTTTGTTGGTTTGTACATGAAATGCAATAATGTCTGAGAATCCTGTAGTACACCAAATGACCGGTAGGAGTCAGTGTAAAGGCGAAAATGCAGTGGTTCGTTGGTTTGTACATGAAATGCTATAATGTCTAAGAAGCCTGTAGTACACCCAAACACCGGTAGGGGGTTTAAACGAATGATATGCATGAACATGCAATGGTTTTAGAACAGACTTAGACAAAATGCAGCCGTAAAGTGAGGACCTGACCCGTGCATGGTGCCGTGGGACTGATGCCTGGCGTAACGGGTAGGTCAACTTACGGTTTGTGAGTCACTTGGACACTATCCACGGTGATGGATTGAAGAAAGAAGGTGGTAGGCCGGAAAAGCCTGTGGCTGGATTCCTGCCACAGCTCAGCTTAGAAAACCTCATGGAGTAATCAGGTAAAATGGCGTCTGGATGACCCAGAAGTGGAAATCATTCTGATGCTGACCTCAAGCGATATGAGTCAGGTAAGGGGTGTCCCTTATATAGGGGAGTGAATTAATTTAAGCCCCTCCCACAAATACAGGCCAAACAGCCTTAATACATATGTATATTTGTGGTCGGTTAATATAGAAACCGTGATATACCTTGTGATTGGAGCAAGTTGGTGTGGTGTGCCGAAACTGACGTAGGGGTAGGCCTGTAATAAAGAGCCCCCCCGGAGGAATTGTTTAGGTAACAAAATTACCCCTACCTACCCCCTCATCCTAAAAATAATGAGGGGGGACTCTTGTCTAAATACCTGTAAAAAAAAAAAAAAAAAATAGACTTACCATTTGATGTCTTCTTTCTTCTAAAATCTTATTTTTTCAGCCCCAAAAAAGGCCAAATAAAAATCCAGAATAACCGACGCACTTAGTAAAAAACAAACAAACAAAAAAAATAACCAAAAAAAAAACCTTCTTCAGCCATGGAGGGCTCCGCACAGACTGAGCTCTGCAGGGTGGGGGAAGGTTTATAAAGCCTTGCCCCGCCCTGCAGTTAGGCTCAGAGCACTCTGATTGGTGGGTTTAAGCCATCCAATCAGAGTGCTCTGACAGATAAATGAAGAGAATGACAGGTGAGTCTCTACATTTACCTGTCACAGCACTCTGATTGGTTGGCTTGAAATCCACCAATCAGAGTGCTCTGTCATTTTACACAGTGTGGGAAGGTTCTTTGGAATTTTCCCACGCTGTGTAAAATGACACAGAGCACTCTGATTGGCTGGATTTCAAGCTAACCAATCAGAGTGCTCTGTGTCATTTTACATAGCGTGGGAAAATTCAAAGAACTTTCCCACGCTGTGTAAAATGACACAGAGCACTCTGATTGGTTAGCTTGAAATCCAGCCAATCAGAGTGCTCTTATTGTTATTTAGGGCCCCCACCCACCGCACCAGGGTGAGGGCTGGGGGGGAGGACAGTAGGTCCCCCCCTTATTGGTATTTAGGGCCTCTCAGGGGTTTAGTTTAAAAGTCCCCACTCGCGCGTCGCGGGTGGGGGCTCAGGAGGGGGGAATTTATTTTTTTAACAGTGAGCAGGCTGCTCACTTTTTAATAGACATGCCCCTACTCGCGGTATAGCGAGTAGGGGCGTAATTTACTAATACTAAGTGACCAGCTTCTATAGAGGCTGGGTCACTTGCTGCACCATTAGTAGGCATGGCTGTGATGGCTTCTAAGGGCACACGAGTCAAACGCTTGTTGATTGCCTGCCCTGCAGCCTTTCAAAACAAATCGCCGAACTCCGAACTCCAACCCGAACATACAGTGATATGTCCGTGTTCGGGTCCGGGGTCCAAAAAATGTAATGTTCGGTACGAACCCAAACTTTTCAGTTCGGGTTTGCTCAACTCTATTAAGGAGTAGCCAGCAAAGGGTCTCGGCAAACGTGTCAAAGAGTTTGGGGCTACTTTTTGCACCAAAAGTGAGCCTGGTAGCAAAGTAATATTTCTCTCTCCACTTAACCCCATGAACATGCCATAATGAGGGATGGATAGGTAGCAACTTGAAAGCATTGGTGATATTGGTCCTGCTAAGCCATGTAGCTTTACCAGCCTTCAAGATTGCCTGTATAGCATTATCCACAATGGTGTAGTGTAGAGAGAATTCGGTGGAAGCTATGAGGGAGTTTAGGCTTGGGTTTGTAGATGACTGAGGAGCCGACAGGTCAATGATTAGACATTTTTTATTTGAGTATTTGTTAGTGGCGGGGAGGAAAAGGGGCCTATCATGAAACCCTTTTGAACTTCTTTCCCAAAGAGATCATCAACAGTTTGTGGTTCATGTACAGTGGATAGGAGATTGGGACATTCTAAAGTACCTACGGGGAGTGACACTAGCCCAGTGTGAAAACCTTGTGAAAACCCGTGAACTAAGTATTCCACCAAGTGAGGGGACGGGTGAGTTTTCAAGTAGAATGCCAAATTCCCTATGTTCACCTCAGTTAGTCATTGTTTAGGGTTCAATTTAGATGGGCACATGGACTTAGTATGAGCCCTAAAGCACATGGAACACACGTGCAGTAATCTGCAGGCACTGAAACTGCACACTCCTGCATTAAAATTATTGCATCTGTTCCGAAGCTAGGGACTGGGGCAAATTGGCCTATACAGATCACTGGGAGAGAGACCTAGGGGACACTCTGGAAGGCATAGAGTGGCAAGAGATTTGGGAGGCAAATCATACATCATCGGTGTGCGTTACTCTCCAGGAGCAATCAATAAAAACGATGCTCAGATGGTACACCACACCAGTCAAATTATACCAAATGCACAAGATTCCCACAGATGAGTGCTGGAGGGGGTGCGGCATGAGGGGGACATACGTCCATATGTGGTGGGAATGCCCTCTGATGCTCACATTCTGGAAAGGGATACAGACACTACTAGCGCAGGTCTTTGGCAGAGCACCAGCCCTAGACCCTTGGCTATTCCTATTAAGCAGAACGCTGGACGGCTGGTCTAGGCAGGAGCAAAAGCTACTTCATAAGATAACCTTAGCAGCACGGAGGGCCGTGGCCTCAGGCTGGCTTAAACCAGGCACACCGCCCATTGCAGGGGTCATCAACAGAATAAAAGAAGTCCACCTAATGGACGGCCTTACAGCTAGAATACGGGGCACCCAAACAACGTTCCAAAAGATCTGGGAACCCTGGGAAAACTCTAATCTGGGCAACTGACGCTCCACAGGTCCCCGATGGCAGCCTACCAGCAGTGGACCCCCCTCCCGCCCCCCCCCCCCTCCTCCTCTCTATCTGATTCTTCTATATCTTTCCTTTTCTCTAAGCCTACTCGGCTACATAAACACAATTGACCAACGCATAGCTCTCACGGAAACAGACACTTAGAACAGATGTTAACACAACAAATTGGTGGGGGAAGGAGACAGTTTAGGCCGCCACAATTTAGCGTGGCCTACCGCGGACGAGGCGCACAACTCAGCCAGCACTAACTCAAAAATGTGGGGGCCGCAATGGCTAGAGACATAGTCCTGTAGGCCAGGTTGAAGAGCCACCCCAGAATGTTATATGTAATGCAAACCTGTCTGTAAAGTAAACTTGGGGAACCAGCGACTCGTCGGGGGCGAGCCCACACTCAGCTCAAGTTGCCCTCTGTTAACACATATATGTAACTAGCTAACATATGGGAATTCCGTGCAAATGTATGTATGTAACATGTCGTGTCAAGACAAAATAAAGAATAAAAAAAATAATAATTATTGCAGACTTGCGCCTTGCCCAGGTAAACAATGGGTTGTCCGAGCTTATCTTTTAAGCCGCGCTGGTCAGGCTTTTTGGACCCAACTGGGTGATTGGAGTATATGGAGGGATCAGCTTCTGAGGGGCACAAATTGGTGGTATGGGAGGTGGATGAGCAGACCGCATAAGACGGGGCACTAAGCCTGCAAAATGTCTGCAAAAGAGTTCTGTGTCCAACAGGCCTTTCACCGAATGCCGCTATATTCTCCTGATTTTACACGAACTTACACGAAACTGGAAGTCTCTGGGGTGTTCATAACGTTGAGTGTCCAATTTGGGTTCCAGACACTCGACGACCAAACACCGCTGGTGTAATTCATATTCCAAGATGGCCATCGCTACGTGTTCGTATGACGAACGGCGGCCACCCAGCGGATCACCCAGCCAGTTCGTGTGTTGGCAATTGAGAGAGTGTGAAGGGAGATCAATTGGTGCCACGCTCCTCTCCTGGGTAGCCTGGTTGTTCGTTTGTCAAACCCTATGGTGGAAAATAGCTGAACAGGGGTTTTTACTGAACAACCAAACGAACGATACCAGATACTATTTTGTTACTTGTTTCTACAAGTAACAAACGGGTACAATATTAGAAGAACAAAGCAACAAAAAGGGGGGTGGACGGCCCTTAGTAAAAAGAAGATACTGTGGCGAAGCCCATTCCGCTACATTACTCTGTATCTTGCATGACCCACTATAATTAGTAACTCGCAGTTTATAATTAGTTAATTAATCCAGCTTTAACTTGGAATATTTAGGAGACAATCCCCCCATAAACAGCTAGCCAGTTGCATTGTTATATTAGTACAAAATATTTAATTGGCAGGGGGGCGTGGTTTGGGATCCAACCAAGATGGCCGCATAACTCGAGAGCTCCACTCCACCGAAACTCCACCGAAACCCCAAAAAGCGCATAATTAGCAGCATCTTCCACCAATGGGTCGCACCAAACAACAAAAGCATCCCCAGACCCCGCGAAACCTACATCAGGGGCCCCTGGATGGATTTCTGCAGCCACAGGCTGGCGCAAGCAGGGACACGGGAAATCCCCAAATGGCGCCTGCGTCCCCAGCGGGCTCAGAAACGCCGGCCCTGGAGCGAATAGGGGATGAGCTGTGGAGCCTGGCCACCTCCATGGTCACCAAAGCTGACCTACACACCATGACCACCACCATTCAAGACACATTAAGGGCGCTCTGAGGTTGCCTCACAAGCATTAACGTAGTGGAGGAAAATACAGAGGCTCTCTCGGCGTGGCTGATGGCAGCGGACACAGCAGTGGCAAGACAAGGTGACTTATTATTAGCTATGCAGAGACACCTCGAGGACCTGGACAACAGAGGTCGGAGGTGTAATATCCGCGTCCGCAGAGTACCGGAGACTGACGGGCCCGAGAATGCTGAGGAGGTTCTTGCAGAGCTCTTCCAGGCCCTGCTGCAGGCGGACAACCCCCAACAAATTGAGTTTGAGAGAGCCCACAGAGCCCTGAGGCTGCGGACACTGGAGGAGGGACTGAGGGATCTCATCTGCTGCCTACACTTCTTCCCAGTGAAGGACGCAATTATGAAGAAGGCCCGCGAATGACCAACATGGCCCTACAGAGGAGCGCAGGTTGCGCTTTACAATGACCTATAACGCTAGAAGCCCGACGGGCGCTCCGGCCGGTGACTGCTGCATTATGGGACAATAATATCACCTACAAATGGGGGTTCCCGTTTGCTTTGATAGCCCGGCATCGAAGTGGCTGGGTGTCCCTACGGTGGCCCGAGGAGGTACCTCAGTTCATGGAGGAACTGGGCTTGGAACCAACACCGATCCCTAATTGGATACTAGGACTGGTGAGACCACCACCGCGCCCTCAAAGAGCACCTAGACGACGAGACACAAGATCCCCGCCGGACAACCCATCCCGGCGACGTAGGAACCCGACCTCCCCGGAAGAATAAGAACAACCATCTGCCCACGATGACAGCTACCGTTTTAATGAGTCGGAAACCCAAGCCCACACTTGAAACCCATTGAGCCCATGCCTCATCTACCACCCTGGTAGAATGAACCGCCCCGACATGGCATCAGAGCTGAGGGAATACCACTGGTGACTGAGCTGAGCAAAGGCCGTGAGCAGGACACCCCCAGGTACCGGGCCTACCCCAGACGGGTTTTGGGAGGGGGGGAGAAGGGACTGTGGGAACGCATTGTGAGGTTTATACATCTGGCGGGCCGCGGCCTTCCCGTCCGCTTATCTTTTGTTCCCTAAAACCAGCATAACTATCTCTCTTAGGGGCCCATTCGCATAGCTCCCTTTGGGATGGGGGAAACGGGGGAGGTTCTGTGAATTTGCTATAATAACACTGGGACCCTTACTCGGGGAGTAAAATGGTCAATCACTGTGATGCGGACATCCCCATTACTTGAACTGTGGGAAAACGCCCTGTTAGACCCGAAATGCACAATGCAATGTAGAGAATATCATCTGCCTGAGGCTGCTGCGGGGGGAGGCTGGGAAATGTGTACCTTAAACATACATGGGAGGGAGATAGATCACAATGTTTATTTGTACGTATAAAACCACAAACGGGGACCTCAATGCTGTACATCCACACCCTAGCATATTCACGCACATGGAATACGAATGAAACCTATTGAACACACAGTTCCTAGACTGAGAGTTCAGACACAAAGCTGAGGAGGTTATGCACTGCATGAGAAGGGGGGCACGAGCGGGGGGTAGAAAGTCACGCCCACTCCCGCATACAAGTGCATATAGGGACGCTGAGGGGTGACACCACACATAGGACGCATACGCATGACCGCCATAACAGACTCCCCCCGGGGGTGAATGAGCATACTCCCAAGGTTGACAACTCCTCACTGACACCACATACACACTGGAGGCCACGGGTGATGTACTGAGGAGCACCCACTAACACGTAATAAACGGGAGAGGGTGTCCTACAGGCCGAGATAACTGAATCTGCCCAAATCTGGAAAAACACGAAGCGAGATGTGACGCGGACGGGGGGGAGTGCGGGACTACTTGTGGAAAGGGGGGGACTGCTGACAAGAGACCCTGACGATAAACAAACTTGGAAGTATTAGCCAACCACAAGCTAAGCCTTGGTACATAGATAAGGGTGGAGACCGGGACAAAAGCAGATAAACACTGGGCAGACGGTAGCTGTCAAAAGGGCGGGGTGGGGGAGAGAAATATGGGGCTAAGAGAAAATGTTGATGTTAACTATGTTTTTGTTTGAAGACGATTGCAAATACCACTTGACAACCTTGTATGGGGGGGATTAGGTGGAACGGACAAACCTGGAAAACCAATTCGTGCTAAGCGTATTACATCTGGGCCGTGGGTACCGTCGCCTCCTGGACTGGTTCCCGGAGCGACTCCCCGCTGGCACCAGCTGTTGCACGAGACCCCCTTCACATAAAGAAGGGGTCTAGACACGGGACCCACCCGGTATCTGAGAGGACGCCTAGCTCTCAGGCGCGCTCCTCCTTTTAACACACACACACTAAACACACTCGACCTCCGGACCCACAGGTCCCCACCTTTCTCCTCATAACCTCCGATACTGCCTGCCTCAATCTACCTTCTTTTCCCTATCCTACTCACTCTGGTCTGCGACGAGGGCACGTACCCCTATTGGGGGCTTGGAGGGGCCAGGAGACCCCTAGACACCGAGACAACCTTAAGGGCCCACTCTGGCATTGCAGACAAAATGGCCTATAAAAAAAAATGGCCTCTGACTGTCCTCACCTTGAATTGCAGGGGCCTCAACCTACCTGATCGCAGGACACACCTGCTGAGAGAATTGAAGAAGAAACACACCGCAATAGCCATGTTCCAGGAAACCCACTTCAAGGAAGGCGCAGCACCCCAACTACGAAGCAAACATTACCCAAGCAATTACTTCTGCAACCATCCATCGGCCGTAAATCTGGAGTGGCTATAGTGATAGCGGCTGAACTCGAATTTCGGGAGCTTGATCAGATGCGGGACCCACAGGGGCGATACCTCTTTGCATAGCGGATAGAGTGTACACGCTGGCGACCGTATATGCTCCTAATCGAAGACAAATCCCCTTCCTACGGAGAACACTAGAAACCCTGGAGGAATTCACAGATGGGATCCTGCTGATGGGAGGAGACCTCAATGCCGCCCTGGACCCGATGCTCGACTCATCCACAGGTCACAGCTGTCTCTCACAACGCCACATACGATCCATCTGACAAGCACTGGGGGCACTGGGCTTGATGGACTGCTGGAGAACACTCCACCCATCACTCAAGGACTATACACACTATTCAGCAATCCATAATCGCTATTCCCGCATAGACTACCTTTTTATCAAACAGGAGGGACTCTCACACCTGCTAAACGCCACCATTGAAGCTGCCACCTGGTCAGACCATAGCTCGGTCAGGATAGAAATGGAATCCCCCATGTTTAGTCCTACTGCATGGACCTGGAGACTCAACGAGGTGCTGCTGTTGGACCCTGACACCAAGGAACAAATAACTCAAGACCTAGACCTCTACTTCAGGGAAAACTACACACCGGAGACCTCCCAGATAAAAGTGTGGGAGGCTCATAAGAGTGTCATCCGCGGCACGCTGATCCGTATAGCATCACAGAAACGGAAGGCAAATATGCTTGAGATGGCCGACCTATACAAGTCCATATCGACCCTGGAGCGTCAGCATAAACGAACCCAACTAAATGAAACATACGGCGAATTGATGGAACAAAGGAGAAAACTGAAAGATCTCATTGAGACGACATCTCAGCTCATTGCAAAGTACAAAGGGTTTCTACTATGCCCATGCCAATAAGGGAGGCAAACATCTGGCCAGACTACTGAAAGGAAATGTACCCCGCACGCAAATACGAAAACTGCGCCTTCCATCGGGGGTCATGTCCCCCTTCCCACAGGAGATAGCGGAGGAATTCAGGAAATACTATCAGACCCTATATAATATATATCCATCGACAGAAACAGGCACTGGTGCACAACTACTTGTTAACACGATTACGACTGCGATCAATCAAGAATCAGCTACAATACTGGATTCGCCGTTTTGCACAGAAGAATTGGCCTCGGCCCTGAAAATCACCAAAACCGGTAAAGCACCGGGACTGGATGGCTTCTCCACCGGATATCATAAAAACTTCTCCGGATTGCTGCTACCTTGGCTGACCAAAGCGATCAACGCCATAGCTGACGGGGGGAACTTTGGACCGGAATCCCTGGCTGCGACCATAACGGTTTTGCTCAAACCAGGGAAAATCCGACGACATGCGGCAGCTACCGCCCGATCTCACTGCTGAATGTTTATACTAAATTGTTCACAAAGGTCTTGGCGACCAGACTCAAACACCTCCTCCTGGACCTGATACATGCGGATCAAACGGGTTTCATCCCTGGACAGGAGGCAAGGGACAGTACCCTAAGGCTATTCTCTATCCAACACCACGCGCAGAAGTCAGGGACTCGCCTACTATTGCTATCGACGGACGCGGAAAAAGCTTTCGACCGGGTAGATTGGTCTTACTTGCTAGCAACATTGAAACAGATGGGACTCGGACAGAAACTCCTCGCTTGTATATCTGCGTTATACAGCAAGCTGAGAGTGGCCGTAAGGGTTAATGGGGCTACAATAACTAACTTCGCAATTAACAACGGAACCAGGCAGGGATGCCCACTATCTCCACTGCTGATCGCTATGTCCCTAGAACCACTGCTACAGGCGATATGTCAAAACCTGGACATTCAGGGATACGAATGGCAGGGAGTACATCATAAGGTAGCAGCATATGCGGATGATCTCCTCTTCTTCGTTCGTAACCCCAGAACCACACTACCATGCCTCCTCTCGGAATTCAGCCGATTTGGAGAGATAGCCAGCTTCAAGCTCAATATTTCAAAGTGCGAGGTTCTGAACATCACGATCCCCATAGAGGAATACACCTCACTAGACACACAATTCGCCTTCCACTGGTGCTATGGCAAGATGAAGTACCTCGGCATCTGGATGACCACGGATCCGGGAGACATATACCGACAGAATTTCCTACCCCTGCTAAAGACCATCCAGGCGGACCTGGACAAATGTGCATGTGACTTGGCATGGGCGCATAGCGGTACTTAAAATGAACGTACTCCCAAGGATCTTGTACCTACTACAGACCATACCCTTCACTCCGCCAATGACCTTCTTCTCAACCCTGAAAACAGCAGCCATCAAATTTGTATGGCGAGGCGAACGCTCCAGAATACGGCATGATATTCTCTGCTGACCCAGACACTACAGAGGATTAGCAATGCCAGACTTAAAAAAATATCACCAAGCTACGGTCATACATCGCATCTTGGACTGGCATACGGACCCTGCGCGGAAGCGGTGGGTGATGCTGGATAGGGGTTGCATTGGCCCAACAATAGAGGCACGGATTTGGGAGGGCTCCAGAGGGACATTAAACATCAACACCAATGACGGTCTGGTCCTACAAACACTGCGAAGCTGGTGGTCAATGAGAGAATATTCCAAAGTCTCACCCATGCCCAGTCCGATGTTACCGATCACACACAATGAGGCAATAGGAGGGGGAATATCCTCTAGAGTCTGGCCCATACCGAGCACCGGGGACTACATTCCAATACGCAAGGTCTTACAGGACGGAGGATTATGAGATCTAACCTCAGCTCAAGAGGGCAGAACACAGACACCCGTTATCTTATTTAGATACATGCAATTGCAACATTACTATCGGGCCATACCCCATAAGGAACTTCTACACAGAGACCTAACGTGGTTTGAAGATCTTTGCGAGCAAGGCAATACACTGGAACACGCGATCTCGGTAATCTATCAGCACCTAGTACTGGGAGACTTGACAACCGCTAACACCTTCCGAAGACAATGGGAAGAAGAACTAGGCAAAACCCTCACAAACCCACAATGGGATAAAGCATTATTGTGGCAACATAAAAGCTCCATGAGCTCCTATTACTAGGAGATGAACTATAAATTGATCTCATTCTGGTACAGAGCACCAACATTGTTACACCAAATTTTCCCGTCGACCCCCCCAACTTGCTGGAGATGTCAAGCAGAAAGGGGCACAATAATGCACATATGGTGGGAATGCCGAGATATAGTCCCATACTGGGAGATGATCAAAGAGGCGGTGACGATTATATCTTGGGGGACATACCCGGCTGGTCCGCAGAACTTGCGTTGTTACATATCTCCCCTGTCAGGGTTTCTTTGCTGTTTTAAATAGCAACCCTTTCTGTTTCAGAGACTGAGCTTTCAGCTGTAATTACTATCAGCTCCTTCAGCATGTTGCCATGGTTACTCACCTGAAAGTAGTAATCAACCCTGCTGCTAATCAGTTCAGCCTATTTAAGCAGCAAATCCCAGAACCTCCTTGCCCTTGCGTGGTTTCCTGTTTCTTTTCCGGGAAGGGAACAAGACACGCAGAGATGTGGCTACCCTGGTTTGTATACACTGCTCGATACTCGCGTGGGGGGAGGTCTCCCGGTCCCGGAGCTGGAGAGATGGGGGAAACAGGCCCTACATAATGCGGAACATGCAGAGCACCCCCTTAATGTACCTATCCACACAACCCTTTTTCTCTTCTTACCTCTCCTAATCACCTTAGAGACCTTGGATCCGGAGGACACGGGGATAGGGGAGACAGAGAGGCTGACACACAACCCGGATTACACAATGCTCCCTGAAGGGAAGGGTAACAATCCGGGCACCACGTTATCTGCTTGGGTAGGGCCTTTTTGGTTAGGTCGGTGAGGGGCTTTGCTAGGGTGCTATACTCAGGGACGAACTTGCGGTAATACCCTGCTGTGCCTAAAAAGGCTAATACCTGGGTCTTAGTGCGGGGCTGGGGCCAATTCGCTATGGCCTCTACTTTGGCGGGTTCGGGGCGCTGCTTACCAGATCCTACCCTATGCCCTAAGTACTGGACCTCTACCATGCCCACATGGCATTTATCGGGTTTCAGGGTGAGGCCGGCTTCCTGTAACTTGCTAAATACCAAAGCCAAGTGTACCAGGTGGGATTCCCATGTGCCGCTGTAGATGGCGATGTCATCCAAGTAGGCACATGCGAAGTCCTGCATCCCTTCCAGAAGTCGGTCCACCATCCTTTGAAACGTAGCCGGGGCATTCTTCATCCCAAACGGCATAACCCTAAATTGGTATAGCCCGAATGGGGTGACGAATGCCGACTTAGGGATGGCGGCCGGGTCTAGTGGAATTTGCCAATAACCTTTACATAAGTCCAGGGTAGTCAGGAAGTGCCCGCTGGCCATGCGATCGAGCAATTCGTCGATCCGTGGCATAGGGTAGGCATCCGTAATCGTCCGGTCGTTCAGTTTCCGGTAGTCAATACAGAAGCGAGTCGTACCGTCTCGCTTCGGTACTAGCACCACCGGGGACGCCCAGGGACTATGGGAAGCCTCAATAACCCCCAACTCTAACATTTCTTGGAGTTCCTTCCACATGCTAGTTCGTACTGCTTCCGGGATACGATATGGCTGCTGCCTCAAGTGGGGCTCCCCCTGCGTCTCTACCCGGTGCACTGCGGCGGAGATGTATCCGGGTAGAGCTGAGAATAGCCCACCGTATTCCTGCAGCAGGTGCTAAGCGTCTGCCTGCTGAGTGGGATCTAGTTTTTCCCCCAACCCGACCTGTTCCAAGGTCCCGGGGTTAGCTGCTAGCAGGTCGGGTAAGGGGAGTCCCTCACTATCATCTGTGGATGGGGCACATATGGCAGCAACGTCCTCAGAGCGCTCGTGATATGGCTTCAACATGTTCACATGAAAGGCTCGTCGGATCCTTTCATCTGAACATTTGGCCACGATATAAGTGGTGTCGCTAATCTTTTCTACCACTTTGAATAGCCCCTGCCACGCTGCCTGGAGCTTGTCCTTTTTGGAAGGTCTGAGAACTAGTACCTTCTGCCCTACTTCCAGGTTCCTATCTCTTGCCCCTCGGTCATACCATTGCTTCTGGCGCTTCTGGGCCGCTTGCAGGTTCTCCCGGACTGACTCGGTTAGGGCCTGCAAGCGGTCCCGAAACTCCAGCACGTATGGCAGAACTGGGACTCCCTCCTCCCCTGTGTTGCCCTCCCAGTGCTCCCGTATGAGGTCCAGGGGTCCCCGTACTTTTCTCCCATAAAGGAGTTCGAAGGGGTAGAACCCAGTGGACGCCTGAGGCACTTCCCAGTAAGCAAACAGGAGATGCAGTAGAAACTTCTCCCATTGACTGTAGGACTCTGTGAACGCTGTGAGCATTTGTTTAAGCGTGCCGTTAAATCGTTCACAGAGACCGTTAGTCTGGGGGTGGTAGGGGGAGCTAAATAATGGTTTGACCCTGCAGCTCTGCCACAACTGTTGAGTTACAGTTGCCGTGAACTGGGTCCCTTGGTCAGAAAGTATTTCCCGGGGAAACCCTACTCGGGAGAAGATCTTAACCAGAGCCTCTGCTACCGTCTCCGCCTCAATGTTGGAGAGCGCCACAGCCTCAGGGTATCTGGTGGCATAGTCCACCACCGTGAGGATGTGGCGCTTCCCGGAGGAGCTGGGCTTGCTGAGAGGCCCTACCAGATCTACTGCCACCCTGTAGAATGGCTCCTCTATTATAGGTAGGGATCGTAACTTGGCCCTAGGGTGATCCCCCCTTTTCCCTATCCTTTGACAGGTGTCACAGGTCCTGCAGTAGGACTGCAAATCTTTGGATATCCCTGGCCAGAAGAACGTCTGGGTTAGGCGGTCCTTAGTTTTCTTGATACCCAGATGTCCTGCTAGCGGGATATCATGGCTTAGCCTTAGAAGCTCTGCCCTGTATTTCCGGGGTACTACCAGATGCCTCTTTATAACTTGCGCTGCCTCATTCCCCACTCCCCCTGTGACCCTGTACAGCAACCCCTTGTCCCATTGCAATTCCTCGTGGGCATTACCTTCCCTAGGGGTCCCTACTGCCTTCCTGTAGCCTGCTAAGGTGGGGTCTGTCTGCTGGGTTTGGCCAAAGTCTTGGGGGGTGCCCCAGAAGGGGATAGGGTTAGGGCTTGCTACGGGGATTTCAGTTCCTACCTGTGGTTCCTCGGAGTGTGTCGGTCCAGCTCGGCGAGCTTGCGCCCTGGTAGTCACTGCGCAGGCTCCAGCAGGATCGGATTGCACCAGCTGTGAAGTCAGGACCCCAACAAAACTTCCGCCGGTAGTCCAGCCATAATGCCCACTTCCATCGGCTTTGCGCCACTGCCCCATTTTAACTGTACCCGGGCTGTGGGTATCTTGTGGATGGCACCCCCGGCCACTCGTACTGCTACAGTCCTGTTGGTGCGGGCCTTGGCAGCTACAGTGTGGGGCTGTACCAAGGTAAGGGTAGCGCCAGTGTCTCATAGCGCCTCTGCTTCTTTACCGTCTATGGTGACCAACTGTCGGTGGTGGACCCGGTTGTCGACTTCGGCTTGGGCTAGATCCACCTCATGAAGCACGGCCCACTGTTCTGAGTCTGGAGTGGGCTCGTCCACAGGGGTATGCTGATAGTGGTGAGCGGCGGCCCTCGGGGTTTGTGGTGGCCGCTCCCAGCTGGTTCTGCTCCGCTGAGGGCAATGGATTTTGTAGTGCCCGGGCTGATTGCACTGGTGACATACCAGTGGGGGTCTCCGGGTAAAACCAGGCTGGGTTGTGGGGGGCACCGTGGGTGGTCTGGGGTTGGTCACAGGTCCTGGTGGTGGAGCACTGGACCTTACCAGAGGACGGTTCCCACTAGCTTCCCCTTTTCGACCCTCATGATGCTCATCTGCCAGCTTGGCTGCGGCTTCGATTGTAGCCGGCTTTCTGTCTCTGACCCAATCCCTGGTGTCTACCGGGGTGTGCTCAAAAAAATGTTCGAGTAAGAAGAGTTGTAGTACCTCTTCCAGTGTGGTGGCCAGGCAGCCTTGTATCCAGTTCTGGGCTGCCCTATACAGCCTAAAGGCCCATTCCGTGTAGGAGTCTTGGCCCCCTTTCCGCAATGCCGGAAATTTCTTTCTGTAAGTCTCTGGGGTCACGGTATACCTGGCCAGCAGAATTTCCTTTACCTTGGCATAGTCATGGATGGCTGTGTCAGGAACTGCTCTGTAGGCCTCGGCTGCTCGGCCTGTGAGCTTGCTGCTTAAAATCGCTGCCCACTGCTCCGATTCCAGACCCTCCAAAGCGCATTGACGTTCAAAATCCTGTAAATATGCGTCAATTTCCATTTCTCCGTCCGCAAAGCTTTTAAATGCAGCATAGTTAATTTTTCTCCGCTGCCCTCCATTTATAGATCCTGTTAGGGACGCGTTGTCTACTTGGTTCAAGCTTGCCTGCAGGGCACTGCGTTCTGCGTTCACTTGTGCCAGGACTTGCGTTATTGCCTCAGGTGGGGGATTTGGCCCATATAGATTTAGCCTCCACATCACCTTCTGTTGGAATTATGCTTCCTCCCGGCTGACATTCGCCATGCTGCTGGTTTGGTCACCCTCCATCAGTTCTGCTATTAGGGTAGCTTTCTTTTTGTTGCTTGCCACCTGACCTCGGGCTTCCAGTAGATCTTTTAGCGTGGTCCTTTTTAGTTTCTCGTACTGCTGGGCCATTCACCAGTTGTCTCTCTGTGTTCCATTCAATCCCGTCGCTTGCCACCAGTTGTTAAGACCTGCGGTGGTGATGGTGCTGCGGTCTCCTATTCCTTTCCCCAACTGCTGAGTATTAGTGATTATAGCTCCAGCAGGGGGTAGAGATGAATACAGCTTCCCAGACAATCCTTCCCAGTAGATAGAATATCCCTTCCCCAAACATGAGCCAAGACTTCATGAAGGGTGTAACAGAACTAAAGCTTTATTGAAACATGCTGGCTTTTATGGGGGATCCTCATGCAAGAGGACATCCCAGAACAAACAAATACATTCACCAATCACTGTACAGTATTTTACTAATACACGCCCTCCCTCTGCCTGGGAGATATTGAGATAAGTTAAGGAGTAAATCAATTATCTCCAGGCAAAGGGCACACATTTTCCCCAAAAGTTAGAACACCCCTTTCAGAGGCGGCTCTAGACTTTTTGAGGCCTTAGGCGAAAATCAAATATGAGGCCCCCCCCCCCCCGCGCGCCACGCGCGCTAAAAAGAGAAAATAAGCAGCCGATATTAAAATTAACTGTATAAATTATATATTTTAAGGCAAACATTAATAAACCTCATAATCTCACTATTCACAAACTTATTTTTGTTATTAAATTATTCTACAAAATACCTATACACAAACATTGGGTATAGATAAAAGGTTTGTGGCTGACTACTTAGTTATTCTTGTTGATGTCTCCTAAAACTGAAATAAAGTTGAAATAAAGTTCAACAGTGTATTAAAAGAACACTACAGTATCAGGAGCACAAATGTGTATTCCTGACCCTATCGTGTTTAACTATTTAGCCCCCACCCCCCCCAATGTAGTAAAAACGTACCTAATTTCTAGAGCTGCACAAGTCCGCCAGCGCCGGATCCGCCCAATTGGCTAACATAATCTAAACTGATGATCTCAGTCAATCACAATGCTTTCCCATAGGAAAGCATCGGATTGGCTGAGATCTTCAATTTTGATGTCAGTCAAGGAGTCAATACTATACTATAATACTATACTGTGATTAGAACATATTACATATTATCATAATATTATTGTTAATATTAACATATTAACAATTAATATAGGGACACTCCAGGCACCCAGACCACTTCTGCTCATTGGAGTGGTCTGGGTGCCAACTCCCACTACTCTTAACCCTGCAAGTGTAATTATTGCAGTTTTTATAAACTGCAATAATTACCTTGCAGGGTTAGCTCCACCTCTAGTGGCTGTCTACTAGACAGCCACTAGAGGTCACTTCCTCCTTCATAGCACAGATTATCTGTGCTAGAGCGTCGCTGGACATCCTCACGCTGTGTGAGGACCTCCAGCGTCGCTCATTTCCTCATAGGAAAGCATTGAAAATCTTTTTCAATGCTTTCCTATGGGGAGCGCTAATGCCGCGCATGCGCATTAGGTCTCCTCGGCCGGTGGGCGGGATTAGTCTCGCCCACCGGCCGACGGAGACAGTAGGAGGAGCGGCGCGGAGGAGGAGACAGCGACGAGGGACATCGTCACTGCCTCAGGTAAGTGACTGAAGGGGTTTTCACCCCTTCAGTAACCGGGTATTGGGGGGTGGGAGGGAGAGGGACCCTCCAGTGCCAGGAAAACCGATTGTTTTCCTGGCACTGGATTTTTCCTTTAATGATAATAATTAATATAATAATTAGGATAATATATAATTATAGTAAATAATATAATTATTATATTATTAATAATATTTAATATTGTTAAGTAATATTGTCATGATATACCACCATTATTCTGTGGAAAGATGGGGGGTACAGCTCTCCTGCTTTTTTTCTCTCTTCTGCTCTGCTCTCCTTCCCTTTTCTTTATTTTCCTTTGCTCTCCTTCCCTTCCCCTTTAATTTATTTTCCATTTGTTCTCTTTCCCTTTCCCTTCAATTTATTTTCCTTTTGCTCTCCTTCCCTTCCCCTTTAATTTATTTTATTTTGCTCTCCTTTAATTTATTTTACTTTGCTCTCCTTCCCCTCCCCTGTAATTTATTTTCTTTGTCTCTCCTTCCCCTCCCCTTTAATTTATTTTATTTTGCTCTCCTTCCCTTCCCCTCCCCTTTAATTTATTTTATTTTGCTCTCCTTTAATTGATTTTACTTTGCTCTCCTTCCCCTCCCCTTTAATTTATTTTCTTTGTCTCTCCTTCCCCTCCCCTTTAATTTATTTTATTTGTCTCTCCTTCCCCTCCCCTTTAATTTATTTTATTTTGCTCTCCTTCCCCTCCCCTTTAATTTATTTTATTTTGCTCTCCTTTAATTGATTTTACTTTGCTCTCCTTCCCCTCCCCTGTAATTTATTTTCTTTGTCTCTCCTTCCCCTCCCCTCCCCTTTAATTTATTTTATTTTGCTCTCCTTCCCTTCCCCTTTAATTTATTTTCTTTGTCTCTCCTTCCCCTCCCCTTTAATTTATTTCCTTTGTCTCTCCTTCCCTTCCCCTCCCCTTTAATTTATTTTATTTTGCTCTCCTTTAATTGATTTTACTTTGCTCTCCTTCCCCTCCCCTGTAATTTATTTTCTTTTTCTCTCCTTCCCCTCCCCTCCCCTTTAATTTATTTTATTTTGCTCTCCTTCCCCTCCCCTTTAATTTATTTTATTTTGCTCTCCTTTAATTGATTTTACTTTGCTCTCCTTCCCCTCCCCTTTAATTTATTTTCTTTGTCTCTCCTTCCCTTCCCCTTTCATTTATTTTCCTTTGCACTCCTTCCCTTCTCTTTAATGTATTTTCCTTTGCTCTCCTTACCTTTTTCTCTCTTCTCCTCTGCTCTCCTGAGTCCTTCCGTTTTCTCCGTTTTCTCTCTTCTCCTCTGCTCTCTTTTCTTCAGTAGCAGCTACTCTTCTCTCTTCTTCTTGGTACCGCAGGCGGGGGAATGCAGGGAGGGGTTACGTCGTGACGTCGCCGCGTCGTGACATCATCGACATCGCGGATTGGCCGATTACCAGGAAGTGTGCAGGAGGAGGGGAGGGGACTCACTCCTGCACGGGGAAACCCATTTGAGAGGGTTTCGTCTTTTAATAGCGCCGGCGCCGCGGCAATCTTGATGCGGCCGCCGACCGGCATTAAAGTATTTAATTTTTTTTTTATTTTTTTTACTGGGAAAGAAAGCCCTGAAGCGGCTCTCTAATTACACGGTTTAGGTGGCCGCGAGGCCCCTTCTAGCGCGAGGCCTTAGGCGGCCGCCTAAACCGCCTAATTAGAGAGCCGCCTCTGACCCCTTTCCCCACAAGGTATCCCCACAAAATACATATCCCCTGATAGCCCCGATCTGGGAGGCAAACATATCCAAATTTCACCCAGATCGGTTCAGGGGTTCTTGAAAAGTGTGGAAGTCCTGTTTTACCGACCACACACGAGGCTCCTGCCCAAAACAGTTCCACGAATTCAGCGTGTGCGGTCGGTCAATTGGGAAAAGGGTGAAAAGCGGTCAAAATACCGAATATATCCTCCTGGCTCATAGTAGCGATTGTTCCCCTGGTCTGTACGAACATAACTACCGAATGCCGCTCTTCTGGCTGTTCGGTAGATAGGAGAAGCTGGAGTTCGGTAGTTCTCAGCGGTACTTCGTGCGGTCGAGTGTCCGATTTTAGTTCCAGACACTCGACGACCAAGTCCCGCTGACTCTCCTCGTGCGAACAAGATGGCCGCCGTTTTCTTTTCCACGTGGCGTTCGGCTATACGAACAGCGGCCACCCAGGGGACACTTAATTGTCGGGGTTTTTGAACATAACAAGCCAGGAGGAGGTCGGGGTTCGGTAGTTTCCAACTGCCGAACTAATAATCCAATTTAGGCAAAAACAATGGTAGTAACACATAAAAAGGTCGGAGAAAGTCAATTTTCTTCACATTCTGACCACACACTGACACTACACCTATACTAGATTAAATAAACATGATCTAAACATGAAACATGATCTCTGTTCAGCAAAAGCTGAACAGAGATCAGCGGCAAGGGTGCCCCCATGTGACACGGACTCCGCAACTCGGACAAACGATACCGCATGTGATTGAGGGAGTCTCCCCTTTTTCTATATAGGAGGGGAGCCCTCACCATTGTCATGATCTCCCCTCCTATATAGAAAAAGGGGAGACTCCCTAAGACTAACGCCAGGGCCGCCATCAGGGATTGACAACCATAACTGCACTTGCACCGGCGCCCGCACGCTGATGGGGCCCATTGGGTGGCCCATGCACTTTGGGCCACCCGATGGGCCCCATATCTTCAGGGGCCCGGTCAGCGCTGTGGCCGTGGTATAGCGCGACCGGGCCCCTTTTTTTTTTTAAAAAAGCAGCCGCAGCACAAGTGCTGCTGGGAGGAAGTGGTCACTTCCTCCCAGCTCACTCCGCGCGGGAGGAGCACCCACCCGACAATGAAGAGGGAGAGCCAGCCGACTGCCAGTCCCATCAGCCCCAGCCAGCCACCCTCCTGCAAAGACAAGGTAAGAAACAGGAGGGTGGCTGGAAAATGAGCTGTGTGTGTGTGAATGTATGTCTGTCTGTGTGTATGTCTGTCTGTGTGTATGTATGTCTGTCTGTGTGTATGTATGCATGTCATTATGTGTGTATGAATGTCAGTGTATGTATGTCTGCATGTCATTATGAATGTGTGTATGTCTGTCTGAATGAATGTATGTCTGTATGCATGTATGTCTATCTCTATCCATGCCATTATGTGTGTATGAATGTCAGTGTATGTATGTCTGTATGTCATTATGAATGTGTGTATGTATGGATGTCAGTGTCTGTATGAATGTATGTATGTAACTATGTATGTCTGTATGTATATCTGTATGTCTATCTGTATGCATGTCATTATGTGTGTATGAATGTCAGTGTATGTATGTCTGCATGTCATTATGAATGTGTGTATGTATGTCTGTCTATCTGTCTGTATGAATGTATGTATGCCAGTATGAATGTATGTCTATATGTCATTATGAATGTGTGTATGTATGGATGTCAGTGTCTGTATGAATGTATGTATGCCAGTATGAATGTATGTCTGTATGCATGTATGTCTATCTGTATGCATGTCATTATGTGTGTATGAATGTCAGTGTATGTATGTCTGCATGTCATTATGAATGTGTGTATGTCAGTATGAATGTATGTCTGCATGTCATTATGAATGTGTGTATGTCAGTATGAATGTCTGTCTGTATGTCATTATGAATGTGTCTGTGTCTGTATGTCCTTATGCATGTGTGTCTGTATGCATGTTAGTATGTGTCTGTCACTATGTACGCCTGTGTATCTGTATATGTGTGTATGTCTCAGTATATGTGTGTCAGTATGTATGCCTATATGCGTATCAGTGTGTGTGTGTGTGTATCTGTGTCCTTTTGTATCAGTGAATGTGTTTGTGTCTGTGTGTGTATTCCTGTGGGCGGGATTTGGAGGCGTTCTCTGTGGGCGGTTTTGGAGGCGGGCCCCCAGGGGCCCAGACCCTGAGCTCAGTTAGGGGCCCCAAAATTTCTGGTGGCGGCCCTGACTAACGCAAGTGAGAAAGTAATATGGCGGATTAGTGACATAGGCGACGGACAGTTGACTCCTACTTGGCAGACAAGTGTTTAACTGAATGCTGTAAATATTGTTACAATGTTGATATCGCTATACAACCCAAAAAAAAATTATATATGTTCATGTAAAATCATCTTATGATGTTAAAATTTAATAAAAACTGATTTTAAAAAAATATATTTAGTTGGCAGTGTTCCTTCCTATTAAAACTGAAATAAAATAATGTAACAGAATATGCAAGAATTAGCCATGTTTCAGGTGGCTAAATGAATGGACCTGATACAGCAGGTTTAATGAACCGCAACCGTTCGACTGTTTTGTTCGAACATAAGCAGGGAGAGATATGTCCGAACGGCGGGAATAGCCCAAACACGACTATCCTCGCCGATTACCTAAGGTTCTGTTAATTTCATTTGGGCGAAAGGTGGTTGACTCCAGTTTGTATGAATCCCCACGAACGGAGGACGCTTGAGACTGGCGGGAATTTCGAACGGAGGCCGGAACCGGAAGTACTGGTTGCCGAGGAAACAGATGAACGGAACTCCAAGGTAAGAAGGGGGAGTAGCGATTTATATGAAATGCTAACTCCTCCGACAAATACAGGCCTGCAGCCTTTAACCCCTTACCGACTGCGGACGTATCAGGTACGTCTGGCAGAAAACAGTCCATAATGACTTTGGACGTACCTGGTACGTCTGCACCTATTTTGTGCTCTGGAAGCTCTGATAGTATAGCAGTAATGTTCTGCATGTGATGAGTGCCTTGAGGGGTCCTGGCACTCCGTGCATATAAAATAATATATATAAAAAAATAAATATAAAATAAATAAAATGATCAATATTAACTCCCCCCCCCCCCCCTTTTCTAAAGGCAGTGAATCATGGGGCTTCTGGGGGCGTCCCTAGCATGCCGCATCATAAGGGGCAGGCTGGGGTCATCCAATCACAGCTTGCCCCATTAGCAAATTCATCCCAAGTGTGTTCCCCATTTCTCTGATTAGTGTGGATCTGCCTCCCTCTCTTCACTTGTGTTTTAGTGAGAGAGGGAGAGAGATCTGTGGTTTAGCTAGAGAGATTTAGGTATTTATAGGTAGGGATTTGTAAAATCTTGAGACCCAAAGGCTCTTTTCAGAGCCATTAACCCCTGTCTTGCCAGTGATCACTATAATCACTGGCTCTTGCACAGCAGCACTTTTCTGCTGTTTGTGCCTTTTTTTTTTTAGGGGTTCATTTTTTTGTGATCTTTTTTGAGACCCAAAAGCTCTTTTCAGAATGATTAACCGCTGTCCTGCCAGTGATCACTATACAGATCACAGGCTCTTGCACAGCATCACTTATTTTGCTGTCTGTTCATTTTTTCAGGTCACTAAGTAAAGTAATTGTGATCATGGCACATGGGTCACGGAAGTCAACCCGCGCTGAGCAGTCATATGCCACCCTTGCACTAGAGTCTGACGCGTATATGTCAGACTCTGAACCTGATTTTGACCCTGCCAGGTGCTCATATACATCATCACTAGATACAGTGTCTACTGCTAGTGATGTATCTGGTGATGTTGTATCTGTGCCTGCTAGTCCCCCTGCCAGAAGGAGACGTGCTGCTCCAGCTGGCAGAACTGCTGAGGAGTGGGTAGTGCCTCATCGCCAGAGGCCAGACATCCCATCCTTTACTGCAAATCCTGGCATTAATTTTGATGTCACAGGATTTAGCCCTCAGCAGTTTATGGAGGTGTTTCTGGGCGATGATGTATTGGGGAACATTGTCGCCCAAACTAATTTATATGCCCATCAATTCCGAGCTACAAATCCGGACTCTTTTTTGGCAAAGCAGCAATGGGCCCCCATCGATGTGCCAGAATTTAAAAGATTCTGGGCATTGACTATGCTGATGGGCATCATAAAGAAGCCCTCCATCCGCTCCTACTGGAGCAGTAGCCCCATCTGCTCTACCCCCATTTACTCCCAATGTATGTCGAGGAAGAGGTATGAAATGATTCTGCATTTCATGCACTTCAGCGACAACAGCCTGTGTCCCCCTAGGGAGCATCCCCAGTTTGACAGGCTGTATAAAATCCGCCCCCTGATTACCCACTTTGCTGCCAGGTTTGCAGAGGCTTATACACCTGGAAGGAATATATGCGTGGATGAATCCCTGATGAAGTATAAGGGAAGGCTGGGATTCAAGCAGTATGTTCCTTCCAAGCGCTCTAGGTATAGTGTAAAGATGTATAAGCTCTGTGATAGCGAGACTTGGTATACTCAGGCCTTCCGGGTGTACGAGGGAAAGGATAGCCACCTTGACCCTCCAGGTTGCCCAGAACATATGGGAACCAGTGGCAAGATTGTCTGGGACCTGATACTCCCCCTGATGAACAAAGGGTACCACTTGTATACTGACAATTTTTATACAAGTGTCCCTTTGTTCAAGCTACTGTACTGTTTTGATACAGTAGCTTGCAGCACAATTAAAAAGAACAGCACAGGTTTCCCAGGACAACTTGCACGCACCCGGCTACGAAGGGGGGAGACCTCAGCTCTGCGCCAAGAGGAGCTGTTGGCAGTTAAGTACAGAGACAAGAAGGATGTGTACCTTCTTACCACCATCCACACTGAGGGTACTGTGGAGGTCCCTGTACGTGGCAGATCTGAGAGAACGAGGAAGCCAGTGTGCATCAAGGCCTATAACCGTCATATGGGTGGGGTTGATCTGGCAGATCAGCTGCTGCAGCCCTACCTAATTATACGAAAGACAAGGGCCTGGTACAAAAAGGTTGCAATCTACCTAATGCAGATTGCAACCCACAACGCTTTCTTGTTGTAAAAAAAAGCAAACCCCGGGACGCAGTTTTTACAGTTTCAGCTCCAGATCATTTCGGGGATTTTGTACCGTGATGCACCTGCTCCCCGGGCGGTGATGGGAGAGAGCAGAGTTGGGGCTACACATTTTATTTTTAAAATCCCCCCTACTGCGGCAAAGCAGAATCCCCAAAAAAGATGCAGGGTCTGTTCTAAGAGGGGGCAGAGAAAAGTGTATATGGGCAGCCTGGACTCTGCATTGGCGACTGTTTCAAACGATACCACACGCTGGCCCATTTTTTATTTATTTTATTTTTTTTTTATTTTTTTTTAATTCTTTATTTTTTCTGTGCAAAGCATAACAGGACGCTTGTTATAGCCACAACAGCTGTGACAAGCCAAATAGTAACAGTGTTAAACATCATTGTGGCGTACATTTGACGGCACATTTTTATAGTGAAATAACAATAGCATGCTTTAACATTTTAGTGATATAGACAAGCTTACGTGTAACAGGAATTTCATCTCCCTATTGATCAGTGTCAGCCGCGCTGCAGTCCATGCCTCTAAGGACATGTGCACGCAAGGGTGCTAGGCTAGTCATGTCTACAGACATTAGAATTAAGGGGTAAAACAAAGAGATGGGCCAACGTGCGGAATTTAATGCTTTGTAAACTGAGAAATAAACGTTGGTGCCTTACATGTAAGGTCAAGGAATCATGCAGAATGCAGGTAGCTTAGGCTAGTGGCCGGGAAGTTAAATGACCAAGCTGATTATAAGAGGCCATTAAAGAGTCGTAGGCTTAGGTTACAGGATTTGGTGCCACAGGATTCCCTCCCTATGAATAGGGAGCAGGCTTTATCTGTGGAATATGGCTGGGTGGGGTGCCTGATTCCGGGTCCCCGGAGTAATGGCCAGATGCAGTAAGCGGCCACTATATGTGAGGGCTCTGTAACCCCGGAGTCCGGGGGGGGGGGAGGGGATTGTGGGTCGTATCAGATCAGAGGACCTGTATGGTCGGAGCAAGCTGCGGTTTGCGTGCTCGCATTTTAGGTGAGAGCCGACCGTCGACTAGGGCCAAGCTAAAGAAAAAAAAAAAATGCACGGTTAGAGAACACAATATATACACAATTAAGTAAAAGTCCACAAAATCGGTGGAGGGCGTTGCACTGGACAGTGTAAAATAAACGGCAAGAGTGTCAATCAGGGGTAGAACCAGCTGGTACAGCCTTTAGATCTTTGTGTCGGAGGACTTTTCCCCTGTTAAGTGCTGGGTGGGTGCGTGGTGCAGCTGCCTGCAGGGACCGCCGGTTCCGACGGGGTGAAGGGCGTTATGTTGGCTACATCCCATCGGTGTGTCGTAGCCCTCTTGGCGCCTGCCGCCGGGCGGATGCCCAGGGCATGAAGAAATTGGGATGCATCCTCTGGTGTTGTTAATTTGTGGTCTCGCCCGTCCCGTGAGGCAATCAGCGTGCGGGGATAGCCCCATTTATATGGAATGTCCGCCGCCCTTAACTGCGCAGTGGTGTCTTTCAGCGTTGCCCGCCACTGTAGTGTCTGGCGGCTCAGGTCCTGGAAGAATTGTAAGGAGAGGTCTTCGAAGATATATGGGGTCTGGCCCCGAACAGCACGGAGGAATCCCTCTTTCTCTGCGCGGGATTTGAAGCCCATGATAACATCCCTTGCGGAGGCTGGGGCATTGTTAGGGCGCCCTGGTATGCGGAATAGGCAATCCAGGGTTAGTCCTTTGGCCTGTTTGGCCGGTAGGGCAGCTTGTAACAGTCTCTTCATAATGGATGGGAGTTCGTCTGCTGTCACGTTGTCAGGGATTCCCCTCACCTTAATATTTCTTTGTCGCGCCATATCTTCCAATTGTCCTACTCGGGCGCCCAGCTGAGAGCATGTGGCTGTGAGCCCATGCATTTGCTGTGTTGTGGAGGCTTGTCGAGCACTCAGGTCCTGGACCGCTTCCTCCGTGGCTCTCATGCGGCCTGTGAGCGTGCTCAGCTCCGTCCTGAGGCCCGCCAGTTCTGCCGCGAAGAAGGCCTTTAAATTAGTCACCATGCCTGTTAGATCAGCCTTAGTTGCCAAAGGTGGGTCTGATTGCTTTTGTGGAGCTGTTTGATGCTTCTTTTGGGGCATCGGGGTCGGCACATCACTCAGGTAGTCGTCTTCAGAGGCAGAGAGTGACTCTAGCCCCATGCTGTGAAGGGCGTCCGCCATTTTGGGCCTGTAGGCCTGGGTCAGAAGTTGCCCGATGTCTCGGGTATTTCCCGCGGGCAAGCCTCGGGGCTTTCGGGAGTGTTTACCCATTGTGTGCAGGGTCCTTTGTGGCTTTTTCCCGGCTTGTGGAGGTGAATATTATGTAATTCTGTGGCTGTTTGGCCTAAATTTCGTCGGAGCTCGGTTACATGCGTCCTGCCGGCTCGGCTGCTAGCTCCGCCCCCCTTTTATTTATTTTTTAACGTTTGCCGTTCAGTTTTTTTTTTTGGTGTCTTTTTTTTTTGGGGGGGGGGGGGGAGGTGGTTGTTACATTTACCCCGTGCATGGGGGGCATGGGTGTCCTTAGGAGGCCTCGCAGAAAACAACCCGGGGTGTTTTCTTGCAATAACCAACAACGGGCTCTCCTAAATCACAGTCAAAAAGCGGTGTGCGTGTGTAAAATTGAGGATTGAACAGTTACCTCCACACACGTTCTTCAACTTTTTTTATCTTTTGTCTGGCTAAAAAAAAGTTGCATAAAAGCACTCCACATGCAATACCTCGGGGTGTCTAAGTTTCAAGTATGTACCCTTTTGTGGCGATATATAAAACTGGGGTATGTGATAAGCCCCAAGCTAGAGATAGGCCTATCAGAAGACATACTCTCAATTTCAACTCAAATGGCATGTCATACAATTGTAACCGTACCTTTCCAAAATCCTGGCAGACCTATGCATGGGGGGCATGGGTGTCCTTAGGAGGCCTCGCAGAAAACAACCCGGGGTGTTTTCTTGCAATAACCAACAACGGGCTCTCCTAAATCACAGTCAAAAAGCGATGTGCGTGTGTAAAATTGAAGATTATGCTAGCGCTAGTGTACTTATAATCTTAATTTTAATAATGACAGGAGGCGAGTATTTTGCATTAACTCTCTTTACTAACTCCACATAGCAGTAAAGAAAAGGAGTGAAAACATTAACCAATCAAAAAGTAGTAGGAGGTATAGTATTCACAGTGATGAGGCTCCTCCCCCTCTTTCCAAGCGACATCAAAGACACATAAAATATTTAAAGGAACGGAAAAAGTCTTGAACATGCACCAATGGGTGACTTTCCAAAGTGCGAAGTCCTAGAAGTTAGAGGATGGTCCAAACATGCACCAACGGGTGACTTTCCCAAATACGAAGTCCTGTGAGTTGAAGGAAGGCCCAAACAAGTCCATCCTGAGCGTAAGCTGTAACGCCTTGAAGTTATGCTGGAAGAGAGCGTGAAAAAGGTTAGGAACCGGTCTGGTAACTGGTTGCAGTGATGTAATAAACCCAACACAGATTCCACTAAAAAATTTTAAAACTAGTCTAAGTATGACGGTGATTATTAAACAAAAGCTGTATCTAAACAAGGTACAAATCCGATTAAAATTAGCTGAGTAAGAAGACAGAGCAAAAGGAAGGAATATACAGAGTATAGGTATACTTACATGAGATCTCATCCTTCAGAGTATAGGTATACTTACATAGGATCTCTTTCCTCGAGGGTGTGGAGGGTGGGAAAATACTCGCCTCCTGTCATTATTAAAATTAAGATTATAAGTACACTAGCGCTAGCATAATCTTCAATTTTACCACATGACAGGAGGCTTCATATTTTGCATTTTTAACGCTGAAACAGGAGAGACGTGGTTGCCCCCGGGTTCGGGCGGAAATAGAAGGTCCGAAAGGTAGATTCTCGTGACCAATCTGCGGCTCGTAGGATGTCTGCCAGGGACGCGCCTGCGGTGAAGGCTGATGAGGCCGCCGCACCCCGGACGGAGTGGGCTCCGAAGGTCTCCTCTACGCCCGCCAGAGATAGAATCCATCTTACCCACCTGGCCAAGGTGGTGGTAGAGACTGGTACGTGTGGTCTAACGTAGGACACCAAGAGTTGGCCCGAAGGTGAGACCCGCAATCGGGATGTGACTTCCACGTACCGATGAAGGGTGGATACCACGCAGAGAAGCGGTTCTGTAGGGAAAAAAGGGTAGAAGACTGATGTGGAATCGGATTTCGTACGGCGTGAAATTTGGAAGGTAACTCCCTCTGGGGAGACCGAAAAGGCATCGATGTCGAATGCTCGTACTTCCGAGACTCTGCGGAATGAGACCAAACAAAGTAGAAGTGTCAGTTTAGCTGATAGCTGTCGGAGCGAGAGTCTGTTGTTGTCCGGCCAGTCCCTAATGAATTGTAGAACGATCTCGACGTCCCATAGTCGGGAATATTTAGGTCTTGGAGGCCTCTGTAGCCTGATGCCCCTGAGAAGACGGCATACCAGTGGGTCTTTTCCAACGGGGATCCCCTGGGTCGGAACGTGGGCTGCCGAGATTGCGGAACGTATGACGTTGAGGGATCGATAAGATCGGCCCGTGGAGAAGAGGTGCGAGAGGAAATTCAAGATGGCTGTTATAGGTGCCGTAAAGGGATCGAAATTCCGTTCACTGCACCAAGTAGACCAGGAGTTCCATGCTGATAGGTAACATCGCCTGGTTCCTGGTGCCCATGAGTCCCAGAGGAGATCTCGAGACGTTTGCGATAAGTCTTCGGTTTGCCAGGCTCCCCTGAAAGTGTCCAAGCCATCAGCGTGAGACGGCCTTCCAGGATGAGCGGGTGTTGGTTCCCTTTGGGGTCCGTAAGGAGTGTCGGGTAGGACGGTATGAGGAGAGGATCCTTGTAGGCTGCTGCCAGAAGATCCGGAAACCATGGTTGACCCGGCCGTAGGGGCGAGATGAGGAGCAGGGATCTGCGTTGGGTCTTCAGGTATTGCATCGTCCTTGCCACCATGGCGAATGGGGGAAAGGCATACGCCCCCGCGGGTGGCCAAGGTTGTAGAAACGCATCTACCGCCTTGCTCCCTGGATCTGGGAGCCAGCTGAAGTACTCGTCTGTCTGCCTGTTGTTGCGTGAAGCAAAGAGGTCTAGGTGGAGGGGACCCCTCCTGGCCGAAAGACGTTGGAAGATCGCTGGGTCCAGTCTCCAGTCGCTGCTGTCCCGCCAGTGGCGTGAGAACCAGTCCGCTGTCAGGTTCGTGTCTCCCTGGAGGTATTCTGCCATCAGGGAGAGTCTCCGGGGTAGACAAAATTCGAAGATGTCCTTCGTGATTTTTGATAGGAGCCTGGATCGTGCTCCTCCCAGGCGATTGATGTAGCGGACCGCTGAGACGTTGTCCATCCGGAGGAGGATGCAGCAGTCCGTGCGGTCTTTCGCCAAGCTGCGGATCGCAAACGACCCCGCCAGGAGTTCTAGGCAGTTTATGTGGAGGTTGGTTTCTTGTGAAGTCCAAGTGCCTCCTGTCGATCCGCCCTCGCCTGTGGCGCCCCAGCCCCAAAGGCTGGCGTCTGATTCCAGAACGATGTCGGGAGAATTCCCGAAGATGGCTCGGCCATTCCAAGCCTCCATGCTGTCCAACCACCATCCGAGTTCCTCCTTGATTTCTTCCGTTACCGGAATGTTCTGGTCGTAGGAAGGGTTCTGGCGGAGGAAGGAGGCCTTGAGATGTTGCATCGCCCTGTAGTGTAGTGGGCCTGGGAAGATTGCCTGAATCGATGCGGACAGAAGGCCCACGATCCGAGCTAGATTGCGGAGGGGAATGGTGTGGCAGCGGATAACCCTGCGTAGTTCCTTCTTGATGGCTGTGATCTTCAAGATTGGGAGTCGTAAGGTGCTGGTCCTGGAGTCTATCTCGAAGCCCAGGAACTGTATCGTCTGGGTTGGGGATAGTTCCGATTTTTGGTAATTTACCACGAAGCCTAGGGACGTCAGGAGTTGAATGGTATATCGTGTGTGTTGCGTTAGACTGTACCTGTCTGAGGAGAACAGTAGCAGGTCGTCCAGGTATATAATGCACCAAATTCCTTGCGTTCGTAGTCGTGACACAACTGGTTTGAGAAGCTTGGTGAAACACCACGGTGCTGAGCTGAGGCCGAAAGGGAGGCATGTGAACTGCCAGGGTTGGTTTTGCCAAAGGAATCTGAGGAATTGACGGCAAGATGTGTGGACGGGGACCGACAGGTAGGCGTCCTTGAGGTCTAGCCTCGTAAACCAGTCCCTGTCTTGTAGAAGATCTCTCAGAAGATGGATGCCCTCCATCTTGAAGTGCCTGTACATTACAAAAGCGTTGAGTCCCTTCAAATTTATAACTGGACGGAACTCTCCAGATTTCTTCTTTACTAGGAAAATGTTGCTGAAGAAACCCTGCCCGTCGTGAGCCGGTTCTATCGCCCCTTTTGTTTGGAGCTCTCGTAGTTCGTCGTCGATCAGACGGCGGTCCTCCTGGGAGCATTGAATGGGGTGCGGAGGAGTGAGCTGGTAAGGGGGTTCTACGAAGTCGATGACGTAGCCCCGAACTGTCTGGAGGATCCATGCGTCCGTGGAGATGGTTACCCATTTCTGAAAAAAACAGAGCAATACGGCCTGCGGTATAAGGGGAAAGTGAAACAAGAGGCATGATGTTGCTTACCTGTGGGGAAGCGTGCTCTGCCACGGCTACGAGGTCCTCTGCCTCGGTCTGCTCCTCGGGTATAGGAGAAGGGTTGTCTGGAGCCCACTTCTGGGTAGAAGGGTTGTGGTCTGTGTGACCGGGGGCCAGAAGGCCAGAATCGGCTGGCTGCGCGGCCCCTGTAGCGGCCAGCCCGTCCAAAAACACCCCGACTGGGGTAACCTCTGAAGACTCGCTTCATGGATGTCTGAGCCTTATTCAGGGACGTAAAAATATTGACATGCTTGTTCAGCTCTTTTAAGAAGGGTTCCCCAAATAGTTTGCCCTGTGCCAACGGTCCCAGTTCTTTGGTGCCCAATTCCACCAGTTTTCCGTCAATACGGAGTAAAGCTGCCTTGCGCCTCTCAGAGGAGAGTGCTACGTTGGTATTGCCAACGAAACAGAAGCACCTTTGTGCCCATTCTCTGATGTCATGTGCCCATTCCTTGACCATGCTAGAGTCAAATTGATCGACTCTAGTGAAAGCATCATCTGCCAGGTATAGTATGCGGGAGAGCGGGCCGATGGCGTCCAGCAGTTTGTCTTGGACCCCGTGGAATCACTTCTCCACGCCCCGTCGGGGGTCGCGGCCACCTCGGGACATAAAGGTGTTCATCACCTGGTCAAACTCCGGGATTTGAGTTACATGGTCGGGAAGTGAGGGACGTGGGCATTCCGAGCGTAGACGGTTGCGCACCGTTTTATCCAGTGGTTTGCGAAGCCAGCAGTGCATAAATTGGGAGAGGTGGTCGGGGGGTGTCCAGTCCCCGGAGCGTGGGTGGCGGATATTGCGAGGGTCAAAAAGACGTTGCCCTGTGGGGTCTAGGATGGCCTCGTCTTCCTGGGTAGGTGCGAGGTCGTCTGGTAACTGACTGTGATCCAGGAAGGTGCCTCGTAAGAGGCCCGTATGGGAGCCGGAGTCCGAGTCCCAATTATCATCTTGCGGATCAGAGTCCGCGGCCTGCCACTCGTCCAGTACGGCCATATAATGTGTGCGTTCTTCCCCCTCATCCGAGGAGTAGTGGGCAGGTGTGGGTGGGGCTGGTCTATGGCGTTTGGGTGCTTTACCCTTGGCACGTGTATCGCCCGCTTTCTCACCTTTCCAGTGGCGTTTGGCGGGGCGTGGGTCCGCCAGTACGTGTGACTCTGAGGCCTCAGAGTCCTCGTCTTGAGGACTGTGATCCAGGAAGGTGCCTCGTAAGAGGCCCGTATGGGAGCCGGAGTCCGAGTCCCAATTATCATCTTGCGGATCAGAGTCCGCGGCCTGCCACTCGTCCAGTACGGCCATAGAATGTGTGCGTTCTTCCCCCTCATCCGAGGAGTAGTGGGCAGGTGTGGGTGGGGCTGGTCTATGGCGTTTGGGTGCTTTACCCTTGGCTGGTGTATCGCCCGCTTTCTCACCTTTCCAGTGGCGTTTGGCGGGGCGTGGGTCCGCCAGTACGTGTGACTCTGAGGCCTCAGAGTCCTCGTCTTGAGGTAGTGTGAGCCTTTTTGGGTTTGTCGGTAGATGCCGACATAACTCTGGACAGCGCTTTCTCCATAGAGGCGGAGATGGCTTCTGCAATCATGGACTTGAAGTCCGCAGGGGTTTGAGAGGCTTCCATAGTGGTTATGGTGTTGGCACAGGGTAGATGGGCTAGGGGTCAGTTGATTATAATATGCACTCAAAAGAGTAATAAAATCGGTAATAACACCCCAGCAGGGTGTGATGTAGTATAGGTACAAGTAAAAGTACCCGAAACCCCAGCAGGGTAAATTGGGTTTTTCTTGCTGGGCCGCACCCAGAAATATATGTATGTATAACTGTGAGGATGGCACGAAATCCACCTTAATGTGACATTAATATGGGGTTGGGATGCCCCTTTAACATATACATATATGTAGGTGGCACGAAATCCACCTGATGGCAGCAGTGCATTAAGGGCTTCACCCTGTTGGAATAGAAGGTGGCACAAAATCCACCCGGTCAGTAAGTAGTAATAAGAATAATAACAGTGGACTCACCACTGAGGAAGGGCCAGCAGCCTCTTTATCCTACAGGAAACGTCTGTGACCCCTGCCTGAGTAACAAATAGAGCAGCTGAAAAAGATATCGACGACTGGATGTGATCTGCAGGCCGACACTGCGGAGATCGTGGGACTCCCAAAATGGCGGCCGTGAATCTCGCGAGACGCGAGATCCAAGATGGCCACCGGGAAACCGGGAAAAAAGTTTCCCGGCGTGTCGGCGAAACAGAATGCGGCTGGTGAGCCGCGAGGGAGTGCTAGGGACAGGGTGAGCGTTACCCTGAGGGGAAAACAAGCTGGGAAGCCAGCGAAAACGAAGGGGAATGAAAACGGAGGGTCCTGAGGGGAATAAAGTCTGACATAAAACACATATACAAATAAATATAAAATAAACGTAAAATAAACGTAAAAGGAAGGGGGGGGGAACCCCCAGGATAGGAGGGAGAAGATTCCCAGAAGAAAACAGAATAAGGAAATCGAAAATTAGCAAATAACATAGAAAAATACAATCTAAATAAAGGGAAGAGCCTGAAACTCTGACCTGTCTGCTGATGGAGCAGTAAAGAAAGAGGGGGAGGAGCCTCATCACTGTGAATACTATACCTCCTACTACTTTTTGATTGGTTAATGTTTTCACTCCTTTTCTTTACTGCTATGTGGAGTTAGTAAAGAGAGTTAATGCAAAATATGAAGCCTCCTGTCATGTGGTAAAATTGAGGATTGAACAGTTACCTCCACACACGTTCTTCAACTACTGTGGGGTGTAAACTTTTCAAATATATGCACGCTCATGGCAAGAAAATACATTGGGATATCTGATAAGGCCCCCAAAAGGAAGATAGGCAAACAAGATATGTAAAATTTGAAAAACGCATATCAGACATTTTGCCTTGCACCCCCCCAGTGAACCCGACAAACGCATGCATGCGTGTTATCGCTGTACTCGGGAGATGATGCCAAGTACATATTGGGGTGTCCTTTGACAGTAACACCTAACAGGAGCTTAGAATCTATGCACAAAGTAGAATGTGTGAGTGAAAAATAACACCACAAAAACTTTGACAGAGACTGGTGGTAGAATTAGTGCATGTAAAGTGTTGAAATGCCACCATGTGAAATGCCCTAGGGTGTGTACTTTTCAAAAACATACAGTTTGACGGAGGTGAATTACATTGGCCGGCTTCAGACATGTTCCAACTGGGACATGGGTGCATGATGGCCAGCTGTGTTTTTTTTTTTTTTTTTGTTTTTTATCATATTTTACTTTTTTTATTCTAGTAAATTATATGATATGATGAAAATAATGGTATCTTTAGAATGAACATTTAATAGCGAGAAAAATGGTATATAATATGTATGGGTACAGTAAATGTGTAAGAGGCAAATTACATCTAAACACAACCACTGCAGAAATGTAAAAAGAGCCCTGGTCCTTAACGGTAATAAAATTGATAAATGGCCTGGTCACTAAGGGGTTAAACATATATATAAATTCCATATGCCTGCACTCCAGTAAGAGAAATATTTAGGGCCGGTTGCTTGTCTGCAAAAATATATCAAATTAGGAAATGATCGCACTCCAAGGACTTGTAAAAGATAAATAGTAAAACTTAACTTTTATTCAGGTTGCTTGCTGGTAAAATCTGTCGATGTTTCAGTTCAGTTCAGACTTTGAACTAAAACGTCGACAGATTTTACCAGCAAGCAACCTGAATAAAAGTTACGTTTTACTATTTATCCTTTATAAGTCCTTGGAGTGCGATTATTTCCTAATTTGATATATATATACACACACATTGTACAGCGCTACAGAATTTGCTGGTGCTATGTAAATAATAAAATAATAAAAATAATATTTTATATATATATATATATATATATATATATATATATGTATATATATATATATATATACACAATAATCAGCCACAACATTAAAACCACCAACACAGCTCGGATGTATTGAGGCACAAGATCTCTGAAAGTGTCCTGAGGAGGACACATTTACGTCTCACAAGTTGCAAAGACGAGTCTCCATGGATCAAATTTGTTGTTCCAGCACATCCCGCAGATGCTCAAGCACATTAAGATTTGGGGAATTTGGAGGCCAGGGAAACACCTTGAAATCTTTGTCATGTTCCTCAAACCATTCCTGAATGATTTTTGCAGTGTGGCAGTCTGCACTATCTTGCTGAAAGAGTCTACCTCTGTCAGGAAACACCATTACCATGAAGGGCTGTACCTGGTCTGCAACAATCTCTAGGTATGTGGTAAGTGTCAAAGTAACATGCACGTGAATGCCGGAACCCGAGGTGTCCCACCAGAACATTGCCTAGAGCATAACACTAAACCACAAACTCAGTGTTAAGGTGATATGACTCTCCACCTAAAACTACAGAGTAAGAGTACAGCGCTACAGAATAAAGAGAATAAAGAGACACTTCTCTTCAGTGCAGTATGAAGGGACGATGTTAACATAGAAGTAAAAAAAAGACACATATAGTTTAATATTGTTAAACCTTATACATAAATGTATATATTGAAATCCCAACTTACATTTATTCAGTGGCGTATTAGCCGCGAGGCAAACAAGGCATTTGCCTTGGGCGGCATTTTCCAGGGGGCGGCAAAAAACGCCGCCCCCAAATGCCCAGGGCAAATGCCTTGTTAGCCTTGCGGCTAACTGACATGCCGTCTGGGCGGGCGGGTGGTCTGCTGGGCGGCGCTGGCGGGCGGCCGGCGAGGGAGCACTTCCTCTGAGCTGTCTGCTGAGCTCCCTCGCGTGCCGCAGAGTGAGGCTGGGAGCCGGAATATGACGTCATATTCCGGCTCCGCCTCCCAGCCTCACTGTGCGGCGCGCGAGGGAGCTGAGCAGACAGCTCAGAGGAAGTGCTCCCTCGCCGGCCGCCCGCCAGTGCCGCCCAGCAGCCACTGGACCACCAGGGAGAAATAGGACCCCCATCCCCCCCCAGCATTCCCAAAGGTAAGGAGGCTGGGGGGGGGGTAAATGTGTTAAATATGTGAGTGAGTGAGTATGTGTGTATGTCTGTTAGTGTGTGTGTGTGTGTGTGTGTATGTCTGTTAGTGTGTGTGTGTGTGTGAATGTCTGTGTGTGTATGTCTGTTAGTGTGTGTGTCTGTCTGTTAGTGTGTGTCTGTCTGTCTGTTAGTATGTCTGTTAGTGTGTGTGTGAATGTCTGTTAGTGTGTCTGTGTATGTCAGTGTGTGTGTCTGTTAGTGTGTGTGTGAATGTCTGTTAGTGTGTGTGTGTGTGTGAATGTCTGTTAGTGTGTCTGTGTATGTCTGTTAGTGTGTCTGTATGTCTGCTAGTGTGTCTGTATGTCTGTTAGTGTGTCTGTGTATGTCTGTTAGTGTGTGTGTGTGTATGTCTGTTAGTGTGTGTGTGTGTGTATGTCTGTTAGTGTGTGTGTGTGTGTGTGTGTGTATGTCTGTTAGTGTGTGTCTGTTAGTGTGTGTGTGTATGTATGTCTGTTAGTGTGTGTGTATGTATGTTAGTGTGTGTGTATGTATGTCTGTTAGTGTGTGTCTGTTAGTGCGTGTGTCTGTTAGTGTGAGTGTGTGTGTACAGGCCCCAGTGATGACGTTAGAGCTGGGAGGAAGCCGTCACTTCCTCCCAGCTAACAAGGCACCCCGCGGGAGGATACCGCTGGGGAGGAGAGGAGGGAGTCAGAGTGGGAGCTCTGACTCCCATCAGCATGAGATAACCACTGGACCCAAGGGAAGTCACCCTCCTGCACCTAAAAGGTTTGTATGTGTGTGTATGTCTGTGTGTGTATGTCTGTGAGTGTCTGTATGTGTGTGTGTTTTTATATGCGTGTGTGTGTGTGTGTGTATGTCTTTATGTGTGTGTGTTTATATCTGTGTGGGTCTGTATGTGTATCTCTTTGTCTGCATGGGTATCTGTTTGTCTGTATGTCTATCTGAATGTTGTAATTAACTGTGTCTGTGTATCTGCATGTGTGTCTATATGTGTATCTGTCTGTATGTGTATCTGTTTGTCTGCAGATGTGTCTGTATGTGTATCTGTATGTCTCTGTATATCTGTATGTCTCTGTGTACTGCAATTGGATAAATACTTGCAAAAACATAACATACAGGGATATAATTTCTAATTAGTGGGGTAATAGCTGCTTGATCCAAGGAGACATCTGACTGCTATTTTGGGGTCAAGAATGAATTTTCTCCTAGTTTGTTGCAAAATTGGAAGCGCTTCAGACTAGGTTTTTTGCCATCTCTTGGATCAACAGCAAAAACATGTGTGAGGAAGGTTAAACTTGATGTACGCAAGTCTCTTTTCAGCTATGTAACTATGTAACTATGTGTATCTATGTCTGTATATATGTGTAACTGTCTGTATGTGTATCTGTCTGTATGTGTATTTGTTTTTCTGCATGTGTGTCAGTGTATACCCCTTTGTTCTGTATGTGAGTCACTGTTTATATCTTCATGAGTGTCATTCTGTGTATGTGCATCTGCATGTGTTTCTATATGTGTGTCTTTCTGTGTGTGTGTCTGTGTATCCGCATGTGTATCAGTGTATGTCTATCTGTAGAAGTGTCATTCTGTGTGTCTGTGTATTAGCATTTGTGTCCATGTATGTATCTGCATGTGTATGTGTAAAATGGAGGGGCGGAGGAAGATGAATGGGGGGCCCGTGGTTTCCAGTTACGCCTCTGCATCCACACACACAATTCCACAAGCAGCCCCCATACACAGCCCACATTCATAAGTATCATACACGATACCACAAACTACTCATGAACATATACAATATAATAGCTCATACACGCACAAATACAACAATACAAAGCAACTGCAGTATAAATAACAAAAGCAGAATATGGCAACATGCACACCTTAATTTTTAAAAATAGGACCGGCACACTACGGGACATCACAATCCTATTTCGGCACAGTGCTGCTGAAAAGGTTGCCTACCCCTGCTCTAAACAATCAGGTGTTCGTGCACTTTTCAGGTGGCAACCAGACCTTGTTCTCCAAATCTTAAGTTGTGCTCGGGTGGTGTTATATGGGACCAGAAAAATAGGAAATATAACAAGATCTAAGTGTAGCATGACAGTGTTAGTTCATATAACACATCTTCAAATTCTTGCCCACCTTTTACAGAGCCTGTAAACCTGTCTCTCAGTGTATAAACTTTGTGTCACAGTTTTGGGGGTGACACATCCCCTATAGGACTAGGAAAAGAAGATGCAACAGGGTAGAGTTAAATATAAATCTATAACTATTTATTTAACATATTTTAAAATCATTGTTAAAATATAGCAAACATAAAAAATATAATAAGTTCAAACAGCTCTCCTCAGCCGTCTGAGGGAAACAAAGAGCCCTTCGGGTATATGTTAGAGCGTCACTTCTGCTTTCCATCTTGAAGTGATATATTACCCACATTACCCATACTGCCTCCTATGTAATAGAGTCCAGCCCCTTTAGGCTGTCATATTTCGTTTGGGGGCAATAGTACATAGAGACAAAGGATAAATGGAAAAAGTGTAAAATAATATATTCAAACAGTAAAAGGAATAAAAATAAATGTAAATGTATTTAAATTAAATGTTTTGCACACACATATTTAATAATATAAAAGTTATCATATATATAATTGTTAAAAAAAAATATGAAAGGAAATAGGCAAACCAACTGTTAAGAGTTATTCTATCAGTATACTGTTGTAAAGTGCATACTCACACAGATTCTAGAGGTATGTGTGTGTGACGAAGTGCCCTTCGCCACTTGTGCCTGGAGAGGACTAATTGCCAGCCTCTTGCCTTGTGACCATGGGTTTGCCCTTTAAAAACATTACTGGGGCTTATGGACTTCTGTTGGACTGTGTATGGCCCTTGCTAAACTTTAACCCCATGGCGATTTTATTCTGTTTGTGGTATCTGAGAGCTGTTCGGATATATTGAGCGCTCAGATCCAAGCTATCTGGGGATAGGTTGAATGTGGGGGTTCTGTTCAGTATAATAGGAATTATGTATTTTTATGTGTTTTTACTGTTGTTGTGAATAGAGATATTTTCTGTATGCTGGAGATAATTGGCTTACCACACCCAAGCCATGCTTGCAGTCCGTCAAAAAGGGACTTCCATCTATCTTTTGAACCACAGGACCAAAGTGTATGATTTTTGAATATGTTTGTATACTAAGTGTGCTGATTAATAATATGTAACTATATTGAGATTGAATGTATATTTTAGGAGTTATAAGAAATGTATAAAAACTGTATTTTTCCTGCCTGTGATAATTACTTTACCCATTGTGTTCAGTAATTATATCATAGGCAGAGGGGAGGATTTTGCTGGAATGAATGGGAGTGTTTAACTGTGTTGTAATGTTTTGATTGGCTATTGTGATTGCATGTCCTGTGTACCACTAGGTCCACGTGGGTGGTAAACTTGTATATAAGCAGGAATAAACGCTCATTGGAGGCAGTTCTTTTTCACCCTCAACACGTAGCCTTGTCTCGTGATTGGAGGGGACAGCTATACTCACACTGGGGATTGCTATGCTCTGCATACTCCCTTGAGCCTTAATCACTTAGCTCTTTTAAGAGCTGTTCCTGATACGCTCTCCTGGAGGAGAGGTCTTCCCCACACGGTCATGGATGTCGGAGGTTCATACAGGGTGGAAGGAAGAGGTCTTACCCCACATGGTCCTGGAGGACAGAAGTTGATCCAGGGTAGAAGGAAGACGGCGAGACTCCGGTTAAGCTACTGCGGTTGTGGAGTCAGCGGTAGTTGTGGTGTCCGATGCGTTGCTTGTGGTCCTCGGCGCAAGCTAGGAAGCGTCCATCAATGGAAGGTACTCGGTCGGAGTACGGGGAGTTCCGTTACATTGTGTTTCATTTCAAAATCCATGATTGACATTTTTATTGCTGTTTCTACAGCTTTACTAAGTGTTACAAGAAATGGCAGAGCTCAAAATCCATATTTAGTGCATGTGGACTCAAGGTGTTTAGTGTGTCAATCCATTTCATTTCTAATTTCCCCAACTTTTCTATATTGTCCTCACCTGTCCAATTGGATGTTAACTTTTTCTATTGCCATAAAATCAAGAAAATCTGGATTGCTATTGTGTACTTGTTTAAAATGTAGCAATACATTATGTTTTTCAAAACCTTTCTTTACATTCAGGTGGAGAGTCGTATCACCTAAACACTGAGTTTGTGGTTTGGTTTTATAATACTTGTGGGTTTGTTGGAGTGCCCTTTAGAGTGTTTTACAGCAACTGAGATTTAACATAGTTCCAAGTGCTTAGCCATCACACTTTCTGTTTGTAATATATTTTTAGAGCATGACACTGCCTATCCATAGTTCATCCTACTGCCATTTGTTCCCCAGGTAAACACTCACCCAGCTGTCCACCTGACCTAAAAGAAAACATGATTCATCAGAACAGGCAACCTTTTTCCATTGCTCCATGGACCGTTCTGATGCTCATGTACCCAATGAAGGAGTTTTCAGAGGTGGAGAGAGGTCATCATGGGCCCATACACAGCCAACTGCAAAGCACTCTGTGTTCTGACACCTTTCTATCATGGCCAGTATTGAGATTTTCAGCAATTTGAGCTACAGTATTTCTTTTGTGTGATCAGACCAGATTGCTAGCCTTCCCTTCCCAAGTGCTTCAATGAGCCTTGGAACGTATGCAGGGGGGGGGGGGAGAGGTGGAGTGCATTCCCTTTAAAAAGGGTGAGCTGGGCCCAGCCATGGAGGGCTGCTCTGTGTGCTGGGCCAGCGGAGCACAATCGCCAGGTGACTGGCAGGAGGGGAGCACAACGCAGAGTGCTGCCCTCCTGCCAGTCACTTCATGTAGTGTGGCCGAGCAGATCGCAGTAAAGGAACTGCTGTATCCTCTATGTGGTCTGACAGGAAGGGCTTGCTGAGAGCAAAGAGCAGTTCTTCTCAGACCAGCTACAGGAAACAAAAGATCCTCCACCGTGGTCCTTTTGGCCATGCTACTTGGAGGACAGCAGACACGTGGGTGGGGGGGGGGACACAAAGGGGCTGTGGGGAGGGGGGAATGAGATATATGGAGGGACTGTTGGTTGGGGAATGAAACACATGAAGGGACTGAAAGGCAAATGAGACACCAGAAGGGACTAGAAGGAGAACAAGAAACATGGAGGGGCAGGGGAGAATGAAACACATGGAGTGACTGATAGCGAAAGAGGACACATAGAAGGGTGGGGAAAGAAGGAGACACACAGAATGACTCGGGAGAGACACAAAGAGGGGTATCAGGAAAATAAAGATACATACAGAGAGGCTGGGGGGAAAGAGACACGCAAAGGGTCGAGGCTGGGAAGAAAGAGACACGCAAAGGGTCTTGCGGATAGAAAGAGACACACTGAGGGATTGGGGAGAGACGGAGACACACAGAGGGGCTGGGGGTAAAAAAAAGACACACAGAGGGGCTGAGGAAGGGGAACAAGAGACACACAGAGGGGCTCTGGAGAAAAAGACATACAGAGGTGCTGGGGCGGAATACAGAAACACAGAGGGGCTGGGGAATGGAAAAAAAAACACAGAGGGCTTGGGAGAGCAGAGATACCCGGAGGAACTGGGGAAGAGGACAATGACACAGATAGGGGCTGAGAAAGGGACAGTGACATACAGAGGGGCTGGAGAAGTAGACAATGACATACACTGAGGAGAGTGGGGCAATGACACACACAGAGTAGCTGAGGAAGGGGACAAGGACACACACAGAGGAGCTGGGGAAGGGCACAATTACATGCTAAGGGCCTGGGGGGAGGTAGATGAAAAATTTCTGCAGACACCCATGACCATAATACTGGTTCACCAGATGTCCTTCCTTGCACCACTTTTGGTAGGTACTCACCACTGCATACTAGAAACACCCCACAAGACTTGCAGTTTTGGAGTCGTGCATCCATCACCATTTGGCTATTGTCAAACTCACTCAGATCTTTTCGCTTGGCGATTTTTTCCTGCTTCCAACACATGAAAGAACTGACTGTTCACTTGCTGCCTAATATATCCCACCCCTTGACAGGTGTAATTTTAATTATATAATCAATGCCATATATTATTCACTTTACCTTTTAGTGGTTTTAATGTTTTTGCTGATCAACATATATATACAGTATATACAGTGTCAGCATTAAACGGGCCTTGACTGGATCTTCCAGCAGGACAGTTATCCAAAACATACATCAAAATCAACATAAAAATGGTTTACTGACCACAAAATCAAGGTACTGCCATGGCCATCCCAGTTCCCTGATTTAAACCCTATAGAAAACCTGTTGGGGGAGCACCAGTGTCAACCTCAAAATATGAAGGACCTGAAGACATTCTTTATGGAGCAGTTGTCTTAGATCCCTTGCCATGTGTTCTCAAACCTCATCAGACATCATTGGAGAAGACTCAGAGCTTGGCAAAGGGAGATTGGACAAACTATTGACTAAAAGAGTGCCAGTAATTGTGCACACACATATATTTAACAAATATTTATTTTTTATTTTATTTTATAAACCTGTGTTGTTTGCAATTGTTTGATATCCATGAGAACAAAGTATTTTTGTGTAAATTTTAACAAATATTAAAATGAGGGATGAGGGTCCTCTTAAAAGGTAAATGAGGGATGAGGGTCCTCTTAAAATGTAAAGCTCATCTTTTTCTTAAAATTGTTGAATTTTATGAACATTTTGGATTCATCAAACTATGTTGTAGGGTTGTAGTCAATGTGTGTGGTATAAGTGCTTTGTATGTTACTAATCAACACTTACCCAGAAAATGTAACATATTTTGTGACCATATATAAATATTTTATTGAACTTTTTTTTTTTTTACTGAAATTGAAATTTTTGTAAAATAGGGAAAATGAAATTTAAAACAATGAATATATTAGTTTATAGTACACTTCTCTGGAGATATTAATTTGTTCTTTCGAACAGTTTTGGCCTTCAAGTTTTCTTGGGGTCATGTAATACACAGGGTTAAAGTTTTTTTGTCTCCCAACAGTAATCCATTATGGACTTTAAAACACAATATTTATCTTCTTACCTTACTGTTCTGTTAAGTACTTGATTCAAGCTAATAAAATTTGACTGAACTAACTGTAATTTTTTTTTACAAGAATTAGTCTAATGCGGGTGCAGCTACTTCATCCATACTATTGACAAGTATGTTTGTATTGCTATACATCCTGATACCACACTGTTCTTGACCATTTTTCCCTTGACTCAGGTTTTAACGGCTTGCAGTGATAAATACATGGAATGGGATGATGAGATGAGTATAAAAGAGTGGAATAAGATCAAAGTGTTGTTATTGGAAAATATAAAACTACTTAGAAACAAAATAATTTCTTTATTTTATTAAACTACATCTTGATGTAGTTTCAGTAAATATTTTACATTCCTGAGTTACTGATTAAACCACCCATAATTAACACTAGGAGTCAGTAGATTTCTTTGCCTTTGGCACAACTACTCCCCTCCTCCATTAGGTTCCCAACTATCATGTATACTCAGAGAGCTGAACTTTAAACAAGGTGCTTCTTCTTCTTCAGACTGTCGTTCACTTGTCTCTCTACTGCTTTGTTGATCATAGGGTAGGTACACATGAACCTGCAGTCTCTCTACAGTGTGCTGGGGTTTTTGCCGACACTGACTTGTTAATCTGTATGGCACACCACAAACCATCAATCCAAGGTTCTTCTTTGGATGGGTACTAGAACCTTCCGTCTTGGTATGATCTTGAATAACCCGCTGGAGTCTTTGTCTAGCACAATCGGTCCGAAGTTGAGGCCTGATTGGTTTACAGAGCTGTAGGTAAGTCAAAAGACCCTTAGATGCAGTGAAAACATTTCTATGTACGGTGGTTAGAGTACTAACCCCACCTTGAGAAATAGGAAGCTGTGGGCAAACTGTCCTTTCAAGATAGAATCCTGCAGAACTGGTCCTACCAAAGGGAGGAAAATTAATGCAAGTGATTAGAGTTTATATAACTGTCTCCAAGCGTTATTTCACAATTCACAAGTGTTATTTCAATGTACACTTTCACAATTGTATATCTGAAAAGTTAAAGAGACACTATAGTCACCAGAACAACTACAGCTTAATGAATTTGGTCTGGTGAGTAGAATCATTACCTTCAGGCGTTTTGCTGTAAACACTGTATTTTCAGAGGTTCCCTGCACAGCAATTTATTTATGACAATATTGATTTATGCTTATGTGGAAGCTATGCAGTCTTAGCTTTTTTTTTTTATCTTTTTTTATTAAAATTGCTAAAGTTGGTAATGACAGGGCTAGTCTTGGCAGACTCCTAAATAGTTTCTGTGACCGCCACACAGACCATGTTATCATAGTAGATCAAAATCTAAGAGAATATATTAAGAAAAAACTTGTGGAATGGAGAGCAAAATATTCCCCATATATTTGAGCGAATGTATTAATATAAATTATTACATGTAAGATGAGCCCGTAATTTAGGATGAAAAATATATTAATGTTATTGAGGCTTTTTACAATACTCTGAAGCTACTGAACCAACCTGTACTTGTTGTTAATATGAGCAACGTGTGGTAGTCTCTTCATTTTATCCTCTGCCCTGTTACTTGTTTCTCTGGTTGGTAAGGTTGGTATGTGTCTACAAGGGAACACTGTGAGAATGTGTCCAGATCTTGAGTCTTCTTCCTCAGTTAAGAGATGCTGAAATGATGGCTTTGATGTTTGTGCTCTCTTCATAGCAGCCATGTCAAGTTGTTCAATGGCAAGCCTGCTTTCCATTTCTTATTTAAGAAGGATACACTCATTAATAATTCAACTGCTGAAATATTAACCAACCCTGCCAAAGCACCTGCCTACGTTAAAGGAACAAGCCGACATTATAAATATATATAATCATTTATAAGATAATATTAGAGTGATCCTCTTCTTGTTTAGATTTTTTGCCTGCATCTCTTACCTCCAATTAAATTGAAATGAAAAGTACAACTCCAAGCAGAGGTCTTCTTATTTATATCTTCCATGTCTACAGGTGTTTGGATATCTTATTCATGAATCTTCATATTAACCCCTTCAGGACGGAGTCAATAGTACACGTCCTGATCAAAACAAAATGTAAACAAAAACTGGAATTTGCGCTATATGTCTGTTCAACCGTAATTCCCCTCTTTCATATAAGGTGCACCAACAGTCTTTTGTATTTCATTTTGTTCAGGAGAAACTGGGCTTTAATTTCCCATGAACTATTCATATATGAAACATAACTTATTATGAATAAAATAAAATAAAAAACTGTGAGAAATTAAGATTTTTTAAATAATTTGTAGTTCCGCCTGACATTTTAGCTGTAAATGTCAAAATACTATTCGCTTTTACTGAAATAAAATGCACATATTTGTATTCAGCAAAGTCTCACGAGTACAACAGTACCCCCATTAACAGATTTTACGGTGTTTTGGAAAGTTACAGGGTCAAATATAGCACATTGCATTTTTCATTTTTTTTTCACATTAAAATTTGCCAGATTAGTAATGTTACCTTTGAGACCATGTGGTAGCCCACAAATGATAATTACCCCCATGATGGCATACCATTTGCAAAAGTACACAACACAAGGTATTGCAAGTGGGGTATGTCCAGTCTTTTTAGTAGCCACTTAGTCACAAACACTGACCAAAGTTAGCGTTCATATTTGTTTTTGTGCGAAAAAAGCAAAAAACAAATATTTGCCCAGTGTCAGTGACTAAGTGGCTACTAAAAATGATTGGACATACCCCATATGCAATACCTTGGGTTGTCTACTTTGGCAAATGGTATGCATTCGTGGGTGTAATTCTTTATCCTGGGCTACCATACAGTCTCAAAGGCAACATTACCAAACTGTCATTTTAATGTGAAAAAAATGAAATGCAAGCCTTATATTTGACTCTCTAACTTTCCAAAACACCATACAACCTGTACATGCTGGGTACTGTTATACTTGGGACACTTCACTGAACACAAACATAAGTGTTTCAAAACAGTAAAACATATTACAACAATAATATAGTCAGTAAAAGTGCCGTTCGTGTGTGAAAAATGCAAAAAAGTTAACTTTTACTGAAAATATCATCGTTGTAAGACAATTTATCATTTTGAAACACTAATATTTGTGTTCAGCGAGGGGGTGCAGGGATGGTGACGTGATGCTGCACGCAGCACGCACGCCGTGTGGATGAGCTGAGCGAGGGAACCCCATGCTGACTAAGAAGGTGCCACCCGATATTTAACTTTGCTTCCCAAACGCCGGAGGAAAGAGCGGCTTGATATGCCATAAGCTGAACAACTGATACTGGAGGTCTCCTGCAGCTCGATAAACACAGCGACAGTTGTGGAGAGAAAGCATTAACCTAAGTAAAGAGTGTGGAACAAAGCTTGCTACATAGATGTTTACAACAGAACAAAAGGCAGATTCTGGGGACCGTGAGTACAAAAACTCCAAAATAAAATAATAAATAAAAACAAAAAAACGCCTATAGGTAAATACTGCTTCATAGAAGTATATACGTCTAAGTGGAAAAAAAAAAAAAGAAGAAAGTTGCCATCTGCTGTATATACTAAAAATAATTTAAAGGAGCGCAGGGGACTGTGAATTAACATTTAGGTTCAGGGCCGGACTGGCCCACCGGGATACCGGGAAATTTCCCGGTGGGCCGTCGGCACCTGGGGCCGGGGAGACATGTGGATGTCCTGCGGCCGCATGGAGAGCTTGGATGGCGGCCGCAGGGGAAGCTCTCCTTGCGGCCTCAGGGGAAGCTCTTCTGGCGGCCGCTGGGGGAGCAGGCTGTTCTGTCTCTGCTCCCCCTCCCTCGCGCGCTAGAAAGAGACCGGTGCCGGAATATGACGTCATATTCCGGCCCCGGTCTCATTAAGCTGCGCGCGAGGGAGGGGGAACAGAGACAGAACAGCCTGCTCCCCCAGCGGCCGCCAGAAGAGCTTCCCCTGCGGCCGCAAGAAGAGCTTCAGGAAGGCTGGCTGGGCTGGAAGGTGAGCACAGGAGGGGAGGGGGTGGGGGGGGAGTAACAAAGGTCACAGGAAGGGGAGGGTGGGGGGTAACAAAGGGCACAGGAGGGGAGGGGGCTAAGAGGTCACAGGAAGGGGAGGGTGGGGTAACAAAGGGCACAGGAGGGGAGGGGGCTAAGAGGTCACAGGAAGGGGAGAGGGGCCAAAAGATGAGCACAAAAGGGGCTGAAGAGGGTACAAGTCGGAAGGGGGGCTAAAGAGGGCACGGGATGGGGCTAAAGAGGGCACAGGAAGGGAGGTGGCTAAAGAGGGCACGGGAGGGGGCTAAAGAGGGCACAGGAAGGGAGGGTGCTACATAAGGGCACAGGAGGGGAAGGGGCTAAAAAGCACACAGGAGGACAGGGGGCAAAAGAGGGCACAGAAGGGGAGGGGCACCTATCAGTCTGCCCACCCACCCACACAGGTAGCAACAAGTATGCATGACAGTGGGAGTGTGTCTGTCTGTGTCACGCTGTGTGTGTTTCTGTGTCATGCTGTGTGTGTGTGTGTGTCATGCTGTGTGTGTGTCTGTGTCATGCTGTGTGTGTGTGTCTGTCTGTGTCATGTCGTGTGTGTGTCTCTGTGTCACTGTGTGTCTGTATCATGGTGTGTGTGTGTCATGGTGTGTGTATGTCTGTCATGGTGTGTGTGTGTGTCAGTCGTAGTGTCTGTGTGTGTTTGTAAAAATAGTGTTTTACTCACTTTTTTTTTTCCAATGTCATGCTGGTCTCTGCCTCTATGACTGAGATCATCAAGCTTGATGATCTCAGCCAATCCGCACTGACACAGGAAGCGCCTCTAGTGACCGTCTGAGTGTCTGTCACTAGAGGTGTCACTAGGAAGCAATGTAAACACTGCCTTTTCTCTGAAAAGTCAGTGTTTACATTCAAAAGCCTGCAGGGACAGGCTATAGACACCAGAACCACTACATTAAGCTGTGTGTGTGTGCGCCTGCTAGTGAGTTTGCTTGCTTGCATGTGTGTGTGTGTCTGCTAGTGAGTGAGCTTGTGTTTTTATGTCAATGAGCTTATGTATATTAGTGAAATTGTTTGTCTATGAGGCTGTGTATCAATGAGCTTGTGTGTGTCAGTGAGATTGTCTGTGTCTGCATGTGAGTATGCTTACTGTATAATTAAATGTTTTACTCTGAAAGGACCAATATATTATATTAGAAAAAGCAATATATATATATATATATATATATATATATGTACACACACACATATATATATATATATGTATATATATATAATTACTCAATCATCTGGGGTGGCAAGACATAGCCTTACATATTACATGCGACAATATATGGCGCAAGCGCTTATGGGGCTGGCATAGATTTTTTTTCCCAGGGCTGCTTTGTATCCCCAGTCCGGCCCTGTTTAGGTTTAAGCAAGGCGAATATTTCAAATTGCTAAACTCACTCCAGTATTGGCATCCAGAAAACCTGCAGAGCAGACACAGGAACAAAAGTCTATGTCAAAAAAAGATCAGGAAAAGAAAGACAAGCAAGACAAGAGACTTTCAATTTTTTTCACCCAAGTGGCAGATAAAAGTATTACAGAAAACTCACAGCTAATCACTGCAAATAAAGCTGCACTAACTAAAGAAAAGGGAGATATAAATAAAAGTATAGATAAAGAGAATTTAGCAGAACTACAAATGGTAACGCCTAAATATTTAAGACAGTGCCTTGTGTTACAGCTGGAACAGATAAAGCAAGAAGTGCAGGGTTATTATGCCGCTTTGAGAAAAGATCTAATGTAGACTGCACAAATAATTAAAATAAATGAACAAAAAATTGAAAATCTAGAAATTTTTAGCAGCAAACCAGTAGGATATAATTGAAAAACAACAAAGAAAGATAGGTGAATTAGAAGAAAGAATGACAAAAACAGAAGACAGAGGTAGAAGAAATAATCTAAGAATAAGGAATATTCCGGAATCCATTACTCAAGAAAATATGGAAATGTATCTCTGCAAATTTTTCAAAGCTCTAAAAATTAACATGGATGACAAAGTAGATTTCCTTGAAAGATTTCATCGAACATTTAAACCAAGAAGCCTACCTGAAGAGATACCAAGAGATACAATCATCGCATGTCATTCTTATACCTTCAGAGAGAAAATTCAAAATTTAAGGACATAAAGGTGTTTCCAGATTTGTCCTTCCAAACAAGAAAAGCAAGAAAACAGTATATGCCGGCTACAGCATGCTTAAGGGAAAACAATATAAATTACCGCAGGGGTTCCCCAACCAAACTTATAGTGACGAAAGATGGGATTACGGAACATTTTGATTCACCTGAGAAAGTTATAAATTGGTTGGAAAATAGGCTGTAGTAAATGATACAAGATGAATAAGTATATGAGTCACATGTAGGCACAATAGTATATATAGAGTAGATGCACAAAGGAAGATGGCCTATGAAATAACTGCTACACAAACAAATATGAATGTTTTAACACAGTTGAAATTTAAAGAAGAGGGTGAGAGGAGGAGTAGAGGGCTGGAAAATATTTGTAAAATGGGGCACAAATAATAGTTCATTCGCACTTAAGATAAAAGTCAGACTAAAGCATTAGAGAGGAGAAAACACTGAAGATACTGGATAGATATAAGCAACACAGAGGAATAAATCAATTAAAATTATGAAAACATTGATTGATAGAATTTAGGATATATACACAAATTATAGGACATAAATTGACGGGTAAGATGTTAAGTAATAATATTATAAGAAAATGAACAGGATTCTGGGAGAAATAAATACGTTTGGAAATAGAACAAAGACTTGCTGGCTGAGAACTGAAAGTATATTTTTCTTTTTGGGTCTGCTCTGTAAATGTTTTATACCATTTTAGTCCATTATGATATAGGGTTGGTTAAAGGGGCTAAATAAAGGCATAGGGGTATCATAGCTCAGCTTATTTTCCCCCTTTTTTTTTTAAATTCTTTATTTTTGTAGTGCAGATAAGCACAGTATGTCAAACAAGCGCCACAACAGCGTAATTCAAGTTTCTTTCTGTAACGAGTATATACCCCTACACGCAGGATCCAGCCAAACAGAAGACAGCACAGAGGAGAGATACGTCTACCGGACCTTAGAGTGGCCGGACTCGACGTAATAGGAGAAGTACAGAGTCAGGAACGATCCGAGGTCAAGGGCATAAAGAGACAGCGTAAACGAGAACTAGCCGGGGTCTGGTACACAGGAATCAGCAAGCCGGCAAACAGTACAGATAAGGATAAAGCGAAAACGAAGTCAGAATACAAAGCCAAATAAGGTCAAATACGGAGAAACACAACTGAACACAACAAGCACTAAAGGGAACTGTAGCAGAAACCACAATAGGGCAAGGAACTAAGGGAAAAAGGTAAGTATAAGTAGCCTTCAAACTAATGTGATTGGCTCCTGTCACTTCCATACCCCCAAAAGGTAAGTGTATGGGTTGATTGGCATGACAGGAGCCAATGGGAGCCTTCTTGCAATTTAGGCTCCCACTGTCTCTTTAAGAGCGCGCCCGAGACTCGCGGCGCGCTCTTAGCTGCAGGCGGGACACGTGACCGCATCTCGCGGTCACTGCCCGTCCTCCTGTTAGGAGAGTCGGATGAGCCGCGCGCGGCTCGTGCAGCCGCAGAACCGCGAGCGGCCTGAAGAGAGGACCGCGGCCGGCCCCCGGATAAGGTAAGTAACGCTACAGTACCCCCCCCTGAGGACACGCCCTCCGGGCGGGCAGGACCAAGCCTGGCAGGAAAACGCGAATGGAAAGAACGTACAAGGCGGGGAGCATGAACAGCATCCGCAGAAATCCAACTGCGCTCCTCAGGCCCATAACCCTTCCAATGTACCAAGTACTGAAGCCGACCCCTAAGGAAACGAGAGTCAATAACAGCAGACACTTCGAACTCCTCATGACCCTCCACAGAGACAGGAGGGGGAGGGGGAGGGGGAGTATGCCGGGTATAGCGGTTGCGTACGTAAGGCTTCAACAACGAGGTGTGAAATACATTAGGTATACGCAGATTCTTAGGCAGACCCAAGGCATAAGAAACGGGATTAACCTTATGTATAATGCGATAAGGACCAATGAAGCGGGGAGCCAATTTCATAGAAGGCACCCGGAGGCGAATATTCCGTGTGGAAAGCAAAACCCTGTCCCCCACAACATAGGAAGGAGCCGCTCTGCGATGCTTGTCAGCCTGAGCCTTCTGGCGGGCAGCAGAGTCCACCAAAGAACGCTGAACCTGCTCCCAAGTATTACGCAAACCAGCCAAATGCTCATCCAGAACTGGCATGCCCTGTGAGGAGAATGCAGCCGGAAGAACCACGGGATGCTGGCCATAGACAACGTAAAAAGGGCTATTGCCGGAAGAATCATGCGTGGCATTATTCCGAGCAAATTCACCCCAAGGAAGCAGGTCAGACCAATTGTCCTGATGGTGAGACACAAAACAACGGAGGTACTGCTCCAGAGACTGGTTGGCACGTTCAGCAGCTCCATTAGACTGGGGATGATAAGCGGAAGAAAATGAGAGAGAAATACCCATCTCCGAACAAAAGGCTTTCCAGAACCTGGAAATAAATTGGCTACCCCTATCGGATACCATGTAATCGAAACACTTCTCTAGCGAAGATAAGAGCCAGTTCCTTGGAAGTGGGCAACTTGCGAAGAGACACAAAGTGAGCCATTTTGGAAAACCGATCTACTATCATTAGGATGACTGTGTTACCATTCGAAGGGGGTAATTCAACAATAAAATCCATTGATAGATTAGACCAAGGTCTCTCGGGAACGGGTAACGGATGCAACAGCCCACAAGGAACTCTACGAGAGGATTTCATACATGCACAAGTAGTACAAGCACTTATATAGTCAGTAACGTCCTTACGTAGGGTATCCCACCAGAAATACCGAGAAACGGCTGACACTGTTTTGGAAATACCAGGATGTCCAGCGGTCTTAGTATCATGATACAGTGACAGAATATCCCGTCTCTCGGGAACGTCAACGAACAATTTATCATTAGGCCTCTCGCTAGGTGCCATGCTTTGTTTCGCTTGTATGGCCTGCAAGAGGGACGAGGAAATAGACAATATAGTAGTTGCTATTATCCTGTCTGGGGGAATGACAGGAGTGACATCAATCTCCTGTTTGTCAATAGTCTCGAACTGTCTGGACAGAGCGTCCGCTTTAGTGTTCCGATCACCTGGCCTATAGGTGATTATATAATTAAAATGAGACAAGAACAGTGACCACCTTGCCTGCCTTGAAGACAATCTTTTAGCTTCGCTAAGGTAGGATAGGTTCTTATGATCCGTAAATATGAGGATAGGATCCTTAGTGCCCTCTAACAAATGTCTCCATTCTTTGAGTGCTAAAATGATAGCAAGGAGTTCGCGATTACCCACATCATAATTCCTTTCTGCTTTGGACATTTGTTTAGAAAAGAAGCCACAAGGATGCAATGGCTTGTCAGGAGACTCTCTTTGGGATAAGACAGCACCTACCCCTATATCGGAAGCATCAACCTCAAGTATATATGGCAATGAGGGGACAGGATGCTGTAAAATAGGTGCAGAGGCGAACGTAGTCTTAAGAAAGTCAAAAGCCTGAAGTGCCTCGGTAGACCAGGCACGTGTATTGCCATCCTTTTTAGTCATACGAGTAATAGGTGCTACGATAGACGAAAAACCTTTGATAAAACGTCTATAATAATTAGAGAAACCCAGAAAACGTTGGATGGCTTTCAGACCTTGCGGCAGAGGCCATTCTATGGCCGCAGCGAGCTTCTGGGGATCCATCCGAAAACCCTTAGCGGAAATCAAATACCCTAAAAACTGGACCTCGGATTGGTCGAATAGACATTTTTCTAGTTTGCAATAAAGACCATTAGCAAGAAGGGTCTTCAGAACTGTCGTAACATGTCTGTGATGAGTGTGTAAGTCTGTAGAATATATTAAAATGTCATCCAAGTACACAATAACAAATGAGTGAATAAAGTCCCTTAAGACATCATTAATAAATTCTTGGAATACTGCTGGGGCATTGCAAAGTCCAAATGGCATAACGGTATACTCATAATGACCCGACCTAGTGTTAAAGGCTGTCTTCCATTCGTGGTCCTTTTTTATACGTATCAAATTGTATGCTCCTCTAAGATCTAATTTGGTGACTACCGTAGCATGTTTGAGCCTGTCAAACAATTCTGTTATTAATGGTATAGGGTAAGCATTTTTGATGGTGATTTTATTAAGACCTCTATAATCAATGCAAGGTCTTAAATCACCTTCTTTTTTTGATTCAAAGAAGAACCCCGCTCCAGCCGGAGAAGAGGATCTCCTAATAAATTCCTTGTCTAATGATTCTTTAATGTACTCCTCCATGACACGGTTTTCTTGAACCGATAGAGGGTACACCCTGCCCTTGGGAGGTATAGTGCCAGGTAACAAGTCAATAGCACAATCGTAGGGTCTGTGAGGCGGTAATTTGTCAGCCTCTCTTTTATCAAAGACAGTCTTTAAAGATAAATACTGAGAGGGTATAGCCGTAGACAAAGGAGGAACAGTAGGAACGTTAATAGAATTCACAGGCGTGACTTCAATAGTACATGACTCATGGCAGGCTTCACTCCATGATTTTATCTGCCCTGTCTCCCAGTCAAAAATGGGATTGTGGGCACGTAACCATGGATACCCTAACACCAACTGTGAAGAGGGAGAGGTGATGACCTGGAACCGAATAGTTTCATAGTGTAGAACCCCTGTGTACATGTGTAGCGGTGCAGTCTCGTGAGTAACAACTGGAGATATCAATGGTCTACCATCTATGGCCTCAACGGCCAAGGGTATCTCCTTCTCCCTGATGGGAATATTGTTTTTCTTTACAAAACTAGAGTCTATAAAATTCTCAGCTGCCCCAGAGTCAACCAGGGCGTATATATTTTCAACTATACAACTCTCTCCCATATGTAAAGAAACAGGGAGAAGCAGTCTGTTAGGAGGCAATGTAGGAGACTTAGAAATCACACCCAAGGCCAGTCCCCTATAAGGTCTTAGGTGCGAGAGTTTTCCGGGAGCAAAGGACACTCCTTTACCATATGGTCTCTCTTACCACAATATAGGCAGAGTCCCTCCCTTCTCCTATGTAATTTTTCATTATCAGAGAGTTTGGCAACCCCTAATTGCATGGGTTCCTCTTCAGATACTTTTACACTCTCCGGTGTATAAACTCTGGGGTGAATAGGTGTAACAAAACGTCTATTCCTGTTTTTGGTATAGAGCCTGTCACGAATCCTATTATCTATATCGATGAGGTAGTCAATAAGGTCCTCTAAGGCAACAGGAAGCTCCTTAGCTGCTACCTCATCCAATATAGAGTCTGATAAGCCTTCCATGAAGGCAGTAGTTAACCCATTGTTGGTCCAATCTACCTGTGAGGCAAGGGTACGAAACTGTATAGCGTAATCAGCCACAGACCTAGAACCCTGTTTAACCCTCATTAATGCTCTCGCGGAATTCTTAGACCTTTTCATAGTGTCAAAAGTTCTGCGAAAAGCTGTAAGGAAACTGTGAAAGTCATGCACCATAGGTCCATTAGCCTCCCAAATAGGGTTTGCCCATTCAAGTGCTTTGTCGGTAAGTTGGTGCATAAAGAACCCAACTTTAGACCTCTCTGTGGGAAATGAACGTGGATACATCTCAAAATGAAACTCTATTTGGTTAATGAACCCTCTGCATGTCTTAGAATCCCCTCCATACCTAGGAGGAGGCGTTAAATGGGCCGTAGCATTAGGCACCGTTGATACTTCAGGAAGCAGGGGTGTAGGAGGGTTAGGTGCGGTTGCTGGAATGGTTCTAGCTAAGAGCGTCTGGAGAGCCTGAGCTATCTGATCCATACGGTGATCCTGCTCTACAAATCTAGCCTCATGGGCAGGGCCGGACTGGCCCACCGGGATACTGGGAAATTTCCCGGTGGGCCGTCGGCAACTGGGGCCGGGGTGACCTGCGGCCGCAGGGAGAACTTGAAAGGCGGCCGCAGGGGAAGCTTTCCATGAGGCCGGGAGCAGGCTCTTCTGGGGGAGCAGGCTGTTCTGTCTCTGCTCCCCCTCCCTCGCGCGCAGCTTAATGAGACCGGAGACGGAATATGACGTCATATTCCGGCCCCGGTCTTTCTAGCGCGCGAGGGAGGGGGAGCAGCAGAGACAGAACAGCCTGCTCCCCCAGAAGAGCCTGCTCCCGGCCTCATGGAAAGCTTCCCCTGCGGCCGCCTTTCAAGTTCTTCCTGCAGCCGCCAGCACAGCTACCAGTCTGCCCACCCACAGGCAGTGGCGTACTACTTCAGTAAAATGTAAGTAGTCATTTTATGTGATGGGGCTAAATTAATTAAAGGGGGGGTGGATAATGGATTAATTAAAGAATTAAAGGGGAGGGAGGTTTAATTAAGGGGGGGTGTATTAATTAAGGGGGGGTGTATTAATTAAGGGGGGTGTATTAATTAAGGGGGGAGTGAGTATTAATTAAGGGGGTGTATTAATTAAGGAGGGTATATTAATTAAGGGGGGAGTGAGTATTAATTAAGGGGGTGTATTAATTAAGGGGGGAGTGAGTATTCATTAAGGGGGTGTATTAATTAAGGGGGTGTATTAATTAAGGGGGGAGTGAGTATTAATTAAGGGGGTGTATTAATTAAGGGGGGAGTGAGTATTAATTAAGGGGGGTGTATTAATTAAGGAGGGTGTATTAATTAAGGGGGAGTGAGTATTAATTAAGGGGGTGTATTAATTAAGGGGGGTGTGGATTAATAAGGGGGGAGTGAGTATTAATTAAGGGGGGTGTATTAATTAAGGGGGTGTATTAATTAAGGGGTGTGTTGATTAATTAAGGGGGTGTATTAATTAAGGGGGAGTGAGGATTAATTAAGGGGGGTGTATTAATTAAGGGGGGTGAGGATTTATTAAGGGGGGTGTATTAATTAAGGGGTGTGTGGATTAATTAAAGGGGGCTGTGGATTAAAGAATTAAAGGGGGAGGTTTACATAATGGGGGTGCAGGGTTTTTTTGATTAAGGGGGTTGCAGTTTTCTATTTATTAAGGGAGGATGTGCACTGCAGATTTTTGTTTTTTTGTTAAGGCGGTGTGCAGGGTTTTTATAAGGGGGTGTGCAGGTTTTTTGTTATTAAGAGGGGTTGTGCACGTTTTTGTTTTTTATTAAGGGGGTGTGCAGGGTTTTTTATTAAGGGGGTGTGCAGTATTTTTATGTGTAGGGAGTGAATGAAATTTATGCGATCGGGGTGCAGGGTTTTTATGTGTAGGGAGTGTCTGAAATTTATGTGATCGGGGTGCAGGGTTTTTATATGAAGGGCGAGACAAGGGGCTTTGTAGAAAGAGGCAGGGCAGGAGTTTTCTAGAAGGTTCTCACCAGCCCCTTTCTACAAAAGCACTGGTCTTCCCCCTTCTACAAAACTGGCGCATTTTACAAATTTTACAAGCAGTTTACAAATTTGTGCAATAAATATTATTGAAAACATTGAAAAAATATGTGGGTGTTTTCTTACATTTTTATTATGGGGGGGGGGGGGTTGCCACACTCTGGGTCCGCCCCGGGTGCCAAATGCTCTAGGTACGCCCCTGCCCACAGGTACTAAAAAATATGTATGTCAGTGGAAGTGTGTGTGTGTGTCATGCTGTGTGTGTTTGTGTCTGTCTGTCATGGTGTGTGTGTATGTGTCTGTGTCATGCTGTGTGTGTGTGTGTCTGTCTGTGTCATGCTGTGTGTGTCTGCGTCATGCTGTGTGTGTGTGTCTGCGTCATGCTGTGTGTGTGTGTCTGCGTCATGCTGTGTGTGTCTGCGTCATGCTGTGTGTGTGTGTCTGCGTCATGCTGTGTGTGTGTCTGTATCATGCTGTGTTTATGTCTGTGTCATGCTGTGTATCTGTCTGTGTCATGCTGTGTGTGTGTGTCTGTATCATGATGTGTGTCTGTCTGTGTCATGCTGTGTCTGTATCATGGTGTGTGTCTGTCATGGTGTGTGTGTATGTCTGTCATGGTGTGTGTGTGTCTGTCTGTGTCATGCTGTTTGTGTGTCTGTGTCATGCAGTGTGTGTGTGTCTGTGTCATGCTGTGTGTCTGTCTGTGTCATGCTGTGTCTGTATCATGGTGTGTGTCTGTCATGGTGTGTGTGTGTGTCTGTCATGGTGTGTGTGTGTGTGTGTCTGTCATGGTGTGTGTGTGTCTGTCTGTCATGCTGTGTGTGTGTCTGTGTCATGCGGTGTGTGTGTGTGTCTGTCTGTGTCATGCGGTGTGTGTGTGTCTGTGTCATGCTGTGTATCTGTCTGTGTCATGCAGTGTGTGTGTGTGTCTGTGTCATGCTGTGTGTCTGTCTGTGTCATGCAGTGTGTGTGTGTCTGTCTGTGTCATGCAGTGTGTGTGTGTCTGTCTGTGTCATGCTGTGTGTGTGTGTCTGTCTGTGTCATGCTGTGTGTCTGTCTGTGTCATGCTGTGTGTCTGTCTGTCTGTCATGCTGTGTGTCTGTCTGTGTCATGCTGTGTGTCTGTCTGTCTGTGTTACGCTGTGTGTGTCTGTGTTACGCTGTGTGTGTGTCTGTCTGTGTTACGCTGTGTGTGTGTGTCTGTCTGTGTCATGCTGTGTATCTGTCTGTGTCATGCAGTGTGTGTGTGTCTGTCTGTGTCATGCTGTGTGTCTGTCTGTGTCATGCAGTGTGTGTGTGTCGGTCTGTGTCATGCAGTGTGTGTGTGTCTGTCTGTGTCATGCTGTGTGTGTGTGTCTGTCTGTGTCATGCTGTGTGTCTGTCTGTGTCATGCTGTGTGTCTGTCTGTCTGTCATGCTGTGTGTCTGTCTGTCTGTGTTACGCTGTGTGTGTCTGTGTTACGCTGTGTGTGTGTCTGTCTGTGTTACGCTGTGTGTGTGTCTGTATGTGTCATGCTGTGTGTCTGTCTGTGTCACGGTGTGTCTGTATCATGGTGTGTGTCTGTCATGGTGTGTGTGTGTGTCTTTGTCTGTCATGGTGTGTGTGTGTTTGTGTGTCAGTCGTGGTGTCTGTGTGTGTTTTTAAAAGTAGTGTTTTACTCACCTTTTTTTTTTTTCCAACGAGCTTGATGATCTCAGCCAATCCGCACTGACACAGGAAGCGCCTCTAGTGACCGTCTGAGTGTCTGTCACTAGAGGTGTCACTAGGAAGCAATGTAAACACTGCCTTTTCTCTGCAAAGTCAGTGTTTACATTCAAAAGCCTGCAGGGACAGGCTATAGACACCAGAACCACTACATTAAGCTGTGTGTGTGTGCGCCTGCTAGTGAGTGAGCTTGTGTTTTTATGTCAATGAGCTTATGTATATTAGTGAAATTGTTTGTCTATGAGGCTGTGTATCAATGAGCTTGTGTGTGTCAGTGAGATTGTCTGTGTCTGCATGTGAGTATGCTTACTGTATAATTAAATGTTTTACTCTGAAAGGACCAATATATTACATTAGAAAAAGCAATATATATATATATTGCGACAATATATGGCGCTGTGACTTATGGGGCTGGCATAATTTTTTTTTCCAGTGCTGCTTTGTATCCCCAGTCCGGCCCTGCTCATGGGACGCCATCTGTTGAGCTAAATCTGCGGGGTCCATGGCCCTATCGTAATGTAACGAGTATATACCCCTACATGCAGGATCCAGCCAAACAGAAGACAGCACAGAGGAGAGATACGTCTACCGGACCTTAGAGTGGCCGGACTCGACGTAATAGGAGAAGTACAGAGTCAGGAACGATCCGAGGTCAAGGGCATAAAGAGACAGCGTAAACGAGAACTAGCTGGGGTCTGGTACACAGGAATCAGCAAGCCGGCAAACAGTACAGACAAGGATAAAGCGAAAACAAAGTCAGAATACAAAGCCAAGGTCAAATACGGAGAAACACAACTGAACACAACAAGCACTAAAGGGAACTGTAGCAGAAACCACGATAGGGCAAGGAACTAAGGGAAAAAGGTAAGTATAAGTAGCCTTCAAACTAATGTGATTGGCTCCTGTCACTTCCATACCCCCAAAAGGTAAGTGTATGGGTTGATTGGCATGACAGGAGCCAATGGGAGCCTTCTTGCAATTTAGGCTCCCACTGTCTCTTTAATAGCGCGCCCGAGACTCGCGGCGCGCTCTTAGCTGCAGGCGGGACACGTGACCGCATCTCGCGGTCACTGCCCGTCCTCCTGTTAGGAGAGTCGGATGAGCCGCGCGCGGCTCGTGCAGCTGCAGAACCGCGCGCGGCCTGAAGAGAGGACCGCGGCCGGCCCCTGGATAAGGTAAGTAACGCTACACTTTCAAGGTAGACAGTGGCATGATATTTTGCACAAATTTTTATATTAAACAGATTAACTAAACAGTTGATTCGTCCAAGTAAGATAAAATTAAGTTATGATGCTGGTCGCTCAGCTAGGTTGCCTATGCTACATGTACAGCCTGTTAAGTTTTTACTGCACCATTATTTAAGTTTTGTTTAGAGGAAGCGTTTCTACAAATATGGCATTTGAGTATTGGCACATTTTTAAGCATAGAGACAAACCAACAGTGTATCTGTGAGTCATAAACAGGCTTGGGTTGCCACAGTAGTAAGTACTAGCTAGAGAGACAATGTATATTAAGCAGTTGCATAGCAATAGTTAACAGCACGAGTTTTAGCAATATCAGAGTAGGTTCAATATAGTGAAACAATCTTTATAAGGGTGTCGGAAGCGTAAAAATCAGGAATCCTTTCTAAAGAGCTTACATGAACTGAAAGCGGTATGGACCAGAGAGGGTAGCCTAAGTACAGCTGGAGTATAGGCAGGCTATGCATGTTACCCAGAACAATCTCAATTAAATGAAATTAAGTACATTCAATTAAGGGTAGACTGCCAGTGGTTAACCAAACATAAGTAGAAATTATAGATATAGAGACAACAGTTATTAGCATCTTGTTTAGTCCTATAGTGTTTATAGGCTGCAAATGAGAAGAACGCTTTGCGGTATACCCAGCGTTGTCATTTAGAGACCGCGATGGAATGGAGGCATAGTCCGCATTTGACCTGTGTGAGATGTCTGAGACCGGATATTTAACTTTAGCGAGAGTTCGTTACAGTCCAGGTCAGAAATACCTTTGGGGCAGCGTGGCGGGCAGTTCAGCCTATGCCCAACGTTGGTAAGTCCCGTGCGGTAAGGCAGCAAGTCCCGTTAGTGTGGCTGTAGGGCCCGGTGTCTCCTTCTCGGGAGTCTGTATTTTCCCTTTTTTAAGGACTTATCCAGATGTGGATGAGATCCCATGTAGGTTTTTTTCATACATGGGCTTTGTACTCTGAGAACGGGTCTCGGGGGCAATTGAATGGATGCTCTTCTCTTAGAAGAAGATTAAGTATGTATGTGGTATTTAGTATCATGAAGGAGGTACTGAGACAAGGAGGACAATAGAGAAGAAACTGCAATTTGAATATGGTTAAAATTATATAGTTGAACACTCAGGGATTAAATTCCCCCTGTAAGCGAGCCATCCTATTATATTATATAGTTACATAGTTATGTAGCTGAAAAGAGACTTGCGTCCATCAAGTTCAGCCTTCCTCACATTTGTTTTTTGCTGTTGATCCAGAAGAATGCAAAAAAAAAGTTTGAAGCACTTCCAATTTTGCAACAAGCTAGGAAAATATTTTTTTATAAGTGAAGATATAGAAGCTAAAATTAAATATCAAGAGGTGGATGATGAAGCCAGAGTCATTATATTAATAATTGAGATTCATGCTGAAATCTACACATTAGTCAATATATATGCACCTAATAACCCTTCGAATGGATATTTTAGAAATCTGTTAGATAAAGTAGAAAGGATAAAACAAGGAAAGGAACTTGTAGCGGGAGATTTCCATTGAATTCTAGATGCAAGTTTAGATTAAAAAGAAAACTCCAAAAGAAGGAGTAATAAACAAAAATGTTATTTCTCAAGCTGCACAATTTCAAAGAATTGTTAGGAAATTTGGATTACTAGATATATGGCGTATTTTTCACCCAGGAGAGAGAGATTTTACATGCTTTTCCAGAACATATTTCTCTTACTCAAGAATAGATTTATTCTTGGGAAATTAGATTTTGGCCGATAGCATTAATAAAGTGTTGATACATGAAGTCACCTGGTCAGATCATAATGCTATAATTTTGGAACTGCTTCCAGAAAATAAAAGTGTAAAAAGAACAGCATGGCGATTAAATGATAATATCCCCCTTAAAAAAAATAAAAAAACAGAGAATATATAACAGATGACAGAAAAATATTTTGTAGAAAATGAAGGAGGGGAAGTTTCTCTCCCTTCAGTATGGAACACTTATAAATGCATTATAAGAGGATATTTAATTAAATTGGGTACAATTGAAAAAAAATAAGGGAAAATCTCTTGCTGATCTGTACATAGACTTTTATAAACTATCTAAAGAAAATAAAATCTTACCAACCAAGGAGACATGTATAAAAATATTATTAATTCAAGATAATATAAATGAATTTATTGATTGAGGAGAAAAATAGGAATTTACAATGCTTAAAGATAAATTGGTATTATAAGAGTAATAGAGCAGACAAGGTACTCACAAATAAACTGAAAAATAAAAAACAAATGAGGAAGATCTATGAAATTAGGTCGGAGAAAGAAACATGTATGTGTCCAAAAAAAATTGGTACAGCCTTTAATTATTTTTTTTTAGACAAATATATAATCTAGAAACAGATAAAAAAAAAAAACCCACTCCAAATGGAATATTTTAAAAATAAAAAAATGCTAAAAGCATCTAGAGAACAACTTAAGGCCATAAATAAACATATTACTCAAGAGCATATAAAAGCAGCAATAAATAAGCTGAAGACTAATAAAGCTCCTGGGCCAGATGGGTACACAAACAAATTCTACAAGATATTTAAAGATGTGCTATCAGAACGCCTTTCAAGGATGTTTAATGAAATTATTGCCAACCGTATTTTTCCTAAGAAGATGCTCCAAGCCAATATTGTCCCGATTTTGAAACCTGATAGAGATCCAGAGATAATTACAGCCCTATCTCCCTTCCTAATGGAGATGTTAAGATCTATGCTATGATCCTAGCAGAACATCGAAAACTGTGTATTTCTGAGTTAATACAAAATGATCAGGTTTGTTTTATCCCAGGAAGAGTGGCAGCAGGAGGCCTTAGACGAGTTTTGAATGTATGCGATGCAGCACGACGGATGGATGTTCCCCTTCTGACCCTATCACTGAATGCTGAGAAAGCCTTTGACAGGGTCGGATGGGATTTCTTGAGTAACACTTTGACAGCATATGGTCTGGTGGGTGATGTGCATGATGCAATAATTGAGCTATATATGGTACCTTCAGCTAGGACAGAAAGACCAGGAATAGATGCAGAATGGTTCCCTATAACAAATGGCACTAGACAGGGCTGTCCCCAGTCCCCCTTATTATAGGTTCTAACAATAGAACCTCTAGCTGCAGATATAAGGAGTAACAAAGAGATTGTTGGATTCAGGACGAAAAAAACTGCGGATGATGTCTTGGTTACCTTACAGAGCCCAAGGACATCTTTGCCGAAATTGATCAAGATAATAGAATATTATAGTGAATATTTAAATTATAAATTAAATATAAATAAGACCATTATAATGACAAGAAAGATCAATACCCAGGATAGGAAGTTTATTAGAACAACTTTTAATTTCACTTGGGCAAAGGAGAATATTACATTTTTGGGTATTAAAATTCCAAAAAATCCAAATAAAATAATAGAAGCAATTTTTCTTCTGCTTATAAAATTTACGAATAAAATCTTAAAAGAATGGGTTGATAAGGAGATTTCCTGGATGGGACGAATAAATACAATATGATCATATATCCTGCCCAAGTGGAATTATATTTTTAGACTGTTACCAGTACAAGTTCCCTTACACTGGTTAAAAATGATACAGTCAGCTTTTTCTAAATTCATTTGGAAAGGGAAGAAAACCAGAATAAATTAAAATATATTATCGAAGAAAAAAAAAGATGGGGGATTAGAAGCTCCGAATATAACCCCAATTTAACACCAGTTTATAAAAGTGCTGATTTCTATGAGAAATCAGCACGTTTTTTTTATATGAGAAATCCCCACTTTTATAAATTAACTAGGGAACTCCCCCCTGGCTGTCAATCAAACAGCCAGGGAGGATTCTGTCCTACTTCCGTTAGCTTCCCTGTGCTAACGAAAGTGTCAGGCACGCTCTACTTGAGCATGCCTACATCTCCCTCTCTCACATACCTCAGACCAGCTCCTCAGCTGCAGCCTTTCGAGTGTGTGCATATGGGGACCAAGTCAGAGGCTTCTTAATGAAGACATAAAAACTGCTGCTTTTGTAAGCTTTTTTAGACTACACTCCCAATGAATACATGCATAAAAATATGCATGCATGTATTGTTGGGGGTATATATACTAAACCATGGGGAGTTTCTTTTAAAGTGTGGAGTGGTCCTTTCAGCTTCACCAGGAGAGCGGCCTACACATTGGTGATAGTGAGCCCCTAACAACCATGTGTTCTCAGCTTGTCATGCCTAGGGTGTTTCTGTCAGGGGAGGGGATCTGGGTGTCATGTTTGTGCATGAAGGAGCGCAATTGTACGTGTGAGAACTGTGAAGCCGTCGGTATGTGATATTCCTCTTGCAGGGCTTGAAATGTGTAACTTTCTTTCCAGTAAGCATTTGAGATAGATGAGTAACCCCTTTATGTACCTATGGTTTGGCATTGAAAGTTGGTATGCAGTATGCGATAGTTTTAAGTGGGTAGCCAGTGATAGAGGGGTAGGACTTTCTAGGTTGTGTCTTGTCCCAGATTCGCTCAGCAAGTTTGATTTGCTCTGGCAATAGTGGGAAAAGTGGCCAAAAGCATTTGGGGAGACACATGATGGTGGGTGAGTCAAAGGACTTAATGGCCAGCTTTTCTAGCAACACCCACTGTGGTGGGTCAGCACTGAGGAAATGGGACAGGATTGATGTCAACAGAAAGACCCACTAATGTACTGAACGTTCACAGAATGGCAGGGGGAGGAATAGGGATAGATTAATGGAAATGAGAAGAGAAATAGTAAAAGCCGAAATTGCTAAATAAGCTATCCGTGGATAGCCTCCCCGTGCCTTCGAGGGCACCTAAATCCAACCCCACTAGTGAGAAATACCGAGAGAATGGAGTGTAACTGTAGAAACGGATAGTTAGCTAAGTATGATAAGTCGCATAATAATTCCCTTGATGCGCGTGTTTCACCCAACCAGGCTCGTCAGAAGGGTCTTTCTCAATCCTGTGTTTTGCCAGCAACTTTCTTAGCTCTATATCTAGTTCATATCCAAACCTCTGGCTATCGACTTGAATTTAAATTTTTACATAGAGACTGCAATACCAAGGCACACTATCCAGTATCATTATAATCGCATGGGGTAACTGTGACAGCCTTATATTGCTCTGTGTTTTACAGGAATTCATTGCCAGTCTATATATATAACGAACGTATAGCATAAATAATTGGCAACACGTATTGACGAATTGTCTCTATGTACATCTAACCCTATTGGCAAATGCGATAGCCTTATATTGCTTTGTGTTTTACTGAGACTCACTGCCATATAGCGAACAGACAGTGCTAAATATTGGCAACACGTACTTATGAATTGTTACATCTTATCACGTATGCCAAATCATTGAGCCTGCTGTTTGCAGACTTTGTATCAAGCCTCATATTGCTTGGCGTTCTACTGAGACTCACTGCCAGTCCATATATACAGCGAACAGACAGTGCTAAATATTGGCAATACGTATTGATAAATCGCTACATCTTACCACGTATGCTAATTTATTGAGCCTAGTGCTTGCAGACTTTGTATCAAGTCTCTCTGTTCACTCAGGTATTATCCTTAACATCTATATACACAGGCTTTTTCTATATCTTCCACACTTTTCGAGGCATCTTATCCTACCCCCCCCCCCCCCAATACTTTATGGTTATCATTCTCATTTGTGTGAAGCACAGACGTGTGCTCCACAGATAATTATTTGGAGTGCAACTTTAGAACTCTTGAATCTCTAGTTATCAAGCCCTTTTTCATTTAATCATTCCATTTATTTTAGTTTTTTTCCACTATATTTAGTTAGTGTGTGACAAGTTGTTCGGCAATTTTTAACAACATATATATATTTTTTCAATAAACTCTTTTTTATTTTTTGATTATTATTCCTGATTGTTACCTCTAGCCCCCATTGGTATTATAATTCATGATACCTTCTATACGTTCCCAATACCCCAATATTGGTATACTACCCATTCTTCTCTCTTCTTTATTCCACTAAGGGTTACCCCCTTCCGTTCCAGTATACCAGAGGGAGCTGTACCCAATTTGTTTTTTCGTTTATTGCAAACTTAACATCTCTCCCTGGGACATTTAACTGAAAAATCTTTGGTTGCTGTTTAGCAAAGCAGGCCTGATATATCTTCCTTCAACCACTATTCCACATTTTCGCTCACATAACCTTGACAGATCCCTGTAGCAGGCAAGGTGAACAGAAGCCAATTTCTGCACCGATTCCAATATATATATCTGTATCAACTTGGCTCACCCAGTAATAATAAAACCTCCAGGAGCATATTCCGTAGGGAGGTACGGTGGCACAGACAGGCCAATCATAGGCGCTGTAACAGTGACAGACAGATCAAATAGTCAATATTTTCCAGCAAGGTAAAGTACCAGGGTATGTAATAATATGATGGGGGCTCAACCCCAGTAATATTAGTATAGACATATTCCAGTGAAAGCAGCAGCTAGGGTACATTTATAAATCAGGGCTCACCCCTCTTTAATTGCTAGCAACCGACAAGGATTAAATGGCCGTCGCAGATCTTGTGAGGTGCAATCCAAAGTGGCCGCGGAAAAAACCAAAACAAAACACCGAAATATTCGCGGGAAATCTGTTGAATGGTCGCTTGAAATAAAGTTAACAGAGACAGAACAGTAATACAGGAAAAACTGAACTGAGGAAAAAAACGAACACAGAACAACCCAAAGGGAAGCTACTGAACGCTGAGGATGTGCGTTCGGGAGTAGAACGGTCCAAAGGGTCGACCAGGAAGGAATACAAACCACCGAATGCACATTGGTTTGAATATGCGTTTAGTAGATTAAAGGTCGAAACAGGCGATCCCATGCAAACGCCTGATAGAAAATACAAACTGCCGAGGGCACATAGATATATGCGTTTGGTCGATTGAAAAGGGGAGAATAGGCAAACGCTGACACACGTTTAAAGCGCACAAATGCAGAAGCCTGACAGGCGGGAAATCTCCACAGCGCCACATGCTCTCCCTGAAGAGAGCGTGTGGCGGCGTGAGAGTTTCTGTGGAGTGGCGAGCGTAGCCACAAGGAGAACATGGGGGTAGCCTACAGATCAGGTAAATGAGGGATGTTGAGACAGCCTACAGATCATGGAAGTGAGGCATGGGGGGCAGCCTACAGATCAGATAAGTGAGGGATGGGGGGCAGCATACAGATCAGGTTAGTGAGGCATGGGGTGGCAGCCTACAGATCAGGTAAATTAGGGATTGGGGCAGCATACAGGAAGAGTCAGCAAGGAGCAGGAAGGTAAAGTAGGAGAAGGAGCAGAAAGGGTCTGCAAGAGCAAGAAGGGACAACAAGAAGCAGGAAGGGTCAGCAAGGAGCAGGAAGGGTCTGCAAGGAGAAGGAATGGTCTGTAAGAAGCAGAAATGGGCAGGAAGGGACAGAATAAGCACAAAGGTAAAGTAGAAAAAGGAGCAGAAAGGGCAGAAAGGAGTAGAAAGGAGCAGCAAGAAGCTGAATGAGCACAGTAGGAAAAGGAGCAGAAAGGAATAAAAATGAGCAGGAAGTGTCAGCAAGGAGCAGAAAGGGACAGAAGGAGCAGGAAAGTGAAGGAGCCGAAAGAATCAGAAGGAGCACAAAGGTAAAGTAGGACAAGGAGCAGAAAGGAACAGCAAGGAGCAGAAAGGGCAACAAGGAGCAGGAAGGTAAAGCAGGAGAAGGAGAAGGAACAGAAATGAGCAGGAAGGGACAGCAAGGAGCTGGAAGGGGCAGAAGGAGCACAAAGGTAAAGTAGGAGAAGGAGCAGAAAGGGTCTGCAAGGAGCAGAAAGGGATCAGAAAGATAAAGAAGCAGAAGGGCGCCAAAGAAGCAGAAAGGTAAAGGAGCAGAGGAAGCCAAGGAGGAGGGAAGACAGTGTCAGAAGAATAAGAATACTGTGTCCATTTAGGAAGAAGAAAAGGAGATTGGAGCAAGAAGGATAATTGAAGTGATCCATCCACTTCATTCTGGACAACACATCATAAGGCTTTGGTACGTGGGCCTGGCAGGAAAACTTTAGACCTTCTCATCTCCTGAGGTAAAAAAAATCTCAATGTTAAGGTGTCTTTTATTTACTAAGTTTTGCTCAAAATCGGGTGTTTCAGCGCCCAGTTTACCCACACGTCATGTCTCCATCTTTTATGGGGTGGTACCTGGGATATATTTGATTTCATATTTCCCAATTTGGGAGATATGTTGGATCAGCTACTGCATTGACGCGTTAGTGGGTGATAGCCAAGTTTTTGCAATAAAATGTTGGGCTGCCACAAGTATATGGAATATTACGTATTCAATTGGCTTAGGGTAATTGGCTTTGAACATAAGCAGAAGCAGAGAGGTTGGGGAGTTCGGTATTGTGACTGAAGTGTGATAATAATAATTCTAACCATATTTTCCGTTTACAGAATTTTAACTTTCTTAATTAAGATTTACTATTTCTAAATTACTTAAGCTAATATATCTGGATAATTGCCTGGTATTCTATTTTTTAATTTTTTTTTAGTTTTTGTTTATTTTTGTTTATTTTTGTTGTGCAATAAAATTACAGACAGGCCTGACATACCACAATAGCAATCTCAGGCAACATGAAGCTTACATATCATGACATGGAGCACGGTCACACAAGTTTTTATAAGAAAACAACACTCTAAAAGGTAGTGCGTGAAAACCAGGAGCTGACTTGTGATAATGGCTTGATGGGGCAGTAAAAAATCACATAGTATCTGCAGAGACTTAAATATTACAAATATATAAAAAATGAAAGGAAGATATACCGGTAAGTGGATGTTAAAATTAAGTACTGTGCCTTTAAGAAATGTAGAATAAAAGCTGGAGTCATAAAAGTACAAAATACAAATCAAAAATAGAAAATAAAACTGGTAGAAATCGTGAAAGTAGCAAAATGGTAAAATATGCACATAAAAGATGGAAAAAATAATAATATAAGAATAAGAGAACTATTGAATTGGTGTGCAATGAATGAATGTACAGTGTGAGTGTCTCTATCCCTGAAAGGTGCAGGGTAAATGATACTTTCACTGATTAATATACTTTGTATCAGCAAAGATAAAAATATATAATAAAATAGCAACACAGTATATGGAACTGTTTGCTTAAAGCAATAAATGTATCGCTATAGACTGAAGTTAATTGCAGAAACTGAATCAAATATAAAAAAACAGTTTATTAAACAAAAAAATATATATATAAAAATACATAAAATAAAGATCAGGAACAGTTCATGATTACCAGTATAATGAGTATCAAATGATGGTATGAACCCTCGGATCAGCTTTTCAGCGACTTAGTGTTAGTTAGACTTCCTCTCCTCTGTGCATACATTAGGTATACCAGAACCCTACACAAGTTTTTATGATTAGTAAACATGTTCTTGCAAGATATGTCAGAAATTAGATAAGTATGAGTAACAGTTAAATCCGCAGATGTAAACTGATAAGTTAGTCAAGATAAGATAAAACTAATTTTTTTTTTTTTAATTCTTTATTTTTGCAGTGCATAGATAAATCACAACGTGCGAGTGGTACCCCGACGGCAGTCCACATGCAATTCAATAACAGTTATAACAGAAGGGTACATGGCAATACTAGCACTAATTTTATCTTAACATGATAAATCGTTCTTGTATCAAGTTGCTTATGTGTAAGTTTTATACGTGTAACGTTGCTAGTTCAATAGCGTTAACTGAATACTGGTACTACTGTCTGGTGTTACAATGGCAGTGTTAGTCTCCTAGCGCGCGTTACACTGGCTGCCGACTCACCCCGCTTGTATTCTGCTTGGTAAGTGCGTCCAGTGTTGAGGCAAAGCTTTGTGTCATTTAGTGGCTCAAGCTAGGGGCATGGTAGTGTAAGCAGGCCTAGGCTGTTGTCAATGTGCCGGCAGCATGGCTCCTGAGCTTAATTAGGTTTATCTCATTGACAGTGGGGAACATTGGTAACGAGTGCAAGACAGCTGTGCATATTAACAAAAATACATCTAGGTCAGGTAAATAAATTGAAGCTGGGACTCCCTGTCAATCATTCATCTTAGCTAGTCTGCTTTAGGCATATGCAGGCAATTGAGGATTATAAGGGTTTAGTATCTATGTTCTCAATAAATACTTGGTGCTTATTGTCCACACAGCGGTAGTTGAGAAGGGGCTCCCAGGGTGCTGGAGCGGTGTGCCCGCCGTTAGACATGAATGTGAGTGCTTCAGCCTATGCCCAATTGAGGATCATAAGGGTTTAGTATCTATGTTCTCAATAAATACTTGGTGCTTATTGTCCACACAGCGGTAGTTGAGAAAGGGCTCCTAGGGTGCTGGAGCAGTGTGCCAGCCGTTAGACATGAATGTGAGTGCTTCAGCCTATGCCCATGTTGTCTTGTTGTCTTGATGTGTCCTGTCTTTGGTGCTTCTGTGTTGGGAGCCTGCTCTTGTAGTGACCTGTAGAATGTGCAGCAGGTTGATTGCTTGGTGTGCAGCGCTGGTTATGATGAGCTGGGTCATGCTGCGCTTGATGCAGAGTTTCAGGTGAGGTGGGGTGCTTGCGTGATATGCTTGGTAGGCTATTCCGCTTATGTGTATTTGGGAGTGGGAGTATCGTGGTACCTTTTCCCGCCATGGGGATCGCAGATATCTACGTCGCCGGATGGCTGTCCTGGGAGCTTGAGGCAGGTATCTGTAGTAGCGGCGTCTCGTTGCGGGTCGGACCCATGATGCTACAGTTTTCACCGCCAGCTGGAGAGTCACTCCGCGGCTGTGCAGTGTATCCCAGAAGCTTGCGCAGATCTGGTCTAAGGCCCCCAGGAGGTATGTGGGTGGCTGGGCGCAGGTACTCTGCTCGTTAGGCCCGCGCTGAGTGGCCATTTTAGTTGTGTCTTGGTAGTTTGGTGCCCTGCTGTGTGGTCGGTTCAGCTGCCATCTGTGCCAGTCTGATTGTCCAGTGTGGACCGGGACCGGGGGGTTGGGAGATGCCAGGTCTCTTAAGGGTTCCGGTGTCAGGGAGAGCGGCCCTAATCCCAGTAGGCCGCACTTGGATTCCCGCTCTCGTAGCTCCGACAGGCTCCGGGGTGGTCTCGATCGGGTCCGTGGCACACCCCCGACGTGGGTGGTGTACCCTCGGTGGTCCTCGGGCAGATTTGCCGTCGCTTTTACCCCGGTTTCTGCCCGCCAGGCAGGAGCTCGACGCTTTACGTGTCCGCACGGCTTGGCGGTCAGGCTCCGCCCCCAGATAAAACTAAATTAATAGCATGCTTTAAAGTACTAACAGGCTTAAAGAGAGATAAAACGTGCTGAACTAAGTAACAACCTAAAGTAGTTTTAGTGCCACTGGGTACTGAGTACAGTATGAGGAGTGAGTAAAGGAAAGGACAGAAATCCCTGCTTAGGAAAGAGAGGCAGATGGTTTATGTTAAGCAGAGTCTGCACTTTCATTGCCTCGTGGATTACCCAACGCCGCAGGCAGGCAGCAATGTATACCCCAGCTCCACACGGGGCAGGATATCATCCCTCTCCGCCACACTATCCTGTGGATAATAGCCAACCACAGGGACAAGGCTCTGGAGTCCCCCTGCTACATCTGGCATGCCATGCTGAGCAAGGTAATCTGTACGGCATGGGCTGAGCTTTTAAGGCCGCCATATAAGGATTCTCCGGCGGGGTGTAGTGAACGGCTTGCTGTGGGTCTGTGTGTGAAGCTGACCCTGTTTTCCTCTCTTCACCACTGGGCTGTTGCGATTGAGTGCTGAGTGCAGGAGTTGCTTGTGCCCCGTCTTGCATGTAACTTGGCCTGGGAGCCTCTCTGGGTGTTTGGATGATGGTCTGGGCAGGACAGTTGTTGGGCCTCCTGTCCGGAGTAAGATGGAGGAATCACAGGAAAGGCCGGGTGGTTTTGCACTCGAGTCCAGAAAGCTTGGCAAATTCTATCAAATTTGGCTTCAAAGATTTCCCGCCAAGTCGAGCCCTCTGTGCTAGTATAGGTGTGCTGAGACTCCAGAGCGGCAGCCATCACAAGTGCACCAGGTGGACTCCGGTTCAGCTGGGTAGTGTTTCACCCCTATCGAGGTACAAGAGCATCCAGTGGGGATCGGGATATCCCCCACCGGTCCAGGGAGGGGTAACGGGGCTTCAAGGACTTGAACCCAGAGCTGGGAGACAGGCCGCCTCTCCCAACTACGGGACCACCAGCCTCGGTAGGCCGCAAGAGCGGGCCCAGTACTCTTCCGTCAGGACCCCCAGATCAGACGTAATACGCTGCAGATTATGGTGAGGGTGATCTCCGGTCAGTGTAGGGCCGTGTGCTGCAGGACTAAGTGGGTTATTTGCTTGTTTTCAGCGTTTTTTAGCTGGAGCTAGTGCATTACATGTCAGGCCATCTTGGGTGCCAGGCCCCGCCCCTCCTGGTATTCTATTTTTAAAGTTAAAAGTGATATAGAGTTCCTTGGTACACCTGCAGAAATGGAATCACGAATTACGACTCCTTAATGTTGGAATCACCAGCTTTTATCCAAGTATATTCTGCCTTTTAGTAAAATCAATTAATTTAAATGAATTTAATAAAACCAGTATAATTATCAGCTCTTGGTAGAATTTCAGGCTTGGAGATGTATCCCAAAAATGGTGAATGCAGGTATGAATATAGAGAATTGTGTGAAAATAGAAAAGTTTTCAGAGTTCTGAATTTTAAAGAATTTAAAAGTTAAGTGTTAGTTGGAAAAGATACAAATAATTGTGTTTGTCCAGCTTTGTCCATATGTCAGATCTTAGCCCTCAGATGTTAGGTGTGAGTCCATCCTCCAGAGTGTCTTTCTTTCCTTTATCCTTAAATTTTAAAGAAGAAGTTCTCTATATGTCACTAGTTAATAGTGACCAATAAAGTAACGTGGACGTGTCTTCCCTACAGACTGTCATCTAGATTTTGGTCAGTAGATGGCACAATTACATCACAGAAAATTCTTGTCAGGGGGTCCATTCACCTTTTTGCATAATGGGTTAACTGAATTTTGTGATGCGTTTAACGAATAGATATCATAAAGATAACCAAGATGACGTCAAAGAGCTGTCAATCTTCAAAAGGTCTTTTCTTTGGTTTTTACCAGACAGAACGTCTACTTTTGTGCCATTAAATTAGTTTCTGACACGTCCTCAACTCTTCTTCACCTCTCTATACAATGGAACTTTGTAAGATTGTTAGTTTTTTAAAAAGTAAAATTAATTACTTAGTGTTATCTGTCATTGGTAATCTTGTGTCTGGTTTTCTGTGTGTAGCACATAGTAATGTTACACATGTGATTTATGCATGTCTATTACACATATTCCACTAACGTTAGTAAATAATATGAAAGTTTCTAATTGATATTATATCCATGAATATTCTATATTATTAACTTAGTACTATTTATATATGATTAATATAATTAAAGTTAGTTATATGTGGATAGTGTGTGTATGTATGTATGTGTATATATGTGTATATATATGTGTGTGTATATATATATATATTTATATATATTTATATATATGTATATATATATATATGTCTCTGGGTTTTTGCAATCAACCCCCCTTGCTGCAGACATCATGTCTTATCACTGCCAATGTTCACATTAGCTGCATTCCTTTGCTCAGTGTGAATGAGTTGATAGAAAACAAAATGTGCCTGACTTTGTATTTCTACAAAATGGAGTCACTTCTGTTCTGATGGTGATTTACAGTATAGACTTTTAATTTCTGTCTTAACACAAAATGTCTGCCAGTATAAATATACTGACAGGGTGTGTGAAAGTGAGTGGGAATCTGGGTATGTGAAAGTGAGTGGGTATCTGGGTGTTTGAATGTGAGTATCTGGGTGTGTGAAAGTAAGTGGGTATCTGATCCTGTGAATTTAAGTAAGTATCTGGGTCTGTGAAAGTGAGTGTGCATGTCCTGCATGCATAATTGTAAGTTTGTGTCTGTGTGTGCATCTATGAGTGTGTCTATAGGTGTATATCTGTGAGTGTGTAAGTATCACTGTGAATGTATATGTGTATGAGAATATTTCTGATTGGGATTTTATTTGTGTTTGTATGTAGTTGTTATGTATATGTCTGTGAATTTATGTTCCTGTGTGACTGAAGGCAGTGTATGAATGTGTGCCCCTATCTGTGAGTGAGTGAGTGTTGTGTGACTGTTACTCTGTAAGTGTGTAGGGCAGAAGTAACTGAAAACGCTTTTAAAAGGGTGCACACAGGGAACTTGGAAGGTGTTAATTTGCCTAATTGCTATGGGAAGCTATGTCATGATGTGAATTGAGGAGAAAAGGGTACATTGTAGAGAAATATGGAATTCTAGTTTGGTAGGGTATAATTGCAAATAAATGAGGACTTCCCATTTTTGGGAGGCATCTAGTAAACTTCAGGCCTATGTGATTATTAATTATTGCTTAGGGAGGGGCTTAATTTTCATGAGGCTGCCACCAGAAACTCCTGTCATTGAGCTAAGCCCAGCCATGTAAGACCTCACACATTGGTTAAGAGCTGCAGCCATGAGCAGTCAGGGCGGCGTCATGACGTGCAGACGTGCTGAGGCGTGCTGACGCGCTGACGGCGTGATGACGGAAGAGGAGGGGCGGCCCGCCATGTAATGGTGCGCCCGGCGGGAGACGACCTCGAGAAGCACCAGGTCTCTTTCTCTCCAATATCGTATGCCATCAACTGAAAGGGGTCATCTAGAACTGCAGAAATTTGGAAATATATCGGGGGCAGTTTGACCTCTCGCAGCCTCTAATCATTAGAGGGACAGCCAGCTTCTCAACCATGCTGGATTCCAGGACTCCCGTGTCTCAGCTCTTAATGATCAGCCACGCTGAAAATTGATACGGGACAACCGGATCTTCAGAGACGCTTTACTGTGGTAATATATATCAGCCGCCGAGCTGTCTCAATCTGCTGTTTCAATCTAATCTAATCTGTAGCCGCAGAAAAAAAAAATACAAACCAGCCGCTGAGCTGTTATAATATGAGGCTGCAGTTTATTCTACTTTGGAGTTGTACCTGCTGACATAAAATACTGTCATAAAATACTGACATACAACGCTGCAGTTGTAATAATTGGAGGGAAAGGGAAAGGAGAAAAAGAACTTTTTTTTTTTTTTATATTTTTTTTTTATTTTTTTTTTTTCTTCGTTTTTCTGATGTGAATTAATACTCATTTATTATATATTTAGTCTGGTTACTTATCCCAATTGGGGGATATATTTTGTCAAAGTCAGATTATATACTTTTTTATTAAAGTCAGCCTACCTATTACTGGAGTGACTGCAATTTAGTTAATTCCATACTATGGCTGCTAAAAAGGCACAAGACTCAAAATCCTCTATGAGGAAAGAGAAAAAAGATACATCCCAGGACAAATCTCTGTCAACGTATTTCTCGCCTCAACACAAAAGTCTTAAACAGAAGATGAATGATACTGATGCTAGCTTGGAAATCCTTGACTCAGAGGCCAATAAGGAGCCTTTAACAATTACTTTCCTATGCTCTACCCTAAAGGACAATCTACAACAGATAAAAATGGAACTCGCCGCAACTGCCGCAGAAATAAAATCAGAAATAAAACAAGAAATAAATGTACTAGCGGCAAAAATAGATAAATTTGAAGATCAAATTAAAGATTTGGAATTTAATGTAAAAAATCTAGCAGAAGAATGCCAAAAGGCTCACCATAAGATCGCAGATCTGGAACTTAAAATGAATGATCTCGAAGACCGGTCCAGACGTAAAAACTTGCGCTTTAGGAATATCGCAGAAAAGGGAAGAACGGAAGACCTAAGACAAACCTTGATGGAATATTTTTCAGCTCTGGGCGTGGAGTATAACTCACACAATCAGTATATAGAAAGGTGCCATCGACTATTTAAACCTCAATCCATTCAGAACGAGGCTCCGCGAGACATCATTGTATGTTTTATCACTTATGATTTCAAAGAAAAAATTTGGAAAGCTGCAAGAGAGAATCAGTTAACCTCGGGGTGTTTCCAAAATGTAAAAGTGTTCCAGGACCTATCGTTTGAGACGAGAACAAAAAGGAAATCGTTTAGCGCAGCTACTCAAATTCTTAGACGACATGAAATAAAATACAGGTGGCTCTATCCTCTCAAAATAAGTCTGTCATACGAAGGGAAAAGAGAGCTATTCGAGTCCAATACCAAATTAATAGACTGGCTGAAAAGGAACAATTTGACTTTGTAAATAGATGATCTAAGGGTTAAGGTTGGGGTCGGAGACCAGAATATATATGCATATTTATTTTTATTTTTTTTATTTTTTTCTCTCACGGTGCCCTTCGGTCTAGGGCTTATGGGTGCAATGATTGTTATGAATTATCAATAACCTTCCCCCTCAGGGTTAATGGGTAGAAAGAGAAAGGAAAGAAGGAAGGGGGAAAAAGAAAGGAAAAAAAAAGAGAAAAAAAGAGAGAAAGTTTCTTTTTTGAAAATTTTACATTTCTACCCCTAGAAGAGCCTAATGAAATGGTCACTGAGGATAACAAGCCCTATTATAGGTTTTGAATATTGATGGGTCTATTGATAACTTGGCAAATTCATGTGTGTTAGTAAATGGTTGGTGCAGCACAGTTGAATTTAACTTAAAATGACACTACTTTAAAGGAATGCTTGATTTTTAAGATGGGTGTTAGGTTAAAAGGTAAAGAGAAAATGGAAATAGTAAAGGTGCACAAAGAAAATATAAATGACAGGGTGGAATAGGAATAAGATATTGAAGAAAGAAGGGGGAAGGAAACTGTAAATTAGGTGTATAAACGGTCAAATTAATATTAAGATGGCTCCTTTTTTATACCAACACAAATTGATATTTTTTTTTTTTTTCTCTTTCTTTTTTTTTTTTTTTTCCCCTACAACAGTAACGTGTGTAATGTCACAATTATATAAATAGTTACATATTATGTAGTTTAACACTACTGTGGAAGGATACCCACGGGTATATTCGGTTTCACAGTGATAAAATGACACAATATAATATAATAGAGGGACACATTGATAAAACGACATAACACAATATAATATAGCGATATATTTTTTATGAAATAGGATATGTTTGAATATCTTCACGAGGTTAATAAACATTTTTGGCTAATCACGAATAGTATATTTGCTATATAATAGCCTCAATAGTAGAATAATAGCCTTAATAATAGAATAATTTAAGAAATTGGTCACGGTGTAGATTATGGGGACACACAATGTACAAATTATGATATAAGTTCTGTTTGAAAGATAATTTTTTTTTTTTTTTTTTTTTTTTTTTTCTCCTCATTTAGATATTAGTTATAGTTGACTTTGCTAGGACAGCTCGCTGGGCCTAGTGGCCGGCTTGCCCCTCTTGGTGTAGTGATACTACACTGTTTCCGTTGATCTCTATTACTACCAGAGATCTACGGTTAATTCTTTTTTTTTTTTCTTTTTTCTGATTTTTTCTCTAGCTATCGGCTGGATGAAGATGATGGATCTGTTTCGATTCAATTTTAACTTGTTTGTGTTTGGTGTAGTCTGGTGTCTTGCTGTGTTGTTTTTTTTCTGTCTGTTTTTTCTTTTTTTAGAGCATATGAATTTTTTGATAAATCCAGGACAACAAAAGATATTAAAATTCCTGCATATGGATACTGGGGGTTTCTACATAAGTATATTCGAATAACTTATTGACAAACAGAAATGTTAAAATTTCTATCTTTAAATGTCCAAGGGTTAAATACCAATAAAAAAAGGAGCAGATTATATGATACTCTTGGGGAACATAACATTCAAGTGGCATTCTTACAGGAAACACATTGGCTGCAGGGTCTTAAGCAAAGATGGGGTGGGGACAAATTTGTTAATATAGTTCATGCTTCCTTAAGAGACAAGAAAAAAAGAGGAGTTGCAGTTGTTTTCAACAGCAATATAGATTTGCAAATTGAATATATCGAATTGGACCCAAAAGCTAGATATATAATTATCGTATGTGTAATGGATAAACTGTCCTATACTTTAGTAAATGTATATCTACCGAATGTCGACCCTATGACAAAGTTTCTATCTATAATGGATAGAGTTGATAAAGTATCTAAGGGATATCTAATTATAGCTGGAGATTTTAATTGTGTGGCGAACCCTAAAATGGATAAGACATATACTCCGACTACTTCAATTGATAAAAGAATGGTCAAACAGTCTAAAAAATTTAATAACATTTGTAAACAATATAATTTACATGATATTTGGAGACTATTACATCCACTGGAAAAAGACTACTCCCACCAATCGTGTGTGCATGGCTCATACTCACGTATTGATCTATGTCTATTAGACGCTAATTCGATACCCTTATGTAATTCAATTGAAATTAAAGAGAGTCTATGGTCTGATCATAGTCTCATTCTAATAGACTTTGGCAAGAGATCTTCTAGGGTACGCACTACTTGGAGACTGAATGATGCTCTTATCAATGATACGAAAAATAAGGAAGAATTAACCCAATTATTAAAATTTTTTTGGTTAGAAAACAGCTCCTCTGATACATCGCCGGCAAATAACTGGTGTACACACAAATCAGTTATGCGAGGTTATCTAATTAAATTAGCCCATATAACGAGATCCATGAAGGGTAAGACCCTATCTGATCTGTATATCGAGTTCTATAACTTGTCTAAGTTAAATAAACAAAATCCATCTGCAGAAATGAAAACTAAAATAAATGATGTACAAAAACAAATTAATTTAAAAGTGGAAGAAAAAATTAAATTAAATATTTACAAATTAAGATTAAAAAACTATTGTACAGGTAACAGAGCTAATAAAAATTTGTCAAAAAGACTACAAAATTACCACGCAAAAAATCGAGTAGAACAACTGATAGATGGCCAAAAGGTCTATTCTACACCCGCTGCAATAGGGGAGAGATTCAATCAATTTTATGAAGATCTATATAACCTCAAAATGTCCCCTAATCTAATGGATATTCAAAACTATTTAGCGGACACTCAGATCCCAAAAGTTTCAGCGCATGATCTATTAATTTTAAATAGGATTATTTCGGCTGATGAAGTTAAATTCCAAATAAATAGACTCCCTATTAATAAAACCCCGGGCCCTGACGGTTTTACGAATCTATATTATAAACAGATGCAGTCCTTATTAATCAATCCTTTAACAGACATGTTTAATCAAATAGCTCTAAACAAACTTTTTCCAACTGAATTACTACAGGCTAATATTATTCCGATATTGAAACCTGATAAAATTAGTAACAACCCTAGTAATTATAGACCTATAGCTTTGATTAATGTGGATATGAAGATCTATGCGGCCATAATTGCTGACAGAATTAAGACTATTATTGCGACATTGATTCATCCAGATCAGATAGGGTTTGTCCCGGGTAGGCAAGCATCAAACAACACTAGAAGAATAATTGACACTCTAGACTGGGCTAACAGATATCGGATTCCCTTCCTGGCCCTGTCATTAGATGCCGAAAAAGCATTCGACAGGGTCGGGTGGGGTTATCTTAGCGAACTTCTTATTGCGTTTGGGTTCACTGGATGGATACACGACGCCATTATGGCTCTGTATTCCTCCCCTACAGCGAGAACGGTAGGACCAAATATCACAGCAGGGTGGTTTGCACTTAAAAACGGCACACGACAAGGATGTCCTCTTTCCCCCCTGCTGTATATCTTGTCTATTGAGCCTTTGGCAATCAATATTAGGAATAATCCTTTGATCCAAGGTGTCCATACGAATTCGATGGACGCTAAAATATCATTATACGCGGACGATGCGTTACTCACTCTTACATCCCCAGAGTCTTCTCTAAAATTTCTAATGATCGAAATTAATAAATATTCTACAATTTCGAACTTTAAGCTAAATATAACCAAATCCACAGTAATGTATGTGAATATGAACAATGACCTGGTAAACACTTTAGCCCACGCCTATAAATTCGTATGGACAGACTTGGAATTAAATTATCTAGGACTATATATAACTGCCAAAGTGACAGCTATAATGGAGAGGAATATAATGTTCTTTATGAGAAATATGAATCTCAAACTAAAAAGATGGAAAAATTTAGAAACTTCCTGGCAAGGCAAAATAAATATTATTAATGCGTATATATTGCCTAAATGGCTATACTTATTCTCTATGATTCCACTCAAAGTCCCTGGGCCCTGGTTGGCTATGATTCAATCCAGTTTCAATAATTTTATCTGGAATAATAAAAAACCTAGAATTGCTCAAAAGATATTAACTAGAAAACTGTCTAACGGAGGTTTAAACTTTCCTAGTATTACCTACAGTTATCATGCTAATATTATTAGACATATCTACCTCCTTCAGGACCCTGAGCAGGTCTTAGAATCATGGTATACTATTGAATCTGAAATGGTCCAAACAGATAGACTGCAACACTCGATGTGGATAGTTACAAAGAACTCTCTAATGAATTTGTTTAAGAACTCAACGATACTATTCCAAATCCTAGAAGAGTGGTTATTAATTAAGAAAAAACTAGCCCTAGGAAATATGATACCCAAATCATGCACAATTGACATACTGCAAATTCTTATAGAAGATCTTTCTTTAAAGAATTGGGCTAACGCTGATAGAATAAAGTTTTCACAAATTATGCAAGGAGATAATATTTTGCCATTTCAGAGCATAATTGATATTTTCCACATTCCACGCAGGGAAATTTTTACTTATCTGCGGATAAAAAACTATATCCATAAAAATGTGCTCAAATCGTCTTCTATCTATGCGAAAAAGTTGGAAGTTATATTTAAGTCTCAACCCATTAAAAAGAGCATGTCTGTCGCCTTATCAATGCTGGAAGTTCTTAAAGAGTCCCCATATAGTTTGATTAAGAAGTGGGAACAAGATTTAGAACTGCAAATTTCTTTAGACGACTGGAACTCCTCTTTGAGTTGGGTGAATAAATATATCCATTGTCTGAACCTGTCGGAATGCCACTTCAAAGTTCTCTATAGATGGTATTATACACCTGCTAGACTAGCTAAAATGTTTCATTCTTCTGATCCAACTTGTTGGAGATGTGGTAGCCATTTAGGTACTTACATACATATCTGGTGGACATGTCCAGCTGTTAAGTCTATCTGGTCTTGGGCGTTTAATATTTTCTCATTAATGACTACAAACAGAATTCCGGAGAATGCTGCTTCGGCTATTTTACATCTGAATTTGTCTTTCGATTCACAAAGAGATTTCTGTTTTGCCATTCATTCTTTGGTTGCGGTTAAAATCATTATCGCAAGACACTGGAAAGTGTCTAAGTCGTTTGAAAAAAGACTATTGATAGACCAAATTAGATTCCAATTATCAATGGAATATGAGTTGATCAATAATGCGACTTTTACCTCTAAGAAAAAAAGATGGTATTGTGAATGGTTAGACAAATATAGTATATTATTTGGATAGTTCTACTATGGCTATAGTGGATATCTGTATAGATAGAGAAAGAAGGGATAAAATTAAAACAGAAGCCAATAACCTCAGTTCATGGAAAGGCTGTGGTTTGTTAGGATGCTCTAAGGAAATTTTTATTTATTTATTTTTTTTTTTTCCTTTTTGTCTGTTGTTTTTTTTTTTTTTTTTCTGTCGTGGTCAATCTATGTTAGTATGCTGCTATGCTGCTATGCTGGTTTATAATTGAATATGCGATTACTGTGTTTGATTATGTACCATCTATCACTTATATATTTGTTTGATACTTGTGTACACTTGTTGATCTGTATTAGTTTCAGCATACTCGTTGTCTATGTTAAATAACAATGAAAAACTTTTTCAATAAAGATATAATAAAAAAAAAAAAAAAAAAAAAAGAGCTGCAGCCATGCGCTTTTAGTCAATGAGCGGGGCGAGTGAGCTGATGAGTGTCCAGGCGTATGTCAGTGCCACTAACCAGAGCTTTCTTGTAGCAGATTTCAGCAGCAGGGGAGGTGTTGCATGCCTATCAGTACCCAGGGAACCAGTGTGTGCGTGTGGAAATCTATTTTTGCCTGTGCAGCCAAAAATCCTTGCACCGGCCCAATTTTAACCGCTGCTCCGTGACCTTGGCTGGAAATCCCAGACTCCAAATAGTATGCGGTTATAATTCCTGATTTTTAATTAGCAGCAAGTGTAACTGGCAATATGGAAATGATCACTGTTTTATAAAACTTCATATATAGTGGATATTACAATCCAGAAGGCAGTAATGCAATAATTAAAATCCTGTCTGTTGCATTTGGGGGTGATAAACCCTTCTAAAGCATGATTATTTTTTTTATTAAGCCATAATGCCGTTTGACTTTGAAAGCTACAACCAATCAGACCTGGACTGGCCATTGAGCACACCAGGCAAATGCCCGGTGGGCCAAGATCGGCAGGGGAGGTCACAGTCACACAGGCAGTTACATGCAGTCGCCGGTTGGGGAGGGAGAGAGAGGACCTGATGGAGCTCTATCTTGCAGCTCTGCTGTGTTCCTCTTGCGAGATCTGGACCGTTGCCATAGCCCCACAGGCTAGAGTTCACTCACCACTAGAACCACCAGGAATGGCAACACGGTCCCCTCTCTCAGGCTAAAGGTAAGAAGGATACAATGCCTGTTTTTTTTTTTTACTTATATTGACATTAACTTGCCTCCCTCAACACACAATCCCTCCAAACACACAGCACCCTCCTAGTTGCAGGAGTAGACGTGTCTTCATCCATTTGCTGAGGGCTAGAAATATCTGAAACATAACCAGAAATATACTTTTAAGACCCTAATCCGTTTTACAGAAAGCAAGGATTTTCACAGTATAGATTATTTAATCTTACCTCAAAAACCTCTGCCGTGTGGGGGGCTGGTGACACAGAGAATCCTTTCTGACCAGCATCCAACTGCCAGAGGGAAACTGCACAGCATTTATACACCCATGTATTCAAATCCGGTGCCATTTCCCGGGAAGTCCTCGTTTCTGGCCCTCGGCTATTTTAATCTGAGCCTTAGCTATACTTGATTTAATTATTGCATGAATCAGAAGGGGGTAAAGTAACCATGATGGTATGTGTTAGGTTATCATTTCCAATTTACACATCCATATATCCCAATCTTCTATTTGGGTGTATCTGTTTCCTAAATTCACCAGGATGCCCTTTTCCATTCTTGCTTGCCATATGACTTGAGATATTAATTCTTGAGTGCCTAGTATTGTCACTGTTTTCCATTTTTGTGCTAACATTAGTTTAGCTGCTGTAGTTATATGTAGAATAATCAATATTTTTTTTGTAATTTTTGGCCAGTGCCGGTTTAATAAGATCACTTCAAGCTTAAAAACTAATTTTATTTCCGTTAATTGATATACTATATTGGTTACTTCTTTCCAAAAGTTATTTATACATATGCAATGCCACAAACTGTGGATTAAGTTACCTTCGTTAATATTAAATTTCCAACATCTGTCTGTAGATCCCAGAAAGATTTTTTTTTTAGTTTCTGTAAGATTTAGACAATGTACAAGTTTATTTCATTTGTTTAGAGAATGTATCCATTTTTCTTTCTCCCATTTATTAATAAGTTCTATCGGTTTGTCGTGTCTCCATTTGTATATAACTTTAGCGCATTTTGCCATTAGGTTTTTATAGTTCTTTAATTCAAATAGATGTTTGAGGGTTATGATTTTCTCACCCTCATATTGGAGGTGTTCTACTAAAAAGCCCTTAATTGGCAGAAAGTTGCCTTCTTGGGAAAATTGAATACATCCATAATTTGATTGAAGGTTTTAATTTTATGTTCCACCAGTATATTTAATTCTCTTTTCAATCCAGATTTCCAAGTGTCTATTTTTATGTTATCTAGCATATCTGTAATACTAGAGAAAGTGAGCTCATCTATTCTGTTTCTTAGGCCTATATTGTTTGAGAATTTATCCCACCAGCTTGTTAATTCTTTGAGGATTTGAGACTTGGTTCATGCCTCTTGGATGGATTTTTTGTTCCCGTCTAGGACCCAAAATAGTGATGTTAAATTTCCTTCCCTGGTTTTGCCTTTTCCATTTTATACCATGTTTCTTGGGTTGCTGCAATGTTTTGTGTATGTGGAAAAGTCTACTAGCTTAGTAACATTGTAAAATTTTCAGGCATCCCAGACCTGCCTTGATCTAGCCAAAACTTTAATTTTAACTCTAGCTTTCTTACTGCCCCATACAAATTTAAAAAATGATGAGTGTAGCAAGGATAACCAGTTTTCTGGGAAGTTAAGTGGGATCATTCTCCATAAGTACAGCCATTTTGGTAAAATAAATGCTTAGTATTTTGATCCTTCCCGACCAGGAGAATCCCATACCATACCAATCCTTAAGATTGTTAGTTTGGATTATTAAAGGTAAAAAAATGTGTTTCTACCAAATCTTTTAATTCTGAGATTAGTGTTATACCCAGGTATTTTAGCTTGCCCTTGTTTTCTGAAAGCCCAATGCTTTGTACAATAAATTTGATTAGTCTTGTGTTTAGGTTTTTGGCTATAAATATGGATTTCTCTATATTTATTATCCTGACACAATAGTATTTGTTTATCTCCTTTAGAGGCTCTGGGACTGAGGTTTTATGTTCTTCCAAAGTTAATAAGACGTAATAAGTCTGCGTAAATATTTCATTTGCTTTGTCTTAAGGAGTTCATAAATCCTTTAATTATTTTGTTTTGTCTTGTCTTATTAGAATCACAAGAGGTTCCAACACCATTATGTACAAGAGAGGGGAAAGAGGACACCCTTGTCTAGTCCCTTTTTTGATACTAAAGTTTTGTGATGTGAATCCTGAGCCTTTTACTTTAGCTGGAGAGCTGTCGAGAGCAGACATCGCTTGTAATATTGGTCCAGCGAATTCCAAATTGTTTTAAGGTGGCAAACATGAAGTCCCATCCAACTCTGTCAAATGCTTTCTCTTTCGTCTATTGACAGTAGCATTAATGGGGTTCCATTGTTATCGGTTTCTTCCAATATGTTTATTTTTCTAAGCGTGTTTATTGGAGACCTCACCTGGTATGAATCCTACTTGGTCATTATTAATTAGTTGTGGTATGACTTCTGTTATGGGCTTGTCTAGCTGCTTTAATTTAAGTTTTGATAGAAGCTTTGAAATGCTCTGCCTATTTTTTCTGGCGACATTACATAGGCTTGTTACCTTTTGAATACCACTTGGATTGTAGTACTTCTAACTGCTTGGTTGCTTTATTCATTAGCTAGATATTTATCACTTTTTCTATTTCTTCAATCTTCCTTGCTATTTGTGTGGAGGGAGTGGTTTTGTTTTGCCCCTTATATTTGCTTAGTGTTTTCTACAGTTTATAAAGCGGCGATATACATTTCCTTTTTTTATTTCCAGTGGCAGACATTTTTATCAAATGGCCTCTTACTACACTTATAGTCACACCAGACCATTATATCAGATGCACCTTTGTTTTCTATGAAAAAAAGGATTGGTTATATTTAATTTCTTCAACATTGCTTTGGTTTTTATACATTTAATAAAAAGTCTTTTAGGCGCCACTCTTTTCGGAATATGTCGCAGTTATCTTTATATTCCAGCATAAGTGGACTATGGTCTGACCATGCTATATCCTGTAGCTCTACTCTTAACAAGATACAGCATTGACACATTGCCCAAGATAAGCTCGATTGAGTAGGAGTTGAATGTTCTAGAGTAGCGTGTATAATCCAAGTATGAAGGGGGGAGGAGAATAATCTTCATATGTCTAGTTGTGATTGCAAAACCTTTTACACAATCTGTTTTCCATTGTTTTCTTACTTATCCTGTAACTTTGGAGCTTTCCATCTTACTACGCAATTAAAACCAACCCTAACTTAATCTGCTCTATTTTTTTTATTGTGATAAATTTTATTGTGGATTTGGTGCACCAAATAAATCCACAACAAAATAGAGCAGAAAAAATACAGTAGATGCTGAATCCGTCCTGTGCTAATACAAGGAAGAACGGAGGGGTGTTTGACAGGGGAAGCCCTTTATGGTATAAAGGGGAGGGACTTTTAGTCTTATAGATGCTTGTCCCAATTAAGGAGGCACAACCCACCAGTACTGCCACCATATGCCAGAGAAGAAAAAAAAATGTTTGGGAACACCCAGTAGTTTAGCAGGTTAACCTTTCCAAAAGCTCAGTAAATCTGAAATGTATACGTTTTTGTACTCCACAAAATCTACCTGCAGAAAGAAACTACTGGGCGTTACCAAACCTACTCTTTTGTTCCAGTGAATTTCGTCTGGGCTTGGGCCCTCCCTGTTTTGGAGCACCCTAGTGGGAGTACTCCCTGATAAGTTGTGTGCACGGTACCATAGTAGTGACCCTTGTGTGTTTATGGGAATAAATCCAGAGACTTTAAATACCCTGAATGTGTTCGTAAATATATTTGTAATAACAGACAAATCAGATTGGTTTTTTTTAAGAATTTATTAAAAATAAAGTACTGGATGCTCATTCTCCTGCAAAAAGGAAAAATAAAAAAGTCACCAGAGTTTTACAGAATGCAAACAATACTGCCATTTACCACTTCTGACTAAAGTAAAGGCACCACAGTCTACAATAGAGGAAATAAAATAATGGGACATACATCTGACAGGGTCAAGGGAGAAGAGGGAGGCACATTTTTATGTGACTTGACCAACAGACAAGTATTTGTTCAGTCCTGGGCAGTTTTAGGCCTAAACACAGCGGTGATAACACCAAATACCACTGGATAAAACATGGTCAAAAAGGTACATCTCCAGATGCAGTGGAAGTACATTTTGGCCACAGCTGTTGTGACTGATCAACTTGGTTATTCTATATAGCACTCTAGATATAGCAACCAAATACCTGCTTTGGCCCAAGTTTATTGTTGTACAAAGATCTTAAGATCTCAAGTACTAATTTCTTTGCCAGAATTACTTAAGTATAGTGTTACACAGTTGAGTGTGTAATGCCCAATATTTGTTTTCTGCATGTTTCATCCTTCTACACTAAGAGTTGTAGACCAAATATTGTGCTAGACAGTTTTTTTTTTTTTTTAGACTAGGTTAAAATGCAACGGTTTGAGGTCACTAATTCTTTATTAGAACAAGCTCACACTTTTACAAACCAATAATTCAAATTCTGAAATCTATTCAGTTACTGTTCAGCATCTGCTTTCCAACAACACACCTTAAAGTATTCTTTCCACAGATGACTATTCCAAGAGCTTAGGCTGGATGACATTTCAATTTAAGCCTGCAACAAAAACATGTTTTAGTCAAAAAAAAATTTTTTTATCAATACACAAATAAAAGCTTGCAGGTTCTACACAATTGTACACCATTAATATACAGCAGTTTTAACCTTTGCATAGAGATTAATAAGACCCTATATAGTGGCTGATTTGTAAAAAGTGAAAAATGATGTTTACCAACTCACTACTTTCTGCCTATAGCGTACAGCAGGAAAGTTTCAGATGAAAAAGAGTTGGGCAAAATAGCAAACCCAATTTTCTTAAGGAAAATCTCAGTTACACATTAAGGAAACAGAGTGGCATCTTACTTGCCCACCTGAAAACCAGCGCCAAGCAAAGCTCCTGGCACTGATCATCGCCTCTCCAGTGTTATAGGGCCATGTACAGTTCACTCACAGGACTTTCATGGAGATGCATGTGATTCAACCAATGGTCAGCACAGAACATGTGCACGTTCCAGGTGGGTGAGAGGAAGCTGGAGTTTTTTTTATAATTAAAAAAAAAATAAAAAAAAAGTATGCCTGTAAAGGAAAGTGCTTATAGGGTGGGAAGGGGAAGCCATCAGGTGCTCTGCCTGCAAAGAGGAAGAGTTTTAAGTATGTTGCTAGTGTGTGCAAACAAAATATACACAGAATGGAGTCCAGAACACACACACACTAAAAAGCTCAGTTTTAGACAGCACTCTGCTCCATAAAACCTGAAGTACAAAATGTCAGTACTAGAATACCATGCAACCAATGATGGCACTTGAGGAACTTTCATTTTGAGCACCTTTCAGGTGAACTTACCTTAATGCAAAACTTGTCAAGCAGATGTCAACCAATACCAGTCTTTCTTACCTAAAGAATGACAAGAGAAAGTTATTATCCACAAAAACAAAGGGAATCTGCTGGAACAAAAAAATAAATGGGTAACTTGTCAAAACCGAAGCATTACAAAATCACTAGATAAGACAAAATATCAACCTTTCAGCATTAAAGTATAGAAAGCTCAAATTCCTTTATTACAAATACTGACCCAAAATTAAAGATTTCTCTAATGAAAGTCAAAGCCCATCCATGGGACTATTGCTATAATGCATTACATCAGGATTGATCTGTGACTACATATCAATGCCATTTAGCAGTTTTATAACAGTCAGAAGTGGCAGCACTTTAGGCCCAGCCTTGAAATAGTCAAATATTAACGTTTGAGGATCATTAGGTCTAATGTAGTCTCACAGTCAGTACTGCAACCCCAGCAGACAGGCTGCTTTAAAGGGCATTTAGTTATTGTATCCAGCTTTATTAAAAAGGACTAAAAAGTAGAAAATTAAACTGGAAACATCTTAACTAGCTTTAGGTTACAAGTAACAATTCAAGGAGTACAGCTGCCATGACTCCCATATGTTCAAACGGGAGAGCATGCTAAGGATGGAAACCGTTTACTAAAAATACTGCTCCACATGTTACACATCCTGTTATGAAATCCCAGAAGTAGAGAACTTTCCATTACACTCCCCCCACAAATCTGCTTAAAGCTACAGTCCAAATAGTGGATGTCTTCAACATAAGCAGAGACAGCCATTGTAAAGTAAAATTATTATTAATTTTTTTTTGTAAATAAAATGCTATAAGTCTACACCCACAAAATTGGAATGTGAATAAATTAGGTTTTTTATTAAAGGACTGAAACATTAATGCAGATTAATATATTCTGACAGCACTTCTGTAGTTTTAAATTGACAATTTTAAGATTAGTCCAAAGAGAATACAATGCAGCACTTTACCGTAATTTAATACAGGTTACCATGAAACATGTGAAACTCTACAGTGTGCCAAGTATAATACAAAGTATTTCACATGGCAATCGATTTAAGTCATGAGGCATTACCATGGATGAGAGTTCTCACAGATCAAGAAGTCAGTGCAAAAGTTGTATTTGCAATTTCCATTTTAATCACAACTAAAATGGCAAGCTACTATGGTAGCTCTACCAACTTTAGACAGTTTCCAGGTTAAAGCAATCAACTACTTTACATATGTTCAATAACTAGAGTATTTTTGGCAATAGCATTAAAACTCACATTTGAGCAACAATATTGAAAGATAGATTTTCTTCAAGTCGGCAAGGCATCCACAATTGGGTACCTGAACTTTATTCCTATGCAGATGTACTGAGACCATCATATAGATAGATATTCCCAAACTAATGAGTTGGGAAATACCAATTTAGTTACAAAATATAAAACTAGTTAAAGACTGCAACCCAACCCCTGGTACAGCCATCAGTGTGGCTGATAACATCCAGCACAAAAAAAAAAAAAAAAAAAAAACATATTCCAGGTTGGCAAACCAAGAAACTGCATTCAAAATAAATATTCGCTAAACAGATTGGTCAGAAGGCTTTATAATAAAAACAAAAAAATAAATCCACTGTTCTAGAAGAAAATCAAGCAATATAAGCTCCATTTTCTGATATGACCAATGCAAGCATAGGTATTTGTTGTGAGCAAAGGCTAAGCATCATTCAATATGTTTCCTTAAGGAACATTACTGCCATGTTACAATTAGAATGTACTTTGTACAAGTATAACAAAAAGCAGATATAATTGAATAAGGCAGAATTTCAAATATAAACCATTCTCCTTGAAGTTTAAAATCTTTTCAAGCTAGTATTTACTAAAATTGCCATTTCTAAAACGTGTTTAAGGTAATAAATGCAAAGATTTTGTCCACGATAAGCTAGAGGCATGTTGTATTATCTGTGCTTGAAAGTTCTTCTGCATTACAGGTCAAGGAAAAATAGTGTAACAAAGAGGCAGAAGCGAGTTTCAAGTAAGCTTGGAAAGTGTACAAATAAAAAAGTGAAAATTACTCATTTATCTATGAAAATAGACTGAGTCTGACAAAAACAACTTGAAAAGTAGGTCAGAAGTTTACAGTATTGCGGTTAAGTCTGCTTTCACTTTTAGCAGACTATATACACACAGCATGCAATATATATTTATAATGGCATGCTTGCCCAACACCCAGGACTGAGGTAAGCATTAAAGAAAGCTGGCTGTACCATTTGGCAATGTAACTTGCATTTAACAAACTGAAGTTACCATTGACTGTACGTAAATACAAATGTATATCCCACAGTTTTCTTTTAATCATACAGACAGGCTGTAAGCCGCATCCCTCCCTCCCCCCCCCCTCCCCCACACATACTTGTAGACAGGAGATCAGCAAGTGCCTTTCCAGCTGCTGTTGAAAACAACGGATGTCAGAGGCAAAATTGTCAACTGCAGCAGACTACAATCAACATGCTAATTAAATGGTATGGACCTAGTAAAATAACTTGAAAGGCAAGACAGTTTTCCTTCCGGAAGACGCAAGTGAACACAGAATGCAGCACTACATAGTACATTCTAATAATCCTTGCACACCACTGACATGATGTGACCTAATCTAATTTTTAAAGTCACACACCTGCCTTATGTTATAGGTAATATTTGAAAGGGTCCAATTCGAGGTACAGTGCAATACACTAGTTTATAACACATTAAAGCAAATAACAAGGATAAAAAATTGCAAAGGCATTACGGTACAAAGTTACACAGCAGTCAACAGCCTGCTGGGTAAGTGGTCGTCGCTTCTAAAATAGTTTTACATGAAAGAAAATACAAACATTTATCAAGTGCTGCATTGTATTCTACTCAACAGAAAGGTCATGTCAGAATAGCATTTCATATTATGTTAATGTAGAGTATTTTGGTACCTACCTGAACGCAGTCAGCAATGAGCATCTTCAAGCAAGCGGGGATTACTACATCCGGGATCCTACAGTCCAGTAGCACTATGTTCCTCAAAGTTATGCACTGCAGAAAATACTTGCTACAGACGGCCACTAAGATTGTTAAAGTGCACTTGAAGTGGCTAAAGCTTCATTAAGAAATACAATATAATGCTTCCCAGGTCTCTTGCTGCCAGTGTAGACAGACTTCCAATAATTACACACCTCCATCTGGATTTACATTAAAAGCCTGCTAGGTCTCTTTGTAAAAAAAAGTAAAATTAGTCTTAAATGTAACCTAAATTGCAGAACCTGCTCATATATGCAGGAACAAAGCAACTGTATAGCAGTAAAATTTAATACAGCAAGCTACAGGCAGTGCCAATGTTTGTGTAGCCAAAGGGCACCAGAATGTATTATACCACCATACTACATTGCTTCAGGAAACAACTTCATGTTACAAGGCTTTTTTAATGTAACTAGCTCACATGCAGGATTTTAATAATTTTCCTATTTAGTCATTATACAATTTTTAAGATGCCATCTGGCAAGTTTTTAGTAATGCGTTAACTTATTTAAAACTGCATACAAATGAAATAATTTTAAATATGCAGATACATGTTCAAACCCGAAGGGCAGAACAAGAAAAAAAAAAAGAAAGAAAAAATATATATATAAAACTATGGATGGCTTAAAAGCAGTTTATAAAATGGCTGGTGATGCAACTTACACAGAAAAACCCAAAAATTTTTAGACCACCAAGAAAATATAATGTAGGGTGTATAAGTTGTGTTGACAGGGACTGATAGTCGAGTCAGCCTTTTAGGCAACGCATTAAGACAAAAAAAAAAAATAGAAACCGATGAGGGCACCCATCAACGACCTTTTGTGTGCACACTGGACTGCATAGTTTTAGGTTTTGCAAGTCACATCATGCATGCTGGTGAATTTTTGAACCACACAGACTACACTATAGAGCAGAGAACATTGGTAGTTTTTCTAGCACATTGGTAAGCCAAGTCAACTGCAAATTTAAGTCAGAGCTTTTTTCTCCAATACAGCCATGTTGTCTTGAAGTCTACAACTTCTTGTCAGTTTACATTATAGATTTCCTTTGAAAAGGAAATTTTACAGACACCAAGTTAATTGCAGGTGACATTTAGCAAGAAGAGAAACATTTTGGGGTCTCCCACTCAGTACTTTGCCATTTTAACATGTATTCTTTAATTCTATTTATAGTTAGCCAAAATACAGTTCAGTGAACAGCTCATGTGCATTAACAGAATTGCAAAGAAAATTTGCATAGCAGCCACATTGAAAAAGGTACTACACTGAATAAAATGGAGAATTGGGACTTTAGTAAGCACACTTAATGTCCCATGAACAAAATAACTGTTGAAAAGGATAATTCACTATAGAGTTAATACCAAATCTACTTGTAGTTCAGAGTTTATTTAAGCAGTTTGTAGTAATGCAGAATTAACCTATATTACAGAGGCTACATAGATTGTGGTATAAAGAGTTCTTGGCACTTCGCCATCATTAGTTATAACAACTCTGCAACATACCACAATGTATCTTCAGCTATGTGCAAAGCACTGAATGACTAGCAAAAATAATAAGAGCCTTTATATTTTGTTACACATACACAATTTAACACCAGTTTGTCTTAGCAACATAAGAAATTCAGGCAGCTTAAAAGCTATGCATTAACTTAAAGAATAAAATGTACTGCCTTAGGTTTTTTTTTTTTTTTAAATACAGCCTTTATAAAAATGTTAACTTTACAGTATTCAAGACCCCCTTTCAGCTCCCTATATGCAGCTTGACTTGGCTGAACTCAGCCATCAAGATACATAGCAGAGGAATTCAACACTTAAATAGTGCTAGCAGGAAGAGAAGCCCGAGACTATTGTAGCAAGTTTACAAAAATTTTGGCATAAAAAAAGCCACGTATAGAATTTCAGTTATTTCCAGTAGATTAGTGGTTTGAAGTGGTATTGCATAAATCAAGTGTTCTTCCAACATTACACCTAGTTAGAAATTAAATCCAAAGGGGTACACAAAGAAACACCTACCACTTGTGCTAAAATAAATTCTTTAATAACCATAATTGTTTCGTAGAGCAGTTATAGGAGGTTAGTGAAACATTTCAGGCGGTGTAGGATTAAAAAAAAAATAACATTTAATTGGAAACACTTATTGCCTGAACTTTAGTAATTTATTTTAAAAATCCACTAGAAGTGCATCCGTATGCAGAAATATAAAAAAAATTGGTGCAATTGTCAAATAAAAAAAAATAAAACACTGCACACCTTTTGCCTTCGCTACAGCGATCCATTATTTGGCATCAGCAATATCAACATCTTTACAGAGTTGATACAAGCACAAGAGATACTAAAGTAGTTTTGCATTTAAAAGAATCATTTACAACCAGTACTAGATAATGTGTGTAGTATAGAAATGGTTATTGAAAGTATTAAAACGTCATTAGAATTTGTCATGAATATAACCAACATGCAATCATGCTGATCACAAGCAGGAAGAAGGGAACCACCACACAAATCCAGGAAGTGTTAACACGACTGTCAGACTTCTGTGAAAGTGCATGACAATTTTTAAATCTTTAAATTGAGCAAGCAAGATTTTAGGTTTTAAAGAAATTAAGAATAATCTGTAGACAGCAGAACAGGTGTAATTTTGTAATACATTTTAAATAGTCCCCTTTAGCTAGCAGCAAATGGAGTAGAACACTTTGTTTATGCAATAATCCCCTATGCAATCATTTACCTCTTCCATAATTGTAACAGCCAAGTAGTTTCATACACAACTAAACACCCATCCCAACAAAAATAAATTCACATTAAGTTTTGTTATTTTATTTATAAGATAAGCAATACAACCCATTACAAAGACAGTTCATGGAGCTTCCATTATACGCAAAAAAAAAAAAAAAAAAAAAAGCTCAATTATGAGTGCCAGGTTGCACACAATGTATTTCAACGTGGATCTTGGCCCTGACAACTCAGTACTAGGTCAATATTTCCAAAAGTAGAACCACATTTGGCGGGAATTTTACACTGGAGTAAAACAAACTTTGTTAGGCCACCATCTTCACAATATCAGCAAACATCTAACGCTTTACTTTGGCTGCACATACAAGTTTATAAATATATATGGGTGTAGCTGCCCAACTGAGAGCTTGCAACTGACATCAGTACAGTGAGGCAAATCATAATGGGATCTTGCCAAACAAATGGCAACCACAGTTATCTGCAGATTAAGTCGTCATCCCCTCCCAGTACACTATTCAGTAACTACAGCATCTAGTTTCCCCTCCCAGTCCCAAAATATATATAAAAAAACAAAACAAAAAAAGTTTAACTTTCACTGCCATAAAATAAGGAGCAGGTTTTATTAGGTTTGTGAGACATTAACAAACCTGCAATACTACACTAACCAGATTGACAAGTTTAGAGACAAACAACTGAGCATCCATATTAAAAAAAAAAACTACTAAAACAAAAGTAAAAAAAAGTTACATAAAGGGAATATTTGCAGTTTATACTCAAGGTACTTTTAGTCTAAAATCTGGGCTTTTTGTTTGGACCTTCATAGTCCTCCCTAGCCCTCCCATATCCAGCTGCAGCAGCAACTGCAGCAGCAGCAGCGGGCACTGATCCAATCCCTCTGGAAGCTTGGGTATTAGGTGTCCCTGCATTTCCCTGGACAAAGCGCTCATTGCGCTATAGGAACACAAATTCAGTTCATTACAGAAGAAGATTTCCGTGTGTGTATAGTGTGTGTTTGTTTTTTTAGAAGGGTCCCGCAGTCATGGTTCGTCGATACAATCACCAATGAGCCGATCCACAGGTACCAGGAACATAGAAAGGAAAAAAGGGTAATTTTCAAATTAGTTAAGTATCACACAAGCCACTTGATATGATCCCACACTTGAATAAAGGATGTCTATTGCCACGAACAGACCTCCTGCTGTGTTTTAGAGAAGTGCAGGTAGAAAAATTTGATTTACAAAGTTTTGAGATAGTTGTTTCAAATAAAATAAAAATATATATATATATTACAAAAAAAAAAACATTAAACCTGAATTTCTACTTTAAAACTTACAAAAGCAAGAAAGTATTCAGTGATACATTTCTGCTTAAACCTATTTAAGCCTTTATAGCACTAAACCCAGCAAGGATGAATAAATAGGGTGTTCATGGCCCTGTGAGTTAATCAATGCACAAGATCTATACATAACCATGGCCCTGCATATTGTGTCCAATCTAGAAAGAGACATGTCCCTAAACTCAGATTTAACAGTACAGTTATAGCCTTCATCACAAAAAAGAAAGCCATGCTAAGTCGTCCCCCCAATACAGCAGGTAAGTGTGCAAAGACCATATGGACTCCAGTCCTGCTCTTGTCATAAAGCCAAGATGCAGAGGGGAGGAGATAAAAAACCAAAACATGACTATATATTTTTCCTGGCAAGATGATATCAATGTAACCGCACATGAACTGGCTCTTAACATACTTGCCCAGTGGCTGCTAAACTACTAAATTTTTGCAACTCCATATTTTGGCTGACTTTTGGCATCAAACTCACCCCAATCAGCAGCATTTAAAATTGTGGTGCGGTGACACCATTTGCTCAACCAAATATGGTGAGGGTGGCAATTACTTTTTGGGAAATTCTTTTAGACAAACTATCAAAGAATATTTTACAAGACTAAAGAAACTGAAAATAAGCATAAGCATTAGCAGAAGTATGTTGGAGATCCTTCTGATTAAAAGTGTTTTAAAATCCACTATTTAGTAGATCTAGCAAAAAAAAAAAAAAACACAACCCACACCGTCCACACATTTTTATGGGCCAGTATATGGAGGGATGGGTGAGACATCCTCCACATTTTCAAAAAGTTGATGACTTCGCAGGCTGTCCCCCCTTTCCCTGACAGTTTGTCAGGGAATTAACCAGAGGCTTTTCAATGCACTGAAGTACAGCTCACTGAGGAAGGAATGCAGATGGTGCTGTAGGCCTTTAAAGGCCTGCCCCTTTCATTAGCTTTTGAGAAGGAGGAAATCCATCCTTCCGGGCAGAGGGACATTCAGGGGGGAATTTCTACCCTCAACTATAAGAGTCCAGATTTCTACATTTTAGAAATGCTGATCAAAACAAATTCCTGGCAAGACACTTTAGCAAGCTGAAGTGTTCCTTTAATTATGTATAATATTTTCTGAAATGGAAGAATGAAGTTATGATTGTTAAATCATGTAGTCTTAATTCAGATTTCCAAAAAGGAGTTTCTACTTTAGGCCCTTAAAAGTCTATTTAAATACCAGTTGGGTGCTTGGTGCTTTCAGCCAGTCAGAATACAGTTTTGCGTTCCAGCCATTATCCATTAGACAGGTTTACGATTTCTTGCAGCAGTACCTTGAAGTTTCAAAGTACCTGTTTTGAACATGTTTTAGTGTGCTATGACACAAAATCAGAAGTATTACTGCCAAATTCAATCAAGAGGAATGTTTTAACATTTAACAAGCTAGCCCTTGTCTGACCACTTAAACACCTAATAAACTACATTCCAACCTGAGGAGGTCTCAAAGCACATCATGCTCAGTTTTCTATGAAAACCAATACAACATCCTCTGAAGTTTAGATACTACACCAGTTTGTGCCTTCATGAAGGCACAAGAAACTTAGGAGCTTTCTATGGCATATGCACAGGCTTAACAATAAGATCAAGAGGTCTGACTTTTTGTGGGAACATTTCAGCAGGGGTTTTTGACAATACATTTTCTGCAGTGAGGACTGAACAATCAATCCACATTGATGTTGCCTATTGAAGGGACACTTCAGATCCACAAAACACTTAAGTTTCCTGGAGTGCGCTTTTGGTCATTCTATGAAAGTGCAGATTTAAAGGAACACTATAGTCACCTAAATAAAGCAGTTTTATTGTATAGATCATTCCCCTGCAATTTCACTGCCATTTAGGAGTTAAATCACTTTGTTTCTGTTTATGCAGCCCTAGCCACACCTCCCCTGGCTATGATTGACAGAGCCTGCATGAAAAAAAACTGGTTTCACTTTCAAACAGATGTAATTTACCTTAAATAATTGTATCTCAATCTCTAAATTGAACTTTAATTACATACAAGAGGCTCTTGCAGGGTCTAGCTAGCTATTAACATAGCAGGGGATAAGAAAGTCTTAAACAGAACTTGCAATAAAGAAAGCCTAAATAGGGCTCTCTTTACAGGAAATGTTTATGGAAGGCTGTGCAAGTCACATGCAGGGAGGTGTGACTAGGGTTCATAAACAAGGATTTAACTCCTAAATGGCAGAGGATTGAGCAGTGAGGCTACCAAACGGAACTGCTAGTACTATTAGATGCTTCCTTACTATATAAACTTATACCCATCTGTATGTTTTGAACACTGAGGCAATATATATATATATATATATATATATATATATATATCTTTCAATAGACCCATGCTACTCAACACTTGTTGAATTGTTCGTATTTTGTGCTTAGAAGCAGTTAGTTTAATCCATAGCGCATGTCACTTCAAAATGTTTTAAGAATTTGTGGAGGGGCTTCATAAAATACTTTAGCTGGTCGTTTAGCTCAGTGGAGTTAAACTCCAAGAAGCAGGCCTAGGGCATTGCTTTGCAAAGACAATTTGCAGCTTTGCAATGAGCTGCAATGAGACATCCAATTAGAAGAATGGGCAGAGTTAGAAGTGAAGGGCTTTCAAAGGTTGCAGACAAGAGATCTGCAGCTTTTGTAACCAGTTTCTAGATATCCGAAACTGAGGGAGTGATACAAGTTATATGAATGCATTTTTAAATTTAGGCAGCACAGCATGCCTTTATGGAATATTTCAATTTGAACTGCATATAAATATCCAATGCAAATTGGCTTTGAGATGCCCTCAAGTGGCAGAGCACAATACTACATTCCTGATTGTGTCACAGTTGGTCAGATTTTAGTGCTAGCATCATTGGGATATTAAAACATTCAGTATGAGGAGTTGCTTATAATAAATCTGACATTTAAAATAAAAAAAAAAAGTCTGCACAGCCATTTTGTAGCAAGATTTAAAAACATTTGACCAGTGTGCTTAAATTAAACTGGCACAGTTGCTCTTGTAAATAAAGGGACTAAAACATACAGGCTGCAAACTCCTCTGGTAGAGCTTACCAGAAGTCTCATGAACAAAGGTTTGCCACAAAGTACAAGTTGAAAGAACTCCTGGAGTCTCCCAAAATTAAGAACTTTCATTAAAAACAAGAAACACCTATGAAATACAAACTTGGAGGTTCGTATTAGTACTCCATTATGGAAATTAGCGCAGGAAGTCTATTAAAAGTAAATTATCTGCAATTTGCAGATTTTTACTCAATTACATGTTGCACAGTTTAATATGCATCTGATCATTTCTCTCTCCAATAAAAAAAAAATAAAAAGATACACTAGATCACAATACTCAAGTTTGCTCCTGTTAATTCACCAGTACTGAATTGTGCCAAATAGTTGTGTGCAACACAATGTTCACACAGGGCTTAAATCATAAATGTATTACTCAAGTATATTAAGTCAAGTATATTAGACTACCAAGCCACAGCAGGATACATTACCATGTCTGATGCAATCATGGATGCACCAATAGCAGCTTGAGCCACCCCAGGGCTGCCCTCATAGCCCATGCTAGCCGCAGCTAACTGGGGATACTTTTGGCTTGAAGAACTATATGGATCTAAAAAGAGTAAATTAAAGTTTTAGAACATCAGAAGCAGTTTCAAAAGTAAAAATAAAAAAATATATATAGATATAAAATCAAAGTTTTACATTACCTGCCATGGACATTGCATTCGCTCCCATGCGCATATCTCGTTCCCTCTAAAAAGCAGACAGTCACGGTTACAAGAGAATTCCTAGGTCAATACATTAAACACAATATAAGAAAGGGGTTCTTACGGGGTCCATGTAACTCATACGATAACTATCATCTCTCTGGCGCATCATTTGTTCTTCCATGTCTCGCTGGCGGAGCAACAATTCTTCTTCACGTCTGCGACGATCCTCGTCCTGTCTGCTTACAGAGTAACATGCATTAACTCTACGAAGTACAAAAAGGTCATTGCCCTTATAAGAGCCATGGTCAAACCAAAAACAATTTTAAAATCAATAACACGGTTTATGCAAAACAGGGGATTTTTTTTGTAATTACAAGAGTCCACGTACCTCAGCTGCATTTCTTTGCGTTTTTGCATTTCTTGGTTATGAATCTCTTCCATACGTCTCAGCTCTTCCTGACGCCTCATTAGATCTACAGAAACATTGGTAAATAAGCTATACATAAATAGACACCATAGGCATACATGCCAACATGTTTGCAAACAATCAACCTTTCTTTTAGATGTTGTGCAGAATCCCGACTACGTTGAAGTCTAGATTGTATTCTTACTCTTTGAATGCAACATTTTTGTTCATGTGCACACTACAAGCATGTCTACTAGATTTCCTTTTTGATCATAAATTTATCATGTTTTGCACAGCCCATTTGTCAATAGCCCCGAAACATATCCAAACAGGAGAATCTGACTAGTATCCTTTCGCAATCCAGTTATCTGTAGTTATTGCAATCTTAAAAATAAGTTTAACAGACAGTCTTCCTATGAATTTTTTTTACCACTATTTTCTTGCTTGTCCAAATTGGCCAACTATAGCAGAATTTTCTATAATATTGCCCTATTCTCTCCATTCTGGCACTAGCTGCTCCAAAGTAGTAACCTCTTGGCAGATCAAGAAGTCATATGAAGATCATGACCCAGTTTAACATAATCTAATCAAACTAAGTGAAGTACAAAAGGATATTCTTTTGACAAGTGCCCAAAGATTAATTGAAGGGTCAGAAAAACGAGATGAACAAAACATTTACCAAAAAAACAGAACCATAACTGAAGAATCTGAAAGATCTGAGGAAGGAAACATTACACTACAATGGCAGATGAGGTTAAAAAAAAATATAAATAAAACCTGAAGAATCTCAAAACTAACCTTGACGCAGCAAGTTTGCTTGGTGCTCATGGTAAGCATCTTCCATCTCACTTTCAAGTTTCTCTCTTGCTTCTTTCATGTTTTTCTCTACTTGTTGCCTTTGCTGCTTCTCCATCTCATCAAGTGACTTCCAACGCTTTGAATATTCAAACTCAAAAGAACCATGCTGAGCAAATCTAGGCGGGATCTCCCTCTCTCTGGAGCAAAACACAAGACCATGTAAAATAAGAGGCTGAAACAATATATATGGTACAATGTATTACAGAATAGCAACTATGTTCAGCAACTTACTTTTGATACATGTGATTCTTTTGAGCAAGCTTCTCAGAAAGCCCATCTTCAGCATCAAACTGTTCAAGAGGTTCTACAATAACCGGCATTGGAGTTCTATAAATTAAGTGTAGAGATTTGATTATTTTTTTTAAATGAAGTATTGATTTATAGTGTTAAGTCATCACAGTCCAGTTTACAGACTTCATTCTGTATACCATAACTTGCATACCACTTGTATTATAATGAGGACATGAACTTACGTTGTTAGAAGGAAGACACCTTCATTACATCTTTCAAATGCTTTTCTGGCAGCTGGCTTTGCAGCAAATTCAACTATTCCTTTGCCTGTTGATCTTCCTCGGTCATCCACAATAACAATAGCCCTTTCAACTGGACCAAATTGACTAAAGGCTTCTTCTAAGAGTTCATTTGACACAAATTGTGATAAGTTGCGTACAGAGAGAGCAGCAGAGTGTGTTGCAAATCTGACACGCAACTGTCTGCCCCTCATGGGGTAATCATCAAGTTCTGCTTTTGCAATTTCAGAAAGTGCCCTTGATTCCTGTGGGGGAAATAAAGAGATTAGCATGTTCTCGTTACATATACAGCCACCAGTTTTAAATAAACCAAATGCTTCAATGTCACATATTCAAAATATTTAGCCAGATACATTTTTATTTACATAGTCTGGAGAGGAGGATAGCAATTCTCCATCCTAATCTGATTTTTTTTGCACACCAAGTGCATGTAGGGCTCGATGCTTCTGATAGAAGTTTAAAACAAATGTGTTACAATTAGAAGAGGTTGTCTGGCTGAAAGTAGTATGTGTCCAGCATGTGCTGTAGGTTCAATAATGCTTTGACAATGAGAGATAGCAACAACCATTAAGTATCTGCACTATGAAAGGCACATTTCTGCAAGCATTTTACTTTCCAAGAGAAATAATGGGAGAGAAAGAATTGGGGATATGCTGCAGAGCTATATAGGAGACTTTAGTTTTCTTTTGCATATTTATATTTTCCCTGGAGCACACCATAAACCCGTTCAAAATTACAATTACACACATTACTGACAATAAATGCATGCAAGAGTCAGATGCACATGCAGAAATTTAAATGAAAACAAAAATAATGAAACCAAATAAAATAAAAAGTAGAATGTCACCAGAGCAAAGTCAGAAGACTCACCAGTTTGATAAAGCCAAAACCTTTGCTTTTGTTTATGAACACTTCTCCTGGTTCCCCATATTTGGCAAACAAATTCTTGAATTCCTCCTCCGTAATGTCTGCAGGTAGGTTACCAACAAACAGTCGGCAGCGCTGGGTGTAAGTCTTCTCTCCAGGTCTCCTTAGGAGAGACAGGGATGCCCGAATGCTCTGTGCAAGAGAAATATCACCTTCATAAATAATGTACATCATTGCAATTGGTCTTACAATATACAGAGGGACAGTCTGACCAATACAAACTGATTTAAAATCAAGTTGGAATTTAAATTACCAAGGGGGCACTGTGTGCAGTTTTGCTATGCCTGAATAATATAAATTTTTCAAGTCTTACATAAATCCACACCCTTGAAAGTGTTCTGTTTTCTACCAATAACAGATTAAATAACATAATTGAAGAGGGACAACCTAACAGCTGCCAAATATGTGATCGATATACACACACTAAAGTATTAATTGATCGAGGTCACACCTTACAAGCTAGGCCAATACAAATATAGGCCCGAGACGTCCATGTTAGGCGCATGTAGGGGGGGAGGGAAGTGGATACCGTCCCAAAATGGAGTCTAGACAAAGACAGCCACAGCCCCGGCAGCCATTTTAGGCACTTCCGGTAGACGCACGGTCGAACGGGGGGGGGGGGTTTACCAACAGTGTCCGCTCTCCATTTACCGGTCGCTTACCTCCTCGGTGGTCTTCTCGGTGTTCATGGGCTCCTCGTGTACCGGGGGCTCCTGGGAGAACCGTGACTGGCCGGAATACGGCCTCTTCTGACCGGCCTGATTGGGCCCCGACCTCTGCCTCTGCTGTTGTTGCTGTTGTGGTGGTGGTTGCTGGCTCTGCAGCGGTTTGCCCGGCGGGGAGGTCACTTTAGGCTGTTGCGGGGGCGGTTTCTGTTGCTGGGCGGCCGGCGCGGGCGGTTTCTGTTGCTGGGCGGCCGGCGGGGGCTGCTGGGCCGGTTTTTGCGGCTGCTGTTGGCCGGCGGGTTTCGGTTGTTGTGGTGGTTGCTGCTGTCCGGCGGGTTTCTGCTGCTGCGCGGCGGGGGTGGGGGGTTTGCTGTTGGCCGGTGGCTGCTGAGGGGTGCTCGCTGGCTTCTGCTGCGGAGACGGTGCCGGTTTTGCCTGCGGGGAGGCGGCAGGGGTCGGTGCCGGAGTCTGGGGCTTGGCTGCGGCCTGCTGGGTCGGCTTCGGGGTGTCCGGGGCCGGAGTTTGCTGCTGAGGAGGGACCTTCTGTGGCGGCGGCTGCTGGGGTTTCTGCTGCTGCGGTTGTTGTTGGTGCTGCTGCCTTTGTTGCGGAGGGGGCCCGCGGTTTTGCTCCATGTACCCTCCGTGCCCGCGGAAATTATGCATCCCCATCCCACGGCCTCCATTGCTACCGCGACGGTAAATGCTCATTCCTGCTCCTCCGCCGCCTCCACGGCTCCTGAATCTATCACGGGACATCGTGTAGGAGAAAATGGCGAGGCTTGCGATGCGTCAACACAAAATGGCGGCGAGAGAGAGAAAGTCTAAGAGAGGCTTTGTCCTTTTCTTAAATAGAACGAGTGGAAGTCACGCCTTCCTTCCTACCAGCCAATGAGGGGTAGCCGGTCTACAAACCCCGCCCCCAGCCCGCTCTCCTATTGGTGAATGAAAGAGAATAGCTTCCTGAATGCTCGTGTTCCTATTGTGCCCAACATTATGATTGATATGTACTTCGACCAATAGTATTCGCGATTGGAAGATTTGGAGGATAATGTGCGAGGAACATCTGGCGATTTAACGATTCTAGTCACACGATCTGATTAGAACGGTCACTTTAATTATATGTCGGTCTACATGTACATTAAACCTTACGTGTTTTTTTTATATATCTGATAGAATAGCTTCATTCAGGGGACATGTGCTGTAATTTATAAATAGTATTGCCCTTTGCAGAAATAGTCCTTTAAGTAATACCGTAGTTGGGGTGCAAGAACATCAATAAATAAGGTATTCGGTTCTGTAGTATTCCAGAATAAAGTTTTTCCTTTTGTATGACTTCCATATAACAAGAACTATATGAATTTTTTTTCTTGTGTATACTGCTTAATATTGTTTTTTATTTTGGTGTTGTACATCCGGGACATCAGAGAAATATCTCTAATGTTTATCTGACATGTATATCTTAAGGTTTTTCTTGATATATGTAGGCTGGGCAGAGTAGTACGTTCAGAATTTACTGAAAAAGGATGTAAAATTACCTTATGTTTAATGCATTTAAACAAACAAAAAAAAACCTTGGCCTGGCTTTATGATATTAATTTGCCACCTATACTTAATTCCATTTTCGCCACTAAATTTCCACCACTGGAAATACCTCCTGGTGGGGCTAATTTATAAAAACTTGGCTTCCTGAAATAGTTCAACCCCCACCATGTTCCCCTAGTCCTTCTTACCAAAACTGACAAATGCCTCCTCAATAAAAACATTTCCTGTGGACGTGAGCCTTGCTCAGTCTCACTAAACTTTTCCAATCAAAGCTTGAGGGAGGACTTAACTTACCCAATGCCAATCACTAACGCTATCAATTCAGGGTCAACTGACTGGGGAGAGTTTGCCTATGTGAAGTAGTGGGAGAAAGAGCTAGGCGATGGGTAGGAGGGAGCGGTTTGTGAATACATTTGGGAGGCCATCGGTAAAGTCTCTGTATGCATAGGCATGCAGGAACAAGCGGTTAAGATGGTAATGAGATGGTATACGACCCCAATTAAGCTATGCAGAAGGGGCAAAAGCATTAATGCCCTATGTTGGCAATTTTGTGATGCAAAAGGCACCTACCTCCACATGTGGTGGGACTGTACAAAACTGAAACCATTCTGGCAGAGTGTCCATGTCTTACTAGAGAAGATATTTAACAGACCATTTGGCCTGGGCCCCTGGGGTTTTTCTACTTGCTATGCCCGTTGATGGTTTACCTGCGAGGACCCAAAAATTGTTTAATAAAATAACATTAGCCACTAGGCAATCTTATGCTGCAAAATAGCTGAGTGACAAAGCTCATGGCATGTCAGAAGTCACACATAGAATTTAAGAGAACGATCTCATGCATAAACTAATGGCCATGTTACAAAATGCTACCAAGTCCTTTAAAAAGGACTGGGCTCCCTTGGTGGTATTGGAGGAACGGGGATTAGGCCGACTGTTAGAGGGTATGCAGTTGGGCATCACTAACTTTGGGTCATTGTTATTCTCGATCTCTGCGGTGTTGAAGGCTGGCTCTTCACAAGCACGGGGCATTGAATGGCCTCTGTTCATGTGTATTCAGACACTGTGGTCATTTTTGTTCTTTTTCTTTTTCATTTCTTTTTCATTTTCTTGATTTATTTTGGTTGTTATATGAAATGGTTATTGTTTCGCACACTTGTGATTATGAATTACGCTGATGCAGCCCTGGTAATGCCAAACTAGTGCAACCTATTCACTGTATCTGATTGCAATGTGGGGAAGTGGCCATGAGAAGCAACACTGTATGCCTGCCATGTTAATTGCTTATATATACACCGGGCAAAGCAGTGAAGTGGACAGAAATATTCCTCCAACCCCTCTACCTTAAAGGAACACTATAGGGTCAGGAACACAAACATGTATTCCTGACCCTATAGTGCAAAACCCACCATTAAAGTGGCTTGCCCCTCCTTACTCCTCTTAAATGCATGAAAAACTCACCTTATTGCGGGTCTGCCGGCACTGGCCTCACCCCCTTGGAGATATCAGAATTTGCGATTTTTAGCCAATGCATGGGGAAAGCATTGGATTGGCTAAATCGGCAAGGGGGTGGAGCCAAACACAGTTTTGGCTAATCAGCACCTCCTCATAGAGATGCATTGAAACAATGCATTTCTATGAGGAAAATTCAGCATCCCCATGCAGAGCGTGGAGACGCTGAACGGCAGTGCTGCCTACTGTGCAGCACTGAGCCAGGAGCACCTCCAGTGGCCATCTGAGGAGTGGCACTTGGAGGTGTCCCTAGGGGCAATGTAAACACTGCCTTTTCTCTGAAAAAGCAGTGTTTGCATGAAAATGCCTGTATATAATGATTATACTCACCAGAACAACTGCATTTTAAGCTGAGGTTGTTCTGGTGACTATAGTGTCCCTTTTAATTTTATTAAAGGACACGGAGGCTCATATTATGCTTATCTCTTTCTTTATTATACCTCAGCAGCAAAGAGAAGGTATAAGATATTCATAGAAAAAAATCAAATAAGAACAAGTTCTGAAAGGGTTAACACAACAGTATACCCTTAACCAATAGGAACAGTCCTCTTGTCTATAACCACCCATGTGACCTTTCCTCTCCCTCTTTCTTTGCTGCTGCCTCAGCTAAGTATCACCTAATTTTACCTCTCTTTAGTCAGGAGTTTATGCTTAATTTGCTTGATTTTATATGTTTATTCTGTATATTTGCAATCAGTTTTTCCCTTAGGTATACCCCTTTAAGCCAGCGTGTCAACACGCTTTGGGGTTTCTTCACCCGGCAGGTTTCCGCCTCAGGCGGTAAAACCCTCCCCTCCCTCACCTCCCCGGGTAGTTTATTACCCGTTTCGTATCCCATCCTCCCCCTGGGCGCTCACCGCGACCGTTTTTCTCCGACGCGGGTGTTTCGCGGCTGGGAAACGCTCGCGCATGCGCAATGGCGGCCGCACAGCGCGGCAGCCATTAGCACTGAAAAAGCTCACAGGAGTTTCCCGCGTTTTTCCCGGCGCCCCCCTGTGATCTGAGGGGCGGGCGGAAGTGCGCGGATTGGCTGCTGGCTGGCGCTTGCAGCTTACCAGTGCTCCCTTGCGGCCATTCCGGAGGGAACACTCGGTAAGCTGACAGCCTTTTTTGCTTGTGCCTTGCCCTATCACTCCTAGCCAGCCACATTAGCTCTCTTTTTACCTGTACCAGGGAATCCTGTGAGAAACTTCCCCACACACCGTTGGAGGGACTGTTTGAGTGCACACTCAGACTAGTTGCACATACACTCTGTGGATATTCAGTACTTTGTACAACTGAGTATAAAATTCTTTCTCCCACAACCCCTGCAGGCAGTGTGATTATCATGCAGAACCTCAGAGCCCAGGAGACTTGCACTCCTACTACTGCCAGCAAGGACACCAAACACCGGGTGTCCCCTGCCACGCGCCCACTCTCACCACAGAGAGAGGACGCGGCTTCTATGGAGCAGCTGAACTCGGAGGAGTTCCATTCGCTCCTAGATGCGACCATGACCAAGTCGGTCACACAGGCCATATACACCGCAATGGGGGCGATGTCAGACAACCTGACCCAGTCCATTAGTAACGCCATCTTGGCGTCTAATCACAACCCTAGCGGCCTCCACCCCAAGGCCCAAGATGACAAGCCTGCTTCCCTCACCGGTCGCAAGGCTACTGAAAAGACCCACCACGTGGGCAGACGAACCTCCAAAACATATATGACGGACAGGTTGCGCCCTGTCACTAACGAGGACGTGGGGCCCCCACGTAAACGAGCCACCCGCCGGGCAAAAACGGTGAGGAAATGGAAATGGGCAAAAGCCCAGAGATATCCGACTGATTCGGAACTTGAGGAGGTATTGAGAGAGTCTGAGGAAATCGACTCTGTTGAATCGGAGAACTCCTTTCCGGAGCGCAGCCTGGCACTAAACCCAACCAACACGGGTAAGGCGGCTAAGGATGACTCAGTCATCCTAGACCCACAGGGCGAGCCCCTTTTTAACCCGGACGACCTACAACATCCTAGGTCTACTGAGAATGGGCGCAGTGCTCTATTTGCCTCATCGGCAACTCCAATGCTGCACTAAGCACAGAGAGGCGAAAGGCGATCCTCATGAAGATCGACCCAAAACTAGTCAATATGGCCATATCTGAGCCTGGAACGCAGGCAAAAGGACTCCTTTTCGGAGACAATTTTGTGAAAGAGTTGGGTACTTATGGGAGTACGTTTACAGCCCTGGACAAGGCGCAAACAAATCTCAAACGAGTTTTCTCACCAAAGGTTTTTGGGGGGGCTGGCAGACATCGGGGCCGTCTGTCCTGCCGCTCATCACGGGGCTCCTACCGGGGCTACCGAGGCCCCACTACATCCAGGTTCCAACAGACTGAAGCCAGGAACCCTGCACCCTTCTTTCCTGTCAGGGGCAGATCATGGCAGTCCAGAGGACACAGAGGCGCCACATACGGCCGACGGCCTTATGGTAAGTACTCTTCCCCTACCCCATTCTTGTACAACATATGTAGGGGGCAGACTATCCCAATTCTTCGGGGCATGGCAAAGACTCATGTCCGATGCCTGGATCCTCAACACAGTGCTAGGGTACCACATAGAGTTTGTGCAGAACCCAATACAATACACTATGCCAAGGCGGATGGTGTTTACCCCCCAAGACAGGGAACTCGTATCGAGGGAAATCAGAGCACTGACGGAGAAGGGCACAATCTACCAGGTCGCGCCTCACTCCCCAGGCTTCCTGAGCAACCTATTCCTGGTTCCCAAAAAGGGCAGCGGCGTGAGGCCGGTGATCAACCTACGCCCCCTCAACGCATTTGTACGATATCACCACTTCAAAATGGAAGGGATCCATTGCCTACGAGACCTTCTCAGGCTGTGGGATTGGATGGTCAAACTGGACCTCCAAGATGCCTATCTCACCATCCCAATCGCAGAGGAGTGTCACCACCTCCTCCAGTTTCAATGGAACCAACAGACGTGGAGGTTCCGGTGCCTGCCCTTTGGCCTGTCATCAGCACCATGGTGCTTTACGAAACTGCTGAAACCAGTAGTGGCACTGCTGCGCAGCAGAGGGGTGCGCATGATCATATATTTGGACGATATGCTGATCATGGCGCAGGATGCCCTTTTACTTCAACAGCACCTATCCTGGGCGCTATCCCTCCTACACAACCTGGGATTCCTTATCAACTGGGAGAAATCGGTCCTGATCCCCTCCCAATCCATGGAATTCCTAGGATTCACTATAGAGGCAGTCCAAGGGACCCTAAGCTTACCGCCTTCAAAGATCAAAACCATCAAGAAGGAGATTCGCAGAACACTGGCTCGCCCAACGCTCACCGTGAGACAACTAGCCAGAATAATCAGACTCCTCTCAGCCTCCATACAGGCAATCTTCCCGGGTCCCCTACATTACAGAGCCCTACAGAGACTGAAAGCCGCACAACTACAATCAGGTCACTCCTACTCAGACTCCGTGCCACTCGATCACACAGCCAAAGAGGAACTCAGGTGGTGGCTCCAGCACATGGAAGCATGGAATGGCAGAGCAATCTTCGGCACCACCCCAGATTGCATAATAGAATCCGATGCCAGCACACGGGGCTGGGGAGCGCGTTGTGGTCCTATCTCCACAGGCGGAAGATGGTCCCAACCGGAAAAGGCACTACACATCAACAGCCTGGAACTTATGGCAGGCTCTTTCGCACTGAAGAGCCTCCTAGGTCCCAAGACGCACTGCTCCATCATTTTGAGGATGGACAACATATCAGCGGTTCAATACATCAACCGCCTCGGCGGCACCAGGTCCAAAATACTGGCAGACTTAGCCACAGAATTCTGGCAATTTTGCTTGGAACGAAACATCAGTTCAAGCCGAATACATCCCGGGACTCTCGAACACCGTAGCAGACTGGAATTCCAGATACCTACGGGATGCCAGCGATTGGCGCCTGAACCGCACAACGTTCTTAAGACTTCAGACATTATGGGGCCCGATGTACATGGACCTGTTTGCGTCGCGGTTGAATACTCAGCTTCCGGAATTTTTCAGTTGGAGACCGGACCCAGAAGCAGTAGCTACGGATGCATTCCTCCAACCATGGCCGGTCAGAAGACTGTACGCTTTCCCTCCATTCGCTCTACTGGAACGAACATTGGTACACCTCGACCGCTCACGGACGTCCATGGTCCTCATAACACCATTCTGGACAACACAGCCTTGGTTTCCTTCACTCATGGAGACGTCCATAGACCTTCCCAGATTGCTACCAGAGCATCCACACCTCCTTTTGGATCCCGAAGGGAATCCACATCCACTGGTGATGCAGGGTCAACTCAAGTTGCTAGCGTGGCTCCTTTCAGGGGGCCCTGGGTCATACCAGATGTTCCACAGACAACTCTCCAACTATTGGCGGGAGCCTGGGCTCCAGGAACACGGAGATCCTACAGTAGGGCTTGGAACGCCTGGAGTGGTTGGTGCATGGAACAACAAGTGGATCCCGTATGTGCCTCTGTGAACTACATGTTACGTTTCCTCACACTCTTATACGACCAAGGCATGGCGTATCGGACTATCAATGTTTACAGATCAGCGATCTCCGCTGGACACAAAGGTTGGGAAGAATCCCCAGCAGGCAAACACCTACTGGTGTGCAGACTCCTACGTGTGGTTCGATTTGCCAGACCCTCACAATCCCGATACACATCAGTGTGGGACGTGAATCTAGTCTTAAACTTACTGGAAGGATGGCCACAGAACTCTACTCTCACACTGAAGCAACTATCAGCGAAACTGGCCATGCTCTTCTGCCTAATTTCATGCAAAAGAGTATCGGATGTTCGGGCACTAGATGTTGATGCACGCTCGTTCACCCCAACGGGAGTGACTTTCAACATCTCCAGACGTACCAAAACAGCGATGTCATCAGTATCATATCCAGCTTTCCCTCATAACGTAAACTTATGTCCAATAGCCTGCCTGAAGGAATATGAGAAACGGACACAGGCATTTAGAAACCCGAGACATCACAAACTGTTTTTGGCCATCAACACGCCACACCAACCAGTATCCTCGGTGACAATAGCCCGATGGGTGAAGTGGATAATGACCACCGCAAATATAGACACGTCCATATATGGAGCACACTCCACCAGGGGAGCTATGGCGTCCAAAGCATTCACTTTGGGATGCAGGCTGGAAGACCTACTACGGACGGCGGACTGGTCCCGTGAGTCCACCTTTAAAGAATACTATTTTCACCCTACAGAACACATATCATCGACAGTCATTGCACAGCTTTGAACTAGCATAATATGAGTCTCCGTGTCCTTTAATAAAATTACCAGATTTTACTAATTACATGACGTAAAGTCATGATTTTATAAAGGACACGGAGGCGAATATTCGCCCACCCGGTAAGTATGACATTTCAAGATCAGATTGAAGACAAGAATTGAATTCCCACCCGATATGTCCTAACATGCAATTTGATTGTGTATCATAAGTTATATTACATACAGTAGCACATACAGCATGCAATTTAGTCGGTACACAGATAACGAGTATAATACAGTTAGGCAACACCAATGTGGCAAACAGTTGCTAGACCATATTTTACCACCTCTTTTCTCTATCCCATTTCAGCTTGAAGATCAAACATTGAAGCCTTTGGATGACCAGTTGTCAACACAGTTCAAACGGATAACTTCTACAGTTCAGTTGCATGGAAGAGTTCGTTACAAGGGATAAGTTTCCAAATTGTTCTTCTCAAGTTATGATGATCCAGCTTCGGCATGAACAAAGAAAGAGGGAGAGGAAAGGTCACATGGGTGGTTATAGACAAGAGGACTGTTCCTATTGGTTAAGGGTATACTGTTGTGTTAACCCTTTCAGAACTTGTTCTTATTTGATTTTTTTCTATGAATATCTTATACCTTCTCTTTGCTGCTGAGGTATAATAAAGAAAGAGATAAGCATAATATTTGCCTCCGTGTCCTTTATAAAATCATGACTTTACGTCATGTAATTAGTAAAATCTGGTAATTAACCTTCCCCATCCAGTGGTGCAGCCCTGGCCTGTTCCAGTGAAGTGGTAACCACTCCGTTCACTCTAATTGCTACATCTTGAGGGGTCCAACCTTGCCAAAAAGGGAACCTGAGTAGGTAATAGTTTGACCCAGGGATACAGTTTACTGCTTCCATATAATGCACACTTTTGTCTTATTTTGTCCATGTTTTTATATTCTGTTTGTTAAAAATTATACCTAATATATTGTAAAGCTCTAATGTCATTGCATTTGAGGCGAGGCCTCCATGGATTGGATTTGTTGTTCCAGCACATTACACGGCTGGTCAACTGGAGAGAGATCTGGGGCATTTAGAAGCGAAGACAACGCCTTGAACTTTTTGTCGTTCTTTAAACTATTCCTGAACAATGTTTGCAGTGTAGCAGGATGCATTATCCTGCTGAGAGAGGCCACTGCCATGAAGTGGTGTACAGGGTCTACAACAATCTCTAGGTCGGTAGTACGTGTCAAAGTAACACCCACATGAATGCCAGACCAATTTTAGTTATTTTTTAATAAAAATTTCATGAAATTTTTATGAATGGGGAGGTAATGATTGGCATGGAGCATCAGCTGACTCTCTCAGCCAATCAGTACATGGCAGCCTGAGTCTTTTTGTTTGTAGCATCTCAGAGAAGGGGAAGAACTGGGCAGAGCCAAACAGCGCTGGAGAGAAGACTTTGATGTTAAAGGATTCAAGTGTTGCATTACTTATCCAGTCCTCGTGCCGGCTGGGGTCCTTTGTTCGTGCAGTACTAGATACTCAGAAGTGGCTGTGCACACTGAATGTTACATCCATTTTTGCATCACTTCCGGTTAGTGCTCCACATCAGTCCGACGCCCCCATTCACATACATTTTGGGTTCTCAGGCTGCCTGCTTTCGAAGACAAGATGGCCTCTGTTTTTCAGCGCAAGTGGTGTTCGGTAATACAAAAGGTGGCCACACAGAGAGAGCACTTAAGTCTGTGGTTTATTTGAAGTTATATGAGCCAGGGGGGTGGTCGGTGTTTGGTAGATTAGTCTACTGAACGCAGGGAAAAATAACTGGGACTAAGAAATATGGTGTTTTGTAACAGCTAACCTCTCATCCTTGCATAGTGATTATTAACCAATATAACAAACTTACCATCAGGACCGGCGCTTCCTATAAGGCGAATTAGCAGCCGCCTATGGCGCCATATAGGAGGGGGCGCCCTGCGCCCACCCATCGCCGGCCCTTTTAATGCTGCAGCCGCCTGAGCGCTCTATAGAGAGCCTCAGGCGGCTGCAGCACTGCCTCTCTCTCACCTCCCCTCCCCCTGTGTAGTGTGGCCGAGCTCCTCTCCGGTCCGCGGTACAGGTACATCCGTTTCCTGTACCCGGCCAGACTCATAGGAAGTGCACACTTAGAAAATCCTGTACCACGGACCGGAGAGGAGGTGAAGAGAACAAACCGGGGGGGATGGGGGGAGGAGATGAGAAGAACAAACAGAGGGAGGTTCCTGGTTTCCCTCCTTTGTCTGACATTCTTGATGGTGAGGGCTAGTAAGGTTTTTAAATTTGGAGAATAAATGACCGAATCACTTTTAAGGATGTTCCAATGCTTTTTAAAATTTCTTACTTGGTTAGATTTACTGCTAAACATTGTAATGAACACAGGGGGTTTAAGACCTTGGGGTATTTAATGTTGAATGTAGGCAGGTCATTCATAGCCTCTGATGAAGTGGGCAATAGTGTCATGAAACACATAAGGTGGAACCTTCCAACAAGTTTCCAGGAACACACCGTGTCGAACATCGGTGGATTGAGATTACACACGGAAGCAAGGCAGGAAAACAGCAGAGGTTTCCCTTCACTTAATTGAGTACAGGACGTGAAAACGCTCAATTTTACAGCCAGAGCACCTGGAACTCTCAACCACCGCAGCTCACTACCCTTCTGGAACTGGCAACAGGTAGGACAGTGAGCACCTGGTCTAGCTGGGGACATTGTTCCCCAATCAATTCATTTTCTCTGGATACTTTGCTGTGAACTGGATCAATTTCAGCAGAGCACAGTGAACTTTCATTTGCAACTTTTATTTACAACAGTGATGTGACAGACAGTTACCAGGAAGGCTTTACCTCTAGACTCATCGTTGATATTACTCCCTCTGTGGGATATTGTGAAGCTACTATTTGCTTCTGGTTTAGATACTAATTTATTGTGACTAGTATTATATACAGTGGGACCTCGGTTTACGAATTTAATGCGTTCTCCGGGACGTTTCTTATTGTGAAAAATGTCTAAACCGAAACGCGGTGTCCCATAGGAATGCATTAAAAACCAATTCATCTGTTCTGGAGGTCAGAAAAAAGTCAAAATGAGCTGGCATGAAAACCAACCCACAATGCAGAACACACAATAAAAGGCATACAAACGATGAAGCTCAGCTCCCTACCTTTCCACAGCTTGAGAAATGCACCAAAAAGTCCCAAAACAACTGCAAACAATTTCCAGAATGGCTCCAAAACTCGATGCAAAAGCCACTCCAACACCTCCACACTCGACGCAACGTGCTACCCACAGGCTCCAGCATGCAGGGGGCGGTGCTATAAACCTCCCAGGTGCAATGCATCCTGGAGAAACTTGTTTGTATTGCGAATTTTTTTTGTAAACCAAGGCATTATTTTCAATGGATTTTCATTTGTAAACCGAAAATGATGTTAACCGAGGCGTTCTTAAACCGAGGTCCCACTGTATATTCACATTAAAGGACCATATAGCAGGAGAAGCGGGGAAATGTATTGTATGAACCAACGTAGAACTTGTTAATGTATCTTCTCGCAAAACTCTGTACATGAACCGCAAATGTATTTGCTTGAATTTGTTAAGAGAATCAGAACAATGAATGTTCATAAAGTTGGAATGTACCAAAATCAATAAAATACTATACAACAACAAAGGACCAGTATAGGCACCCAGACCACTTCAGCTCAATGAAGTGGTCTGGGTGCCAGGTCCCTCTAGTTTTAACCCTGCAGCTGAAAACATAGCAGTTTCAGAGAAACTACTTTGTTTCACTGAGGGTTAATCCAGCCTCTAGAGGCTGTCTCACTGACAGCCACTAGAGGCGCTTCCGCGATTCTCACTGTGAAAACCACAGTGAGAAGACACTGGATGTCCATAGGAAAGCATTAAGTAATGCTTTCATATGGGCTGTTTGAATGCGCGTGCGGCTCTTGCCACGCATGCGCATTTGGATCTGACGTCGGCAAGGGGTGGAGAGTTCCCCAGCACAGGGAGCCCGGCGCTGGAGAAAGGTAAGTGGCTGAAGGTGTTTTAACCCCTTCAGCCCAGCGGGAGGGGGCCTTAGGGTGGGGGGGACCTATTGACCCTATAGTGCCAGGAAAACGAGTTTGTTTTCCTGGCACTATAGTGCTCCTTTAATTGTTGCTGCTAATTTTATGCATGTTTGTTTTAAGACTTTTTCATAAATGAACACTGTATTATTAGCCATATTAGACTTGTTTTATTTGCATTGCCCACACTATCATTTGTCCCCTTGCTCCTGGTACCATACGTGATTTTTATCCTGTAACTATATTATAACAGAGTTTCTGCTAATTGAGCCAGTTACTTGGATACCATTCTTCACCATTCTTGTCATCTGAGCTGGGTATTTGATCCTGCTATTGTTTACGTGGATATTCTTTTACTTGCTACTTGACCTTGCTTCATCCATCTTTAGTTGCTGCTAGATCTGTTTTTGTTTTACTTTAAACTATAAGTAACATTTTAATTTCTCATAAGTCTCATAACAGGGAACAAAATGTACAATAACAGGGGCGTGGCTTGGAAGCCGTCAAAGATGGCAGCGTAAACCGGGAGCTCCCCGCAGGCTCAGCACTAATCCCCTCCTTCACCGCAAGGGAGCCAGCCCTGCATGGCCCCACACACCTTAGCACCCCAGCAGTTACAGCCGGACTGGGTGGAGCAGATCCGCAACCTCCCAACTAAAGCGGACCTGAAAGAGGCAAACGCCGCACTCCACAAATCCATCATAGCGGAATTGCACACCCTCAGAGAGGACATACAGGGCCTACACCATAAAGTGGCTTAACTAGAAGTGGACTGCGACCACATAGCATCGGCGCAAACCGCGAACACGAGCATGCTGCAACAGCACGCAGCACAACTCTGCCAGATGGCACTACACGTGGAGGACCTGAATAACCGCGGGAGACAGCAAAACATCAGGATTAGAGGTATGCCAGAGGAACTTGATCAGGCCACCCCGCTAAGTGACACCCTCACCGAACTGTTCAATAATCTGCTGAGCCGGCAGTCTACTACACCCATAGAATTCATTAGAGTACACACGGCTATAAGGCCCAAGCGCCCACCAGACGCCCCCCCGAGCCCATTTCCAAACAAAGGAAGACATCCTGCGCAGAGCAAGAGACACAAAGCAAGTCCTTATTAATGGAGTGGAAGTACAACTGTACCCGGACCTGTCAACCGCAACGCTGGCGTACCGGCGAGCTATGCACCCTCTCACTTGGGCATTACAAGCCAATAAAGTACGATACCGCTGGAACTTCCCTATAGGGCTGCAAGCCAACACCACTAATGGCCCATTTACAGTGAAAAGTGCGGGGGACCTGGAAGATCTTCTACGGGAACTTCAACTGCCTCCGATACAGAGCACTTGGGCCTGACCCGATGGCCTTCTTCACCTTACTCCCAGGGACGCTCCAGCCGACTCCCCTGCCCACTAAAACCTGGAGGCCCCAAATGCAGACCACCCAGCCCTCGGGTGCATCCATGTGAGGAACTCTAAAGGGAACTGTGTCAGGATTACTAGTTGATCCAGCACGTAGAATTGTGTCACCAGATGACTAATAGGTAACGTATTACCGAGCCTTAGAGTGGCCAGACTTAAAGGGAAACTCCAGTGCCAGGAAAACAATCCGTTTTCCTGGCACTGGAGGGTCCCTCTCCCTCCCACCCCCCAATCCCCGGTTACTGAAGGGGCGAAAACCCCTTCAGTCACTTACCTGAGGCAGCGGCGATGTCCCTCGTCGCTGCCTCCTCCTCCGCGCCGCTCCTCCCTGTGATTCCGTCGGCCGGTGGGCGAGACTGACCCCGCCCACCGGCCGAGGAGGCCTAATGCGCATGCGCGGCAATGCCGCGCATGCGCATTAACGCTCCCCATAGGAAAGCATTGAAAAAGATTGAGGACGTCCAGCGACGCTCTAGCAAGGAAAATCCTTACTATAAATCAGGAAGTGACCTCTAGGGGCTGTCTAGTAGACAGCCACTAGAGGTGGAGTTAACCCTGCAAGGTAATTATTGCAGTTTATAAAAAACTGCAATAATTACACTTGCAGGGTTAGGAGTAGTGAGAGTTGGCACCCAGACCACTCCAATGAGCAGAAGTGGTCTGGGTGCCTGGAGTGTCCCTTTAACGTACCAAAGAATAGTCAGGATACTTGCCGAGGTCAGGGGATACAGAAAGAGACACAACGATAAGAGAAAGCCAGAATACAGGGAAGTCAAAGTCAAAAACCAGAATAAACTTGAATCTGGAACGCGCTCTCGGACTCTCGGACTAGGGAAACCACACCAGGGCACTGAGCAGGATGAGAACTAGGCCTAAATACCCATCCTCTAGATCTGATAGGCTGTAACTGGCCTTTGACCCCAAAGGCAGTTACCAGGTTCGCATTTGCATAATTGCTGCTCAGCATTAACCCTTCTGTGGATTTGGTTACTGCTCGGCACAACTTTTCCTGTGTGGACAGTAAATTCCATTACTCCGAGATAGACCGGTTCCCTTGTCTAATATGCATTAGGGCAGTGGAGGCGTCATCCTCCCTGCCTAATGGTTCAAACGTAAGTTTAAATTCCGCAAGGAATTCCTGGTAATTGTGTGCAATGCTCCTACTACTCTCCCATAACGGATTAGCCCAAGCTAAAGCTTTACCTTTAAATTGGTTCATCAGGTAACCAATTTTAGCTCTGTCAGTGGGAAAAGATCCCGGTGAGGCCTCAAAATGATACTCAATTTGGTTAATAAATCCCCGGCATTCTTGAATATTACCATCAAAATGGAGGGGAGGAGATAGGGAGAGAGTAGGTGCCTTATGTACTATACAGTATACTCTTGCCTCCCTAAATATAGTACAATCTTACTTGTATTCAAGTCTGCAACTGCTGGCTCTGCCTCTGAACTGACTGTCTGCTGACATCATCAGAAGTAGTGGTCTGAGCAAATTACAATGCTTTCCCATAGGATTAGCTGAGACTGTCAACTAGGCAAATCAGAGGCAGAGCCAGCAAAAGTAAAACATAGCCCTGGCCACTCAGCATCTCCTCATAAAGATACAGGGAATCAATGCATCTCAGTGTCTGCATGCAGAGGGCGGAGACACTGAATGGCAGTGCTGCACAGTAGGCAGTACTGCCCCAGGAAGCAACTCTAGCAGCCATCTAAGAAGTGGCAAGTGGAGTTAGTTTCTCTGAAAAGACAGTGTTAACTGCAAAGAGCCTGAAGGGAATGATTCTACTTAACAGAACAAATACAATAAGCTGTAGTTGTTCTGGCGACTATAGTGTCCCTTTCAGTTTGGAAACTTAAGAGGGATGTATGGGAACAAATCTTGTGTGTACTGGCTGACAATACAATTAGTTTAGATAATGCAGACTTTGGTCTCTCTAACACTGTGGCATGTCCCCTTTCTTCTACACTCACTACATATACCTTTTCTCTGTCCCAGACTATATACCAGGAACTTCTGCCTGCTAGTAAGAAGGTAAGGAGACAAGTGGACCAGCGAGTGCTAGGGGACAGTCCTTAGAATGCTTGGAGTAGGCGCATCATTTGATGCATTTATGCCAAGCTCAGGGTGCGGTCTGCATAGTATGCCATTAGTTGGACAGCCTGCATGATTGGCAGGCAGTCTGACATGCATTAAAGGGACACTATAGTCACCTGAACAACCTTAGCTTAATGAAGCAGTTTTGGTGTATAGAACATGCCCCTGCAGCCTCACTGCTCAATCCTCTGCCATTTATTAGTTAGATCCCTTTGTTTATGAACCCTAGTCACACCTCCCTGCATGTGACTTGCACAGCCTTCCATAAACACTTCCTGTAAAGAGAGCCCTATTTAGGCTTTCTTTATTGCAATTTCTGTTTAATTAATATTTTCTTATCCCCTGCTATGTTAATAGCTTGCTAGACCCTGCAAGAGCCTCCTGTATGTGATTAAAGTTCAATTTAGAGATTGAGATACAATTATTTAAGGTAAATGACATCTGTTTGAAAGTGAAACCAGTTTGTTTTTTCATGCAGGCTCTGTCAAGCATAGCCAGGGGAGGTGTGGCTAGGGCTGCATAAACAGAAACAAAGTGATTTAACTCCTAAATGACAGTGAATTAAGCAGTGAAATTGCAGGGGAATGATCTATACACCAAAACTGCTTTATTTAGCTAAAGTAATTTAGGTGACTATAGTGTTCCTTTAATGCCAGGCTGGCCTTCCAATTCTTTGGACAAACATGCCCCCTTTTTGGGCATGTTCACCCCTTTTGGCAGGTCTGGTCACGTTATTCGCGCCACTGGCCCACCCTTTTACATCACCCATTGACTTCCTGCTTCACTGGACACTGCTGTTAGGGGGAATGGATTTACTTAAAAGATGAAAGCATAAATTAGAGAGAGATTGGCATAGGGTGTGTTTTCTTATAGCTGCATCCTTTGAGTTTCCCTCCAACACCATCTCCATCAGATCCATGAAGCTTGGGAGGTATGGTTGTTTTAGTGTTTTTGGTTGATAAGATTCTGTAATTAGGCCCATCATAATTGTCAGCACCAGGCCCACTGCGCTCTTAATCTGGCCCTGTTGGTCAGTAACACCTGTCAATCAACATAATTGTCAAATTCAAGCATTATTGCCAGTTCCTATTATTGCTGAAGGACAGCATCACTGCTGTATGTGTTCACAAGCTTAATAAACATCTGCATGTACAACTAAAGTGTACCGGTATCATGAGGAAAAGATCAACCAAAAACATAGTATGGTAGTGTGGTGGAATCTCGGTAAAAATAAATTTAGTAGGCCGAGATTACCACGTGGCATGTGTACGTGCATATGCTGACGTATCGATCAGTTGGTTGCACGAGGCAAGATACGATCAGTAGTGTACGGAGCATGTGCAAGAATACAGGATGTAGTATTCCCCTCCTCCATTGTGCTGGACAAGCCATGCGGTCAAGCAGGAAGTTAATTCTTATTTGTATTGATTGGTCAAGAGAATGTGCGGGTGGAGCTTAATATGGGAGGAGTTATGTGCCTATATAAGGAGCCTGCACTATTGTCCGGGGCTCAGAACTTGCTGTATTTTTGGTGAAGTTAGTCCCTCTGAGTCCCGATCGGTGATCCAATAAAGAATCTCTTCCTTCCTGAAGAAACCTGTGTCCATCTCTCTGTGCTTGGCTTCCGTCAGTTTCTCCGGTATCATTTGGTGCATTGGCCGGGAAGCTCATTGTTCAACGGTAGCTGAGAGGCAGAGGCGTGAGACGGTCTATCTTTGCCCACGTTCTCTACGGCTGCACCCCTGAACTTCTGCGTGGACCTCCCTTCGTCTCGGCGCCACTGGTCTGTTGTCCAGGAGATCATCGGCCTCTACGTAAGAAGTGCTGGGGTGTCCCCGTCGATGAGTGTGAGCTCAGGTTCAGGAACGAGGAGGTAAGACAACTGCTGTTTTAGACGGCAGACTCACTAGGGGTATACCGATTGTGCGGTAGGCCCATAAGGGGTTTGAATTGTGTATGGAATCTGCCCCCTCTGTCGGAGGGAAGGAGCGAAGGCGCACCGCTCGATCGAACGCTCTTTAGTCAGACCATTTGATTTTGTTAGTCAGGCGGGGCTCTGGTGTAAATAGCCCTAGCCGGACACCGGTGTCTTGTCTAGACTAGCGTTCTAGGGTGTATATTTTGTTCGCTAGGTCGGAGGGACCGGGAGACTAAGCGGCGTCTGTGTAAATTCGGTTCGCTAGCTCTCAACCTATCTTGGCTAAGTGGGAAGGCGTGTAAATTTGGAACCCACTAGATTTTTGATAGTTATCGACTAAGAGGCGTCTGTGTAAATTCGGTCCTCTAGCTCGCTATATGTGGTGCTTGGGCAGTGTGGCTAACCAAAACGGATGTAGATAGTTTTAGGTAGTCCATTCAAGGTACTGGCCAATAGTTTAGTTGGGAATTGTAAATGTGTTAAAGATTGTTTAGTAAAGTGTATATCTTGTTAGATAGCGCGAGCTCAGCCGTCTAGCGAGAGTGTTAATAGTGTGTTGCTGTATCATAGTGCACGGTACCATAACCCTGTATATTTACTGACACTGTATATAAGTACTAATCATTGTCGTCCATTGCATGTTTAACACCATAACCACTAATAATTGTATTGTGACCTTAAATTGTGCTTTGACCTATGCTAACCGTACTGTAACCGCTATTTGTAAAAGACGATGTTACTGGGGTGTGTTATAGACGGGTAATTCATATATAGAGAATTATAGCGTGGGTGACTGTATAGTTTCGCCAAAGGGCATAATATTGATTATATAGTGACTGGTATAACAGCTGTGTGTGTACGGGAATTCCCTGAGTGTTTATTGTGTTATTGTGTACGTTTCACTTGGTAACCGTACCACGTGGTGCTGTTGCCAGAGGAAACGGGTGTGACTGTTGAATAGTACGCGTGCATAGTATTCGTTGTCAACGACGTTCCATTGATAAGTATGGGCGCGTCGGAGTCAACGATTCCGGATCCCTTAGGTTGTATGGTGAAGAATTTTAAAAAGGGATTCAAAACATGTGATTTGGGGGTTAAAATGTCTCCTGTACGTTTGGTCACTTTGTGTACTAGGGAGTGGCCTACTTTGGTTGCGGCATGGCCGCCACGTGGCAGTTTGGATCCAACTCTGGTACAGCGCTTACACGTGGCTGTATCGGGTAGGCCTGAACTTTACGGACAGTTTCCTTATATTGATTGTTGGAGACAGGCCGTAAATGACTCGCCAAAATGGATTCAGACATGCCACGAGGAGCAGTGTCGCCTCATGGTGGCTAGGACTTGTTTGTCCACTAGGACTGGTGTTAGGCCCATTTTGGACACGCCCCCTGAGTCCGAGATCCCTTTGCCGCCCCCTTACTTTCCTTTAAGAGGAAGTGACGCAAATGCAGGAAGTCCTGCACCCCTTCCCTCATTGCCCTCATCCACTTCCGCTTCCTCCTCCAGTACAGAATCCACCCCCTCTCGTACTAAATCTCCCCTTCCGGAACCAGAGCCAACCCCCATTAGATCTGAATATCCTGATTTGGCGCCACTTCAGACTTCCGGTCAAGCTTCTTCTAGCTCGGCTCGAAGTGTTTTATTTACTAATTTTTCCCAAAACCAAGCTCCCACATCCTCATGTTTTATTTCTCCCCGACTGGAACCTCTAACTGACGCCCCTCCACGTAGCCCCATACTAACCCGACAACTGACCGGTACCCAACAATTAAAACATTATCAGATGCCTCTTCGTCTGAATCCAGGGTCAGCCTATATTGATGCCGCAGGTCAAATGGCACATGCTGACCCAGTCTTTGTATATGTCCCGTTCACGACAACCGATCTCTTGAATTGGAAGACCCACAATTCCTCGTATACTGAGAAACCACAAGCTATGACTGATCTGTTCACCTCGATAGTTCAGACACACAACCCGACATGGGCTGATTGCCAGCAGTTATTAATGACTTTGTTTAACAATGAGGAAAGGACAAGAATTAATCAAGCGGCCATTAAAGCGCTAGAGGATAGAGCCCGTGCTTTGAATCAAGCCAATCCAGCAGCATGGGCCGCAACACATTATCCTAACACCGATCCCGATTGGAATGTAAATGGTGCTGATATGGTTCAACTCAGAGCCTATAGAGACGCTATAATTGCTGGCATGAAAGCCGGAGGAAAGAAAGCCATTAATATGTCGAAGACAGTTGAGGTGATTCAGAAAAGTGATGAAGCGCCCAGTGTCTTTTATGACCGATTATTGGAGGCATACCGCTTGTATACCCCCTTTAATCTGGAAGACGCAGATAATTCCCGAATGGTGAACTCCGCCTTTGTCAGCCAAGCTTACGGAGATATTAAGCGCAAGCTACAAAAGAGGGAGTAATGGTAATAGAGGGAGCAATGGGAACAGAGGAAGTGTTAGGGAGGATAGGTATTTTCCAGCAGCGCAAAGGTCCCGCGATAGAGAAGGTAGGGACTTTGTAGGATTGGCTGACACGGTCATGGAGGACTATTGATACCGACCGGGCTCCATCCCCCTTGGTCGAGCGGAGCCTATGGTCGATGTATCAATAGGGGGAAAAAGGAGTGCGTTCATGATCGACACTGGTGCTGAACATTCAGTGGTGACTAATCTAGTTGCTCCTCCATCTGGAAGGACTATTACTGTGATAGGAGCAACTGGAAGAAGTGCTGAAAAACCGGTTCTTAAAAGTCGACTCTGTACATTGGGAGGCCACGTAGTAAAACATCAATTCCTTTATATGCCTGAATGTCCAGTCCAATTGCTGGGACGTGATATGCTATCTAAATTACAAGCGCAGATTACGTTCCTACCAAATGGAACAACATCCTTAAAGTTTAATGGACCTTCAGGTATTATGACATTATCCGTACCAAAGGAAGAAGAGTGGCGACTTTATACAGCGTTGACTAGCCAAAACCCTAGGAGTGATGAGTCCTTATTCAACATACCAGGAGTTTGGGCAGAGAACAACCCACCAGGACTGGCCCGCAATATTCCACCTATTAAAATTTAACTAAAACTTGGGGTTTATCCAGTGAGCCTAAGACAATATCACATCCCGCAGAAGGCTAAGAAGAACATACAATCTTATCTGGATAAGTTCATACGGTATGGTATCCTAAAATTCTGTACTTCCCCCTGGAACACCCCATTGCTGCCTGTTCAAAAGCCCGGTACAGATGAGTATCGACCTGTGCAGGACTTGAGAGCAGTCAATGATGCGGTTGTTAGTATACATCCAGTTGTACCCAATCCATATAACCTGCTTGCTTTAATTCCGGGCGGGGCTACTTACTTTACAGTCTTAGACCTCAAAGATGCCTTCTTTTGCCTCCGAATTGCCGCAGAAAGTCAATGTATCTTCGCTTTTCAATGGGAAAACGCTGTAACGGGCTCAAAACGCCAAATGACCTGGACAAGACTGCCCCAAGGGTTTAAAAATTCACCTACCCTATTTGGTTCAGCTCTAAGTCAAGATCTACTGGATTTCGAGTCCATCCCAGGAGAGTGTGTATTGTTACAATATGTAGATGACTTGTTGATAGCAGCAGTTACAAAGGAAATATGTCAGCAAGCAACGCACGATCTACTACACATTCTCTGGAAGGCAGGATACAAGGTGTCTAGAAAGAAGGCTCAGTTGTGTTTGCCAACTGTCAAATATCTGGGATTCCATATCTCTGAAGGTCAAAGAATTATGGGGCCAGAGAGAAAGGAAGCTGTGTGCCAAATACCGATACCCAAGAATAGAAGACAAGTGCGAGAATTCTTGGGGGCAGCAGGCTTCTGTAGGATACGGATTCCCAGCTACGCGATACTGGCAAAACCTCTGTATGCAGCTATCAAAGGTACAGAGCACGACCCCTTCTTATGGACTCAAGAACAGCAAACAGCATTTGAAGATGTGAAGAAGGCTTTGATGAGTGCCCCAGCATTAGGTCTACCTGATCACACACGACCATTCTACCTGTATGTACATGAGCAAAGAAGAATGGCTATGGGAGTATTGACACAGTACTTGGGATCATGGCAAAGACCTGTTGCCTACATGTCTAAGCAACTGGATGCAGTGGCCAGCGGACTTCCACCTTGTCTAAGAGCCGTAGCTGCAGCCGCCCTGCTAGTAGCTGAAGCCGATAAACTCACTCTGGGTCAAGAACTTTATGTACGAGTCCCACATGCAGTACAGACGTTGTTGGATTACAAAGGAAATCATTGGTTTAGTAACAGCCGTATGACCAAGTATCAAGCAATGTTGTGTGAAAACCCAAGAGTGCATTTAGAGACTGTAAACACCTTAAATCCAGCTACCCTTTTGCCACAACCTACTGAAAGTCAACATGATTGTTTGGAAGTAATGGATGAAGTATTTTCAAGTAGACCAGATCTTCGTGATTTTCCCATCCAGAACCCCGATGTTCAATATTATACAGACGGCAGTAGTTATGTGAAAGAAGGGATCCGCTATGCAGGATATGCAGTAACAACAATAGACAAGGTGATAGAAGCTCGGCCACTGGCGAAAGGAACATCAGCACAAAAGGCAGAATTGATAGCACTGACACGAGCGTTACAATTGGCTGAAGGTTTAAGAGTGAACATCTACACGGACTCCAAGTATGCGTTTTTAACCACTCATGCCCACGGAGCTTTGTATAAAGAAAGAGGACTATTGAATTCAGAAGGCAAAGAAATCAAATATGCAGCTGAAATCCTACAACTACTGGAAGCAGTGTGGGAGCCGAAAGAAGTCGGTATCATACATTGTCGAGCGCATCTGAGAGGAGATGGTGATGTAACCAAGGGAAATCGGATGGCAGATAGTGCAGCTAAGCGTGCCGCTGAATCGGGAAGACAGGAGTATGTGGGGCATATAGCTGCTCTTATGCCAACTCCACTGTCTCAATTGACTCCAGTTTATACAGCTCAAGAAGAGGAGTGGTTAAAGACTGAACCTGGAAAGTATTTGGAGAACAAGTGGTATCAGCTAGAAGATGGAAGAATAGTCATTCCAGCATCACTAGCGGTAGAAATTGTCCAAAACTATCACAACGGGACACATTCTGGGAGAGACAGCACAGAAGAATCTCTCAGAAAACATTTCTACATACCAAGATTGTCCAACTTGACTCAGGCCATTGTACGAAGATGTGTAACGTGTGCTAAAAATAATGCAAGGCAAGGACCAGTAAAGCCACCAGGAGTCCAGTTTATGGGGGGACTCCCCATGTCCGATTTACAAATTGACTATACAGTGATGCCTAAATCGGGTGGACATTGTTACCTGCTGGTAATTGTGTGCACCTATTCAGGCTGGGTAGAAGCATGTCCTACTCGTACAGAGAAAGCAGGAGAAGTTGTGAGATTCCTGCTACGAGAAATAATACCCCGATATGGACTACCCTGCTCAATAGGATCGGACAATGGTCCAGCTTTTGTTCATCAGTGCCTACAGCAACTGACTCATATGCTTGGTATAAAGTGGAGGCTTCATACGGCATATAGACCCCAGAGTTCTGGTAAGGTAGAGAATATGAATAGAACTATTAAGAATCAGTTGGCTAAAATGTGTCAGGAAACCCAACTTAAGTGGAACGTTCTCTTACCCATAGCTCTATTGCGAATCCGCAGTACCCCTACCAGAAGGATGGGCCTCTCTCCTTTTGAAATCATGTATGGGCGACCACCTCCCGTACTTGGTAACTTAAGGGGAGACTTGAGTCAGTTGGGAGAAGGAATTACCCGGCAGCAGGTTGTAGAGTTGGGTAAGACTATGGAGGAGGTACAGAAATGGGTACAAGATAGATTACCTGTGAATATTTATCCCCCAGTTCATAGTTACCATCCAGGAGACCAAGTGTGGATTAAAGAGTGGAATAATGTACCGTTAGGGCCCAAGTGGAGAGGTCCTTATGTTGTTCTTTTGTCTACCCCTACAGCGATAAAAGTAGCCGAAGTGACTCCGTGGATACATCACTCCAGGGTTAAACCAGCAGCAGTCGATTCTTGGCAAGTTACAGCAGATCCAGAGAATCCCTGCAAGATCCGGTTAAAACGCACGACTCAGTAGGAGTAACGAGGAACTTTGTGGATTACAAAATTTTATTGTTACAGAGATTTGGTGAAGTGAGTGTTTAGACGGCCATAATAAAGCCTGTCCGCTCACCGACGTATAGTGTATAAGCCAGGGAAAGTCTCGAAGGGACTCCTGTGAAGACGAGCAGAACTCCATTCCCTGCAGCCCTTACATCCTGGAAGCTGAGGTGCCTTCGCACGGACGAAGACTGAGGATGACGACGAAAGATGTGTTCTTGATAATGTTTATTTATGTGTATTTTTATATTCAGGAAGGTAGAGGTACCGACACTCCTAGCTGTGAGGTATGCATTAAGACTACAAGAACAGGTAACCATATTTCCCAAACCCTAATTTGGCATTCACAATACGAGTGTAAAGGAGATGTATCAAGATGTAGATACCTAAATATAGAATATAGTGTGTGCCATTTAGGAGTAGGAGAACCTAAGTGCTTCAGTCCAGAGTATCAACCTCGTACAATTTGGTTGACTCTCAGGAATGGAGATCCTCAGGGGACCCTAATTAACAAGACAGTATTAGAATCCGTACATTCTTCGGGTGTTCTGCTATTTGATGCGTGTAAGGTGATATCAAGTGGTAGAAAGCCGTGGAATGTATGTGGGGATCTTAGATGGGAGAGGACGTATGGGTCTAACGATAAATATATTTGTCCCAGTAGTAAAAATAAATATGTGAGTCCTAGATGCCCAAATAGAGATTATAACTTTTGCCCATATTGGTCTTGTGTGGGGTGGGCAACTTGGGGACAGACAGTAGACAAGGACATGATAGTGACTAAGTTGCCTACCAGCCCATATTGTAAGTCTATGGAATGCAATTCAGTCCATATACTTATAAATAACCCCGACAAGTTCTTAGACAAGTATGGTAATTTATTTGGGTTTCAAATATATGGGACGGGTTTAGATCCTGGGACAGTATTGTTTATAGGGATAGAGACTGATACGGTATCCTCCCAAACTCATCAAGTATACCATTCCTTTTATGAAGAGATGAGTATAGATAATAAGATCCCCCATAATGCTAAAAACCTGTTCATTGATTTAGCCGAAAGTATTGCTGGTAGTCTTAATGTTACCAACTGCTATGTGTGTGGAGGTACTAACATGGGAGACCAATGGCCTTGGGAAGCAAAGGAGGTAATGTCCGGTTCTGAGGCAGTTGACCAATTAATATCTACACAAGCCGATTATCATATGAGTGTTAGAGGTAAATCTGAGTGGAGATTAAAGACCTCCATCATAGGTTATGTTTGCATAGCAAGGAAAGGAATGATGTATAATACTTCTGTAGGAGAATTAACTTGTCTAGGGCAAAAAGCTTATGATGATGATACAAAGAATACAACTTGGTGGTCGGCTTCAAATGTCTCAGAACCATCTAACCCGTTTGCTAGATACGCCAATTTAAAGGATGTGTGGTTTGATCTATCCATCACATCTACCTGGAGAGCCCCAGCAAATTTGTACTGGATCTGTGGTAAGAAAGCCTATTCGGAGTTGCCACAGGACTGGGAAGGGGCATGTGTGTTGGGTATGCTCAAACCATCCTTCTTCTTGTTACCTATTGAAACAGGTGAGACTTTAGGTGTTAAAGTACATGATGTGAATCATAGGAAGAAAAGGGGACCCATAGAGATAGGCGCCTGGGAAGATAATGAATGGCCTCCCCGGCGTATTATAGATTATTATGGGCCAGCCACGTGGGCAGAAGATGGTACCTTTGGTTATAGAACCCCTATTTATATGCTCAACCGTATTATAAGATTACAGGCGGTGGTTGAGATTATTACTAACGAGACATCACAAGCGCTCAATCTTCTAGCGAAGCATAATACCAGGATGAGGACAGCAGTCTACCAAAATAGATTAGCCTTGGATTACCTTTTGGCAGTAGAGGGAGGTGTATGTGGGAAGTTTAACCTGAGCAATTGCTGTCTTCAAATAGATGACGAAGGGCAAGCAATAGAGGGCTTAAGGCAGTGGTAGGTGGAGTCCTACTGATTTTAATGTTGTGTCTACTCCTGCCGTGTCTTATACCCTTAGTAGTTAGGTCTGTGCAAAGCCTGATAGAAAATATAGCAGAGAGGAAGGCTGCTGCACAGATAATGGCAATTTATAAATATGAGGCTCTAGATCAGGGAGAACCAATGCAGGAAGATGAGTGTTGAAGATTCACATCATAAGTTAAGTCTGGTCTGGTTCAAGGTAACTTGCGGTGTATGCAAACTAAGGTTAAGTGATGCCTCAAGTAATTGTGAAATATCAAGAGGCATCAAAGGGGGGAATGTGGTGGAATCTCGGTAAAAATAAATTTAGCAGGCCGAGATTACCACGTGGCATGTGTACGTGCATATGCTGACGTATCGATCAGTTGGTTGCACGAGGCAAGATACGATCAGTAGTGTACGGAGCATGTGCAAGAATACAGGATGTAGTATTCCCCTCCTCCATTGTGCTGGACAAGCCATGCGGTCAAGCAGGAAGTTAATTCTTATTTGTATTGATTGGTCAAGAGAATGTGCGGGTGGAGCTTAATATGGGAGGAGTTATGTGCCTATATAAGGAGCCTGCACTATTGTCCGGGGCTCAGAACTTGCTGTATTTTTGGTGACGTTAGTCCCTCTGAGTCCCGATCGGTGATCCAATAAAGAATCTCTTCCTTCCTGAAGAAACCTGTGTCCATCTCTCTGTGCTTGGCTTCCGTCAGTTTCTCCGGTATCAGTAGGAGGGAACTAAGGATAGGATTCAGTCATCAGACTTCTAGGAAATCTGACATATAATCCAGTTAATGGTTAAATACTTCCTGAGTCTTCTAGTCCAAAGTCCCCTAACCACTTTTTACTCCCTATCTTAGAGAGAGACAGAGAAAATTAACAAATTCAGGAATATAGTCACATTCAGTAGGTTAATAATAATTAATTTCTTGTAGAATGTAAAACACTGCAGGTGGAAGTAAGCACACCTCCCAACTGTCCCTATTTAGGAGAGACAGTCCCTAATTTGGACCTAAATCCCTCTGTCCCGCGTTTCTATCCCAATTTCTCTCTTTTCTATGAGCTGCATATTCAGCACTACCATAAGGCAGCACAGCCGACTGCCTTAGGGCGCACCGGCCCAGGGTAAGCAATGTACAGACGACCAGCAGGAGGGGAATGCACAGCACTCCTCCCCTGCCAGTCACTTTACATGGTGTGACCAAGCTCCGCCAGCACCCAAGTCCAGCTCTGGTGCATGCCGTAGATTCCTGTTATACACTTTGGGAATCTGAATAAAGGAACTCTACTTTTAAAAGGAAGTGTTGAAATTTATTTTCATACTTGCCAGAATATATACTGGTTTGGGCAGAACCGAATTCCTTGCACCCTTGTATGGCTGGTAGGTGCTGTTCTTATATCCTATTTTGTATGATAGTTTCTGTATGTCTGTGTATGACAGTGTCTGTATGTCTCTGTATAATGGTGTATTAAAGATCAAGTTAGTAGGGGTAACCAATTTGTGTATCTTTATGTATGTCAGTTTCTGCATCTGTATGTGTGTCAGTGTGTGTATTTTGTCTCAGTAAAAATGAGTGCGGCTAAGTGTGTGCTTATTTTTTTTTGTGTGTGTGGGGCTGGAGAGCATGATTGCATGCTAGGCCCAGGGGGCCCAAGCAAATGCCTGCCCTGGGTCCAATCTTTATTAAAGATGGCCCTGCCTAAGTCTGTATGCCTGTGTATGAAGGTGCCTGTATAACTGTGTCTGTATGTCTCTATATGGCAGTGTCTCTAACCTGATTCTATATATCGTCCATGGATGCCTAGATCATTATTAGGTCAGCCCTGCTCTATGACTGCTGACCCTCTCCCTTTACCTTCCGTTACCTTTCCCCCAATAGCTCACAGACAACCAAATTGTGGGTAAGGGCAACGGCCACAGCTTTTATTATTAAACCAGCATAATTTAAACCAACTGTCAGCTGCTGGATTTCCCCAGCAGACAGCTAACATAACAATTCTTCCAGAGCCTCTTCAGCCTGAAGTCCGTCCTCAACCAGACCAGGCTGCGACTCCCCAAGCCCGTCCGGGCACTGCTCTCAGTTCCACTTGCTGGCGAAGGACAAACCGCCACCGCAGCCTCTCCCCTATCCCTGGACTGCGTCCCCCCGAAGCCAGCGCCTGTTCAATGGCTGACTGTAATCCCACATTAAATATATCCAGCCCAATTTCGTTTAGGTGGACCCCATCAGCCCTCATTATGTTTGCGTTGTTCACTTCCAGCTCCAAATGACGAGCCACAAAGCCACCCAGCCTACGCACAAAACGTGGAATCGTCATGTTGAACCGTCGCCTGCCGCGCTCCACCGCCCTGGCGTGTGGCAGCGCCCTCCAAGCCAGATGAGGAATGACATCACACCACACCAGTGTGACATCGCTGAAAAGCGCCATACAGCGAGCCAGGTCGTGCTTGCAAGCGTAAATTAAATCCACTGCGCGGCACCGTCCCAAGTCATTCTCCCCGGCATGAAGTACCAGAACCACTGACCCGGTCACGAAGTGACGGAGCGTGACACACTCCGGATACACTTGGTGCCACTCCAAACCCCGTATCCCCCGACATCGAACCCTAACCTGCTCATGCGGGAGCCCTAGATTCCGGCCGTATGGTCTCTGCTCGGCACGCCTAGCCGCCCAATAAATAAAGGAGTGACCGATGATCCAAACATACCGGGGGGAACCTGTAGAGAAAACAACACATCATAACTACCAACAGCCTATAACAGATGAGGACGAATATACAGCTGAAACCTGCAGGAATCCCATCGACCCATGCACTGAATGGCAGCATCGGACAGCCCTACCTGCCATGCCTGCGTTGCTGCACCAATCCGGAAGGAGTGGGGAGAGTATCCCTTATCCTCTATGCCCAAAGCCCGCAAACTAGCCTTAAAAACACTGGAGAACTGAGACAGAGTCACGATTGACCCATCTGCGTGAAGCAAGAAGGACTCTGCTGCCTCCGGCCGTAAACGCATGTATTGCCCTACCAGCGCCACCGGACACCACCTACCCTCAGTAGCACCAATGCTAACCGACCTCCCCCGTCCTAACTGATCTGTTTTGGACGTCCGAATGAATACCTCCACTCCACTCTGAAAAACCAAACAACAAATACAAAATGTGGTCAGACTCAGAAATTGCTTGAGACTAACCACATATCTGGAAATATCTATAGCGGTAGAGTCTGATATAACAGTCCTGGCTAACAAAGCTGTAATTGTCACTATAGACCCATAAACAGAAAAAATAAACAAATAAGGTATATACAAGTGATACTAAGATTCCATGCCAACCAGAGGGGGTATAGGTAGGGATATAATTATGCCATATAATACCATATCTCAACCCTAATTATCAGCTTTATTATAATGCACTATAAGGGAATGAGTATCGAATACCTAAGTCCCCACCATAAATACCTCCTAGGAAATGTCAGTGATAAGTATATAAGTAACAAAAGCTCCAGATAGAGCTGGTTCAGATATAGAGGGAGGTAGAAGATGATATATAGTACTAATGACAGTCAAAAATCAGACTGCTAGTTTAAATTAAGAAGCCTCTCTCCCTGTAAATCTAACTAGACAGGCATAGGAAAGAAATAGATAAATTAGATTAGGTGATAATCATGGTGCTAAAACCACCAGTGCCCGGTGCTCATATACATAATATGAGAAGAAAAACGACCAACGTACGTTTCGGTGCTAAAGAGAAGCACCTTTGTCAGGGGCCAACATAAGACTGTTAAGGAGTCTCTTATATATGAAATGTGCCAGGATACATGAGTACCTTAGACCAATAGGGGCTGGGGGAGTGTGATACCAGCTGTACTGCATCTCGCTGAATGGATCCTGTCATCACATAAGTGTAAACCACGAGATGTACATGGAGGCGGAGCTTGATGCCGGTCACGTGACCCGGCATATCGCGAGTCACGTGGTCTGTCCAGCCACACGTACTGTGGGCTGGACAAATTATAAGCATTGTATGCCCGTCCTCCATAGTGTGTAAGTGTAACCTGCCCATCAAAATCAGATGGGCGGGTACGCGACGGAACAGGCTGACCAAGAGATGTACAGGGAGGAAGGGGCTTAGTGCTGGTCACGTGACCCGGCGTATCACGAGTCACGTGATCTGTCCGGCCACACGTCATGTAGGCTGGACAGAGTATGCAAAAAATCATCATGAGTAGCATGTCAGTAAACCCCGCACATCAAGATCAGGTGGGCGGGTACATGACGAACCAGGCTGATGCCTGAGAGCGAGCTGAGAAGACGAAAGCCCAATATAGGCTTTTCAGCAGCATAAGCTCCCATACATAAATGCATACTAACTTTGTGTACCAGTCATAATAGATCCCCAGTGAAACATATCACCTTGTGTATATTGTATAGCACACACCTCCAGCAGCAATGTCTCAGGAATAGTAATGTATTACTAATGTGTCACAGAATAACATTCAAGTTATGTCAAGATACTGGTTATGTATCAAAGGTTTAAATCAATATTGTATATTTATGATGATCCAGGAGATGGCCATCAAGGGAGAGATTAAAGTGGTATACCCACTCCCAAAGGCTTCCAATTAATATGGATCATAATCACCAATCCAGTATGACCATATGTACTGAGGACACACTCCTATAAACCGATTGTAATGTATATATGTACATACTCACTAGAATATGTATAAAGATGAAGGACAATAAAGGAGTAATCCTAACCCAATATGTCAAAACCTGATCATCTTAATGCTCCATTCTTATGGTCATGTAAAAGGCATTCATGTAACAAAAATAAAAAACAAATAAATAAAGATGAAAAAGTGAAAGGAATATATATATATATATATCTACACTAAACACTACACACGCTATATTACAAAATTTACAAGTGTATCAGGCATAATAAGCTTATTTACAAAAATAAATATGTATCGCATATAAATTGCGAATATACAAGAGACACGTATGGGTGTAGAAACACTGTCTCAGGCCAGGTTACATTAGTCTTCAATGAAGGGTGTATATGAGAAACCCTCATTTAGTCCAGACGGTGACAATGTTTTGAGCTTATAAATCCAAAAGCTCTCTCTTTGAAGTAATCTTTTGTCTAGGTCTCCCCTTCTTGGTCCAAGAGTGACCCTTTCAATGCCACAAAATCTTATCCCTTCGGATGATCCCCCATGATGTAGTTTCAAATGTTTCGAAACTGGGGTATCGATTTGTCTTCTAGGGTTAACTGAATTCACATGTTCCCTTATTCTCAGTTTAAACTTACGGGAAGTTTTTCCCACGTATAGTTTATTACATGAGCAGGAGAGCAGGTATACAAGACCCTTTGACTGGCAATTAAAAAAGTGGCGAACTTTAAATTCCTGTGTCCCTGAGGAGTCTAGAAAGGTTTTAGAGGGGCGGCGTATGAACTTACATGCCTTACGTTTTCCACATTGGTATGTGCCTAGGACTGAAGACTTTAACCATGAAGTTTTCTGAGTTATAGTTTTAAGGTGACTAGGGTGTCCCTGATATTCCGTCCCCTTCTTGCTGTCACAGATGCCTTGGGTGTAATCACCTTGTGTAGGTGTGGGTCTTGATGCAGGAGGGGCCAAAACCTATCAAGGATACTCATAATTTGATGCCAGCCTGCATCAAAATTCCCTATACATCTAATAATCTCCTGGGTTGACTCTACGTTTTTTTCAACTAAGAGATCTTTGCGGTCTACCAACAGCGCGCGTTAATATGCAGATTTTAAGCATCTATTTGGGTATCCTTTTTGTTTAAACTGAAATTGTAGAGCTTTAGCCTTTAGTTTAAAATCTTCTAAGGTGGAGCAGTTGCGTCTTAGACGCAAGTACTGCCCAATTGGAATACCTTTTTTAAGGGAGGGTGGATGGTGACTTGTCCAATCCAGCAGATTATTAGTAGCCGTAGGTTTCTGGAAGAGGGTGGATGTAAGCACCCCCTTATCTGACAGGGAGATAGTTAGGTCTAGGAAGTTTGATGGTATTGGAGTTTAAGATGTTAACAAACTCTAGAAAAAGGTCAGAGGTGTCTGTCCATATGATCAATACATCATCGATGTATCTTTTCCATATTTTTATATACCTTGTATATTTTTCCATATGTTCATTAAACACCATTGTACTCTCCCACCACCCCAGGTGGAGGTTAGCATATGAGGGGGCACAAGCTGTTCCTCTCACCTGGTGGTAGTATTTTCCCTGGAAGATAAAATGATTATATGTTAAAATGAACTGCATCAGATCTTGGACAAAGTCATTGTGTCGTAATGAGACTAATGGTTTGCTATCCAAGATTGCTCTAAGGTGTTTTAATCCGAAGGGATATTCCCCCACAATTCCACTGCCACCACAATAGGGAAAAGCTTGAGAAAAGTCAAGTTACGTATCAGGTCCTCCTCGTGCCATGCCGCAGGCCAAGACTCTGCACACCAACGTCCCTGAAAAAATGCCCCGAAGCCCAAGGAGCCGGAGGCATCCGTAAACAACTCCAGGGCCACATTAGATATTGCTTCCCGTCGCCAAAATGTCCAACCATTGTACCCTGCGAGGAACTCACTCCAGACATTCAAATCGTCCTTAACCCCTTAAGGACACATGACATGTGTGACATGTCATGATTCCCTTTTATTCCAGAAGTTTGGTCCTTAAGGGGTTAAGCCACTCGGTAACCCGGATAAAATGATGGGAAAGACTAATGCCGACGGTAGCCAGAGATAGCCGTCTACAAAACACCTGACCCATAGGCATGATCCGACATGCAAAGTTTAAGTGGCCCAGCAGGGATTGCATCTGACGAAGCTGCACCTTCCGCGCACCCCTCATCCGATCAACCATGGTAGTAAGGATCCCCAATTTATCACTGGGCAAACGAAAAACACAGTTGATGGAGTCAATCTCTATACCCAGGAAGGAAATCACCGCCCTTGGGCCCTCCGTCTTGTCCTCTGCCACTGGAACCCCCAAATCTTGCATAACTGCCTTAAACTGTCCCAACAAATCCTCACATCGCGAAGAATGTGCCGAACAGAAAATCGTCAAGATAGTGCAAGAGGGAAGAAAAACCTGACACCTCCGTTACGATCCATTCCAGCAATGTGCTAAAAACTTCAAAATAATAATAAGAAATCGAGCAACCCATATCGTAGATAAAATCCCCTTGAAACTGACACCCCAACAAATGAAAACAGGAAGGGTGGGAGCAACCGAAAGGCCGATTGAATATCCGACTTAGCCATCAGGGCCCTGGGCCCTGCTTCCCGAATGAGATCCAGAGCCTGATCAAAAGAAGCGTATCGGACCCGACTATACTCCTTCACAATCCCTTCGTTGACCGAAGCCCCCGCTGGAAAAGACAGGTGATGAATCAGCCGAAACACCCCCAGTTCCTTCTTAGGAACGAGGCCCAATGGGGACGCCCGCAAATTATCAAATGGAGGAACGGAAAACGGTCCCTCCATCCGTCCCAAGTCCACTTCTTTTTTCAGTTTAGCCACCAGCATCCCTTCCTTACCCCGAATTGAGGACAAATTGTGCGCAAACTACGCCTCCCCCGACGAGTAAATGGGATCCTAAAACCGTCGGTGAAACCTTCCCAAAGCACCCGCGCGTCCCTATGCCTGGGATACCGCGCGAGCCACGGAAGCAGTCTTTCCGTCCGTACCGGGGTCCTCCCCCCGAGGAACGTCATACTTTGATGCCGTCCTGGGGAGGGGTTTTCCTCTTCTAAAACACCGAACCGCCGGGTGAGCACCACCACAGTGGGAACACTCATGTTTAAATCGACAACTGTTGTACCACCTGCAATGACTCTCATTGAAGAGCCAGCAGATGCCCTTCTTGATCCTGGCCGACGCTCCCCCAGGAGCGCCGGCGGCCGAAGGAAAGGACGATGTGGCTGGATGGCACGGGGTCATGAGAAGCAACCAAAGATTACCATCTTGCATGCCAAAATGCATGTGCGGTCGCATCGCCATTTTTTGCCTAAATTGCTGGTCATATTTAAACCAGCATTGACCCCCATAAACTTTATAAGCCCCCCAAATTAAATCTAAATAAGAAAACAACAACGGGGCCCGCTCTGGAAACCTCGTCGACAGAATACTAGCTTAAGTTGCAAATCCTTGCAATTACCGAGCTCCAGATCTTCTGGGGTGGATGTGTGGAGGGGAATCCTGCGTCCCTCCCTCCTCTATGACTGCAGAAACACCTTCACTGGTGCTCCGTTTCAGAATCCCCGGATCCATCTTCACCCGGACTTCCGGGTTCGGCAGTGGCCTGTGACGTCTGCACTCCCTGACCGGCAGACGTCACGTACGCGCCACCAGCGTTCTGGTGTGCGGCGCTCCGTCTCTTCCGGCGTGCGGCCGCACGCCCTGACATCACATCCGCCGCAGCCGGAAAAGAAGGGTGAGGACTGCGCGACCTCACCTCTCCCACAGCGCCATCTTGGGATCCTCCATGTTGATGGCCAGGCGCCGACCGGACCATCCAACGCGTGGAACACCTCTCCCCGCTCCTTCTTCTACAGGAACCCGGACTCCTCCACAGGGGGCCAGCCTCACTCAGCCCTGGCTCTCCGCACCGGACTGGGGGACAATCTGGATGGCGGCCTGGAACGGCGGGCACGACGTCCTCTGGTGGGCCCCGACCCCTCCTGAGACTCCTGGGCGTCTTGGACACTGTGAAGCAGCACAGCATAGGATTCTGCGCCGTGTGTCCTCTGAAAGGCCTGCAGGATAGTAAGTAGAGCCTCTCTGGGCATGTCAGGGACATGAGCCATGATGTGAAAATATCTACTGCAGTGGCAAATTATGTAACAGCTGTTTTAAATTACTAACAGCAGTTTTGCTTTTTCAGGGTGACCAGACTGCTAGGTTCCCTCCGCGTGCTCTCCAGTGGTCTGGTAAGTATTACCCAGTGTCCCCGGTCCAGGTGCATCCCAAACATTGTATCCCCTTGTCGCCATGCCAACCTCTCCGGCAGCAATCATGCTCCCCCCTCCTTATCCATTCCGGGGGTTGGCCTGTCTCAGTTTATTTCAGAAAAACATTTTTATTAAAACCTTAATTGAGGAACAAAAATAAAACGGAAAAAAAATCTATACCTTCTTAAAATACTTTTTTCAATTGACTGTGTTGCACCACTAGCATGATCAGCAGGCACCTTCAGATAATCAAGAGAGAATGTAGTTTTTCTTACTGACCCGCAAGGGAGAAATGCTCAGGTCCACTCAAAAGCACTGTGAAACTGAATTTAGCTCAATTTGGGATCAATGGTAATTTAATACCTCTCTGCATTCAGTTTGATAATCACGATTAAGCTTAGTAAGGAAAAAAAAAAAACAACATCTAGAAAAGAACATTATGTTTTCTCAGTGCTAAGCCCTAATTATCATGTTAGAAAATGCATTGATGATTTTATTACAAGACACGGAGGCTCATATTATGCTTCCTCTTTCTTTACTTAAATATAGCAGGAAAGAGAATTAATCAGTGAATGGAAACAAATTAAAACATTTGCATCAACTGACATAAATGAATAGCCAATCAGGTAACAGGGTAGCTTATAAATACTGTCGGCAATTTTCCAAAGTCTTCTTTCTTAGAAATGGGAACAGATTAGTATTATTTTCATTGCAAATTTATTTTTTGACTAAAACATCAATAAATTTGTTTACTGTTTTTACGTATTAATATGATCATATTTGGACTTGAATTTATGTAATGATTAATTAATTTCATTTAGCTATTTCTTTTGTGTTTCTTATATATCCACTTTTCTTTCTTATTTTATGCAAAACATTTGATATTTCTTTATATTATTGCATTGTTCTCGTGCAACATCAGTTTATGTTGCTGTTCAACTATTTTCTTGTAATTCGCAGTGGAGTTCAGAGCTTTCTGTGTATCTTTGTAATGATTTTAAGCGGACGCTTCATTTGTGGTTATGATTTGTGATTTTTGCAATTCGGTGTTTTGTGCAAAAGTGTAAGGGATTCTTCCGTTATATTCGAGAACAGCCTTTCGTGGTTGAATTTTTTAGCATTTGCAAGCTCAAATCTGTCAAATCTGTCTGCCCAACGTTTTTTTTGCATTGCTACGCAACGCTGCGCTCGTGGGTTTTTTCTGTTAAGATGAGTTTACATTGAAATCTTCTGCGTCCTGTGTTTATCAAAGTATTTATTACATAGGTATTAGTCAATTACATTATTTCTGTCAGAAATAATTTTCTATATTATCACTTTCCTCCCTATTGTTATTTTAAAACATAAAATGTATTTAATACATTTATTTTAATTGACCATGCCTAACGATATGGACTGTAATACTCCAACAGGATAATGTTTCTCAGTTAAATCCAGAGAAACTGGCCATTCATCAATTGACAAATATGATGAGGTGCTACAGGCTGATTCCATTGCACATAATATTGATCACGTTATGAACAAATCTGTTCATCAAGCTATTGTATCTGCTATGGACATTATGTCCTCTATTTTATCTAAAACAAGCTCCAAACTATACTTTAAGCACACTCTTCTAAAGAGTTTATTTTAACCCCTTAAGGACCAAACTTCTGGAATAAAAGGGAATCATGACGTGTCACACACGTCATGTGTCCTTAAGGGGTTAAACCCTAATCTAGTTGGGTCTCTGAAGTCTGCTTCTGGAGCATAAAAACCAAATCGCCTTTAAAAAGGCTGTCAAAAAGACTGAACATTACAAAAGTTTAACCTAGAGTATCCCTTTAACCAGCTTCAGTTGCAAAGAAAGAGGACTTTGGAACACAGAGAAAAGTATTTATAAGCTACCCAGTTTCCTGATTGGATAGTCATTTGCCATTTGATACAAATTTTTTAATGTAACGTTCATTTACACTTTGCTGCTTTATTTAAGTAAAGAAAGTGAAAGCATAATACTCACCTCCACGTATTTAATAAAATCATGATGTTGCGTCATGTTTAGCAAAATCAATGAATTGTCGCCGCTAAATATACACAGGGCCGCCATCAGGGAGTGACAACCATGACGGTTGTCACGGGCCCGGCGGCCCTGGGGGGCCCGGACTGCTCTGGCAGTCCTGGGCCCCACTTTCCCTCTCTGCACACATAGATAGCGAATATCGCTATGTGTGCAGCCGCGGGCCCCCCGGCTTCCCTGTTACCGCAGAGGGGGCCCAGGCAGCACACAGCCTCTTCTCTTCTCCTCTCTGCTAATAACTCTTGCGAGACCCGGTTGCCATGGCAACGCTCCGCGGGTCTCGCAAGAGTTATTGGAGGAGAGAAGAGGCTGTGTGCTGCCTGGGCCCCCTCTGCGGTAACAGGGAGCCGGGGGCCCCACCATGCCACCGGACCACCAGGGATGGAATCAGGGGAGAAACAGGGGAGAAACAATTTAATTAAATTTAATTTTTTTTAAAAAAAATTAGGTTAAAATGCTGCCCTCCCCCCAAATTGCACATTTACACACACACACTGCATACACTGGCACAACACACACACACACTACATACACTGACACAACATACACACACTGCATACACTGACAACACACACACACTGCATACACTGACACAACACACACACTACATACACTGACACAACACACACACTGCATACACTGACACAACACACACTGCATACACCAACACAACACACACTACATACACTGACACACACACACACTACATATACTAACACAACACACACTACATACACTAACACAACACACACTACATACACTAACACAACACACTACATACACTAACACAACACACACTCTGCATACACTGACAACACACACTCTGCATACACTGACACAACACACTCTGCATACACTGACACAACACACACACTCTGCATACACTGACACAACACACACACTCTGCATACACTGACACAACACACACTGCATACACTAACACAACACACAACACACACTGCATACACTAACACAACACACACACTGCATACACTAACACACACACTGCATACACTAACACACACACTGCATACACTAACACAACATACATACTGCATACACTAACACAACATACATACTGCATACACTAACAACACACACTGCATACACTAACAACACACACTGCATACACTAACAACACACACTGCATACACTAACACAACATACATACTGCATACACTAACACAACATACATACTGCATACACTAACACAACATACATACTGCATACACTAACACAACATACACACTGCATACACTAACACAACACACACACTGCATACACTAACACAACACACACTGCATACACTAACACAACACACACTGCATACACTAACACAACACACACTGCATACACTAACACAACACACACTGCATACACTAACACAACACACACACTGCATACACTAATACAACACACACACTGCATACACTAACACAACACACACACTGCATACACTAACACACAGTGCATACACTAATACAATACACACACTGCATTCACTAATACAACATGCACTCTGCATACACTAACACACACACTGCATACACTAACACACACACTGCATACACTAACACAACATACATACTGCATACACTAACACAACATACATACTGCATACACTAACAACACACACTGCATACACTAACACAACATACATACTGCATACACTAACACAACATACATACTGCATACACTAACACAACATACATACTGCATACACTAACACAACACACACACACTGCATACACTAACACAACACACACACTGCATACACTAACACAACACACGCACTGCATACACTAACACAACATACATACTGCATACACTAACACAACACACACTGCATACACTAATACAACACACACTGCATACACTAACACAACACACACACTGCATACACTAATACAACACACACACTGCATACACTAACACAACACACACTGCATACACCAACACACAGTGCATACACTAATACAATACACACACTGCATTCACTAATACAACATGCACTCTGCATACACTAACACACACACTGCATACACTAACACACACACTGCATACACTAACACACACACTGCATACACTAACGCAACATACATACTGCATACACTAACAACACACACTGCATACACCAACACACAGTGCATACACTAATACAATACACACACTGCATTCACTAATACAACATGCACTCTGCATACACTAACACACACACACACTGCATACACTAACACACACACTGCATACACTAACGCAACATACATACTGCATACACTAACACAACATACATACTGCATACACTAACAACACACACTGCATACACTAACACAACATACATACTGCATACACTAACACAACATACATACTGCATACACTAACACAACACACACACTGCATACACTAACACAACACACACACTGCATACACTAACACACAGTGCATACACTAATACAATACACACACTGCATTCACTAATACAACATGCACTCTGCATACACTACACACTAACACACTCACTGTATTCACACTATACTGACACACACTCTGCATTCGCTACACATTAACACATTCTGCATTCACTACACTAACACACTCTCTGCATTCACTACACATTTACACACTCTCTGCATTCACTACACATTTACACACACTCTGCATTCACTACACATTTACACACACTCTGCATTCACTACACATTTACACACACTCTGCATTCACTACACATTTACACACACTCTGCATTCACTACACATTTACACACACTCTGCATTCACTACACATTTACACACACTCTGCATTCACTACACATTTACACACACTCTGCATTCACTACACATTTACACACACTCTGCATTCACTACACATTTACACACACTCTGCATTCACTACACATTTACACACACTCTGCATTCACTACACATTTACACACACTCTGCATTCACTACACATTTACACACACTCTGCATTCACTACACATTTACACACACTCTGCATTCACTACACATTTACACACACTCTGCATTCACTACACATTTACACACACTCTGCATTCACTACACATTTACACACACTCTGCATTCACTACACATTTACACACACTCTGCATTCACTACACATTTACACACACTCTGCATTCACTACACATTTACACACACTCTGCATTCACTACACATTTACACACACTCTGCATTCACTACACATTTACACACACTCTGCATTCACTACACATTTACACACACTCTGCATTCACTACACATTTACACACACTCTGCATTCACTACACATTTACACACACTCTGCATTCACTACACATTTACACACACTCTGCATTCACTACACATTTACACACACTCTGCATTCACTACACATTTACACACACTCTGCATTCACTACACATTTACACACACTCTGCATTCACTGCACTAACACACTCTGCATTCACTACACACTAACACACTCTGCATTCACTACACACTAACACACACTCTGCATTCACTACACACACACTCTGGATTCACTATACTGACACACACTCTGCATTCACTATACTGACACACACTCTGGATTAACTGTACACACAGCACCCACTACACAAACATCCTGTATTCACAGTACACACACTACATCCACCACAAATTGAAACACTCTGCATTCACTATACACAGACACTGTGTCTAATACACACACTACATCCACTACACACATTTTATCTAGTACATACAAACACTACATCCACTACACAAACACACACTACATCCACTACTGAAACACACTCTGTGTTCACTATACACACTGCATCCGCTACACAAACATGCACTCTGCATTCACTGCACAAACAGTATCTAATACACACAAACACTACATCCATTACACACGTTCTAATTCACTTCCACTATACACACCACATTCAGTCCCGCATCATTGTCAGCGGACTAGGTAGGGCGTGGGCGGGCCCGGGACGGAGGGGGGGGGGGGCCCAGACCTTGTGCTTTGTCAGGGGCCCCAAAATTTCTGATGGCAGCCCTGAATATACATATTATATTAAGTTTGTCCTGAGGAAAGTCCCAATCCGGGAGTGGAACGATGACCCACTTATTTGTATTTGGAAATTTTGATGGAGTCTTGGATACTTCTACTTTGATGAAATAACATTTATTAATACTTCAACCCGTGAGTGCAGACCTCCCTTTCTCCATTGTTACATATTATATTAAATAAATATATACTGATCAGCCACAACATTAAAACCAGTGGTAGGTGAAGTGAATAACATTGATTATACAGTGCCGTGCAAAAGTATTCACCCCTCTTGACTTTTTACCTATTTTGTTACATTACAGCCTTAAGTTCAATGTTTTATTAATCTGAATTTTATGGGATGGATCAGAACACAATAATTTAAGTTGGTGAAGTGAAATGAGAAAAATATGTACATAAAACTATTTTTTAGAAATAGAAAACAGAAAATTGGCATCTGCATATGTATTCACCCCCTTTGTTATGAAGCCCATAAAAATCTCTGGTGCAACCAATTACCTTCAGAAGTCACATAATTAGTGAAATGATGTCCACCTGTGTGCAATCTAAGTGTCATTATCTGCCAATACCTATACACACCTTTTTTGAAAGGCCCCAGAGGCTGCAACACCTATGCAAGAGGCACCACTGCAACACCTATGCAAGAGGCAACACTGCCATGAAGACCAAGGAACTCTCCAAACAAGTAAGGGACAATGTTGTTGAGAAGTACAAGTCAGGGTTAGGTTATAAAAAAATATCCAAATCTTTGATGATCCCCAGGAGCACCATCAATTCTATCATAACCAAATGGAAAGAACATGACACAACAGCAAACATGCCAAGAGACGGCCGCCCACCAAAACTCCCGGACCGGGCAAGGAGGGCATTATTCAGAGAGGCAGCACAGAGACCTAAGGTAACCCTGGAAGAGCTGCAGAGTTCCACAGCAGAGACTGGAATATCCGTACATAGGATGACAATAAGCCGTACTCTCCATAGATTTGGGCTTTATGGCAGAGTGGCCAGAAGAAAGCTATTACTTTCAGCAAAAAAACAAAATGGCACGTTTTGAGTTTGCGAAAAGGCATGTGGGAGACTCCCAAAATGTATGGAGGAAGGTGCTCTGGTCGGATGAGACAAAAATTTAACTTTTCGGCCATCAAAGAAAACGCTATGTCTGGTGCAAACCCAACACATCACATAACCCAAAGCAGCCGGGACTGGGAAACTGGTCAGAGTTGAGGGAAAGATGGATGGTGCTAAATACAGGGATATTCTTGAGCAAAACCTGTACCACTCTGTGCGTTATTTGAGGCTAGGACGGAGGTTCACCTTTCAGCAGGACAATGACCCCAAACACACTGCTAAAGCAACACTTGAGTGGTTTAAGGGGAAACATGTAAATGTGTTGGAATGGCCTAGTCAAAGCCCAGACCTCAATCCAATAGAAAATCTGTTGTCAGACTTAAAGATTGCTGTTCACGAGCGCAAACCATCCAACTTGAAGAAGCTGGAGCAGTCTTGCAAGGAGGAATGGGCAAAAATCCCAGTGGTAAGATGTGGCAAGCTCATACAGACTTATCCAAAGCGACTTGGAGCTGTGATTTCCGCAAAAGGTGGCTCTACAAAGGGGTGAATAGTTATGCAAATTGAATTTTTCCGTTATTTTGTCCTATCTGTTGTTTGCTTCAAAAAAAAAAAAAAATCTTCAAAGTTGTGGGCATGTTCTGTAAATTAAATTATGCAAATCCTCAAACAATCCATGTAAATTCCAGGTTGTAAGGCAACAAAACACGAAAAATGCCAAGGGGGTGAATACTTTTGCAAGGCGCTGTATCATTATGGCATGTGTCAAGCGGTAGGATATATTAGGCAGCAAGTGAACACTCAATTCTTGAATTTTATGTGTTGGAAGCAGGGAAGATGGGCAAGTGTAAAGATCTAAGTGACTTTAACAAGGGCCAAATAGTGAGGGCTAGATGACTGGGTCAGAACATCGCCAAAATGGCAAATCTTGTGGGGTGCTCCTGGTATCCAGGGAATAGTACCTACCTAAAGTGGTGCAAGGAAGGTCAACTGGTGAACCGGCGTCAGGGACATGGGCGACCAAAGCTCACTGATGCACATGTGGAACGAAGGCATCACACAGAAGAGCTACGGTACCTCAAATTACTGAAAAACATAATCTTGGCCATGATAGAAAGGTGTCAGAACACATAGAGCATCGCAGATAGCTGTGTATGGGGCTGTGCAGCCACAGACAGGTCAGAGTGCCCATGATTATTCCTGTACACAACCCAAAGCGCCTTCAATGGGGATGTGAGCATCAGAACTGCACCATGAAACACTGGTAGAAGCTTGTCTGGTCTGATAAATCAAGGTTTTTTTTAGATCAGTTGGATGGCCGAGTGCATGTGTTTGTTTGCCTGGCATAGTAGCAGGATGCACTATAGGAAGAACAGTGGAGGCAGTTTTATGCTCTGGACAGTGTTCTGTTGGGAAACCTTGAGTCCCGGCATTTGTGTGGATGTTACTGTAACGTCCACCCTGAGTATCAGAGGGGTGTATGCCGTTGGATACGTCCTTTTCCCTTGAGAGGAGCTGTGCTGCAGATTCTCCAGATGTCATCTCAGCCAAACCAGTAGTTGAAGGTGTAGTAGAGCTCTTATAAGAGCTAGTGATTAGTTGTGAAGCAAGTTCCCTACAAGCACGATACAAGGCTATGTGTTGAGGGTTAAGCAGATCTAAAGTTTTAATGGGCTAGGCTGGCCTTTTATGCAACTTTCCCAACAAGGTTGCCACCCGGGTGGACCTTGTTGGGTAAAGGGAAATGCAGTGAACAGCCAATAATCATACAATCACATAATGAAACACTCCCATTCATTACACAAAATTCCTCCCCTCTGCTTGGGAGATAATTGAGTTAATTACTGTATCAACTCAATTATCTCCAAACAAATAATTTTTTTTTTTTTTTTAAACATTTTCAGAAATACCCCAAAATCACATCCAAACCCCATAAAACATATATTTTCTGATAGTCCATATTTAGGGGAACAACATATCGAAAAATCATACAAATCTGTTCAGGGGTTCGGGAGATAGATGGAAGTCCCATTTCTGCCCGGCCGCACACGAGGCTCCTGCCCAAAATAGTTCTATGCATTCAGCTGGTGCGGCGGTCTCTTTCATGCATCATAAAATGTCGAACAACAGTTCACATAATCATTCGTGCGTTTGATGGTTGTGTGCCACTTCATTCATTCGTAGTTTCTACCAAATGCCGCCTTTTTCGGATGAATTATCATGAATCTAAGTGGTCCTGGAAGTCTTGGTGTTCGGGAGATCGAGTGTCTGAAAATAGTTCCAGACACTCGACGACCAAATCCCGCTGGATGCGTTCGACAAAACAAGATGGGCGCCACCACGCGTTCGTGCATGCGAATCGACGGCCACCCAGTGAAGCACTTAGAACGTTGAAGTTGCAGTTTGGCACAGAGTCAAATGAGGCAATTGCGGCACACGACTGGCTTGGGTGGTTTAACGTTTGACAAACTGTTCGGTATACGAACGGATTAGACATAGTTTGTTCGTTTTTAAATTCGTATGTTATGATTATGTGCAGAATATTGCAACAAGAGTTTCAACAGCAACAAAATTGTAATCCACCGCAGGGCTCTTGTTGCAGTTACTTTGACACATATCACCTACCTAGAGATTGTTGCAGACCAGGTACAGCACTTCATGGCAATGGTGTTCCTTAATGAAAGTAGCATTTTTCAGCAAGATAATGCAAACTGCCACACTGCAGATAATGTATAGGAATGGTTTGAGGACCATGACAGAGTTCAAGGTGCTGACTTGGCCTCCAAATTTCCCAGATGTCAATAAGATTAAGCATCTGTGTGATGTACTGGAACAACATATTTGATCAACTTCGCAACTTGAAGGACTTAAAGGAACACTGCAGTGTTAGGAAGACAAAGCTGTCCCTCTGCCACCGTGCCCCCCCCGCCCTCCCCACCTCCATACGGCTTTCAAAGGGTTAAAAAAAAAAAAACTTTAAATGCTTACCTTGTGCCAGCGCAGTAGTCCCTCTGAACCAGCACTGCCTCCCCTGATGATATTGCGAGGGAAACTAATGCACATGCATGTTGAGCACAAGACACGCTTTAGGCCTTAAGTGTATGTGTGTGTTGAACTGTTCACAGATAATCTAGCAACGGGTGTGTGGGGTACCAGTTCATGCTCACAACTGCATACCCCAAGAAATGTTGGAACTAATATGATATTTTCAGCCCTGATTCTATTTACTGGGAATGTAGATGAGTGCTGTTTTATGCATGTGTCCTGCTGGCGATTACATTGATAACTACTGGATGCTATTTTTATACAAACCAAAAAGTGCATATAGATAACCCTACATGCAGTAGAGGGTGCCACAACACCAGTGCGAATAAATAGCAATAATTACAACATCAAAATGAGGACATCACTTCAAAATGGAGGAATTCTCATATGTGAAAATTAGAGATGTCCCGAACGGTTCGCTGGCGAATAGTTCCTGGCGAACATAGCTTGTTCGCGTTCGCCTCGGATGGCGAACATATGCGATGTTCGGTCCTCCCCCTATTCGTCATCATTGAGTAAACTTTGACCCTGTACCTCAGTCAGCAGACACATTCCAGCCAATCAGCAACAGACCCTCCCACCTCCTGGATAGCATCCATTTTAGATTCATTCGGAAGCTGCACTTTTTTTTTTTTGTATTTTTTTTTTAGACAGAAGTGTGTTATATTTGAGCATGCTAGGCTGAACGTGCATATATCATGGCTAGTTGCACTGAGGGTATGAGTATATAGCAGTACATTGTTGTGAAAGATGGCTGTCATGTTTAGGGTGTAGCTTGCACGTTATCAACTGTGTATTTATATCAGCAGCTCCACCACTAGTTATAAATCAAGTGAAAGTCGCCCCATGAGATGAGACTAGTGAATAACATAATACATGAACGGTTAAGGTAAAGGCATGTAAGGAACTACGACAATAAACTCTTTAGGAGGTGAAATAATGACGTTTAAACGCTTGCTACGTTACGATTAGTTAATGTGCAGAGAGCAGTTCATGTGATCAAAGGCATGGTGTGGAGGACCGGCTATAGTGGGACATGCTTGGCAGGCTGCTGTTTACTGCTTGTGCTCATCCGATCCCTTCTGGGCACCAGGTGCAGACTCTGGGAGTCCCTGATACCTGGAACAACAAAGGCAAGTCTCTGGTTCGCGGCTTGAGGTGGTGGAAGCTTGTTTTGTTGGGTGGTCGGATTCGGTGGTTTTGTTGGGTGGTCGGTGGTGCTTCATGTCCGGTGCGGGATTGTGGTGGCTTAAGGTGGAGGCAAGTGCTTGACGTGGGGCAGGCTCTGCATTTCTGTTTGTGCCTCCGGTCCCGTCTTCGACGCCTTTGCGTTGGTGGATTTTAATGGGGACTGCTTCGCTTGGCTGTGGTGGAGCTTGTTGGGGCTGTGGTGGAGCTTGTTGGGGCTTCCTGCTTGTTATTTGCTTCCAAAATTGATTAAAGAGTCTGTCCAGCTTAGACTCAGTATCCTGCCATGCTTTGCTGGTACCAGGAGGAAACGCAGCTGCCGCCATATTGGGAGAGTCGCAGATGAGTATGTCAGCCTGGGCGGCTGTGCTCTGTGCGTCCATTAGCTCCAGACATTCTCTCAGGGGTGGACCGGGATAACCCCCACCGGTCCGAGTGGGGAGGGTAACGGAGCTGCTGCCGGGAAGTAGCTGCTCCTGGGCATCCCAGGATCGGGAGATCGGCCGCCTCTCCCGCCCAGTGAGCACCAGGCCACACTTGCCACGTGGGGGTAAGTAATACTCTGTTGAGTTGCTGACCGCTATTAAGCATGTCGGGTCGGTCAGGTAGGAGCAACATTGCTGGGTCATCCCCTTCTGGGGTGAAATTCGCTTGTTGATAGCTGCTTAAAGTGAGATATTGAGGGAGCTCACACGAAGTGCGTCTTTCCTCCATGACAGCCAGGCCCCGCCCCCCGGAAGCTGCATTCTTAGTGAGAGGAGGGACAGTGTAGCTGCGGCTGATTTAATAGGGAAATCGATAGCTAGGCTAGTGTATTCAGTGTCCACTACAGTCCTGAAGGACTCATCTGATCTCTGCTGTAAGGACAGCACCCCAAAAAGCCCTTTTTAGGGCTAGAACATCAGTCTGCTTTTTTTGTGTAATCTAATTGCAGTTGCCTGTCTGCCAGCGTGTGTGTCAGGCTCACAGCGTATACTGTGCCCACTTGCCCAGTGCCACCACTCATATCTGGTGTCACAATAGCTTGCATTTAAAAAAAAACAAAAAACGTTTTTGACTGTAATATAATAGCAGTCAGTTTCCTTCACATGTGTGCGTTTCAGGGCCTGCCAGGGCACAGTGTCACACTAGTGCAACTCATATCTGGTGTAACAGTAGTGTACATTAAAAAAAATACAGGGGGCTTGTGGTCACCTTTCAGGGACCCTTGGTGTTGTACGTGGCTGGGTGGAGGAAGAGACCTTCAATGACATCAGTGAGGACAAGGAACAGGACATGGCTAGCTTGGTATCCAACCTTGTGCAAACGGGGAGTTTGCGGTTGTGCAAATGGACTGTTTGCGGTGCGTTAGACGGAGAGTTTGGTCTGTCACTGTGAATCGGGCGTAACCATTACACTACCTGATCGATACAACATCATACCTGATTTTTTTTGTTTTTTTTTATTCTTTATTTTTGCATGTGCATATAAGTTACAGACAAGCGTGCAGGGCCATGACAGCAACTGCAGGCATATTCATAGCATTGCAATGAGTGGCATGATGGTACAGCACATTTTTTTGTTTTTGTTTACATGAACAGAAAGATTGCCGGCACATTTTTGTTTAAACGTTGGAGTGATGCTGAGTAGTTTTAAGTTTAGATAAAGTACAAGATTGTGTCTGCGAGTTATAAACAGGCTTGTGTAGCCACTGTAGGAATACAGGCTAGTGTTACATATCAAGCATTTGAGAGGCACCAGCTAATAGCACTATATCTCGTAGAGTCGGCCTAGTTCAAGACAGTTAAACAAGCATTATAGGGGTGTCTTAAGCGTGAAACAGTTAGTTAATAGTTTTTGAGAAAGATATAACAAGCTTGGAACATTTTTAAGGCTTATGAATATATAGGCAAACTAAATAATGACGCTAGAGTATACACATGAAATCACTGCGTGGCTGAAAAGTACTGCAGTTTTACAGTGCTCCCCTCTCACCACATAATCTCACTATAGCACAAAAGCACACATTTGAGCTAGCAGAAGCAGGTAAACTTCTGTGGATAAAACGAAAAAGAATATGCAACTCAGGCTCAGCCGTGTATCATTGGTAATGGTGGGGTGGTCTGTCCTGGGAGTCAGCCTTATGTGTCAGCATAGTCCGGCTTACTCATCCTATACCCCTGCTGGGCTGTGGGCTGCCATGTGGGGATAGTTCATGCTGGGCTTCCAGCTGCTTGTCCTGCGCCTGATACCATGTAGTTGGTGGTTGCTGATGCGCTCTGTTCCGTCTTGAGAGCTTGGGCGTTGCATGGGGGCCCGTCGCTGCTGAGATGTTCTGTCTCCTGGGTGTCCTTTGTCCTCGTGGATGCTTTCTCGCGGTTTCCCGGTGGGGTCGGCAGGTAAAGGGGCCTCCGTGGTTGTGGTCTCGCTTTTCTACGCTTTGGGGAGGTGCGCCCCTCGGTCTGCCGCCTTGCGGGAGCCTCCGTAGTTGCAGAGCAGATTGTTGCAGGCCACTGTGTGGGTGAGTACATTGCTGTGGTGGGGTCTGTTGGTGCATTATACGTTCGAGTTTTGTCCAGAAATCTTGAAAGTGCTGATCCAACCGGGTGAGGATAGAGTGTCTTTCGATAATGGACCGGGATCACCCCCGCCGGTCCTGGGGGGGGGGGGGGGGGTAACGGGGCACCCGCATAGAGGGATGACTTCGCTTGCAGCGCTGGTTCAACATTTTGGCCGCTGTCTCCGTCCGGCCTGTAGTAGGCCGCTTTTGCCTCGACGGGGCTTGCAGTTTTTCAGAGAGCCGCCGACCACCTCACCACATCTCAGGTGGGTCAGGCAGCCTAGACCTCGCTTGGTGCTGCCCCTGTCTAGGGCAATAGGGCTGTGAAAATGCCTTTTTTAGCGAGAGTGTGGAGGAGCTCGTCCAAAACATGTCTATCCTCCATTGCGGTCAGGCCCCGCCCCCCATACCTGATGTTTTAAAGCACGTTATTCAAAACAATTTAGGAATGTTAGGTTATGCCCTTTATGGACTTAAACCAGACTCTGCATCAACTATGTAATTTTCCATGGGAGTTTTGCCATGGATCCCCCTCCGGCATGCCACAGTCCAGGTGTTAGTCCCCTTGAAACAACTTTTCCATCACTATTGTGGCCAGAAAGTCCCTGTGGGTTTTAAAATTCGCCTGCACATTGAAGTCTATGGCGGTTCGCGAACATTTGCGGAAGTTCGTGTTCGCCGTTCGCGAACGGAAAATTTTATGTTCGCGACATCTCTAGTGAAAATAAATTAGGAAAAGTGATCATAGTATAGTACTTTTCATATAATCAATAATATGTTATAGACAATTTTAAAAACACTCACAAACACAGTGGCACAAATATAATAAATTGGCATAAAAAGCTATTGCCGACAACAGCACAGTCCCACCGCCTTAGTTGGAAAGTTTCTGTCTTTTTCAAGGTCAGGATACACAGTTCCAGAGTCCCAAAATACAATACAGATCTGGTTCCTGTTCAACAACTAACCGTCTTCTGAGGTTCTCTGCTCAACGCGTTTCGTCCTATCTTCGGATACACGCCTGCCTGCTTGTACTTGCTATTTATATACACCAGTTGCAGAATGTCACTATTTAATACTATGCCGACATATCACCTCTTTTTACTAAATACATTACACCAGTGTTCCCCAACCCCCGGGCCGCGGACCGGTACCGGTCCGTGGATCAAATGGTACCGGGCCGCCCAGGGGTGTGCGAGCCTGCTGGCTAATGCAGGGCTGGCATTGCCCAAGTGCCAGCCCTGCAATGTGCCTGCGGACCGGAGGGGAGATCAGAGATCTCCCTCCCCGGTCTGCAGGCACTGTGCTGACAGCCGGCAGCGGAGGGAATGAGAGAGGACCCGGGAGCTATTACCTGCAGCTCCTCCGGGTCCTCCTCTCGCGAGATTTGGAGCGTTGCCGCGGTAACCACGGCAACGCTCCAAATCTCGCGAGAGTGAACTCTAGCCCTGGAACTGGGCTAGAGTTCATCTCACCACCACCGGACCACCAGGGAATCCCCACCGGACCACCAGGGACTAAGAAATGTCCCCCCCTCCTCACAGTAAAGGTAAGAGGGGGAGAGGAGGGAGGGGGGACATGAATATATTAAGTTTAATTAAATAAATAAATAAAAAGCCTCCCTACCCTCCTTACCCCCCATACACACACTGCCGCACAAACACTGCCCCATACACACACTACACACACTGCCCCATGCACACACTACACACATTGCCCCATACACACACTACACACACTGCCCCACAAACACTGCCCCCATACACACACTACACACACTGCCCCGCAAACACTGCCCCCATAGACACACTGCACACACTGCCCCACAAACACTGCCCCCATACACACACTACACACACTGCCCCACAAACACTGCCCCCTATACACACACCGCCCCAAACACACACACACTGCAACTCTCACACACACTGCCACCCTCACATACACTGCCACCCTCACATACACACTGCACCGCTCACACACACATACACACAATTTTGAGTCTATGTCTTTATGTGACTGTGTTTGTGATTTTCTGACTATGTATGTGTCTGCGTGTTTTTTTAATATATGTGACTGTTTTTTTTTTGTCTTATTAAATCAAAACAAGCGGGCCACGGAAAAATGATCAAACGTTTACCGGTCCGCGGCGATAAAAAGGTTGGGGAGCACTGCATTACACTATGGGAACACTATGGCATAGGAATACAGAACTGTATATATAACGCCATACTGTCCCTCTGCCAAAATCTAAGGACCGCCACCCCCCAGTGTTGAAAGGGTTAAGAACCTGTTTTCAAGGTCTCTCGTGGCTGGCTCTGTCTCCTCCACCAACATCACGATTAGGGAACCAAACCCACACGCGATAGGTCTTCTAAATGATGGGTATTCGAAGACACTGGACATCATTATGCAAAGCATGAGGACATCCAGCATTGCTTCAGGATGTTAAAAGGACCACTATAGGCACCCAGACCACTTCAGCTCAATAAAGTGTTCTGGGTGCCAGATTCCCCAAGTTTTAACCCTGCAGCTGAAAACATAGCAGTTTCAGAGAAACTGCTATGTTTAGACTGCAGGGTTAATCCACTCTCTAGTGGCTGTCTTCCTGACAGCCACTAGAGGCCGCTTCCACGATTCTCAGTGTGAGTAATGCTTTCCTATGGGCGGTTTGAGTGCGTGCGTGGCTCTGGCCGCGCATGCGCATTCGGTTCCACTCGGGAGCTGACTTCGGCAGGGGGAGGAGAGGTCACCAGCGCCGAGGGAGCCCGGCGCTGGATTTAGGTAAATAGCTTCAGTCCAGCGGGAGGGGACCATGAGGGAGGGGGGGTACCTAATAACCCTATAGTGCCAGGAAAACGGGTTTGGTTTCCTGGCACTATACTGCTCCTTTAACCCCTTAAGGACACATGACATGTCTGACATGTCATGATTCCCTTTTATTCAAGAAGTTTGGTCCTTAAGGGGTTAAACTCCGTGAAGCGCAAATAGTGGCTGTCTGTTAAGGGGACAAAGACAAAGCACCGAGACCAGTGCCTATTTAAATTTAACAATGATTCTATTTCTTTACCTCACTTGCAATATTTGCTCTGTTCGTGCCCAAAATGATCTAAATTGTGATGTAATTTGCCAGACCTGAAATATAAATATAATTTTAATAGAAAAACAGAACATCACATAAAAATATTGTAGACAAGTTATATATGATTTTGCAATATTCAATGGAGTGATTTCCAGAGAAGTGAGAGTTTTAACTCTATGCTGAAAAATGCAGCCTCCATCTTGGCTACCTCTTCATCTCAATCAAATCACTTTAAATGGAGTCTACCACTACCACTTCATCTCAATCAAATCACTTTAAATGGAGTCTCCACTGCCCAAATATAGAAAAATAAAAATCATTGTGTGGTAGATATACTGCCAATGTAACATGCATTTATTCTATTATGCATTTTCTTTCACTGGGGATATATCTAAATACCACCTTATTGCCCGCATTTGCGACTTTCTTACGTAAAATGCTGCTAAGGTGCTTGTTCATGTTCTAGTAATTTCTTGCATGGATTACTGTAATTCTCTCCTAATTGGTCTTCCAACAACCGTATTATTTAAAAGAAGAAAAAATACCACAACAAGAGGACATGGTCTTAAATTAGAGGGGCAAAGGTTTAAAATAATATCAGGAAGTATTACTTTACTGAGAGGGTAGTGGATGCATGGAATAGCCTTCCAGCTGAAGTGGTAGAGGATAACACAGTGAAGGAGTTTAACCCCTTAAGGACCAAACTTCTGGAATACAGTTGCAAGAAAAAGTATGTGAACCCTTTGGAATGATATGGAAATCTATACACAAATTGGTCATAAAATGTGATCTGATCATCATCTAAGTCACAACAATAGACAATCACAGTCTGCTTAAACTAATAACACACAAAGAATTAAATGTTGCCATGTTTTTATTGAACACCAGGGCCGCCATCAGGGGGTGACAACCATGACGGTTGTCACGGGCCCGGCGGCCCTGGGGGGCCCGGACTGCTCTGGCAGTCCTGGGCCCCACTTTCCCTCCCTGCACACATAGATAGCGAATATCGCTATCTATGTGTGCAGCCGCGGGCCCCCGGCTCCCTGTTACCGCAGAGGGGGCCCAGGCTGCACACATAGATAGCGATATTCGCTATCTATGTGTGCAGGGAGGGAAAGTGGGGCCCAGGACTGCCAGAGCAGAGACCCGGTTGCCATGGCAACACTCCGCGGGTCTCGCAAGAGTTATTGGAACGGAACAGAGGAGAGAAGAGAAGCTGTGTGCTGCCTGGGCCCCCTCTGCGGTAAAGGGGAGCAGGGCCCCCCCCCCACCGGACCACCAGGGATCATGGAATCTCCCCCCTCCCTGGACAAGGTAAGCAGGGAGGGGGGCGAAACATGTAATTAGATAAAAAAAAAAAAAAATTATGTAAAAATTTTTCCCCCGTCCTCTGAGTTCCACCGGGTGGCCCATGCACTTAGGGCCACCCGGAGGGCTTGTATCAGCAGGGGCCCGGTCGGGCGCTCTTTCCCCCACGACCGGGCCCCTTGCTTTCCGGCAGCCGGCTGGGAGGGAGTGAGGATGGGGGATCCTCACTCCCATCATCCTCAGGCACCACACTGGACCCCAGGGAATCCACCCTCCAGCAAAAGGTAGGAAACTGGAGGGTGGGTTTAAAAATGTACATTTTACATGTGTGTCAGTATGTCTGTGTGTCAGTATGTCTGTTTGTCTGTGTGTCAATATATCTGTCTGTCTGTGTGTCAGTATGTCTGTTTGTCTGTGTGTCAGTAGGTCTGTCTGTGTGTCAAAATATTTGTGTGTGTGTCAGTATGTCTATGTGTGTGTGTCAGTAAGTCTGTCAGTGCATGTGCATGCATGTGTCAGTCTCTGTATGTGTCTGTGTGTGTCAGTATATGTGCCTGGATGTGTGTCAGTATTTCTCAGTGTATATGGGTGTCAGTGTGTCTGTCAGTGTGTGTGTGTGTGTGTGTGTCAGTATCTCGGTCAGTGTATGTGCCTGGGTGTGGGTGTCAGTATTTCTGTCAGTGTATGTGTGTCAGTATGTTGATCAGTGTGTGTGTCAGTATGTCTGTATATAAGCCTGTGTGTGTCTGTCAGTACGTCTACCAGTGTATGTGTCTGTGTGTGTCAATATATGTACCTGTGTGTCAGTATGTCTGTCAGTGTATGTGCCTGCTTATCTGTATGTAGTCAGTGTATGTATCTGTGTATCTGCTTGTGTGTCAGAGTATGTACCTGTGCATCAGAGCCGCAGCTTTATATACAAATACACCCCTCCATTCAAACTTCAACACTACATACAAGCACACTCCTACATTCAAAAACAAACACTACACATAAATGCACACTTGCATTCAAACTCCAGTACCACATACAAACACATTAACACAAACATACTTCATACAAACACATGCTTACATTCAAACACACAAAACAGTGCTAAATACAACCCTGCAAGCATGGGAAATTGGTAGAGCCCCACCTGTCAAAGCATTGTTAGAGTTGCACGACAGATGGGGTTCTACCTTTAGTCCAATCTTGCAATTGGGTGTCCCAATAAAATTAATTCTATTTAATGCCGCCACTGCATTGGGATGGATGCCGTGATTGCATACCAGGGAGTGAGGGGCGACGGCGGCAGGGCCCAGGGGGCCCAAGCAAGCGATTGCCCAGGGTCCAGTCGTTATTAAAGACGGCCCTGCACACACACACTGCATACACTGACACAACACACACACTGCATACACTGACACAACACACACTCTGCATACACTGACACAACACACACTCTGCATACACTGACACAACACACTTTGCATACACTGACACAACACACTTTGCATACACTGACACAACACACTCTGCATACACTGACACAACACACTCTGCATACACTGACACAACACACTCTGCATACACTGACACAACACACTCTGCATACACTGACACAACACACTCTGCATACACTGACACAACACACTCTGCATACACTGACACAACACACTCTGCATACACTGACACAAGACGCACTCTGCAAACACTGACACAACACACACTGCATACACTAACACACACACACTGCATACACTAACACACACACACTGCATACACTAACACACACACACTGCATACACTAACACACACACACTGCATACACTAACACAATACACACACTGCATTCACTAATACAACATGCACTCTGCATACACTACACACTAACACACTCACTGCATCCACTATACTGACACACACTCTGCATTCACTACACTAACACACTCTCTGCATTCACTACACTAACACACACTCTACATCCGCTACACATTAACACATACTCTGCATCCGCTACACATTAACACACACTCTGCATCCGCTACACATTAACACACACTCTGCATCCGCTACACATTAACACACACTCTGCATTCACTACACTAACACACACTCTACATCCGCTACACATTAACACATACTCTACATCCGCTACACATTAACACACACTCTGCATCCGCTACACATTAACACACACTCTGCATCCGCTACACATTAACACACACTACATTCATTACACTGACACACTCTGCATTCACTACACCCTAACACACACTCTGCATTTATTACACCCTAACACACTCTGCATTTATTACACTCTAACACACACTCTGCATTTATTACACCCTAACACACACTCTGCATTTATTACACCCTAACACACACTCTGCATTTATTACACCCTAACACACACTCTGCATTTATTACACCCTAACACACACTCTGCATTTATTACACCCTAACACACACTCTGCATTTATTACACCCTAACACACACTCTGCATTTATTACACCCTAACACACACTCTGCATTTATTACACACTAACACACACTCTGCATTCACTAAACTATGCACACTCTGGATTCACTATACTGACACACACTCTGCATTCACTACACTAACATACACTCTGCATTAACTGTACACACAGCATCCACTACACAAACATCCTGTATTCACATTACACACACTACATCCACCATAAATTGAAACACTCTGCATTCACTATACACAGACACTGCGTCTAATACACACACTACATCCACTACAGACACTGCATCCACTAAACACATTTCATATAGTACATACAAACACTACATCCACTACACAAACACACACTACATCCACTACTCAAACACACTCTATGTTCACTATACACACTGCATCCGCTACACAAACACACACTCTGCATTCACTGCACAAACAGTATCTAATACACACAAACACTACATCCATTACACACATTCTAATTTACTTCCACCATACACACCACATTCAGTCCTGCATCCTTGTCAGCGGACTAGGTAGGGCGTGGGCGGGCCTGGGAGGGAGGGGGGGGGGGGGCAGACCTTGTGCTTTGTCAGGGGCCCCAAAATTTCTGATGGCAGCCCTGTTGAACACACCATGTAAACATTCACAGTGCAGGTGGAAAAAGTATGTGAACCCTTGGATTTAATAACTGGTTGAACCTCCTTTGGCAGCAATAACTTCAACCAAACGTTTCCTGTAGTTGCAGATCAGACATGCACAACGGTCAGGAGTAATTCATGACCATTCCTCTTTACAGAACTGTTTCAGTTCAGCAATATTCTTGGGATGTCTGGTGTGAATCTCTTTCTTGAGGTCATGCCACAGCATCTCAATCGGGTTGAGGTCAGGACTCTGACTGGGCCACTTCAGAAGGCGTATTTTCTTCTGTTTAAGCCATTCTGTTGTTGATTTACTTATATGCTTTGTCCTGTTGCAACACCCATCTTCTGTTGAGCTTCAGCTGTGATGTAATTCCAGTAAAATACAAGTTTAGCAGGCTAAGATTGCCACAAGGCATATGTATGTATATGTGTTTGTAGTATCAGTTAGTTAATTACACGTAGCTAAGATACTGTTATCACTGTACTGACCAGGTGCAGGAATGTAAGAACTGGAATTACGCGTCCCTCTCCTTTGTATCAGATGAGCCACGTGGTTAGACCGGATGGATGAGTTTAGACTCTATTTATTAAATAGGTTAAGGGTATGTGTGGGTGTAGTTAATTGTGGGAGGAGCTACAGTGCTATATAAGGAATGTACTCTATGTATTCAGTACTCAGACTTTGCTGTATTTTGGTGACGCTAGTCCCTCTGAGTCCCGATCGGTGATCCAATAAAGAATCTCTTCCTTCCTGAAGAAACCTGTGTCCATCTCTCTGTGCTTGGCTTCCGTCAGTTTCTCCGGTATCATTTGGTGCATTGGCCGGGAAGCTCATCGTTCAACGGTAGCTGAGAGGCAGAGGCGTGAGACGGTCTATCTTTGCCCACGTTCTCTACGGCTGCACCCCTGAACTTCTGCGTGGACCTCCCTTCGTCTCGGCGCCACTGGTCTGTTGTCCAGGAGATCATCGGCCTCTACGTGAGAAGTGCTGGGGTGTCCCCGTCGATGAGTGTGAACTCAGGTTCAGGAACGAGGAGGTAAGACAACTGCTGTTTTAGACGGCAGGACCCACTAGGGGTATACCGATTGTGCGGTAGGCCCAAAGGGGTTTTGAATCTGTGTATCTGCCCCCTCTGTCGGAGGGAAGGAGCGAAGGCGCACCGCTCGATCGAACGCTCTTTAGTCAGACCGTTTGATTTGGTTAGTCAGGCGGGGTCCTGGTGTAAATAGCCCTAGCCGGACACCGGTGTCTTGTCTAGACTAGCGTTCTAGGGTGTATATTACGTTCGCTAGGTCGGAGGGACCGGGAGACTAAGCGGCGCCTGTGTAAATTCGGTTCGCTAGTTCTCATCCTATCTGGGCTAAGTGGGAAGGCGTGTAAATTTGGAACCCACTAGACTTTTGATAGTGCGACTAAGAGGCGCCTGTGTAAATTCGGTTCTCTAGCTCGCTATATATGTGGTGATTGGGCAGTGTGGCTAACCAAAACGGGTGTATATAGTTTTAGGTAGTCCATTCAAGGTACTGGCCAATAGTTTAGTTGGGAATTGTAAATGTGTTAACGATTGTTTTAGTAAAGTGTATATCTTGTTAGATAGCGCGAGCTCAGCCGTCTAGCGAGAGTGTTAATAGTGTGTTGCTGTATTATAGTGCACGGTACCATAACCCTGTATATTTACTGACATTATATAATAAGTACTAATCATTGTCGTCCATTGCATGTTTAACACCATAACCACTAATAATTGTATTGTGACCTTAACTTGTGCTTTGACCTATGCTAACCGTACTGTAACCGCTATTTGTAAAAGACGATGTTACTGGGGTGTGTTATAGACGGGTAATTCGTATATAGAGAATTATAGCGTGGGTGACTGTATAGTTACGCCAAAGGGCATAATATTGATTATATAGTGACTGGTGTAACAGCTGTGTGTGTACGGGAATTCCCTGAGTGTTTATTGTTATTGTGTACGTTTCACTTGGTAACCGTACCACGTGGTGCTGTTGCCAGAGGAAACGGGTGTGACTGTTGAATAGTACGCGTGTATAGTATTCGTTGTCGACGACGTTCCATTGTTAAGTATGGGTGCGTCGCAGTCAACGATTCCGGATCCCTTAGGATGTATGGTTAAGAATTTTAAAAAGGGATTCAAAGTTTGTGATTTTGGGGTAAAGATGTCTCCTGTACGTTTGGTCACTTTGTGTACTAGGGAGTGGCCTACTTTGGTTGCGGCATGGCCGCCACGTGGCAGTTTGGATCCAACTCTGGTACAGCACTTACACGTGGCTGTATCGGGTAGGCCTGAACTTTACGGCCAGTTTCCTTATATTGACTGTTGGAGACAGGCCGTAAATGACTCGCCAAAATGGCTCCAGACATGCCACGAGGAGCAGTGTCGCCTCATGGTAGCTAGGACTTGCTCGTCCACTAGGACTGGTGTTAGGCCCATTTTGGACACGCCCCCTGAGTCCGAGATCCCTTTGCCGCCCCCTTACTTTCCGTTAAGAAGAAGTGACGCAAACGCAGGAAGTCCTGCACCCCTCCCCTCATTACCCTCATCCACTTCCGCTTCCTCCTCCAGTACAGGATCCACCCCCCCTCGTACTAAATCTCCCCTTCCGGAACCAGAATCCACCCCCATTAGAAACGAATATCCTGATTTGGCGCCACTTCAGACTTCCGGTCAAGCTTCATCTAGCTCGGCTCGAAGTGTTTTATTTACGACCTTTTCCCAAAACCGACCTCCCACATCCCCATACCCTATCTCTCCCCGACCGGAACCCATGACTGACGCCTCTCTACGTAGCCCCATCCAAACCCGACAGTTGACTGGTGCCCAACAATTAAAGCACTATCAGATGCCTCTTCGTCTGAATCCCGGGTCAGCTTATATCGATGCCGCAGGTCAAATGGCACACGCTGACCCAGTCTTCGTATATGTCCCATTTACCACAACCGATCTTTTAAACTGGAAGACCCATAATTCCTCGTATACTGAGAAACCACAAGCTATGACTGATCTGTTCACCTCAATAGTACAGACGCATAATCCGACATGGGCTGATTGCCAGCAGTTACTAATGACTTTATTTAACAATGAGGAAAGGACAAGAATAAATCAAGCAGCCATTAAAGCATTAGAGGATAGAGCCCGTGCTTTGAACCAAGCCAATCCAGCAGCATGGGCCGCGACACACTATCCCAACACCGATCCCGATTGGAACGTAAATGGTGCTGATATGGTTCAACTCAGAGCCTATAGAGACGCTATAATTGCTGGCATGAAAGCCGGAGGAAAGAAAGCCATTAACATGTCGAAGACAGTTGAGGTGATCCAGAAAAGCGATGAAGCGCCCAGTGTCTTTTATGACCGATTATTGGAGGCATACCGCTTGTATACCCCCTTTAATCCGGAAGACGCAGACAATTCCCGAATGGTTAACTCCGCCTTTGTCAGCCAAGCATACGGAGATATTAAGCGCAAGCTACAAAAGTTAGAAGGGTTTGCAGGTATGTCCATCACCCAACTAATGGAGGTAGCAAATAAGGTCTATATGAACAGGGATACAGAAAGTAAGAAAGAGGAAGAGCGCAAGATGCGTAAAAAGGCTGATATGCTAGCGATCGCAGGCGTAGATAAACGGGGCCCAGATAGAGGCAATAATAGATGGAGTAGGGAGCCTTTGAGTAGGGATCAATGCGCGTATTGCAAGGAAGAAGGGCATTGGAGGAACGAATGTCCGCAAAGAGAGCAGTACGAGAGAGACCAACCCAGGGCAGGCTACGGAAACTTTAGAGGTAGAGCGAGAGGTAGAGGAGGCCCCGGAGGGAGTAATGGTTATAGAGGGAGTAATGGGAACAGAGGAAGTGTTAGGGAAGACAGGTATATTCCAGCAGCGCAAAGGTCCCGCGATAGAGAAGGTAGGGACTTTGTAGGATTGGCTGACACTGTCATGGAGGACTATTGATACCGACCGGGCTCCATCCCCCTTGGTCGAGCGGAGCCTATGGTCGATGTATCAATAGGGGGGAAAAGGAGTGCGTTCATGATCGACACTGGTGCTGAACATTCAGTGGTGACTAATCTAGTTGCTCCTCCATCTGGAAGGACTATTACTGTGATAGGAGCAACTGGAAGAAGTGCTGAAAAACCGGTTCTTAAAAGTCGACTCTGTACATTGGGAGGCCACGTAGTAAAACACCAATTCCTTTATATGCCTGAATGTCCAGTCCAATTGCTGGGACGTGATATGCTATCAAAATTACAAGCGCAGATTACGTTCCTACCAAATGGAACAACATCCTTAAAGTTTAATGGACCTTCAGGTATTATGACTTTATCCGTACCAAAGGAAGAAGAGTGGCGACTTTATACAGTGTTGACTAGCCAAAACCCTAGGAGTGATGAGACATTGTTTAACATACCAGGAGTTTGGGCAGAGAACAACCCACCAGGACTGGCCCGCAATATTCCACCAATAAAAATTGAACTGAAACATGGGGTTTATCCAGTGAGCCTAAGACAATATCACATTCCGCAGAAGGCTAAGAAGAACATCCAATCCTATCTGGATAAGTTCATACGGTATGGTATCCTAAAATTCTGTACTTCCCCCTGGAACACCCCATTGCTGCCTGTTCAAAAGCCCGGTACAGATGAGTATCGACCTGTACAGGACTTAAGAGCAGTCAATGATGCGGTTGTTAGCATACATCCAGTTGTACCCAATCCATATAACCTGCTTGCTTTAATTCCGGGCGGGGCTACTTACTTCACAGTCTTAGATCTCAAAGATGCCTTCTTTTGCCTCCGAATTGCCGCAGAAAGCCAATGTATTTTCGCTTTCCAATGGGAGAACGCTGTAACGGGCTCAAAACGCCAAATGACTTGGACAAGACTGCCCCAAGGGTTTAAAAATTCACCTACCCTATTTGGTTCAGCTCTAAGTCAAGATCTACTGGATTTCGAGTCTATCCCAGGAGAATGTGTATTGTTACAATATGTAGATGACTTGTTGATAGCAGCAGTTACAAAAGAAAAATGTCAGCAAGCAACGCACGATCTACTACATATTCTCTGGAAGGCAGGATACAAGGTGTCCAGGAAGAAGGCTCAGTTGTGTTTGCCAACTGTCAAGTATCTGGGATTCCATATCTCTGAAGGTCAAAGGATTATGGGGCCAGAGAGAAAAGAAGCTGTCTGCCAAATACCAATACCCAAGAATAGAAGACAAGTGCGAGAATTCTTGGGGGCAGCAGGCTTCTGTAGGATATGGATTCCCAGCTATGCGATACTGGCAAAACCTCTGTACGCAGCCATCAAAGGTACAGAGCACGACCCCTTCTTATGGACCCAAGAACAGCAAACGGCATTTGAAGATGTGAAGAAGGCTTTGATGAGTGCCCCAGCATTAGGTCTACCTGATCACACACGACCATTCTACTTATATGTACACGAGCAAAGAAGAATGGCTGTGGGAGTATTGACACAGTACTTGGGATCATGGCAAAGACCTGTTGCCTACATGTCTAAGCAACTGGATGCAGTGGCCAGCGGACTTCCACCTTGTCTAAGAGCCGTAGCTGCAGCCGCCCTGCTAGTAGCTGAAGCCGATAAACTCACTCTGGGTCAAGAACTTTATGTACGAGTCCCACATGCAGTACAGACGTTGTTGGATTACAAAGGAAATCATTGGTTTAGTAACAGCCGTATGACCAAGTATCAAGCAATGTTGTGTGAAAACCCAAGAGTGCATTTAGAGACTGTAAACACCTTAAATCCAGCTACCCTTTTGCCGCAACCTACTGAAAGTCAACATGATTGTTTGGAAGTAATGGATGAAGTATTTTCAAGTAGACCAGATCTTCGTGATTTTCCCATCCAGAACCCCGATGTTCAATATTACACCGACGGCAGTAGTTATGTGAAAGAAGGGATCCGCTATGCAGGATATGCAGTGACAACAATAGACAAGGTGATAGAAGCTCGGCCACTGGCGAAAGGAACATCAGCACAAAAGGCAGAATTAATAGCACTAACACGAGCGTTACAATTGGCTGAAGGTTTAAGAGTAAATATCTATACGGACTCTAAGTATGCGTTTTTAACCACTCATGCCCACGGAGCTTTGTATAAAGAAAGAGGACTACTGAATTCAGAAGGCAAAGAAATCAAGTACGCAGCTGAAATCCTACAACTATTGGAAGCAGTGTGGGAGCCGAAAGAAGTCGGTATCATACATTGTCGAGCGCATCTGAGAGGAGATGGTGATGTAACCAAGGGAAATCGGATGGCAGATAGTGCAGCTAAGCGTGCTGCTGAATCAGGAAGACAGGAGTATGTGGGGCATATAGCTGCTCTTATACCAACTCCACTGTCCCAATGGACTCCAGTTTATACAGCTCAAGAAGAGGAGTGGTTAAAGACTGAACCGGGAAAGTATTTGGAGAACAAGTGGTATCAGCTAGAAGATGGAAGAATAGTCATACCAGCATCACTAGCGGTAGAAATTGTCCAAAATTATCACAACGGGACACATTCTGGGAGAGACAGTACTGAAGAATCTCTCAGGAAACATTTCTACATACCAAGATTGTCCAACTTGACTCAGGCCATTGTACGCAGATGTGTAACGTGTGCTAAGAATAATGCAAGACAAGGACCAGTAAAGCCACCAGGAGTCCAGTTTATGGGGGGACTCCCCATGTCCGATCTACAAATAGACTTTACAGTAATGCCTAAATCGGGTGGACATCGTTACCTGTTGGTAATTGTGTGCACCTATTCAGGCTGGGTAGAAGCATGTCCTACTCGTACAGAGAAAGCAGGAGAAGTTGTAAGATTCCTGCTACGAGAAATAATACCCCGATATGGACTACCCTGTTCTATAGGATCGGACAATGGTCCAGCTTTTGTTCATCAGTGCCTACAACAACTGACTCATATGCTTGGTATAAAGTGGAGGCTTCATACTGCATATAGACCCCAGAGTTCTGGTAAGGTAGAGAGAATGAATAGAACTATAAAGAACCAGTTGGCTAAAATGTGTCAGGAAACCCAACTTAAGTGGAACGTTCTCTTACCCATAGCTTTATTGCGAATCCGCAGTACCCCTACCAGAAGGATGGGCCTCTCTCCTTTTGAAATCATGTATGGGCGACCACCTCCCGTACTTGGTAACTTAAGGGGGGACTTGAGTCAGTTGGGAGAAGGAATTACCCGGCAGCAGGTTGTAGAGTTGGGTAAGACTATGGAGGAGGTACAGAAATGGGTACAAGATAGATTACCTGTGAATATTTATCCCCCTGTTCATAGTTATCATCCAGGAGACCAAGTGTGGATTAAAGAGTGGAATAATGTACCGTTAGGGCCCAAGTGGAGAGGTCCTTATGTTGTTCTTTTGTCTACCCCTACAGCGATAAAAGTAGCCGAAGTAACTCCGTGGATACATCACTCCAGGGTTAAACCAGCAGCAGTCGATTCTTGGCAAATTACAGCAGATCCAGAGAATCCCTGCAAGATCCGGTTGAAACGCACTACTCAGTCGGAGTAACGAGGAATTATTGTGGATTACAAATTTTATTGTTACAGGTGTGAGTGAGAAGGCCATAATAAAGCCTGTCCGCTTACCAACACATAGTGTATAAGCCAGGAAAGTCTCGAAGGGACACCTGTGAAGACGAGCAGAACTCCATTCCCTGCAGCCCTCACATCCTGGAAGCTGAGGTTCCATCGCACGGACGAAGACTGAGGATGACGGCGAAAGATGTGCTTTTGATTGTGTTTATTTATATGTGTTTTTATATTCAGGAAGGTAGAGGTACCGACACTCCTAGCTGTGAGGTATGCATTAAGACTACGAGAACAGGTAACCATATTTCCCAAACCCTAATTTGGCATTCACAATACGAATGTAAAGGAGAGGTATCACGATGTAGATACCTAAATATAGACTATAGTGTGTGCCATTTAGGAGTAGGAGAACCTAAGTGCTTCAGTCCAGAGTATCAACCTCGTACAATTTGGTTGACTCTCAGGAATGGAGATCCTAAGGGGACCCTAATTAATAAGACGGTGTTAGAATCCGTACATTCTTCGGGTGTTCTGCTATTTGATGCATGTAAGGCGATATCAAGTGGTAGAAAACCGTGGAATGTATGTGGGGATCTTAGATGGGAGAGGACGTATGGGTCTAATGATAAATATATTTGTCCCAGTAGTAAAAATAAATATGTGAGTCCTAGATGCCCAAATAAAGACTATAACTTTTGTCCATATTGGTCTTGTGTGGGGTGGGCGACTTGGGGACAGACAGTAGATAAAGACATGATAGTGACTAAGTTGCCGACTAGCCCTTATTGTAAGTCTATGGAATGCAACCCAGTCCATATACTTATTAATAACCCCGACAAGTTCCTAGATAAGTATGGAAATTTATTTGGGTTTCAGATATACGGGACGGGTTTAGATCCTGGGACATTATTGTTTATAGGAATAGAGACTGATACGGTATCCTCCCAGACTCATCAAGTATACCATTCCTTTTATGAAGAGATGAGTATAGATAATAAGATCCCCCATAACGCTAAAAACCTGTTCATTGACCTAGCTGAAAGTATTGCCGGTAGTCTTAATGTTACCAACTGCTATGTGTGTGGAGGTACTAACATGGGAGACCAATGGCCTTGGGAAGCAAAGGAGGTAATGTCCGGTTCTGAGGCAGTTGACCAACTAATATCTACACAAGCCGATTATCATTTGAGTGTTAGAGGTAAATCTGAGTGGAGATTAAAGACCTCCATCATAGGTTATGTTTGCATAGCAAGGAAAGGAATAATGTATAATACTTCTGTAGGAGAATTAACTTGTCTAGGGCAAAAAGCTTATGATGATGATACTAAAAATACAACTTGGTGGTCGGCTTCAAATGTCTCAGAACCATCTAACCCGTTTGCTAGATATGCCAGTTTAAAGGATGTGTGGTTTGATTTATCCATCACATCTACCTGGAGAGCCCCAGCAAATTTGTACTGGATCTGTGGTAAGAAAGCCTATTCGGAGTTGCCACAGGACTGGGAAGGGGCATGTGTGTTGGGTATGCTCAAACCATCCTTCTTCTTGTTACCGATTGAAACAGGTGAGACTTTAGGTGTTAAAGTGTATGATGTGAATCATAGGAAGAAAAGGGGACCCTTAGAGATAGGCACCTGGGAAGATAATGAATGGCCTCCCCAGCGTATCATAGATTATTATGGGCCAGCCACGTGGGCAGAAGATGGTACCTTTGGTTATAGAACCCCAATTTATATGCTCAACCGTATTATAAGATTACAGGCGGTGGTTGAGATTATTACTAATGAGACCTCACAAGCACTCAATCTTCTAGCGAAGCATAATACCAGGATGAGGACAGCAGTGTACCAAAATAGATTAGCCTTGGATTACCTTTTGGCAGTAGAGGGAGGTGTATGTGGGAAGTTTAACCTGAGCAATTGCTGTCTTCAAATAGATGACGAAGGGCAAGCAATAGCTGAGCTTACTAGCCATATGGTTAAACTAGTGCATGTGCCTACTCAGGTATGGAAAGGGTACAATCCAAGTAGTTGGTTTGGTAGCTGGTATGAGTGGTTTGGAGGGCTTAAGGCAGTGGTAGGTGGAGTCCTACTGATTTTACTGTTGTGTCTACTCCTACCGTGTCTTATACCCTTAGTAGTTAGGTCTGTGCAAAGCCTGATAGGAAGTATAGCAGAGAGGAAGGCTGCTGCACAGATAATGGCGATATATAAGTATAAGGCTCTAGATCAAGGAGAACCAATGCAGGAAGATGAGTGTTAAAAGATTCACATCATAAGATAAGTTTGGTCTGGTTCATGGTAACCTGAGGTATATGCAAACCAAGGTTAAGTGATGCCTCAAGTAATTGTGAAATATCAGAGGCATCAAAGGGGGGAATGTGATGTAATTCCAGTAAAATACAAGTTTAGCAGGCTAAGATTGCCACAAGGCATATGTATGTATATGTGTTTGTAGTATCAGTTAGTTAATTACACGTAGCTAAGATACTGTTATCACTGTACTGACCAGGTGCAGGAATGTAAGAACTGGAATTACGCGTCCCTCTCCTTTGTATCAGATGAGCCACGTGGTTAGACCGGATGGATGAGTTTAGACTCTATTTATTAAATAGGTTAAGGGTATGTGTGGGTGTAGTTAATTGTGGGAGGAGCTACAGTGCTATATAAGGAATGTACTCTATGTATTCAGTACTCAGACTTTGCTGTATTTTGGTGACGCTAGTCCCTCTGAGTCCCGATCGGTGATCCAATAAAGAATCTCTTCCTTCCTGAAGAAACCTGTGTCCATCTCTCTGTGCTTGGCTTCCGTCAGTTTCTCCGGTATCACAGCTGGTAGACAGATGGCCTTAGGTTCTCCTGCAAAATGTCTTGATAAACTTGGGAATTAATTTTTCCTTCGATGATAGCAATCCATCCAGGCCCTGACGCAGCAACTGTAAAAGGGAATCAAGACATGTCACACATGTCATGTGTCCTTAAGGGGTTAAAGGGACACTATAGTCACATGAACAACTTCAGCTTAATGAGGTTGTTCAAGTGAGAACTATAGCTCCCTGCAGCCTCTCTCATGTAAACACAGTGTTTACATTGAAAGCTAGGAACACCTCCAGTTGCAGTCACTCAGAGTGAACCAGAGGGACTTCGGGGTTGATGGAGGCATAATATGCCTCCATCCACTCAGTTCTGCTGTCAGCAGAGCACAGGGCAGCACTGTGCACAGCATCCTGTGATTCAGTATCTCCTCCCTCTGCATGCAGACATTGAACTTTCCTCATAGAGATTCATTGATTCAATTCATCTCTATGAGGAGATGCTGATTTGGCCAGGGCTGTGTTTGAATCATGCTGGCTCTGCCCCTGATCTGCCTCTTTGTCAGTCTCAGCCAATCCTATGGGCAGGCACTGTGATTGGATCAGGCTACCAAATGTCAGCAGACTGCTTGTTTTTCTGAGTCTAACAGCATGCAGATTTACAGCTTCAGGTTTGAATACAGTAAGATTTTTACTATATTTATGGAGGCATGAGGGGCCCAGGGGGGCTAGATGGTGGTGTTAACACTATAGGGTCAGGAATACATGTTTGTGTTCCTGACCCTATAGTGATCCTTTAAGCATGCGTGGGATAGGAATAAGGCTGTCCTAGCTATAAGATAAGACCAGTGACTAATGAAAGTATTTAGGAAATTGGGCAGACTAGATAGGCAGAATGGTTCTTATCTGCCGTCACATTGCACTCTGCCACTGGCGAGTGACACCAGTGTCTCCACGATCTGCATGTAGACGCTGAACTTTGCTCATAGAGATGCATTGATACTTAATTCAATGTTTATTTGGGACCTTAAATGGTAAATTCTTCCATGGCACCTGTCCAGCAAAACCGAGATTTCCCTTCAGAAATTCATGCCGGGGATTTAGGTAACTTAGAAGAAGCTGAGATTTAACAATATAAGCATTTATGGAAAAGTGATGTCCTTTTTAGTTTTGACGACCACGTCAAATAGTTCTCCTTTATCTTTTAGAGATTTCTGTTACATTCAGCTGTGAGATTTTGTCCTCAAAAGTAACTTGGAACAAGTAGCTACAACAGACCTTAGTATATTTTTGTATTTATGTGTAAAAGAGACTAAGGGCTTGATCTTGACAATTTATACGTTTATTGGTTCTAATGCTAATGTATTAAGTCCTTTGACATACACTCGTCAATGGTAGTCGAATGTTAAGAAGGTTTGGGAGGTAGGAACACAGGAGGATATTTTGGAGGTTCCAGCCTCTGTGTTAGCAACCCAACAGGAGTAGTTTATACAGGTGGTATACGATCTTCCCCAGTCAAATTCATGGACATCAGGCAAAGATCAGAGTAGAACAGGCTAAAGGATAAACTCAAAGCCATGGTAAGAAATTCCATGATATCTTGCTAAAAGGTGTGGGCCACATGTGATGATTAGTATACTTAATCAGGCTGGCTATCCCCCTTTCACTGCTGTTGTGCTCTTGTCCCCTCCCTTCCTTTTTTTAAAATTTTATTGAGATTTTTACCTAGTTTGTGTTTTGCGCACCTTTACCCAGGGCCGGCGCTACATGTAAGGCGACCTAGGCAGCTGCCTAGGGCACAACTTAGCAGGGGGCGCCGGATCCCTGTGCCCGGTGTGGCTCCTCATGCTGCGCCGCCTGAGCGCTTTTACAAGCCTCAGGCGGCGCAGCACTGCTGCATGGAGGGCGGCCGGGTTTGAGTGACCGGCAGGAGGGAAGCGCAGAGCGCTCCCTCCTGACGGTCTCTCCATGTAGCGTGGCCGGGGGGCGCGGAACAGGAACCTGTTTCCTGTACCCGGCCGCCGGCGGAATGACAGGAAGTGCTTACTCAGTGAGCGCTTCCCTTCAGTCCGCCGGCGGCCGGGTAAAGGAAACAGAGGTTCCTGTCCCGCGTTCCGTGCCGCCTGGCCACGCTACATGGGCAGGAGGGGGGGATAAGGACCACTAGGGGAGGGAGGGGGGATAAGGACCACTAGGGGAGGGAGGGAGGGAGGGAGGGGGGGGATAAGGACCACTAGGGGAGGGAGGGAGGGAGGGGGGGATAAGGACCACTAGGGGAGGGAGGGAGAGGGGGGATAAGGACCACTAGGGGAGGGAGGGGGGGATAAGGACCACTAGGGGAGGGAGGGGGGATAAGGACCACTAGGGGAGGGAGGGGGGGTTATAAGGACCACTAGGGGTGGGTAAGGACCAGGGGGGTAAGGACCACTGGGGGGGTTAGGACCACTAGGGGGGGGAGGGTAAGGACCACTAGGGGGGGAGGGTAAGGACCACTAGGGGGGGGAGGGTAAGGACCACTAGGGGGGGGAGGGTAAGGACCACTAGGGGGGAGGGTAAGGACCACTAGGGGGGGAGGGTAGGGACCACTAGGGGGGGAGGGTAAGGACCACTAGGGGGGAGGGTAAGGACCACTAGGGGGGGAGGGTAAGGACCACTAGGGGGGGAGGGTAAGGACCACTGGGGGGGAGGGTAAGGACCACTAGGGGGGGGAGGGTAAGGACCACTAGGGGGGGAGGGTAAGGACCACTAGGGGGAGGGTAAGGACCACTAGGGGGGAGGGTAAGGACCACTAGGGGGGGAGGGTAAGGACCACTAGGGGGGAGGGTAAGGACCACTAGGGGGGAGGGCAAGGACCACTAGGGGGGGAGGGCAAGGACCACTAGGGGGGGAGGGTAAGGACCACTAGGGGGGAGGGTAAGGACCACTAGGGGGGGAGGGTAAGGACCACTAGGGGGGAGGGTAAGGACCACTAGGGGGGGAGGGTAAGGACCACTAGGGGGGGAGGGTAAGGACCACTAGGGGGGAGGGTAAGGACCACTAGGGGGGGAGGGTAAGGACCACTAGGGGGGGGAGGGTAAGGACCACTAGGGGAGGGGGAGGAAGGACCACTAGGGGAGGGGGAGGAAGGACCACTAGGGGAGGGGGAGGAAGGACCACTAGGGGAGGGGGAGGAAGGAAGGGGAGGGAGGGGGGATAAGGACCACTAGGGGAGGGAGGGGGGATAAGGACCACTAGGGGAGGGAGGGGGGTTAAGGACCACTAGGGGGGGAGGGTAAGGACCACTAGGGGGGGAGGGTAAGGACCACTATGGGGGGAGGGTAAGGGCCACTAGGGGGGGAGGGTAAGGACCACTAGGGGGGGAGGGTAAGGACCACTAGGGGGGGAGGGTAAGGACCACTAGGGGGGGAGGGTAAGGACCACTAGGGGGGGAGGGTAAGGACCACTGGGGGGGAGGGTAAGGACCACTGGGGGGAGGGTAAGGACCACTAGGGGGGAGGGTAAGGACCACTGGGGGGGAGGGTAAGGACCACTAGGGGGGAGGGTAAGGACCACTAGGGGGGGAGGGTAAGGACCACTAGGGGGGAGGGTAAGGACCACTAGGGGGGAGGGTAAGGACCACTAGGGGGGAGGGTAAGGACCACTAGGGGGGAGGGTAAGGACCACTAGGGGGGGAGGGTAAGGACCACTAGGGGGGGAGGGTAAGGACCACTAGGAGGGGGGAGGAAGGACCACTAGGGGGGAGGGTAAGGACCACTAGGGGAGGGGGGAGGAAGGACCACTAGGGGAGGGGGAGGAAGGACCACTAGGGGAGGGGGAGGAAGGACCACTAGGGGAGGGGGAGGAAGGACCACTAGGGGAGGGGGAGGAAGGACCACTAGGGGAGGGGGGAGGAAGGACCACTAGGGGAGGGGGGAGGAAGGACCACTAGGGGAGGGGGGAGGAAGGACCACTAGGGGAGGGGGGAGGAAGGACCACTAGGGGAGGGGGGAGGAAGGACCACTAGGGGAGGGGGGAGGAAGGACCACTAGGGGAGGGGGGAGGAAGGACCACTAGGGGAGGGGGGAGGAAGGACCACTAGGGGAGGGGGGAGGAAGGACCACTAGGGGGGACGGTAAGGACCACTAGGGGGGACGGTAAGGACCACTAGGGGGGGAGGGTAAGGACCACTAGGGGAGGGGGAGGAAGGACCACTAGGGGGGGAGGGTAAGGACCACTAGGGGAGGGGGAGGAAGGGCCACTAGGGGAGGGGGGGGAAGGACCACTAGGGGAGGGGGAGGAAGGACCACTAGGGGAGGGGGAGGAAGGACCACTAGGGGAGGGGGAGGAAGGAAGGGGAGGGAGGGGGGGATAAGGACCACTAGGGGAGGGAGGGGGGGATAAGGACCACTAGGGGAGGGAGGGGGGGTTATAAGGACCACTGGGGGTGTGTAAGGACCAGGGGGGTAAGGACCACTGGGGGGGTTAAGGACCGCTAGGGGGGAGGGTAAGGACCACTGGGGGGAGGGTAAGGACCACTAGGGGGGGAAGGTAAGGACCACTAGGGGGGGAAGGTAAGGACCACTAGGGGGGGAAGGTAAGGACCACTAGGGGGGGAAGGTAAGGACCACTAGGGGGGGAGGGTAAGGACCACTAGGGGGGGAGGGTAAGGACCACTAGGGGGGGAGGGTAAGGACCACTAGGGGGGGAGGGTAAGGACCACTAGGGGGGAGGGTAAGGACCACTAGGGGGGAGGGTAAGGACCACTAGGGGGGAGGGTAAGGACCACTAGGGGGGGAGGGCAAGGACCACTAGGGGGGGAGGGCAAGGACAACTAGGGGGGGAGGGCAAGGACAACTAGGGGGGAGGAAGGACCACTGGGGGGGAGGGTAAGGACCACTAGGGGAGGGGGAGGAAGGACCACTAGGGGAGGGGGAGGAAGGACCACTAGGGGAGGGGGAGGAAGGACCACTAGGGGAGGGGGAGGAAGGAAGGGGAGGGAGGGGGGGATAAGGACCACTAGGGGAGGGAGGGGGGGATAAGGACCACTAGGGGAGGGAGGGGGGGTTATAAGGACCACTGGGGGTGTGTAAGGACCAGGGGGGTAAGGACCACTAGGGGGGAGGGTAAGGACCACTAGGGGGGGAGGGCAAGGACCACTAGGGGGGGAGGGCAAGGACAACTAGGGGGGGAGGGCAAGGACAACTAGGGGGGAGGGCAAGGACCACTAGGGGGGAGGGCAAGGACCCCTAGGGGAGGGGGGAGGAAGGACCACTAGGGGGGAGGGTAAGGACCACTAGGGGGGGAGGGTAAGGACCACTAGGGGAGGGGGGAGGAAGGACCACTAGGGGAGGGGGAGGAAGGACCACTAGGGGAGGGGGAGGAAGGACCACTAGGGGAGGGGGAGGAAGGACCACTAGGGGAGGTGGGAGGAAGGACCACTAGGGGAGGGGGGAGGAAGGACCACTAGGGGAGGGGGAGGAAGGACCACTAGGGGAGGGGGGAGGAAGGACCACTAGGGGAGGGGGGAGGAAGGACCACTAGGGGAGGGGGGAGGAAGGACCACTAGGGGAGGGGGGAGGAAGGACCACTAGGGGGAGGGTAAGGACCACTAGGGGGGAGGGTAAGGACCACTAGGGGAGGGGGGAGGAAGGACCACTGGGGGGGAGGGTAAGGACCACTAGGGGAGGGGGAGGAAGGACCACTAGGGGAGGGGGAGGAAGGACCACTAGGGGAGGGGGAGGAAGGAAGGGGAGGGAGGGGGGGATAAGGACCACTAGGGGAGGGAGGGGGGGATAAGGACCACTAGGGGAGGGAGGGGGGGTTATAAGGACCACTGGGGGTGTGTAAGGACCAGGGGGGTAAGGACCACTGGGGGGGTTAAGGACCACTGGGGGGGAGGGTAAGGACCACTAGGGGGGAGGGTAAGGACCACTAGGGGGGAGGGTAAGGACCACTAGGGGGGAGGGTAAGGACCACTAGGGGGGGAGGGTAAGGACCACTAGGGGGGGAGGGTAAGGACCACTAGGGGGGGAGGGCAAGGACCACTAGGGGGGGAGGGCAAGGACCACTAGGGGGGAGGGCAAGGACCACTAGGGGAGGGGGGAGGGTAAGGACCACTAGGGGAGGGGGGAGGAAGGACCACTAGGGGGGGAGGGTAAGGACCACTAGGGGAGGGGGGAGGAAGGACCACTAGGGGGGGAGGAAGGACCACTAAGGGAGGGGGAGGAAGGACCACTAGGGGAGGGGGAGGAAGGACCACTAGGGGAGGGGGGAGGAAGGACCACTAGGGGGGAGGAGGGACCACTAGGGGAGGGGGGAGGAAGGACCACTAGGGGAGGGGGAGGAAGGACCACTAGGGGAGGGGGAGGAAGGACCACTAGGGGAGGGGGGAGGAAGGACCACTAGGGGGGAGGGTAAGGACCACTAGGGGGGGAGGGTAAGGACCACTAGGGGAGGGGGGAGGAAGGACCACTAGGGGAGGGGGGAGGAAGGACCACTAGGGGAGGGGGGAGGAAGGACCACTAGGGGGGAGGGTAAGGACCACTAGGGGGGAGGGTAAGGACCACTAGGGGAGGGGGGAGGAAGGACCACTAGGGGGGAGGGTAAGGACCACTAGGGGGGGAGGAAGGACCACTAGGGGAGGGGGGAGGAAGGACCACTAGGGGGGGAGGAAGGACCACTAGGGGAGGGGGAGGAAGGACCACTAGGGGAGGGGGAGGAAGGACCACTAGGGGAGGGGGAGGAAGGACCACTAGGGGGGGAGGAAGGACCACTAGGGGAGGGGGGAGGAACGACCACTAGGGGAGGGGGGAGGAACGACCACTAGGGGAGGGGGGAGGAACGACCACTAGGGGGGAGGGTAAGGACCACTAGGGGGGGAGGGTAAGGACCACTAGGGGAGGGGGGAGGAAGGACCACTAGGGGGGAGGGTAAGGACCACTAGGGGGGGAGGGTAAGGACCACTAGGGGAGGGGGGAGGAACGACCACTAGGGGGGAGGGTAAGGACCACTAGGGGAGGGGGGAGGAACGACCACTAGGGGAGGGGGGAGGAACGACCACTAGGGGGGAGGGTAAGGACCACTAGGGGGGGAGGGTAAGGACCACTAGGGGAGGGGGGAGGAAGGACCACTAGGGGAGGGGGGAGGAAGGACCACTAGGGGAGGGGGAGGAAGGACCACTAGGGGAGGGGGGAGGAAGGACCACTAGGGGAGGGGGGAGGAAGGACCACTAGGGGAGGGGGGAGGAAGGACCACTAGGGGAGGGGTGAGGAAGGACCACTAGGGGAGGGGGAGGAAGGACCACTAGGGGAGGGGGAGGAAGGACCACTAGGGGAGGGGGAGGAAGGACCACTAGGGGAGGGGGGAGGAAGGACCACTAGGGGAGGGGGGAGGAAGGACCACTAGGGGAGGGGGGAGGAAGGACCACTAGGGGAGGGGGGAGGAAGGACCACTAGGGGAGGGGGGAGGAAGGACCACTAGGGGAGGGGGGAGGAAGGACCACTAGGGGAGGGGGGAGGAAGGACCACTAGGGGAGGGGGGAGGAAGGACCACTAGGGGAGGGGGGAGGAAGGACCACTAGGGGAGGGGGGAGGAAGGACCACTAGGGGAGGGGTGAGGAAGGACCACTAGGGGAGGGGGGAGGAAGGACCACTAGGGGAGGGGGGAGGAAGGACCACTAGGGGAGGGGGGAGGAAGGACCACTAGGGGAGGGGGGAGGAAGGACCACTAGGGGAGGGGGGAGGAAGGACCACTAGGGGAGGGGGAGGAAGGACCACTAGGGGAGGGGGGAGGAAGGACCACTAGGGGAGGGGGGAGGAAGGACCACTAGGGGAGGGGGGAGGAAGGACCACTAGGGGAGGGGGGAGGAAGGACCACTAGGGGAGGGGGAGGAAGGACCACTAGGGGAGGGGGGAGGAAGGACCACTAGGGGAGGGGGGAGGAAGGACCACTAGGGGAGGGGGGAGGAAGGACCACTAGGGGAGGGGGGAGGAAGGACCACTAGGGGAGGGGAGGAGAGGGTAACGACCAGTAGGGGAGGGGAGGGTAAGGACCACTAGGGGAGGGGAGGGTAAGGACCACTAGGGGAGGGGAGGGTAAGGACCACTAGGGGAGGGGAGGGTAAGGACCACTAGGGGAGGGGAGGGTAAGGACCACTAGGGGAGGGGAGGGTAAGGACCACTAGGGAAGGGGAGGGTAAGGACCACTAGGGAAGGGGAGGGTAAGGACCACTAGGGAAGGGGAGGGTAAGGACCACTAGGGAAGGGGAGGGTAAGGACCACTAGGGAAGGGGAGGGTAAGGACCACTAGGGGGGGAGGGTAAGGACCACTAGGGGGGAGGGTAAGGACCACTAGGGGAGGGGAGGGGGAAGTAAGGATCACTAGGGGAGGGGTGAGTCAGGACCACTGGGGGAGGGGGGTGAAGGAACACAGGGGGAACGGGGGTGGGAAGGTCCACTAGGGCTTTGGGAGAGGGAGGACCACTAGGGCTTTGGGAGAGGGAGGACCACTAAGGGGGGGAAGGACCATCAAAGGGGGGTAAGGAGGAAGGACTACTAAGGAGAGGGGAGGAGGGTAAGGACCACTGGGGGGGGGGGAGATTACCACTAAGGGGGTGGAGGGAGTAGGGGAAGGTCTACTAAGGGGTTTGGGAGAGGGAGGACCACTAAGGGGGGAGGGGGGAGTGAGAAGACCACCAAGGGGGGACTGCAGAGGGACAGGGGGCCAAGGGAGAGCACGAAGGGGAGAACACGGAGGGACAGAAGGGAAGGGGAAATCAATAATTGACCGGAGGGGAGAGCACTATGAATTTAAAAAAATAAAATAAAGAGCTGTTCCCCTCTCAGTCCCTATCCTACCCCACAAACCCTCTCTTTTACACTACACACATACACAATGCATCCCCCCCCACACACACACACAGAAACATACAATGCATTCCTACTCACACACAGACACACCCGAAACACACAATGCATCCCTTACGTTCTCTTACATAATTAATGCACCCCTTACAGACACACACTGCATTCAATTACATACACAGAAACAAACCTTGCACCCCTTACACACACACACAGAAACATACAATGCATTCCTTACACGCAAACACACTACATCCCCTATAAACACACTACATCCCTTACACAAATTGCACACATAAAACATCCCCAACTCATGGATGGGCCATGTAGGTGGATTTATGGGTGGGCATTGTAGGCGTATGCCCCCTGGGGGCCTAGACCTTGAGCTGTGTAAGGGGCCCTAAAAAATGGAGCTGCTTCCTGTTCGTTAATTGTTGTGAGCACTGTTAAAAACAGTCTCCAGAGAGCCTCTTCTACACCAGACCTGTGGAGCCAGACTGAGCCCATCATCAGCCTCTTGTCCTCATCTGGTGGTAAGTAGGCAATCCAATATATTATTAGTGGCACTAATCTCTAATTTACCTCACATTAAATGGGTACTATAGTCACCAGAAGCACTACAGCATAATGTAGTGGTTCTGGTGTCTATAGCCTGTGCCTGTAGGCTTTTTAATGTAAACACACTGTCTTTTCAGATAAAAGACACTTTGTGAAGACTGGCGTTGGCCCATATGGCAGAGCATATGGGCGGGGCATTGTGATGTCACATGGTGGGCAGGACATATGGGGGGGCGGCGGCAAAATCTTTTTTGCCTAGGGCGGCAAAAATCCTTGCACCGGCCCTGCCTTTACCAACTCTATTTCTTTTGCTTCTACCTTTGCTCTTCTTTACCCTTCATCCTCTGTCTATGGGAAAGAATGATAAAGTGGAGATAAGCTTATCATAACAGTTGAAGTGTGCAGACTGACCAAATTTTCTAACTGGTCATCATTTTTGAGATACTACTTGCAATCAATTGAGGGATCCAAACTGTGAAACAGAACTGTGTATGAAACAACAAGTTTCTGGAAAGAAAAATGTTGATTCCCAGGATATATAAGGATAACTTATACTTTGCAAAGTATTTATGGTGTTTAATATATTAAAGAACCACTATAGGCACCCAGACCACTTCAGCTTAATGAAGTGGTCAGGGTGCCAGGTCCATCTAGGTTTAACCATTTTTGCTGTAGACATAGCAGTTTCAGAGAAACTGCTATGTTTACCTATGGGTTAATCCAGCCTCTAGTGGCGCTTCTGCGCTTCTCACTGTGATTTTCACAGTAAGAAGACGCCAGCATCCATAGGAAAGCATTGAGAATGCTTTCCTATGGACTGGCTGAATGAGCGCTGGGCTCTTGCCGCGCATGCGCATTCAGGCGATAACGGCAAAAAGGAGGAGGAGAGTCCCCCGCACCGAGGGAGCCTGGCGGGGGAAAACAGGTAAGATTTAACCCCTTCCACCACCTAGAGCCTGGCAGGAGGGGGGCCCAGAGGGTGGGGGGGACCTAGAGACCCTATAGTGCCAGGAAAACGAGTATGTTTTCCTGGCACTATAGTGGTCCTTTAACCCCTTAAGGACACATGATATGTGTGACATGTCATGATTCCCTTTTTTTCCAGAAGTTTGGTCCTTAAGGGTTTAATGACACAATATCTTGTGTTATTATGATTCCAAGGCTTACCCTCATTATGATAAAGGTAAATGACGAGGAAATAATAAAAAATGAAAGATTGAAAGCATGTTTGGGCAGCATGTTTGGGTCCTCTTCACCTACTGTTCCCTTATGTCATATTTGTTTCCATAGAAATACTTGTTTGTCATGTTTTTTTACTATTGTACAGCGCTGTAGAATATGTTGAATAACATAATAAAACAAAGAGAAGTGTGTAATGCATATAAATGCAAATAATATAACTATCCATAGCAACTTTGCAACACTTTCCTTCAAGTGTATATTGTGACTATACCACTGGGGGTCATTGTAGCTACATCAAGACTAAGTACTTGCAGGTTCTAGGGACATTAGAGCTATCCATTTCATGTTTTGTTTGTTTGTTTCAAGGGAACTCTATTAATAATAGTTTAGTGTATAAGTGTATTAATGTACTGTAGTATATTAACTAAACAGAAAATCATGAGAAATAAAAAGCAAAACTTGTAGCAACAATGTTTTATGTTTAACAACTTCTCATTCAACGAATTATTGGTTATAGGAATACCGTTAACATTGTTAGATGGACTTTCCTCAATCAAACTTCAAACCTAAACCTTTCCAAGGCGGTTTTACATGCTGGGAATTGTACCAGCGATTTGCTACGTACGCTTCCAATTCCTTTTTATGACAAACCATCTTGGATGTGCACAATGCTTACTTGAGATGGAGTGTCATAAGGGTATCTTCCATCAAAAGAAAAGCTGTAATGCTCTGCCAATGCCAAATAACACATGAATTACATAACAAGAACAAACTAAGAATCAGGCACTCACTGTTGCCATGGCTGCACCTTTTGTGTTATTTTATTATTATCATCATCAATATTTATAAAGCGCCAACAAGTTTCGCAGCGCTGTACAATACAGACACTTATTTGTAACTAGACGAGTTGGACACACAGGAACAGAGGGATTGAGGGCCCTGCTCAATGAGCTTACATGCTAGATGTACTATACTGTATTTTAAATATATTGTGTAGTTTCAAAATAACCTTAACTTATTATAAAAAAGACAAAGAATTAGGCAGACTGCAACTTGTTACACAATCAAACAGTTTATAAGACCATTTTATAGAGGAGTCAAAAATTATTCTCTAAAACCAAAAATCCCAACAAAAGATTTAGCTCAAAAACAGAGGTCAGGCATAACGGTGATCAATAATGGGTAACTAGAGTCAGGGACGATTAGCTTACACATATCAATATTCATAGCTCTCAAAATCTAGTCCATGTTTTTACTGACTATTCGATGATGGCAAGAAAAACCGGGTGGGATGGTCACTCAACTCAAACAGCACCACTTTCCCAGACTCTTTGATTTCATTCTTGCTGTTTTAACAGGAAGAGCTAATGTAGGTAAATAGTGTCCAAGGTTTTAAATTCTAAAACCCCTAGCCACAATTGCCTCTCTTTATTACAAAGCCTCAAAAGCTTTTGCACACTTATCTTTGCCTCTTATTTTCAATAATTACTTAAAAAAAAAAAAAACAAGCCCCTCACAAAATATGATGAGGTACCTAGAGTGTCATTTTAACTAAACAGTGTGCAGCACTGATGTTTATTGTATCCAGGCTCTGCATGAAGACACTGAACATTCCCCATAGAGATACACTGATTCAATGCAAATCTACAAGGAGATGCTGATTGGCCCTATCACACCAAGAGTACATCATTCATTGTTGCACAATAGAATATTGCCATGCAATGAAATTTGTATAGTGTCACTAATAATATACTAGATTGCCTTCATACAACCATATGAGGATGGTGATGGGCTCTGGCTGCAGTTTGGCTCCACTGGTCTGGTGTAGAACAGGATCTCTGGAGGCTGTTTGTAACTGTTGTCACAAAATTCAATGTTCTGGGAGAACAGGAAGCAGCTCAAGGTCTGGGCCCCAGGGCCTGACGGTGAGTATGCCCATAAGGCCCACCCATAAGTCCACCTACATGTTCCACCCATGAGTTCGCTCACAGGGAATGGAGAGTGCAGGGGATAAGTTATGCGTTATTGTGGAGGATCTAATGTGTGTGCTTATGGAATGTAGTGTATAGGGATACCAGTTTGTGTAAGTGATGCAGTGTGTTTGTGTGTAGTGGAAGCAGTGTGTTTTTGTGTAAGGGATAGGAAGCAGTGTGTTTTTGTGTATGAGGGATGTATTGTGTGTTTCTGGTTGTGTGTAAGGAATGCATTGTGTGTTTCTGTGTATGTGTGCAAAGGATGCATTGTCTTTATGTGTAAGGGTTACATTGTGTGTGTGTAATGGATGCATTGCGTGTTTCTCTGTGTGTAAGGGAAGCATGTTGTGTTTCTGTGTGTGTGTGTGTGTGTAGTGTGAAAGCTCCCTGTCCTATAGAGCTCTCCCTTCCATCCCTTAGAGCTCTCCTCTGCCCCTTAGTGATCTTTCTTCTCCTCCCCTGTTCCTTAATGGTCTCTCCTTTTCTCCCCGACTTTCCATTAGTTGTCTTTTGTCTCCCCCTTAGTGATCTCTGTTTTCCTCCCCCCCGCCCTCCCTTAGTGGTCTCTTCTCACACTCCCTCCCTTAGTGCTCTTTCACCCTACCTTCTCCTCATCTCCCCCCCCCCATTCTCCTCATCTCCCCCCCCCCATTCTCCTCATCTCCCCCCCCCCCCCATTCTCCTCATCTCCCTCCCCCCCCCATTCTCCTCATCTCCCTCCCCCCCCCCATTCTCCTCATCTCCCTCCCCCCCCCCATTCTCCTCATCTCCCTCCCCCCCCCCATTCTCCTCATCTCCCTCCCCCCCCCCATTCTCCTCATCTCCCTCCCCCCCCCATTCTCCTCATCTCCCTCCCCCCCCCATTCTCCTCATCTCCCTCCCCCCCCCATTCTCCTCATCTCCCTCCCCCCCCCATTCTCCTCATCTCCCTCCCCCCCCCATTCTCCTCATCTCCCCCCCCCCCATTCTCCTCATCTCCCCCCCCCCATTCTCCTCATCTCCCCCCCCCCATTCTCCTCATCTCCCCCCCCCCACCCATCTCCCCCCCCCTCCCATCTCCCCCCCCTCCCATCTCCCCCCCCCCTCCCATCTCCCCCCCCCCTCCCATCTCCCCCCCCCCTCCCATCTCCCCCCCCCCTCCCATCTCCCCCCCCCTCCCATCTCCCCCCCCCTATCTCCCCCCTCCCCCTCCCCAACTCCCCCCCCCCATTCTCCCCATCTCATCTCCCCCCCGATTCTCCCCATCTCCCCCCCCCCGATTCTCCCCATCTCCCCATCTCCCCCCCCCGTTCTCCCCATCTCCCCCCCCCGTTCTCCCCATCTCCCCCCCCCCGTTCTCCCCATCTCCCCCCATCTCCCCATCTCCCCCCATCTCCCCATCTCCCCATCTCCCCCCCATCTCCCCATCTCTCCCCCCCCCCCCGTTTGTCCACATCTCCCCTCCCTCACCCAGCTCAGTTTGTTCTCATCTCCTCTCCGGTCCGCGTTACAGGATTTTCTGTTTCCTGATGGGAAGTGTGCAGGAAACGGATGTACCTGTACCGCAGACCGGAGAGGAGCTCGGTCACGCTACACAGGGAAGGGGAGGTGAGAGTGAGAGAGATGCAGGCGGCTGCAGCATTAAAAGGGCCGGTGCAGGGCGCCCCCGCCTATATGGCACCCTAGGCGGCTGCCAAGTTCGCCTTATAGGAAGCGCCGGCCCTGCCTATTAGTATGTCTCTTTAAGAGTTTACTTAAGTGGAAATTGTGGGGACTACAGAAGTGCCAGTTATTTCAAAATTGCTTTACTGGGAAAATTCCCCAACTCAGCTCCAGCTTTCCCAGCTCGTCTGTTTTGTTCAAAAATCTGCAATTCTGAAAATTATCCAAAATACACAGTTTAATGCATAATCCTCTTTGTACTTATTTGCAACATGCCAAAATGTACATTAAAAGTGGCCAATGTACATAAAGTCCAGAGGACACCTTTAAGTCCGTAGGATTTGCAAGAAATATATTTAAAACCACAGTTTAAGTGAAGAACATAAGTATCACATAAAAAAAATAATTATAAATATATATATATATATATATATATATATATATATATATATGAAAAAACAATACATGTAGCTGCACTCACGGTTGGAGATTAAAATCTTCAATGCTTTATTTCTTTCATTAAAAAATAGATCAACGTTTCAGTCCAGCTTGTGGACTTTCCTCAGGATCAAGACACATCTAATAATATATAATCCCCTAAGGGGAGCTAATAAGCTCAGCAAACCTAATGGGTTAGTGGGGTAGCAGAATGAAGAAAACTTAATTCTTTAGTTTGGCACTTCTTTGGTATGGTGTGAGGGTTTATATAGCAATCAATGGGGAGAAACTCTCTTCAATGGGGTCTACTTGGGGCATTTTCTGCAGATAGTATGGCTAGAACTTAGTGGGTAATTTTGTTACAGCATTTTTGGTTACAGTATCTCACAAGCTTATCAGTGTTCAGCTTTAAAGGCTTTGTATGCTAGCAATAGGAGGTAACATTGTTCAAGTTCTGCTTGTAACATTATCCCACTAGTTTATCTGTGTTCTGTCTTATAGGCTAGCTTTTTTACCTTTTGAGACATAGATCTCCTGTTGGATGGCTAGGCTTATGTCACATAGGCTTTCATATTATAGCTACCTTCCTACTATAGTTCAATACTTTCCTTCATTCTGCTACCCCACTACCCCATTAGGTTTGCTGAGTTTATTAGCTCCCCTTAGGGGATTATATATTGTGTGATTGTATATGTGATACTTATGTTCTTCAATAAACTGTGGTTTTAAATGTAACTAACTATTTCTTGCAAATCCTAGGGACTTTAACATGTCCTCTGGCCACTTTTAATGTACATTTTGGCAAGTTCCAGGGTTACCCTCTTCCTAAGTTCCCTTGACACACTACAGGTTTCTTAATGGGACACTCGTTCTGTGTTTAGTTTTATTTGCAACATGGCTGCTAAATATCAGCTGTATAATTATTACATACAGCCTGTAGATATTTGCACAAAAAAAAAAAAAACAACCCACGTTTCTAACCTCCAGGCCCATGTTATGTGGTCTACCACAACTAGTGTCTGCATCTTAGCATTCACCTATTAGTAACTCAAAAGCATTATAATGTGCACTAAGTCATTAGCATAGCCTTTTTGGGAGAAAGGCCATAGCAACCACAACTGGACTATAGAAAAATGAATGACTTACCTGCAATTGTCTGAGCTAGTTGGTTGCTGAATTGTCACAGGCCTCAGGGTATGTAATGTGTGGTAATTGTAGATTATTCTAATTTAAGTGTTTTATAATCTGAATTTTAATAATGACAAGAGGAGAATATTTTGCATTACATTCTTTACTCAACCTCCAATAGCATCAAATTGATGTAATGTAAAATCAACCAATAAATAAAAGAAAATGATCATGTTGCCACCCCCTTTAACCCTCTTTTCTTTCTTTGAGACTCAGACAGAAAATAATCGTCCCAGAAAAAAAACAAAAAAAATTTTTTATGCCAAAATCCAGAACAACAAAGGCTGCAAACATGCAGGAAAACAAGTACTATGAACTCCCAAAACTCCATACAAAACATTCTTATAGAAATACCAGTGTTATACTAGAAATAAAAAGAAAGGGTAATAATGATACCACAGCAGCAGATGTACAATGTAAATATTATACAGTGAGTGAAAAAAGTATTTGATCCACTGCTGATTTTGAACATTTGCCCACTGACAGTCTATAATTTTAATGGTAGGTGTATTTTAACAGTGAGAGACCGAATAACAAAAAACAAACAAAAAAACTGAAAAACGCATGTCAAAAATGTTATACATCGATTTGCATGTCAATGAGTGAAATAAGTATTTGACCTCTTCGACTTAGTACTTGGTGGCAAAACCCTTGTTGGCAATCACAGAGGTCAGACGTTTCTTGTAGTTGGCCACCAGGTTTGCACACATCTCAGAAGGAATTTTGTCCAACTCCTCTTCCCAGATCCTCTCCAAGTCATTAAGGTTTTGAGGCTGACATTTGGCAACTTGAACCTTCAGTACCCTCCACAGATTTTCTATGGGATTAAGGTCTGGAGACTGGTTAAGCCACTCCGGGACCTTAATGTGCTTCTTCTTGAACCACTCCTTTGTTGTCTTGGCTGTGTGTTTTTGGTCATTGTCATGCTGGAATACCCATCGAAGACCCATTTTCTTTTTTTTTTTTTTTTAATAAATTTTTATTGAAATATTTTCCTTTTTCACAGTAAGACCCATTTTCAATGCCCTGGCTGAAGGAAGGATGTTCTCACCCAAGATTTGACAGTACATGGCCCCGTCCATCGTCCCTTTGATGCGGTGCAGTTGTCCTGTTCCCTTAGCAGAAAAACACACCCAAAGCATAATGTTTCCACCTCCATGTTGGACGGTGGGGATGGTGTTCTTGGGGTCATAGGCAGCATTCCTTTTCCTCCAAACACGGCGAGTTGAGTTGATGCCAAAGAGCTTGATTTTGGTCTCATCTGACCACAAAACATTCACCCAGTTCTCCTCTGAATAATTCAGAAGTTCATTGGCAAACTTCAGACGGGCCTGAACATGTGCTTTCTTGAGCAGGGGGACCTTACAGTCTTTTATGGCGTAGTGTGTTACCAATTGTTTTCTTGATGACTATGGTCCCAGCTGCCTTGAGATCATTAACAAGATCCTCCCATGTAGTTCTGGGCTGATTCCTCACCGTTCTCATGATCATTGAAACGCCGCGAGGTGAGATCTTGCATTGAGCACCAGACCGAAGGAGACTGAGTTATTTTGTGTTTCTTCCATTTGCAAATAATCGCACCAACTGTTGTCACCTTCTCACCAAGCTGCTTGGCGATGGTTTTGTACTCCATTCCAACCTTGTGTAGGTCTACAATACTGTCCCTGACATCCTTGGACAGCTTTTTGATCTTAGTCATGGTGGAGAGTTTGGAATCTGATTGATTGATTATGTGGACAGGTGTCTTTTATACAGGTAACAAGCTGAGATTAGGAGCACTCCCTTTAGGAAAGTGATCCTAATCTCAGTTCTCTGTATAAAAGACACCTTGGAGCCAGAAATCTTGCTGATTGATAGGGGATCAAATACTTATTTCATTCATTGACATGTAAATCAATGTATAACTTTTTTGACATGCGTTTTTCTGGATTTTTTTTTCCTTTATTCTGTCTCTCACTCTTAAAATACACCTACCATTAAAATTATAGACTGATAACTTGTCAGTGGACAAACATTCAAAATCAGCAGGGGTTCAAATACTTTTTCCCCTCACTGTACTATGAATAATATACTATGTTGAATCAAAACAGCACAAATTAAAACAGCAAATTGACTGCATCAAATAACTAACAAGAAGACATACTTGATGAACCACTCGAGTGATCATGGAGTACAAGCATAAAGTGTAACAACCAATTTGTGGCCACTTCTAGAGAAAGATGTTCACTGCCACAGTCTCCAGGACCTGAAACTATCTTGTGATTTTGTCTGGATGTGAAAAGATCCAGAAGAAGTGAACTGCATCCTTGCAGACTAGAATGCAGCAGTTTGCAGTGTCATTCGCTAGACTCTGGATAGCAAAGGAACCTGAGATCCGTTGGATAGCAAAGGAGATGAGCAGTTGATATTAAGTCCAGGGTCCTCTGCAGATCAAATTCCGCCCATAGCCAGGCTCCCACAAACAGCACTCCAGTCACTCGGACTGGAAAAATTGCTTGACCACTCCATCTGCCAACAACTCAATTACCTGGTCATAAGATGGAGACTGACGAAGGTAGCTGGCATTCAGGTGCTGCATTTCTCTACTGTGCAATGGCCCCAGGAATATAGCCTGGAGGATGACAGTAAGCCTACCATCCACGCTAACAATTAGAGATGAGTGTACTCACATTGGAGCAGACGTCTGAATTCATAGTCTTTGCCGACGGAAGTTTCAAAACTGATAGTACTGAGTCAAATTCAAACCCCAGGAACCCCATTGTTTCTGGGGTTATTAGCACAGACTAACCCCAATCGATCACAAACCCTAAGGCCCCCCAACATCTGAATAGCAAACAAGGTGTGTTCCAGGAGACAATCTGCAGTGTTGCAAAACAGTAGGATGTCATCAATATAGCTAATGGATCGAATCCTTAAAGATCTGAGATGAGCCATGACCGGTTTCATCAACTTTGTCACACATCGGAATGGAGCTAAGCCCAAATGGAAGGCAAGTAAACTGCATACCTGTGACCTCCACCTAAAACAAAGGAATTGTCGACAGTCGGGATGTATGGAAATTGTGAAATAAGCATCTTTGAGATCCAGACACGTGAACCAGTCTAGTGGTTGTAGCAGGTTCCTGACTAGATGGATTCCCTCCATCTTGAAATGCATATATTCAAGGTATTCAGGTGCCGCAAGTTTATAAAATTCTTCTGTCTTCTTCTTGACCATGAAGATATTTATGAGGTAACCCCCTCAGGATGTGACTGGCTTGATACCAGCCTTTAGCTGCAGTGACTGAACCTCCTCGTTGACAAGGGTGGTGTGCTCGCAATCGGCTCTTAGGGGCAGTGCAGCCTGAATGTAACTGATCCAATCTGCTTTGGGTAGGGAATAAACAAGATGTAACCACATTGAACCCACCTGTGGGGAACTGTGCATGTCCTCTGGCACCAAGCCCTCGGGTTGCCCTCGATGGTATTGATGCCTTGGGAAGAATGGAGACTCTCTTTAGAACTGCTGCGAGTGCGATCCTCTGAGGCCTGATGGCCAAAATCGGCTGAAAGCTCAGGCCCTTTGATATCCAGCCCAGGGAAAGACATTGAAGTAGCGGAGCATCTTCTCCATTGAAGCCTGAGCTTTGTTCAATGAAACATAACGTTTTAATTGCTTCTTTTGTTCCATAATAGGTGCAGGAGGGCTCAAATCTGCCCAGTGAGCTCAGCTTCACAGCCCATGTTGGTTACTGCATAGGACAGCAAGCCTAGCAAACCTGCTGCAAGTGCACAAAAAAACAACAACAAATGACCTTACTATTGTAGAGGGTCGACACCGCTGGGGCCCTGCTGCAGAAGGGATAAGGGCCCCTGGAAGCGTAGGAAATACTCGCAACCATGGCAAAACAGCCCAGGAGAATCCCAGTCCAGATCTGGGATCCCAAGGCCCATGCCAGGAAAAAGAGCACTGACAGAAATAAGGGGAGAAAGAGCACCCCATCTAGAAATTAGAACATATAGTCTGAAAGGAAGCCAGATGACAGAAATAAGGGGAGAAAGAGCACCCCACCTAGAAATTAGAAGATATAGTCTGAAAGCAGCTAAAAGTCCCCAGAACATAAATCAGGAGAAAAAAAATCAGGAGAAAAAAAAAACATAAAGGGGAAAACATGAGACATAATAGATGGGATAGAGCAGAAAATGTTTCATATAACACAATAAATGGTAAACAATTCAGTAAATTCAAGGATCCAAACAGTGTGACAAACAAAATGTACTTTATGTTAACAACCCCTCAGCTACCCAGTCACAAATAAACTTATATAGACTATTGCAGGCTGGGGAGCATGTGTTTTGGCATTTAGAATACAGAGTAGGTATGGCTGCAGCTAGCATGACAAAGTCACTTCATACTGCACATCATCTGCATTGATGTAACCATTGTTGGCATCTGTGGATACTGGTCTTCTTTGACCTGCCAACTACAGAGATCCACAGGATCTGGAGGAAATAGAGCAACTGTGATCTATGGGTAGGGGTATTTCTCATCCTCACTATTTTAAGTAGCTCAGTCACTAAATTTCCCCAGCCTACCTCTGCCAACACTTCTGAGCAATCCTGGGACTGGTGTAATGTGCCTTATTTCATTTTGTGCCAGTCCAAACTGGTTTTCATTCACAGTGCCGTCATCTTAGTGTTTTTAAGATGGCGACTATCAGAAATCTCTGCCCTTGCCTTTCCTTGGTATAACCTACTACAGTTTGCTTGGAGCTGTGGGTAGTGATGACACGTCACTGGATTGAAGCGAGTGTTAAGTTTCGCAATCATCGCTATCAATACTACACTAAAGCTCCACCTGAAACCAGAAGGGTATACATAAGTTAAAGTAGTCACTGCTTTTTCTTATGTAGAACTTTTAAAATAATTATTTAAAAGAAAAAAAACAAAAAAACAAGGCAGCACAGGGAAACTGGTAGAAGATTATATATATATATATATATATATATAAAAAAAAAAAATTCAGAAGTGGACTACTTCAACATCTCGTGTACCTCCAGTTCTTACTCTCCATCATGTTCACGCCCTTCCGAGATGACACATAACCATATTTTATAGCTTTATATTACCATCATAACATCATTTGTGGTCGGTTAATATCGTATAGTGAAATACCTATTGATTGGAATTAAGTCGGTGTGGTATGCCGGAACCGACGTAGGGGGTAGGCCTGTAAAAGAGGGCAAAAGGAAATGCAAGAAAACACACTTATAGCACTATAATTATCGTATAAAACCCTTTTGCCTTACTACTTATCCGTAGGGAATGTTCCTGTATAATAGAGCTGATTTCTAGTGACTCTAATTATGTGTACCGGCGTACTGCTACTGGATGCCATGGTAAATAGAAAGGGAGGGGAACAGCGCTACAGTACTGATCACAAGGGGGGATAGAGCTGCACACCTGAAAGGAAGGGTAACCCTCAAACCCTTCAAAGAATGGAGAGAACAAAATACAACAAATACAGGGTGCGCTAAATAAAATAAAGGGAGATTAAAAAGTCTTTATAGGTACAATGTGGACCTTGAATGAGTGTTCTTGCTTTGGGATCTCAGTAGTCGAATATGGAATACAAAAGCAGAGAGGGGAGACCAATAGTGCAAAACCGTAATGCGGAAAGGATCACGAACAACACAGACGTGGAGAAGTGCCAACTTACAATTTAAAGAGCTAAGCCCAGCTCTAGGTAAAACAGCATACAGTGGTATTTAGTACTCGCCACATGAAAGGATATTGCTGAACAATTGGAGGTGTCTTCACAAGATTCTTTACACCATCCCAGACAGACGTCAGCATATAAAATATATAAAAGATGGAAAAACGGAATGGTGCAATAACTTTGGTAATACTGCAACAACAGACAACACTGAGGTCCTAAGAGTGCCAACTTACAATTTAAAGAGCTATGACCAGCTCTGAGTAAAACAGCATACAGTGGTATTTTAACTCCCCATGTGTAGGATATTCCTCTAATGATGCTTGCAGTGCCGGTCTTATGAAAATAAAATCACAAGAGAGGGCCCATAGTGTTTTCCATATATAAAATGACAGTGGAATAAAAAAAGAAACGTACTTACAGTGTTCAGAGCAGCCACACTGCTCTATGAACCAAGCGTGGGTGGAATAGTCCCCACCAGGGATTTCTTTTGAAGTACTGGATGTTGTTAAAAAAAAATCAGCCAGGATAAAACAGCAACATATAAAGTAAATGTACTAACCAAAGATAAGTGGTAGTCACAAAATACTTTAATTAAAAACAAAGTAAAAATACACAACGCGTTTCGAAAAACAGGCTTTTCAAGCCTACTGTTTGGCGAAACGCGTTGTGTATTTTTACTTTGTTTTTAATTAAAGTATTTTGTGACTACCACTTATCTTTGGTTAGTGTTACAAAACTGTTACAAAAACCTGATTGCACTGTGTACCTTTAAATGCTATTTTCGCCTTTCTGACTTATGTGCAGTCGTTGGTATGGTTCAGCACGAATCCTTTGTGTAAGCGTATAGGTGGCCGCCATTTCGGGACTTTGCACGTGTTCGCGGCCATCTTACGTACGAACAGCGGTGTTTGCCAGCAATCGTCTGGAACTAAAAACGGAGACGCACCCAGGCGAACACCGCTGAGACCTCCAGGATAGCATAACTTCGTGCTGGACCTACCGAACAGCCCACCGTTCGGTAGGACGATTACTCTCCGCATGGGGAGTACAGCGACCTCCAGGATAACTATGGATGACCATGGGTTCGTGGAGTTTTCCCGTACGAACGGAGACCGACCGCAAGGCCTAAACGTGTGGAACTATTTTCGGCCAGAAAGTCTGTGCGGTCGGTCAAAACTTTGAAAACCCCTAACTCCCGAACCGTTCATCCGAACGGGTTGGTTTTCGGATATGTTGCTCCCCTGAACAAGACCTGTACAGCGGTGTAGGATTTAAAGGGGTACACCCCCTGGTTTCGGGGTACATCCAGAACTTGGTTGAAAATATGTACTGTATAATTGGGTTAACTGTTTATCTGAGGGGAGGAGATGTGTGGGAGGTACCCAATATGTGATTGGTGATTTTATGCCTCCCCCTGGGAGTGTCCTGTTTACATGTAACCACAATAAAAAGCAGGCTGGTCAGCCCAGTCCTCAGTTCTTACTTGACCCTCAAATCGCTGCTTTGACTCGTTTTGTGGGTAGAAAAGGTATCCTAGCTATGCTATAGCTAGTGGGATGATTCCACACTTACAGGACTCGTATGGAATACTATGGAACTCGGCTCTCCCCTCTTCAGCAACTAGGAATCCAGACAACTAAACGGTCCAGCTCTCAGCTAGCCTAAGGGTAACCGTAACAGTTAGTACATTTACTTTATATGTTGCTGTTTTATCCTGGCTGATTTTTTTTTAACAAGTAATTGAAAAATGCTATAGGTGATCAGATTGTTGTCGAGTCTCAATAGCCGGGGGACCGAATTAGGATGTTAAAATACAGATTATGAAATGCGGAAAGTAATCGTGATGACAAGGAAATAAGTGTTGTAAGTTGGGTGAGGTACTAGGCCAAATGACTCTTGACCGGGAATCCCTAATAGGTATGGGGATGCTTCCACTCAGGATAGTGGTGTAACTGTACAAATTGGGAGTTAGTCGAAACCAGGCGGATGAACTCATAAACCCAATTCGAGCTCCATTGACTCCCACTACCATGCCCGGACTGCAATGCCGAAGGACCTTCTAATCCTGTTTCCGTCAGTCTGTGAACCATCTACCAAAAGGTTGAGAAGGTGAATGATTGTACTGAATATGTCGCGGACCGCCATGCAGTCGGCCTAACTGAGCCGGGCTGGTGTTCTCTAAGTAAGACAGATTAGTATTGAAGGTCTGAAGCGTAGCCAGAATGGAGTCTAGGTCTCCTGTAATGTCTGAGATTCCTCCTTGTGAGCTGGACGCCAAGATAGAATTGTCAGCGTCCAGCTCAGTGGTTGCGTTAGGGAGGGATGGTCCTCGTCCGATGTTGCCTCTTTGGACATACTGAGGGAAAAAAAAAATATCACAACAACAATGAACTGATGAACAACAATACGGTTAAGCAATATAGAACTGGCTGGCCGACTAGTGCCGAAGCGAAAAGCTCTCTACCCCGTGACAAGTGAGGCCCTGCTAGTTGCCAAGCGGCTGGCGAGAGGCTCCACCTATGATTTGGGCGTGGGGCTCGAGCCACTAGCGCGGTGGGGCCTCTCTGTGACAGCAAAAGATGCAAAACGTGTGGCCATGTCAGGTGAGGCCCTAACTATAAACCCGATAGGTGGGTGAATGCGAGGCTCTAACTATGATTTGGGCCGAGGGGCGAAATCTCCGTGTTGAGATTGGGGGGTTGGCCTCGCGGGACCAGCTACGTTATACCAATAAGGTCAGCTCCTAACCCTAGATAGCCAGTTCTCTGACCCTAGACGGGGGGCTTGATAAGGGGGTAACGCAACGTGTTTGGTGAACCAAAGTTGTGGTTTGTGATAGGTACCTGGAGATTCCCAGTTGGAGAAAGAGAAAAGGGGGGGGGAGGAGGAAGAAAGAAGAGGAAAGGGACTGTGGTCGAGGGAGAGGATAGGAAGAAAATTATATGCAGTAAAGCGCAGTTCATGGAGATATAGCTGATAGGACAGTATACTTAGACCCCATTCCTGAAGGGAGATGTATGAAGGCGTTGTGCCAAGAAAGCGTGGTAGTACCTGACGGAGAGAGGAGAGTGATTTTAGCAAGGTAGTGAGTAACAAGACAATTGTTACGGATAGTGAGTATGAATGAACGTATGACGAGTTGTTGAGTGTAGCCGTGGCCTGACGAGGCAAGGCAGGAATCAAGCCCCCGTACCCCAATAACCCATCGTGTAACAACGTGGCCTTGTCGAGGCAGTTGTTGGAAATGTGAACGAAAACTTGTTTGTACCTGATAGAAACAGGCGACTATAGCGAACCAGTGATTGACTAATGAAAACAGATGACAATATGCAACATCAGTGGTATTGTTCCTATGCAAAATAACCCTAAGATGATACGAAAAATAATATATTTGCCCAATCAATATACAGTGCAGTGTCAGACATTGAGTATTATTACATGGGATGCGCCGATTGTAGATACACCTTTAATAAAACCTGAAAACAGGATGTGATGTTAGGCAAATTTAAAAAGGAATGCTCTCCCGCCAACATAGTAATTGCATTATGTCAAAACTTATGCGAAGGAAATAGGCAATAGAGCTGGCAACTGGGAAGCATTGAACGCTGTAAAAGAAAGCATTTGCAGAAAACTTGGAAGCAAATCAAAGCAACAATAGTAATTGCGAACTAATCTATAACCCCACCCCCGCTTTTTTTTTTGCCAGTTTTTTTACGACTTATGAGTAACCAGGTGGCACTTCTAACGATTCCCTCCTTATCTCCTTGGTAAATATGTCTCTATTTAAGTCAAAACACAAGAAATACAAAACCTTACAGTATTAACCTTACAATTACAGGACAGTTTATTTTACAATTAGAGAGCCAGCCTCTAACCAAAACTGAGCTTCTGCTTCTGAATGACACACATAATTAAAATGTCAATCTCTGCTGTGTCGTGGCTGCGGGTGAGTGCAGAGTTATGTGGATATTTGTGAAAGGGTTACATGGAATTCTGTTACGGGGCGAAGGCAGGCAGCAGTGAATATGGGGAAAATACTGCAGGTTTGCATATACTTGGCACAGGGTGATAGCGATGTAACTAACTTGAGTAGAGTTAATTACTTGTTATTTTAAACATTAATGCATGTGCATGTGCATAAAACAACCTACATACATTCAAGTTAAATAGACAACGAAATGTACTGTACAGGTGAATTGTAAAACGGAACCTGCTTAAGCATAACCAGATACGTTTTCGTATGTTTGAGTGAACGTAAATTGAAAGGTGCCGAACGGTGAGACTAGCCGAACGTGGTTACTCTCGACGATTACCTGCGTTCATTAGTTTGAGGTTTTGAGCGTCCGTGCGAACGAAGGCTAGTGGGAAAGCAGCGGGGAATGTCGGTACCGGAAGCGCTGTTGAGAAACCGGAAGCTGTTGACGAGAGGGAAGCGAGCAGGCCAGGTGAACAGCGTGCGCACGGCAAGGTAGGAAGGGGGAGGAGTGTTTATATAGGAACGCTTAACTGCTCCCAGAAATACAGGCCTTACGGCCTTAAACATATCACATTGCATGAAATGTCTGCCACTAAACCTCATGCATTACCTTTGGCTCCTTTGTTAAAAGGTAATATATACATATAACATTCGTAAAAAATATTATCTGTCAGGAAATTTACTTCATATGACTTACTTACATGGACTCCTGTAGATTCTCCCTGCATATTATTGGTGTGAAGAACCCTTAGGATTACATCATTGGAATAGTTTCATCTTAATATCTTCTCCCAGCGGAAATCATGTACAGAACTAGTTGGCACACATCTTTACCAGGTTCAGTGGGAGCTTCCTCTGGAAGTCATGGAACTGATGCTAGAAAGACTGTGAAGACCGCAATTTCGTCTGAGGGCACTGGCAGCACAAATCAACCATCTGAAAGGCGACTGAAGCTGATTGGTGGTAAATTGGAAATTTGCACCTGAGGCAGGCTTTCCAAATATACCTCAGCAAGGCCTCGATCTGAGCAGCATACGGTGAACACTTTCTCTCCCAGTATTAACCATACAATCCTCCATTATTTTAACCCTGCAGCCTATTACTTTCATCCTACTTCCTCATGCTATTAGTGCCTGCTACTAGGGATGTGCATGGGCAAAAAATTTGGTTCGGCACTTCCAAAATTCGGGACTTCGGCAATTCCCTAGCCCTAACCCCAACCCTACTAGGGTTAGGGCTAGATTCCTGTCATCATTCCCTTAATTATCCTTCCCTCTCCTGTTTTGCCACTTTTCAGAAATCCAAAGCACTTCGGCACCACGGCAAATCAGACATTCGGAATCCGAATTGCCAAAATTCGGACATTCGGAATCCGAATATTCGGAATCCGAATTGGCAAAATTCATCGGAATTTAAATTCGGACTGAAACGAATTGCACATGTCTACCTGCCACACACTACATGGATAAATGGCACACATCTTGGAGACACATACATATTTTTTAAGAGGTTAGGGAAGAAAACATAGGAATGGAGATTTTATGGTGACTATGAGTGAAATATTGGTGTGGGTGGAACATTAAGAAGAGAAGAAATACTAGACTTGGGGGTAGTTTTTAATTAAATTGATCATTTATGTTTGTCTCTTTCTATATAGAAAAAAAGTTGGTTTTTCTAGCAAGCTAGTAATTTTACAACATGACAGGAGGCTCATGACAGGAGGCTTCACACAGCAGCAAAGAAACATATAGAAAAAAGAACCAATCACAAGAGAGTAGGATGTACATAAGGCACAGTGACCTCATCATTTCCTCTTTCTTTGCTGCTCCATCAAGCAGACAGGTCAGAGTATTACTCTTCTCCATTACTTTATGTTTCTATATTATTTTTTAATATACTTTGCTGTTTGTTCTTGCTGTGCTTCTGTACTATGTGCAGCTGTGTTTTTTCTATGTTATTTATTGTGTTTCTACCTTATTCTTGGCTTCTGCCCTCTCCGCTCCTTGTTCTCACTTCTCTGGGGCTTGAGGGGCTTTTGGATCTTACTGGGGTTGCAGGTTAATGTTGAATTAGGCCATTTATATGAGATGTTTATTGGGATTTCACCCATAACCTTGTATTAACTATTATATTAAATTCTTTATTTTTGTTGTGCAAAAGAAAAATACAAGCAGGCATGAGGTGCCCCAAAGGCAGTCCCTCAGGTGTACATCCGATTGAAATTTGAGGCAAATGATTGACGTGCACAAATTTTATATTATATACAAGTGTAGGTGGTTGTGTCTTCAAAGCTTAAGTAAGAGTGAGATGTGCACCTGTTATGCAAACATCTATTATTAAAAGCATGTCATGAAGAGCAGTCGAGTATGTGTCGTTTCTAATACACACATCAATATACATGCATGTGTGATCCTGACAGTAATACACACATATATATATATATATGTGTGTGTGTATTACTGTCAGGATCACATCAATTTACGTCTATTACCTTTACCTTGTTTAGTGTATCTTGTCTCCAATTGCCTCCTTTTTTTCCCTCTTACAGCAACCCTTGTGCATCTTTTACTTCATCCCAGTCCCTGTGTGTTTATTTTTACCCTTCTCCAGCCTCTGTTCCCCTTCCCTACTGTATGTCTCTTTGTCCCCCCCAACAAACCTTCACTGTGTCTCTCTTCCCCATCTCCTCCCTGTGTCTCTCTTTCCCATCTCCTCCATGTGTCTCTCTCTTACCCATCTGTCTCTTTGTACCCCCATCCCCTGTGTCTCTCTATTACCCCATCTGTCTCTGTGTCCCCCCTTCTCCTGTGTCTCTCTAATACCCCTCTCTTTGTCCCCCAACCCCTATGTCTCTCTATTACCCCTCTGTCTCTATTACCCCTCTTTGTCCCCCCATCCCCTGTCTCTCTATTACCCCTCTGTCTCTTTGTCGTCGTCCCCCAACCTGGTGTCTTTCTATTACCCCTCAGTCTCTGTGTCCCCCCTTCCCCTGTGTTTCTATTACCCCTCTATTTGTCTCCCGCCTTTCCCCTCTATTTGCCCCCTCTTCCCCTCTATTTCTCTCCCCCCTTCCCCTCTATTTATCCCCCTCCTTCCCCTCTATTTGTCCCCATCCTTCCCCGCTATTATTTGCCCCCCTTCCTCTTTATTTGCCCCCCCTTCCCCTCTATTTGCCTCCCCCCATCCCCTCTATTTGTCTCCCCCCTTCCCCTCTGTCTCCCCCCTTCCCCTCTATTTGTCTCCCCCCTTCCCCTCTATTTGCCTCCCCCTTCCCCTCTATTTGTCTCCCCCTCCATTTGTCTCCCCCTCCCCCTCTATTTGTCTCCCCCCTTCCCCTCTGTCTCCCCCTTCCCCTCTATTTGTCTCCCCCCTTCCCCTCTATTTGCCTCCCCCCTTCCCCTCTATTTGCCTCCCCCCTTCCCCTCTATTTGCCTCCCCCCTTCCCCTCTATTTGCCTCCCCCCTTCCCCTCTATTTGCCTCCCCCCTTCCCCTCTATTTCCCCCCCTTCCCCTCTATTTGCCCACCCTTCCCCTCTATTTGTCTCTCCCCCCTTCCCCTCTATTTGTCTCTCCCCCCTTCCCCTCTATTTGTCTCTCCCCCCTTCCCCTCTATTTGTCTCTCCCCCCTTCCCCTCTATTTGCCCCCCCCCTTCCCCTCTATTTGCCCCCCCTTCCCCTCTACTTGCCCCCCCTTCCCCTCTATTTGTCTCTCCCCCTTCCCCTCTATTTGTCTCTCCCCCTTCCCCTCTATTTGTCTCTCCCCCTTCCCCTCTATTTGTCTCCCCCCTTCCCCTCTATTTGCCCCCCCTTCCCTTCTATTTGTCCCCCCTTCCCCTCTACTTGCCCCCCTTCCCCTCTACTTGCCCCCCTTCCCCTCTATTTGTCTCTCCCCCTTCCCCTCTATTTGTCTCCCCCCTTCCCCTCTATTTGCCCCCCCCTTCCCTTCTATTTGTCCCCCCTTCCCCTCTACTTGCCCCCTTCCCCTCTATTTGCCCCCCCTTCCCCTCTATTTGCCCACCCTTCCCCTCTATTTGCCCACCCTTCCCCTCTATTTGCCCACCCTTCCCCTCTATTTGCCCCCCCTTCCCCTCTATTTGTCTCTCCCCTTCCCCTCTATTTGTCTCTCCCCCCTCCCCTCTATTTGCCTCCCCCCTTCCCCTCTATTTCCCCCCCTTCCCCTCTATTTGCCCACCCTTCCCCTCTATTTGTCTCTCCCCCCTTCCCCTCTATTTGTCTCTCCCCCCTTCCCCTCTATTTGTCTCTCCCCCCTTCCCCTCTATTTGTCTCTCCCCCCTTCCCCTCTATTTGCCCCCCCCCTTCCCCTCTATTTGCCCCCCCCCTTCCCCTCTATTTGCCCCCCCCTTCCCCTCTATTTGCCCCCCCTTCCCCTCTATTTGCCCACCCTTCCCCTCTATTTGCCCACCCTTCCCCTCTATTTGCCCACCCTTCCCCTCTATTTGCCTCCCCCCTTCCCCTCTATTTGCCTCCCCCCTTCCCCTCTATTTGCCTCCCCCCTTCCCCTCTATTTGCCTCCCCCCTTCCCCTCTATTTGCCTCCCCCCTTCCCCTCTATTTCCCCCCCTTCCCCTCTATTTGCCCACCCTTCCCCTCTATTTGTCTCTCCCCCCTTCCCCTCTATTTGTCTCTCCCCCCTTCCCCTCTATTTGTCTCTCCCCCCTTCCCCTCTATTTGCCCCCCCCCTTCCCCTCTATTTGCCCCCCCTTCCCCTCTACTTGCCCCCCCTTCCCCTCTATTTGTCTCTCCCCCTTCCCCTCTATTTGTCTCTCCCCCTTCCCCTCTATTTGTCTCTCCCCCTTCCCCTCTATTTGTCTCCCCCCTTCCCCTCTATTTGCCCCCCCTTCCCTTCTATTTGTCCCCCCTTCCCCTCTACTTGCCCCCCTTCCCCTCTACTTGCCCCCCTTCCCCTCTATTTGTCTCTCCCCCTTCCCCTCTATTTGTCTCCCCCCTTCCCCTCTATTTGTCCCCCCTTCCCCTCTACTTGCCCCCTTCCCCTCTATTTGCCCCCCCTTCCCCTCTATTTGCCCCCCCTTCCCCTCTATTTGCCCACCCTTCCCCTCTATTTGCCCACCCTTCCCCTCTATTTGCCCCCCCTTCCCCTCTATTTGTCTCTCCCCCTTCCCCTCTATTTGTCTCTCCCCCCTCCCCTCTATTTGTCTCTCCCCCCTCCCCTCTATTTGTCTCTCCCCCCTTCCCCTCTATTTGCCCCCCCCTTCCCCTTTATTTGCCCCCCCTTCCCCTCTACTTGCCCCCCCTTCCCCTCTACTTGTCCCCCCTTCCCCTCTATTTGTCTCTCCCCCTTCCCCTCTATTTGTCTCTCCCCCTTCCCCTCTATTTGTCTCTCCCCCTTCCCCTCTATTTGTCTCCCCCCTTCCCCTCTATTTGCCCCCCCTTCCCCTCTACTTGCCCCCCTTCCCCTCTATTTGTCTCTCCCCCTTCCCCTCTATTTGTCTCCCCCCTTCCCCTCTATTTGCCCCCCCCTTCCCCTCTATTTGTCTCCCCCCCTTCCCCTCTATTTGTCTCCCCCCCTTCCCCTCTATTTGTCTCCCCCCCTTCCCCTCTATTTGCCCCCTCCCCTCTATTTGCCTCCCCCTTTCCCCTCTTTGTCCCCCCCCATTCCCCTCTATTTGTCCCCCCCTCCTCTCTATTTGTCCCCCCCTCCTCTCTATTTGTCCCCCCCTCCTCTCTATTTGTCCCCCCCTCCTCTCTATTTGTCCCCCCCTCCTCTCTATTTGTCCCCCCCTCCTCTCTATTTGTCCCCCCCTTCCCCTTCTGACCTTTTTACAGGAGGACTGAGGGAGGGGGTGGAGCTAACTACCAAGCTCCCTCGTGGTTCCCATAATTCCCAGCATCTACACATCATAGAGTAATCACTACTCTATGATGTGTAGATGCTGGGAATTATGGGAACCGCGAGGGAGCTTGGTAGTTAGCTCCGCCCCCTCCCTCAGTCCTCCTGTGCTGACAGCTATGCTGCTGTCAGTATCAGTGAGTGTGCCGCCGGACCGGTAAGGCGGCCGCCCGGCACACTCACTGATACTGACAGCAGCATAGCTGTCAGCACAGGAGATGGGGGCCGCCGGCCGCAAGGTGAGTAATCACCTCATAGTGTGCCGCCGGACCGGCCACCCGGCGGCACCGACATGCGGCCAGCGGCCGCGATATTCTTGTGCAGCAGGGCTCCCTTTCTATCTCCAGCCCCCCAGGTGCCGCGGCCCACCGGGAAATTTCCCGGTATCCCGGTGGTCCAGTCCGGCCCTGACCCCAGGCCATCAGAGACAAGAGCCCCTGTGTGTGCATAGCGACGAGTGGTCAAGGCTTGTGCTGTGTCGTGTGCCTGTGTAGGACCTCGTGTAGGCGTTTTGGTGCAAGCGTGACCCCCCAGGTTGTGTGCATGTGAGAAGACATGTTTATTGCATGAGGGTTTGGCAGAGGTCGTCAGAAGCCAGCAATATCAGTCCTCGAGTGCTCAGTAACCCCAGCATAGCATGGGAGACAAACACTGTGGCGATGAAAGTGCGGATAGTGTCTCCGAGTGTCTCTTAGCCAGCCCATGACCGCTGGTGTTGGTAGATATGGCCTCAGGGACTCGGTCGGGCATAGGGAAGTTCTTAAGATTGAGCCGGTAAGCTGCCGTAACCTGGGTATGCTCCGGGTGGTTGGTATGCAGGTGGTAGATAGTGCTCTGTCGTTCCATCTTGCAGTGACAGTTGCTTGCGTGAGTGGGGCTGTGGGCTGCATCTCGTTGTGCTTCTCTTATGGGTTTTTCATTGTCTTGCTGTTTATCCTGCTGTGGCTGGTCTTGGGTTGCTGCTTAGCAAGAGGTGCTGGTTGGTAGGTTGTTTAAGTGGCTGGGGGGGGACGCAGAGTTTTGTCTAGGGCTTGGCCCCAAGGCTGTGACAAAAGGGGTGGTAGCTCGGCGCATGGTGCCGGTAGTTGTGGTGCCTCTATTCACTGTGCATCTCCCCCCCCTTCCTCCCATCTGCCACTTGGGGTAGGTGTCTCTCGAGGGCCACTCACTGCTTACTCACTGCTAGGTGTCCGGCAGGGATCAGTGGTCTGCGTGAGTCGACGCCCTCACACACTGCTTCCGCCATCTTAGATTCAGGCTTTGGGCCCTCTCCGCCACCGGGTACAGCGTGGTCTCCGGGTGCGGCCCTGGGGTGGGGGCCAGGATCACCCCCCTGGCCCATAGGGGGGGGGAACGGGGCCAGGTCCGCGCTTGTGCAGCGTGTCTGTCGGGCACAGGAAAGCAGGATAGCGGAGCGGCGGCCATCCACTCCACTCACCGCCAAGAAAGCTCCCGTCCGTTGTGGCTGAGATCTCCCCTCCGGGGGACTAAAACTCAGGGAGCAAGCCTCTCCCCAGTTCCGGCAGCCCTCTTCCATCGAGGGTCGCAGTGATGGGTAAGGTAGGTGGGTAAACTCTAATTGGCAGGCTCATAGGGTCTTTGATTGCGAGAGCTGATCTTCCCTGCGACCGCTCTGCTCGGCAGCCCGGCCCCGCCCCACTTGTATTAACTATTAGAGCAGGGATTATCACTCTCTGTCAGGACTGTGGCCTGCACTCAAGGGGTGAATGGAGACATGCTGTTACAGTCTCTGTTAACTGCTGGACAGGATTTCCAGGACATACTGCTTAAAAGACAGTATTACTCTTTATTCATTTATATTTCTATTGCATTTTTTGGGACTGTTTTGGGATTGTATTTTAATAGGTTTTGCTATTTATTTTGCTGTACTTCTATTCTATGGGCATCTTGGGGTCTTTCTTTATTATTTGTTTACTTTTACATTATTCTGGGTGCTTGGCCCTCTCCCCTCCTTATTTCTCTTCTCCCAGGTTCTCAAGGAGCTTTGGTCTGGCTTTATCCCTACCCTCCCGCTAGTTCCGCCAGCTCCACCCGGTCCTTCACTGCAACACTGTGACCCTACATACACTCACTCAGACCGTGGGATACTGCCTCCCTCCATTCGAGCATCGTAAGTCAGGTATACCAATCGCCTGGACGGAACTAACCCCCGTCTTCTATCAGACATCATGAAATGCATCTTCGATTCCTGCCTTCCTCCCAGAACCCCGAGGTCGGCCTATCTCCAGGGGGACACACATATCAGAGGGACCGCCAGAATGTGGTGTTCTTCCATTGGCACATTGCACGAGGGTGCACAATAGTGAACGCACTCCGGCCACCTGGGCCTCCCCGGAGGACGTATGCTTTTTCCTCCCTTGTGATGATTGCAAAACTTCTCCATCATCTCATTCTTCAGCGAATAACACCAACTTGGCCGTCCCGCTGTGACGGAGTCAACCTTGTTTTTCGGACCTTACGGGACTGACTGGTGAGGATCTCCACCTCCTACATTCATATCCTGCTATTCTCATAGATCCAAAGGAAACCCGCATCTTCTCTTCCTGGAGGGTCGTCTGACCCTGGTGGCCAGGACTCTTGCTGGGGTTCTTGGCAGATTTGCGAACTATCGCAGGCTGCTGGGGACCTCTTAGGAGTCTCTTGGGCACCAAGGACGTAACAATGCTACCTCTGGATTGATGTTTGGAACTGTACTTTGATCCATTTTGGGGTGGTTTGGACAGCTCTATGGCCCGTGTACCGGTATGGGGACTCCGGATGGACAAGGATCCTAAAACATATGTACCAGTTAGCCAGTGACATCCATCTCCGGCTCATGGGGCGTGGAGATTGTTCTCCATTTTTTTCTACGGGACTGGGGCACCTACTGATTGACTTTTATGCTTGGACCGGTGGCTTACCGTATGATTGGGCGTTTGACGGGTAGGTTTCTCCCGTAGACCCGACATGCTAGGTATCCCGCCGCACCTTCGGCTTCATTATTTTTCTATTTCTTTCTCAGCGTTAAAAATGCAAAATACGAAGCCTCCTGTCATGTTGTAATATTGAAGATTATGCTAGCTTTAGTGTACTAATAATCTTAATTTTAGTATTGACAGGAAGCAAGTATTTTCCCTCCCTGCTTCGCTACCAACCCTTTCTGTTCGTTTTCTTTGTATCATGGGTCTAAGGTAGGTTTGGCTCTCAATGTTTTGTGCTTACATTGATGATTGTATTTCCATTCATCTGGAATCCTCATTTGAGTTTTACAATACAGTTATCAGATTGTAGTTTATAATATTCTTCTATGGGATGATGTATACGGTACATTATTTGGATCTACATGTTCATGACTTTGTGTCTAAACCTGTCACACATTCTCTTTTCAGTCTGATTCGTCTCTGAAGACATTCGGTTATTTGTGTGAAACTCTCTGGAATTTTAATCCTTGGGATTTGATTCGTCCCTGAACACATTTCGTTTTGTGTGTTTAATTCACTTGGAAGTTTGCTCCTTCGGATGTTGGATTTAGGAGTTAATATTATTGCTTGTTATATTAAACCTATTTAGTTTAGAAAAACGTCGCCTGAGAGGGGATATGATAACATTATACAAATATATTCGGGGCCAATACAAACCATTGTGTGGAAATCTATTCACAAACCGGACTTTACATAGGACACGAGGCCATGCGTTTAGACTGGAAGAAAGAAGATTTCGTCTAAGGCAAAGGAAAGGGTTTTTTACTGTAAGAACAATCAGGATGTGGAATTCTCTGCCTGAAGAAGTGGTTTTATCAGAGTCCATACAGATGTTCAAACAGCTACTAGATGCATACTTGCAAAGACAGAATATTCAAGGATATAATCTTTCAATGTAGGGTAATAACTGCTTGATTCAAGGATAAATCTGACTGCCATTCTGGGGTCAATAAGGATTTTTTTGTCCTAGCTTGTTGCAAAATTGTGCTTCAAACTGGGTTTTTTTATTTATTTATTTTTTTTTTCTTTTGGATCAACAGCAAAAAACAGGTGTGAGGAAGGCTGAACTTGATGGACGCAAGTCTCTTTTCAGCTATCTAACTATGTAATATGTTTACTTCTGCTTGATCTTGCTTTCTGAAAGAGGAAATGATGAGGTCACTATGCCTTGTGTAATCCTACTCTCGTGATTGGTTCTTTTTTTCTATATGTTTCTTTGCTGTTGTGTGGAGCTAGTAAAGAAAGACTATGCAAAATACTCGCCTCTGGTCATTACTAAAATAAAGATTATTAGTATACTAAAGCTAGCATAATCTTCAATTATTAAGCATTAGGAGACTAGTGACCATGAACAGTGCTAATCAAGTTTAACTCTGTTATAGCAGAGGCAGCACCTCTAGTTGCTGCCTTAAATCCTCAATGTAAACATTGCCATGCTTGAACAGACAGGGGCACTGCATCCAGATTACTTCATTGTGCTAAGTGGTCTGGGTAGCTATAGTATCCTTTTAAAAATAAATCAAATAATTAAAGCTGCAATTGACCTTTGAATGCAAGATGCTTTGTAGTCGCAACAAATAAAAAGTAATGTGCACGGAGTTAAAATATTCCTGTGCTGCATATAGTGATGAGTGTTGGTGAACAGGAAAGATGCAAATAGTAGGCCAAGACAGTATGTTAGTGACACTTCTCCGAATGCAGTATATTTACAGTTTGAAAATGCAGTCAGTTATGAATTCACTGTTTAGGTAAGAAACTTGTGATTTCATGGTTTATATGTAGTGTCCTGTCTTTGCCAGTTTACTTGTTGTAGATTATTTGTTGGCACTAGCTGCAGATTACAAATGATGATACTCACTAGTAAACAAATGTATGTGTTTATCAATATAAAAGTCAGATCAAGGAGCCGAATTCCATCCATGGGAGGGATCCTTCAGACCCTGCCTCAGATTCCCATAAAGGGAGAGGCTCTCACAGCATTCCTTCAGAAACAAAGGAAGAACTAAGCAATTAACCCCTCCATAACATATCACAAAGATGTATTATGTGTTCTCCCTGCAGGATGCAATCAGTGGATCTGTAACATTCTAATAACTGCAATTATTGAAAGACATGCTTTTATATATAATAATTCAACTTAAACCAAAAGCTTGTTTTCCAATATACATTTCCAGTGCTAGCTATATATATATATATATATATAAAACTAAACAGATGAAGCACTGGAAATCTCAGCAGGATATATAATCCGAAATACTAGTATAAACAATTAAAAGTGTTCATCTCTGACTAGGTGACAAACTAACTGTAAATGTGATATGCCAACATGTAACTTTGCATTCTCAAAGAGAGAAAGATCACACACAGCACCTATTTGTATAAAGACTAGAGTGATTCTTGAACTCTAACTCTATAAAATAATATATACTATAGAATGATCTGTAAATCTTAGCACTGTGATGGGAAATGGTTAACAGAATTACTGTGGTTTGGTAATCTCTATATATACATGCTATCTGTAAAGTGTCATGGGCATAATAGTGGCACAAGTGTTCCCATGCTAGCGCTACAGCGCCAACCTGACTAGTGTACGCTCTCGATTGCCATTGTTACAAGCAATAGTCTCTTTCCACTCCTAGTGCCAGCTATGTGGATCCTGGCATCCCCATACACATGGATCTGTCTATAGCATCTTCCTTTACCTTATATAGCAGGGAGCAGATGAATTTCTCACTTCTAATATTAATAGCCAGGAGGAGCTCAGGGGAGCTGCCAAAAATAGCAGGGAGGAGAGACACAGAAGAAGGCTGGGGAAGAGATGCAGAGACAGGGGAGGTGGGGTGTGAGATTAGAGACACCAGCTCATTTTCTGGGTACAAGAGAGGACACTTGTGACAAAGTGTGTGGCTTCGTGCACCTGTAAAGTGGGACATAGACAAAGTGAAAGGTAAGTGACCCCTCTCCCAGAGTACTAACCTCAGCTCACCTTGTAGTGCAGGTGCCTTTGGAGACTCTATATACAATATGAGATTACATAGAAAGCAGTGAATCTCCAAAACTGACAGCATTCCTCACAAGACTAACAGAACTGACAGGACTGGACTGTAGATGTGGGGACAAGGATATCATTTCAATGTGCTTGTAAATAGACTCACTTGTTTGTTTTCAAATTCACCCAGCAGATATCAATGGAGGTTATTCAATAAGCTGGGAATTGTGGCACATTTACAATAAACTGCACATCTCGGTCAAAATTGGGAGAAACAAATACAACCATTCTTTTTTTCCCCATGTAAGCTGTTTCGGCCTAAAATTTGCAATTTCCTTGCCAATTTGCATTTTAATTAATAAACCCATAAACAAGAGGTAATCACTGGCACCTGTTGGTATCAAAACTGTAAAACTAACAGGCAAACTTTTGACTTTCCACCTGCAGCTTACTTTACCCCCATAACACTCAGGCATACTATTGACTAAACATCAGTTGAGCTATAAACATTCAGTGTCAGATTATTGAAGGGCATTATTACACTGATAAAGGGACAGGGGTCCCAAAACATTTGTATTTTGGCATGCTCTTTTAATAAATATAGGTTTCACTAGTGGGCCTGATTAACTAAGCAGTGCCTTGTATTTTTTTTTTCTTAAAGATTATTGAGAGTAAACACTAATATAAATAAATATATTTATGCACGCACACATATTCCTCTACTCTTTATACAATTCTGATGTAGTATGTCACTGCCAGAATACTCTACAAAACACAAAAAAAATAAAATAAAAAACATTCAAAATCAGCATTACATTGTCCTATAGTTACACATGGTAAAGAGAAATTAAAGTAAATGAGAGGAAGTTAACCATCTCTAAACATGTGTTGTGTCCTGCTATTATAACATACTTAATTGTAAAATTGATTGCCAAGGTTTAAATGAATACAGTCTTATGTATAATGCATTTTCTGTATCTCATTCTGATAGCAGGCCTGGCTAACAAAGATTTGTTTTGAATAAACGTAGTAATAGAAAAGGATACATGGTTTGACTAGGTGTCTAATGTAAATGCAAATAATGAACTATCACACTGTAACAAGAAAGAAAACAGAAAGGGCATTTGTAACATTTAGCAATTACTTGCTGTTACTAAACTCGAAAAGCAAACCAATCTTATATGTTTAAGAAAACTATGGCCAATATAAGGTGGGGGAAAACATAGGCCTCAGATCGTAACCATAAGTATGACCTTTTAAGGGAGCATCAGTACAGCAGGCCTGTTCTGTAAATATTTGAAGCTCTCTTACACCTCATTTTTAAACTGTAAATTAGATGTTTTTGTTTGCTTGCTTGTCAGGGCAGCATATCCATGTTATGTGAAATAATGCCATCATAAAAACTGACAAAATTAAAAATACATTTCACATACTAAACCTATGTTATTGATTTTGAAAGGCTAGAAGACATAATTGTACCCCCTACTGGACCAATCCGTTTAATTTAGTTAATGCAGTGGGGTTTGGTTTAGAAAAAAAAATTAAGAGAGACTTAAGATAAATTTGAGGTTACTAAACATAAGACATATGATTCCATGGTTTGCAATCTTGTTTCTCTGTGGATAAAATAAATGAATGTTAACTACAAATTAATCAAAACATTTCACAGGCAAATAGTTAAGTCATTATTTTAAAACATGCTTGGATTATCAAGACTTCACATGTGCCTGCTGTACTTTACATGGATCTGATTAATAAGGTGTGTGCAAACAATTTAGACACATTCTGCAACTTTTCAATTTTAGCCCATATATTCTGAGCCAAATGGTGTATTTACGAATTGAAAATCACATTGAAAATAGCAGATTTGGAAAAGCTTTCCAACTCACTTGTAATTCTTTTTTAAAGTGTATCTATTTTAGCCATCATTTTCCCAATTAATTTTTTTCTGTTTCTTAATTTATTTATTTATTTATTTTTAAATAAACTACCATTTAGTGTTTTGCTAATAAACTTTAAATGGAAAATATAGTGCCAGGAACACAAACTTATTTTCTTGGTACTATAGCTCCAAGAAAAGAAGTTGCTTTGATACCAATTCTTCTTCCAATGTTGTGTGTAGTGGTTAACAATGGATAATTTATATTGTAGCTAAGGATGATTGCTGTGTTCCACAATATCCAGGGACTTGAGCCTAGACAGATAACACATACATACAGACACAGCCATGCACATACGAATGTGCACACACTCATCTAGACACACAAATATTTACAGGGCTGTTTTTACATGCTAGGTACCCCTTGTCCCCCTTCCAAAATAAGGCAGATAAAGTATAATAAATGTATTAACTGGATATTGCAGACCTAAAACCACTAAAAATTTAATCATGTTTGACAGCTGCATATGTATAAATGTATGTATGTGCATATTTTTGCTCTGCTTGTAATGTACTGTGCTTGAATCTGTGAATATATTAAGTGTATGCAGAAGTGTAAACGCATGCGGGGTTAAAATTAATGTTAGAAGTGGTTAGGGTGAAGGGGGGTTTAGGTTACAAAGGGGTTAACATTAGTGTTAGATTACATAGGGTGTTTATTATTAAGAAGATTAATAACTAGAGATGGTTTAAAGTTGTAGTATAAAGGCTGTTTAGGATTATTGAGTTTAAGGTTAGGGGTGGGTTAAATTTAGTGTTGGGGTACATGAGGTGTTTAATTTAGTTTTTGTTTTTAAGACTAGTTAAAGGAACACTATAGGGTCAGGAATACAAACAAGCATTTCTAACCCTATAGTGTTAGAACCACCATTTAGGTGGCTTGCCACCCCCTTCACCCCCCTTAAAACTTACCTTATATCCAGCACCACGTGGGTCCGCCGCCATTGGCTCTGCCCCGGTCCGCCTCCTTGCTGACATCAGACTGTATGATTTCAGTCAATCCAATGCTTGGCTGAAATTGGCAAGGAGGCAAGACGGGGGCCAGCTTGGTTGAATCAATGCATCTCTATGAGGAAAATTCAGCATTTCCATGCAGACATGGAGACTATGAACGGCAGTTCTGCACACTCCTCAGATGGCCACTGGAGGTGTCCTTAGAGGCAGTGTTTACATGAAAATCCCTGTATAGACACTGTCTATACTCAACAGAACAAGTACATTATGCTGTACTTGTTCTGGTGACTATAGTGCCCCTTTAAACATAGGATTAAGGTAAAGGATTTCTTATGGCTTAGGCTTTGAGTGCTGCAGTTTAAGGATTATTTGCCAAGTACTCATCATCCTATGTTTTCTGTAGACCAGTCAGATTGATGATATTAGAGCTGCAGGAGTGGTTATTGTAAAATATTCTATATTTTGGAAATGTTTTTGCATGCATCTCACACTGAGGTGTGGTTGATCTTAAGTGCCATAAACAGATGACAATTAGTGTTTCAAACTCTTTTCTATTTTGATTGTCCATGGAACATGGGATGACCTAATAGGGTTATTAGAATAGTGAAAAGGCATATTGTATGAATAGCCTTGACTTAATGTAATGTGTACACAGCCATTTATATATGATCAGGGCCGACGCTTCCTCTAGGCAAATTAGGCAGCCGCCTAGGGCGGTGCCGGCCCTGACAAGTTAAATTATTTTGAGCATCCCGCCGGCCAAGTTCCAGGGTGCTCGGAAGCACTTACATTGTTGCTGACTAGCGCCCGGTTGAACACAGGTCCGGGAGAATACCGATCAACCCACTCAGCCAAGACCCCCTCCCAGATATCCACTGCGGCGGCGGTGGCCGCAGCACGTGGGCACTTCAATTCCTCACTCCCGCCCTTTCCCCTGTACATCGGGAAAAGTGGGTGGGAGCATAACAGTAAATGTGCTGAAAAAGGACGTGATTGGCAGCCAGACGCAGGCAACAAACAGCAATGAAGGTAAGGTGTGTCAGAGAATGTGTGTTAATCTGCTTCAGTCAGTGTGTTTGTGTATATCAGTCTGTATGGGTTAGTGTGTGTGTAATGTCTGTAGGTGTGGGTCATTGTGTGTCTGTATGGGCTTTTGGGTATTGTGTGTGTCTGCATGGGTCAGCGTGTCTGTAGGTTTGTGTCTGAATATTTGTGTCTGCATGGATCAGTGTGTGCATCCATATACATGGGTTAGTAAGTGTGTGTCTGCATGGGTCAGTGTGTATGTATGGATCAGTGTGTGTATATGGGTCAGTGTACGTCAGTCTACATGGGTTAGAATGCGTGTGTCAGTGTGTCTATATGTGTGTGTCTGCATGGGTCAGTGTGTATGTATGTGTGTGTCTGAATGGATCAGTGTGCATCAGTCTACATGGGTTAGTGCGTGTGTTTCAGTTTGCATGGGTCAGTGTGTCTATATGTGTGTGTCTGCATGGGTCAGTTTGTCAGCATGTGTGTTTCTGCATGGATCAATGTTTGTGGGTTAGTGCGTGTGTGTCAGTTTGCATGGGTCAGTGTGTCTGCATGTATCAGTGTGTGTATATATGGGTCAGTGTGCGTGTGTCAGTTTGCATCGGTCAGTGTGTGTCTACTTGAGTCAGCGTGTGTGTGTTAGTCTGCATAATAGGGTGGAGCAAATGGGGCGGCAAATTTGTTTTTGCCAAGGGTGGCAAAAATGCTTGCACCGGCCCAGTATATATGTATAATGTATTATCTGTGTAAGAGAGTCTAGGAGAATGGACACAGGACATCAAGTCAGAGTGTCTTCGCTCTCTGAATGTCCAGCGTGTACCATCAGCTGTTGACCTATTTAACATCAATGACATTGTAAGTACTGACTTTGTATTTGCAAAGCAAGAAGAATACATCTATTTTATAAGAAAAGCCAGGAAAGTCTAATTGTGTTATATACACAGAACTTATAACAATAAGAAAGAAGAATTTACATACATATATATGAATATGTATACTGTATCAAGCAGTATAATTATTCTAAGAGTTTCCAATTTTCTACAGTTATACAGCATGTATCAAATAAAACTTCCCCTGCTCCTCCTGCAAGGCATTTCCTGTGTGAGAGGCAAGTAGTGGGCAGATGGGAAGCAAGCCCTTTCAGTCTCTGTCCAGCCTCACACACAGATGATGGAGGAGATGAGAAAATCGTGAGTTTTACACCCTCTGTAATTGTTTCTGCAGGCCTGCTGTTAAAGGGATACTATAGGCATAAAAAACTTTAGTTTAATGAAGCAGTTTGGTGTATAGATTATGTCCCCATAGTTTCACTGCTCAATTTTCTGCCGTTTAGGATTTAAATCACTTTTGATTCGGTTTATGTACTCTAGCCACACCTCCCTTTGCCATGACTCACACAGCCTACAAGAAACAAAAATGGTTTCATTTTCAACCAGATGTTAACTGGCTTTAGAAGTTTTTATCTCCTGCTCTGTAAATTGAACTTTAATCACACACAGGAGACGCCTGCAATGTCTAAAACATGAGATAAGAAATTCTAGAATAAACAGACAGGATCAAACTGGTTCCAATTCAGAAGTGTTTAGGAAGGCTGTGTAAGTCACATGCAGGGAGGTGTGACTTGGACTGCACAAAGTGATTTCACTCCTAAATCACAAATACTTGAGCAATGAGACTGCAGGATAATTTCCTATACACTAAACCTGCTTCATTACGCTAAAGTTGTTTTTGTTCCTAAAGTGTTCCTTTAAGGCTGACTGGACCACAGGGGACACTGGCCAAGACTCCTGTTACTTATTGCTCCCCACCAGCCTATTTAAGCTGAAAGGGCCACATTATAAATGCTGAAACAGGGACCCTCTAGTGGTCTAGGTGCCACTCTGCCTAATGTGGAATCAAACCCTGAATATATGCAACTGGTAGACACTAATGCACAGAGATAAATATGCATAAACACAAATATTTAAACTTTCAAAAGACAGCACCCATTTGTTCTGCCTACCAACTTCCTTCAGAGGAATGTAACATTTTCAGACAGTTTAAGCTTTATGAATGGGGACTAGTGCTCAGCCTATCAGCGGAACACACTATGAGGCTTCTTATTTGAAGTTTTTGACCTCTAAGGCAAGTTGTTAAGCAGAGCGAATGAGCACCAACATTCGTTAACAATTTACCCTTTAAAGGTTACCATATTCACTTCAGTGATTTGAAATGGTCATGGTGCCTGTAGTCTGCATATGCAGCATTTCCTCTTAATGGCAGGACCAGGTAATATGCAAAACAGTTTTTCCTATTAATTGTATACAAGACTAGGGTACCTCTGGCATCTTAACCACAACAGCAGGATGTAGTGGCTACAATGCTTGGAGGTAAAATGGCACCTCGGATCTCCTGAAATCATAAGAACTTAATTGCTCAGAGTAGTCCTTTAACAAACACTCAGACGCAGCACAACAAAGTCAAAGACTCAGACATATTAATGCATGGCTAAACAAATGCTTTTGTGCAGACAGACACACTGATGCACATAGAATCACGCACAGATTTACAGTCACAGCCAGGTACAAACAGATTCACGCATGCATTGATAAGTCTGTAAACTATTTAGTCAATGTATGTATCTATGCATGAATCGGTGTGCCTGGGGCGAGATGCAATCCTTTATGTCTAGAAGATTTTTTTTTTTTGGTTATTGAGGAGAGGAAATTCTGGGGCCCTTAGAAACCAAGAGGTTGTCCTGATTTGAGGGGGGCAAGAGTGTCTATTGATGAGCAGCTGCCATTTAATGTAGGAAGTGATTATTCTGTGGGAAGATGAGCTGTGGGTCAGGGGAGCATAGAGGAACCTACGATAGAGCAAGTGAAAGTGATTAGGGTTGAAGAACCAATCATACAACTTGTAGACTCACATACAATGGTGCATATTCCAGAGATCCCATCTCTGGCCTAATATCAGTATAACAAAAATAACAAAGTGCCTTGTTTCTGTGACTATATTCTACCACAAGTGGACTGGATATGTTTTAACCAAAACGGGTCTTTGAAAAGCCTTCAGGTAGATAAAGGCCAGTTTTAGAACCATGTGTTGTGGACATTTTTTTTTCTTGTGCTATCAAGTGACTTTCTTGACAAGTAGTGAGGCTAAGTTACATAGCAAGAGGTGCTCAGGTGTACCCAGGCATGGTCTGATGGAGTGCCACAAGGTTGGTATTAGGACAGGCAACTGCTAAGGTCACAGTGACTGTGAAAATCAGAGGCAAAGGGACCACTGGAAAGTTCTGACATCTCCTGAACACCCCATGATTAATTCCTGTATTTTTAGGTGCCAACCAAGAGGCTAGCCGTGTAAAGTCACAATCAGTGACATCGCACAGCTGAGCTCTTCTGCAGCTTTGATGTCTCCACAGCTGCCTCAGTACCCCTGATGTCTCGCATCCACACAGCACCAGTGTACCAAGGCTGGGAGAGGGGATATGCAGGGTAAGTAGAGCCCAGTTTGCATTATGACCATGCTATACCTCTGAGGGCAAACCTATAAAAGTAGATTCTGGCAAATGCTACATACAATGGGGTTTTGTTTGCCATAAAAGACATGTGCATTACTGGAAGTGACTATTGCTAATCTACGGTCCTTGAGGTATCTGTGACTATACTGGCCCACAGCAATATATTCAACACTAAATCCCACATCGAGCAATGCCATTTGACATTTGAAACGGTTGTCGTCAGAATAACCTATATATAGCTGTGTTTACTTAAAATCTTGTCTGCAAAGCTACTGTAAAGAGAGTATGTATAGTGAGGGAAAAAGGTATTTGACCCCCTGCTGGTTTTGAACGTTTGACCACTGACAAAGAAATGATCAGTCTATAATTTTAATGGTACGTGTATTTTAACAGTGAGAGACAGAACAGCAACAAAAAAAAATCCAGAAAAACGCATGTCAATGACTGAAATAAGTATTTGATCTCTTCGACTTAGTACTTGGTGACAAAACCCTTGTTGGCAATCACACAGGTCAGACGTTTCTTGTAGTTGGCCACCAGGTTTGCACACATCTCAGGAAGGATTTTTTCCCACTCCTCTTTGCAGATCCTCTCCAAGACATTTAGGCTTTGAGGCAGACTTTTGGCAAGTAGAACCTTCAGCTCCCTCCACAGATTTTCTATGGGATGAAGGTCTGGAGACTGGCTAGGCCACTCCAGGATCTTAATGTGTTTCTTCTTCTTGAGCCACTCCTTTGTTGCCTTGGCTGTGTGTTTTGGGTCATTGTCATACTGGAATACCCATCCAAGACCCATTTTTTTTGTCAATCTCTTTTTATTGAAATTTTTGATTTTATCGTACCCATGCGGGTCATTAAACACATGAAACATATAGTACACATAGTTATTAAACGTATTACGGCATAAACAATTGCGCAATTACACAATTATGCACTAGGAGATGTGGACCAGCAGTGGTACGTTATCAGGAGTGTGTGAACTGCTTCGGGAGAATGGGTGAGTGGCAATAATGGGCTTAGGGTAACCCTATCGGGTTTTTGAGTTATGGCCTTCTTCTATGTGTACCCAGAGCCCAGGAGGGCCTGGGGGGAGGTAAGTAGACGTGGAGCGGTCGCTCCCTCCTTTTAATGGGGGGAACGAGTGGGCTAGGTGTGGCTCTAGACCAACTGGTTATGTGTAGCTGTAACTGTGCAACACAGATGATGTTTGGTATAGTCTCTGTTGCTCCTAGGGAGGTCAGGCCTCAGGAGTGGATCGCTGGACGGTGGAGAGTTTATGGACAGTTCCGTGACGTGTGACCACCAAGAATCTGGGAGACCTCCAATGGTATTCTATTCCCACTTCTCTGAGGGTGCTGGTGACTTGGTTCAGCGATCTACGCCATTATAGCGTGGATCTGGTGAGGTCTTGGTAGATGGTGAGCTGTGCGCCTTCAAATGTTAGTGGCGTCTTGCCCCGGAGAGCAGTCATCAGGATTCTTTTGTCTTGGGAGGTAGCACAGCGAACAATCACATCTCGGACCAAGTTTGGAGCTGTTCTGCCCGAGGGTGGCAGGCGGTACATCCCGTCTGTGTTAAATTTCTTGGCCTGTGTAGATGGCAGGATGGCAGCCACGAGACACCTCAGATAGTGAGGCAGTTCGTCGGATGAGACGGCGTCTGGCACTCCCCTTATCTTTATGTGGTTTCGCCTTGTTCTGTAATCGAGGGCGACATAATGGAGAGAGAGTGCTTGTTGTTGGGTCTGGAGGGCCATTACGGTGTCTTGTAGGGTTGTTAGTCCCTGTTTGATGTTAGTGACATTGTTCTCCGTGGACTGCACCCTGTCAGCTATAGCCTGCACGTCAGTCTTAATGGCTGCTATTATGCTGGTCGCCAGGAGGTTTTTTATTCCCCCAATTAAATGTTGAAAATCCCGCTGGGTGACTGGGGCAGACCCATCTGAGGTTCCCTCGGGTGTTTGTGCCTGTTCTGGGGGTTGGTCAGGCGGTATGGGACCCCTTGGTACCTGCATGGTGTCATGTTCCGCTGCTCCCGCCATTTTGGCTGGCGGCCGTTGTTGCTGCAGCATGGTACTTATGTCCCTGGACCCTGGTGGCGTCTCTGGTGGTTTTTTTGGGGACCGACGGCCCATTGCTACCTGATTAGGTAAGGGTGCCGTGTGGGGGTCGTCCACTGCCGGATCCTCAGGCTGTTCAAGTCCGTCTAGGAACGCCGACCAGTCGAGGGCTGCTACAGGCTTGTAGGCCGCGGGTCTGCGCTTCCGGCGGTTCACCCGTGCCGGACACACAAACGGCATGAGAGGCTGCAGGGCTGTGCACAGACGGTACAGGAGTGGGTCAATTGGGGTTTTTATTCCCCTCTTGTCAGGCTTTGTTGTGGGTTTCGGTCGGGAGCTGTGCTGTGTTGCGACCGGTCCGGCTCGTGGTCAGGCTCCGCCCCCCCCCCCCCCAAGACCCATTTTTAATGCCGTGGCTGAGGTAAGAAGGTTCTCACCCAAGATTTGACGGTACATGGCCCCATCCATTGTCCCTTTGATGCGGTGCAATTGTCCTGTCCTCTTAGCAGAAAAACACACCCAAAGCATAATGTTTCCACCTCCATGTTTGACGGTGGGGATGGTGTTCTTGGGGTCATATGCAGCATTCCTCTTCCTCCAAAAATCGCGAGTTACATTGATGCCAAAGAGCTCGATTTTGAACTCATCAGACCACAACACTTTTACCCAGTTCTGCTCTGAATCATTCAGATGTTCATTGGCAAACTTCAGATGGGCCTGTACACGTGCTTTTTTGAGCAGGGGGACCTTGCATGCGCTGCAGGATTTCAGTCCTTCACGGTGTAGTGTGTTACACTTTTTTCTTGGTGACTTTGGTCCCAGCTGCCTTGAGATCATTAACAAGATTCTCCTGTTTAGTTCTGGGCTGATTCCTCACCATTCTCATGATCATTGAAATTCCACAAGGTGAGATCTTGCATAGAGCACCAGACCGAGGGAGACTGACAGTTATTTTGTGTTTCTTTCTTCCATTTGCGAATAATCACACCAACTGTTGTCACCTTCTCACCAAGTTGCTTGGTGATGGTCTTGTAGCCCATTCCAGCCTTGTGTAGGTCTACAATATTGTCCCTGACAACATCGGACAGCTCTTTGGTCTTGGCCATGGTGGAGAGTTTGGAATCTGATTCATTGATTGCTTCTGTGGACAGGTGTCTTTTATTCAGGTAACGAGCTGAGATTAGGGGCACTCTCTGTAAGAGTGCTCCTAATCTCAGCTCGTCACCTGTATAAAAGACACCTGGGAGCCAGAAATCTTGCTGATTGATAGAGAATCAAATACTTATTTCACTCATTGACATGCAAATCAATTTTTTACTTTTGTGACATGCGTTTTTCAGGATTTTTTATTTTTTGTTATTCTGTCTCTCACTGTTAAAATACACCTACCATTAATATTATAGACTCGTCATTTCTTTGTCAATGGACAAACATTCAAAATCAGCAAGGTAACAAATACCTTTTTCCCTCACTGTATGCACTGTGGAAGGGAAGCATAAATGTGATATCTTGTCTATGCTCATTATTGTGTCCTCCACTACAGACATTTAGTTTGTATTTTAAGGCTATGAAAGAGACATATGGGAGTATTCCAATTTCAATAGTTACTGAGGCTGAAAAAAGCCAAACGATACATCTCTATGAGGAAAGTTCAGCAGCACATTACAGAGTGTGGAGAGGCTGAAGGTCAGTGCTGCACACCCAGTAAGGACCTCTAGTGACCATCTGAGTGACTGCCACCGGACGTGTGCTTGGCAGCAATGTAAACACTTCTATGAAAAGGCAGTATTTACATGAAAATGTCTGTAGGCTATAGACACCAGAACCACTATATTAAGCTGTAGTTGTTCTGGTGACTATAGTGTCCCTTTAACAAAAATAAAGCCAAAATAGACATAAGCAAGCTGTGAAAACAGTACACCTTATGATTCACAGCTTGTAGAACCACCTTTATCAGCGATAGCCATAATTGTTTTCTTTATCACTATCAGTTTCTCACATCATTGTGGAGGAATATTGTCTCACTCTTCTTTACAACGTTGCTTCAGTTCATTGAGATTTGCTGGGATTTGTTTATGCACAGCTCTCTTAAGGCCCAGCCACGACATTTCAATCGGGTTGAGGTCTGTCCAAACCTTTGGTTTGTTCAGATGCAACTTTGCAAACCTAAGTCATGCTGCCATGTTCTTTTTAGAGGAAACAGGCACTCACTTGGCATCCCTTCCAAAGAAACCATATTTGTTCATTTTTTTTGTTTTATTGTACTGCCATGAACTTTAACATGCTAACTAAGGCCTGTAAAGTCTGAGATGTAACTTTTTCGGTATTTCTCTGAGCATTGCACGATCTAACCTGGAGGGAAAATTGCTGGGATGTCCACTCCTGGGAAGACTGTCAACGGTCTTGAATGCTTTACACTTTTGAATAATCATTCTCACAGTAGAATGATTAATTTTACATTGTTTGGAAATGGTCTAATAAGCTTTCCCAGTTTGACGGGCAGCAGCAATTGCTTCTCTAATATCATTGCTGATGTCTTTCCTCCATGACACACCTGAATGCTCCAGACCAGCAAACTGCTAAAAGCTGGCTACACTTGCTGATGATCAATTAATCAAGGGCATTTAATAAGAAGCACCTGTCTGCTACGTAGTTGCTTAATTCTTATGGAAGCAGTAAGGGTGTACTTAGTTTTTTCACATATGGCTTCTCTAGTTTGGCTTTATTTTGTTAAATCATGACATTGTGTAATATGTCATGTATTGTTGTTAAAATTAGGTAAATACAACCTCAGATGAATACCTACTAGCGCTACGGAATCTGTTGGCGCTATATAAATGGCAATAATAATAATAATAATACTACAGAACAGATTATTGTTATTATAACCGGATATGTAAAGCCATACAAATCAAAGAGAGTGTACGTACTTTCTTTCTCCTATGACTTTAGACAGACTCTAATAAAAACTAATTTTCAGGCAGAGAATTCCATATCTATATTGAACTTACCATAGAAAATCTTGCCTTTGACAAAATCTTTTTTTTTTTTTATTCCAGTCTAAATGCGTGACCTTGTGTCCTACGTATAGTCCTGTTTTTGAATAGATTTCACGACAATGGTTTGTATTGGCCCTGAATAGATTAGCATAAATTTATCATATCCCCTCTGTTGTGCTGTTTTTCTAATCTAAACAGATTTAAATTGTTAACCTTTCTTCATCACTAAAAACTCCTTCACTAAAAGTAGCCTGCCTTTGCATTTTTTCTTGTGCCATAATCTCCTTATTTAGAATAGGTGGCCAAAATTACATTGCATATTCAGTGTGTGGTCTTACGATTATTCCCAATAAGGAATGCCCCTTTTTATGCATGACAATACCTTGCGTTCCTTAACAACTGCTGATTAAGACTAGACATTGTTGCCTATACCAGTTACATATTTATATAGGCAGTGGTTGGGGGGGATGGGACGACTTGGGTGCACCAATAACAATTCCTTCTCACGTGTTGCTTTACTTGTGCCTTCTTCACCCCTAAGTGGATAAGTTTGCATTTATCTAGAATAAATGTAATCTACCAACTGAGTGCCCAGTGCCATAATCTAATTCCCTCTGCAGCAAAGTAATATCCAGCTCACATAGTTTTACCATAAGTAGTTTAGTGTCATCTGAAAACACAGACACATGACTTTCAATGCTTATTTCAAAATTCATTAATAAATCTATTGAATAGAAGAGGTCCCAGAAGAGAACCCTGAGGTACTGTAATGACAACTCCCTGTACTCTAACTTTAAGCCAATGTGCTACACAGGAACAGAAATTTTTATTTAGACCAATTTCTTTTAATTTGAACCTATTGTGGGGAACCATATCGATTACCTGGACAAAATCCAAGTAAATTACATAAACAGCAAGCCCTTACTTCTACAGCAACTACTTACTTTATTGGAAAATGTAATTACGTTAGTCTCACAACAACATAACTGGACCTTTAAACATACTACCCATTAATAACACTCACGCATTCTTTGGTACAATTTGCATGTGGTAAACAAGTAGTTTTAAATAGTTCTAATACAAGCTGCCATGAAACACCCTTAACTGAGTGTGTATACAACTGAAACAAGGACTAGTCTCATAGAAACTGGTTAAAGTATGAAGGGACTTGTCCCACGTACATATGCATGATACCCTGGGAGGTTCAAATTCTCATTCTGGAAGATCATTTTCAGATTTATAAACACAATCACTTAAACAGCAAGCAACACATTTTCATATTTTTCAGAAATAAAATAAAATGTAAATACTCACTTTAGTGAATAACCCAGTAGGAAACCAAATTTAATTAACAATTAAAATGACTCATAGATAAATTATAATAAGCTAAAATGTCTTTACTAGGTTCCCACATAGTAGACAATCATCCATTGCATGAACACAACACAATTGTTTAATTTCCTCTTATATAATACATAAGAAAGAAATTGCAGAGTTAAAAGTATGTTAAAACCTTGCATTCATGTCCCCATTTATACATGGCAATCCCATTGTCTACTCTAATTCAATTAAGTTACTGGAGAGTGTTCATCAGACATAGTTACACTAAATTCTAAACAGCCAACACTAATGTATATCTTTTGCATGCTAATTTTGAATACTAATCACAATCCCTGAGTGTCACCGCCCTAAAACATAATGAATCATTTCAACAAAACAATTATCAGCTTCCCAAACCAGACACATGCCGACATTAAACATATTACAATTGCTAGTTTATTTACTAAGACTGCTTTACTTAGCACCCAGGCAGAAATCAGTACTCCTACCAGAAAGCATGTTCCCCACTTGAGTTTAGCATATAAGTAGCATCCCAACTGAAGACAATGCTGACTCAGCCCAGATGTGCTAAACTGCTAGTTGGTTTATAAGCAAATTATTATTATTTATAAAGCGCCAACAAGATCTGTAGCGCTGTACAATGGGTGGATGAACAGACAAGTATTTGTAACCAGACGAGTTGGACACAGAGGGCCCTGCTCAATGAGCTTACATGCTAGAGGGAGTGGGGTAATGTGACACAAAAGGTAAGGGTAAGGTAGAAAAGTAGGTTGCTAGGATATGGATCATTGAGGGCCTAATGTTTTGTTTTGATGACAGTTTCAGGAGAGGAATCAGGGTGCGGGGAGAAAAGCTGTTCACAGTTTAATTGATATGCTTTACTAAAGAAGTACGTTTTCAAAGATTTTTTTGAAGGAGTGGAGATTGCGTGAAAGTCTAACAGAGATGGGAAGGGCGTTCCATAGGATCGCTGCAGCCCTAGAGAAGTCTTTAAGGTGAGCATCAGAGGCAGGAGTATGAACAGAGGTTAGGCATAGGTTTCCGGCAGAGCGTAGGGACAGATTTGTGTAATAGTGAGGATAAGTAGGTCAGAGCAGCATTGTGTAGAGATTTGTAAGCAAGTATCAGAATCTTAAATTGAGACGTATATTTTACGGGAAGCCAATGTAGGGACTGACAAAGGGGGGGAGGTGTGAGAGGTGTGGGCAGACGGGAAGCCTTGCCGCTGCATTCATTATACACTGTAACAGGGCAAGTTGGGAACACTTAAGACCACTGAGAAGCGGATTGCAGTAGTCAAGGCGAGAGAGGACAGTGGCATGGACCAGCACCTTAGCCGCATCTGGCGTTAAATAGGGTCGGATGTGCGCAATATTTTTGGCGATTGATTGGACATGAGAGGTGAAGGAGAGGTCGGAGTCAAAGACAACACCCAGGCTCGAGCCTTAGAGGTAGAGCAGATGGTAGCACCATCGATATGGAGGGACACAGACAAGTGAGTATCAACACTTGAGGGAGGAAAGACCAGAAGTTCTGTTTTGGACAGGTTCAGTTTAAGGAAATGAGCAGCCATCCAGTTGTAAATAGCAGAGAGGCAGTCAAAGACACGAGTCAAGAGGGGTGGTGAGAAATCAGGGGAGGACATAAATTTGCGTGTCATCCGCATAGAAATTAAAGGAGCTGATGAGTTTACCAAGGGAGGCAGTGTAGGATCGACCCTTGGGGAACACTAACAGAGGGATTGGGGAGAAGAGGCAGAGCCCGAGAAAGAATAAAACACTGAATGAGCGCTGGGAGAGGTAGGAAGAGCACCAGGAGAGAGCGGTATCTCGTAGACAGAGATTACGGAGGATGAGAAGAAGCTGTTGATGATTAACAGTTTTTAAAAGCAGCAGAAAGGTTGAGGAGAATTAGGATAGGGTAGTGGCCATGGGATTTTGCAGTGATAAGATCAGCTGTTTCAACAAAGTGACGAGCGCGGATTCCAGATTGAAGCGGGTTAAGCAGAGTTGGATTTGAGTAAGTCTGTCAATCTCGCATACACAACTCTCTCAAGGATCTAGGAGACAAACGGCATTGGCGAGATAGGGCGGTTGTTGGACGGGGAATTCGGATCAAGGTTGGGCTTTGTCAGAATTGGGGTTACGGTTGCCTGTTTGAAGGGTTGAGGAAATTTGCTAGAGGAGAGGAAGAGATTAAAAATTTTAGTGAGAGGCAGAGCAAGAGAAGGAGACAAAGTGCGGGTGAGATACAAGGGAATAGGATCAAGGGAACAACTGAAGGTGGACTAAGTGCTGTTCTGATTTGAAGCAGGGAAGTTTAAATTCAGACTGCACTTAATCTTTCACTACTTGTATTTGATTTGAAAGTGCTAACTAGTAGCATTGTGAACAAATTAAATTCCTTATAATCTAGGTAAATGAACTGATCCGTCCAAATCCAAGGGTAAATCCTGGCCAGATCAGTTAATTCGGGCATAGATTAGAAGGAAATTGATTTATTCTAACAAGTTTGTGCACTACTATTTAGTGAGAAGTAATTACATGAAAAAATTCTAAATATTTAATGAGTAGTAAAATAAAATATCTGTGTGTCTGGGTGCAGTTTACTAAAATATTAATTTAACAGCAACAAGTTAATCGCACAATTTTGAATATTTAACAAGAATATTTCTGCAAATCCTGATAATATGTATTAATATACAGGTGTGAAGTTTGTTTCGTTTCAGGATGTTGGTTAACTCTGGAATGGATAACTGGTGAACCTGTGGAGACACCCATATTCTGCCTCTAGAGCACATACTTCTTTATATGCCCATATTGAATCACGTGGCTATGGAATGTTAAGAAGTATGTAATTTGAGGGTGGGTTCTCAGCTGGAGAAGAATGGCTGGATACTCAACTACTGCTAAAGGGAAATACTGTGAAACGGTGGGCTAAAGAAGGAACCTGTAAAGCAATGGCATGAAAGCATGATCAGCAACACACATCAACAGAAATACTTTACCAGTGCTTCTCGCAGGCAAGCGTTAAATCCTTCACCAGAAGGTGTCTATAAGAACTAACTATGGATATCACTATTATAAAAGACTAAGCAAACAGTGTTCAGTATAAATTACTAGATAGCGCAATGGATACATTTGTTTACCTATAATGAACACAACAGGTTGCACAGTTAAAGGAACACTGTAAGCACCATAACCACTACAGCTTACTGTATGGCTTTGGTGACAGGAGTGCCCTGGCACTACACCCACAGTAAGCAGTCATATAATTTTAGAATGGATGACAAAATGAGTCCTGCTGGCCATGTGGCTATTGCATGAAATACCTGGATACAGCATGGGGACTCAGGTAAGTTGTCAAATCATACTTGAAAGATTTGACTCTGCTTACAGTGTGACAACACCAAGACACAACTGGCACCATAACCACTACATCAGGCTTTCTTTAAAAAAAATAAAAATTATACATACACACACACACACACAATATATATTTATTACAAAGAACCTGAGAACAAAAGATGAACTGCCTGGCTGCAGCTGGTGAAAAGGAACCACATCAACCCTGCACAGGATTTGGTCCCCTTCAACCAGCCGCAACTGGGTAGGCTAAGGCCTGCTTGAATACCTTGACAATCACATGTAATATTCTGTATAAAGCAGACAATGGATATTTACAAAATATATGCCTCTTGTAAAGAAGGGGGTGGGGGGGGAGAGGGAGAATAGGTTATTTTCTAAAGCCCCAAAAAAGCACTCTACTGACAAATTAGTAACTTGTCACTATTCATATATTGTTTGGTTTGTTTGTCAATTTGATACTGAATACCCATAGAGGTGTGCAACAATTTCTACAGATACATTTAAAAAAAAAAAAAAAAAAAAAATCTATAAATTGAGATGAACTACAAAATTACAGAAACATCTACAGAAACTGTCCATTCATCTTAAATCAAATCGACAGTAACTGACAGGCACCGTCTAAATAAATCAATATTTCAGCCTTTTGTATGTATATTCATAATTCTTGTTTGTGAGTACAGATCTAAGTGTGCATCATGTTTAGAACCTTTTTAGTTTCTTGAGGAATTTTCTTGAAATACATGTAAAACCAAATATAGTATGGTTATAATGAAACCATGTTTTCTGCAACCATTAACAAATGTGTTTTCGCACATGTATTTTACCTAAACGCACATTTAAACAAAGAATACAGTTTACTGGTCCCTTATCTAAAAGGAAAAAAAATGCAACTGCAGAATTCAGTCCAAAATTAGAGCCATAATAGCTTTTTTAAGCAAGTGATAGACAAGTGCTAATGTCACATGTCTGCCAATTCCTTGTGAGTAACCAGAATGCAAACTCAGATGGTTGAGCAATTTAATCTTCCTAGTTCATGGGCTTGACTTGTACCAATATACCATGTTTCATCCCAATCATGGAGTTCCTTGTGTTGAATGACAAGCATTATGGTCATAGGATATTTATACCATTCAAAATTTTGATAATTGCTTCAATGTCTTATGTAAATGAGTATCTCTTTGTTAGGTTTTCTTTAGCCCCTTAAGGACCAAACTTCTGGAATAAAAGGGAATCATGACATGTCATGTGTCCTTAAGGGGTTAAAGGAGCACTATAGAGTCAGGAACCCAAACATGTATTCCTGACCCTATAGGGTTAAAAACCACCATCCAGCCACCCTGGTCCCCCCATGCCTCCCTAAATATAGTCAAATCTTACTTATATGCAAGTCTGAAGCTGCTTGCTTTGTCCCGGTTTCCTTTTGACCTGCCCACTGCCAGCAGAAGTGGTAGCCTGAACCAATCACAATGCTTTCCCATAGGATTGGCTGAGACTGTCAAGGAGGCAAGTTAAGGGGCAGAGCCAGCACAATTCAAACACAGCCTTGGCCAATCAGAATCCCCTCATAGAGATGAATTGAATCAATGAATATGAGGAAAGTTAAGTGTCTCCATGCAGAGGGTGGAGACACTGAATGTTTGGATGCATTTTAGGCAGCCATGACCCAGAAAGGATCTCTAACAGCTAAGGAGTGGCCAGTGAAGTTATCACTAGGCTGTAATGTAAACACTGCATTTTCTCTTAAAGGAAAGTTTACAGCAAAAAGCCTGATTCTACTCACCAGAACAAATTCAATAAGCTGTAATTGTTCTGGTGACTATAGTGTTCCTTTAATGCTGTATTCTCTTCAGTTGGATAGAGTTAGGGTTTGCTGCAAATTAGACTGAAAGCAGCTGAAAAATGTAGACATTTCGGTACTTATGGATTAATCAATATACTACACATCTTTTTGTATTCATCTGGTAACAGCTGGTTACATGAGGAACAGGGTAAAAGGTTTTGTTTGGCCACCGCTTTGTCTGTCTACATTGGTTTCTCTCTCTACGTTTTGAAGGATTAGGGGGGAAAAGTATACACAATTCCTAAAAGTAAGTGAATGGGCATGTTAGGTCATGTGATGCCAGGTGTTTGTGACCAAGGCCTGCATTCATTCTACCACAATTTTCCCCGTACTATTTAAGTGCACCTATACATATTTTTAAAGAGAGAAATAGGTCCTTCTTTTGATACCGTATTTGTAAACTAAAAGGCAATATTACTGGTAAATAGGACTAAAATATAAAAAGGGGAGGGTTGAGGTGGACAAAACCAAATTTTACTCAGTTTTATATTTAATTTCTACATACCAAAAACAAATGCAGACAATAACTAAAAATAGACTCACTAATTAGTCCCGATTGTTAAAATGACCAATATGTTTAGGATTTCAATTAATTTATAGAAGTTAAAAAACAAATCCTGCAAAGAGTGAAATACTGTTTTAAATCTTAAACTTTGCAAAACTGCAGTTTTAAATTTAACTTTGAGCATTGCTCATCTGTCAGTCTGGGGCCACTAATGGTAGCACCAGCTAAAAGAAAAGAGCCCCATGTATTAAAAGACACCTGGGGTTGCGTAAAATGTAACCCATGCTGGGCGTTAAAGCCCTGCACGACAGCAGTCAGTCATGTAGTCCATAAGTGGTTAAGTATATAAACGGTCATACCTTAATAAGTGTCACAACATGTTGGAGGGCCAGTGAAAGTACAGAAACCACATTCTGAAGAAGCACCCTACTGCCAGAAGCTGTGGTTTAAATTACGGTATTACAGCTTCAAATTTGGTAGCAAACGCCCAGATCACTTTGTGCAACGCAATCTGAAGTGGTACGCAAAGTCACCTGGATGTACGTTCTACTAAAGAGACCCATCTTCACCATTTCCTGCACCCAGCAAGAATTAATGGAACTTATTGGTGCCTTGTGAACATAATGGAGTCCTGCGGGAGCATCAGCTCCCCTCACAACAATCATAATAAACAGACCACCTGCTCTGCCAAGCACAGGCAAAAAAACTAGAGAAGTGAAGGTAAGGATAAGTTTCAGATAATGGACAGGAGGACACAGGCACTAGAAGGACTTCCTGGACAAGGACCTGAATTCTCCAAATAGAGAAGCAATGCATCTTTAAAAGGTGTTCCAGGAAGATTAAATTATATCACGTTATATCACATAACAAGAGTAACTTTTAGGCAATTCCGCCTCAATGCAAGAAACAGATAATGTGCCTGCTCATCCGACAGTAACCAACTAATAGCAAGAAAAAATTGGGACGGACGCACACACGCACACAACAGTAAACTATTAATAAAGTAATGCAGCTTTAGAGGTGTGGCATGACTGAGTTCTGAGCTCCTCAGCCGTTACTGAAAAATACACACCTGCCAGCAGATAAACAACTATCTAGCCTTCATTTACTGCTCCTCAAGTACAGCTCCTGACCAACTATGCCAATTCCTAGAAAACCAATTAGAAAAGCACCAGATGTGTCGTGTGTGATAGCCAACGCGTGCCACGAGTTACGTTCAATAATATTGCTCATTAAAAAAAATAGAGCACAGCTCTCAAAAAGTAAATGCTGCAGGGCAGGGGGGCATCCCAGCCTACCACTGGTGCACTGCTATGGTCACCCCAATAAAATCATCAGCTGTCAAGCGATTTGGGAAGATCAGGCCCAATACTCAAAATGTGCCTTACCCCTACATGCAAATGTGGCCTGGCTACTCCTGACCTTCGATCACATCTGTGAGAGATATACATTTAACAAACAGCATCTTACTGCTTCATCTCCACTCAAAGCTTGCTTAGATTTCTCTTTTTAGCCATTTCTAACTGACAGCCTAGATAACTTGCCCCCTTTTTTCATTCAGGCTAATCTTTATTCAACCATGTCTGTTTCAATGTTACGTATGTATTTATGGAGTCTATTTGAGCAGCTGCAAGATTTGCTATCCTAAGTTTTCAAAGGACAGATACATTTTATCTTATCCTTTTAGTGCCACCCTGTATGTTCAATGCAAATTGTCATAGAGCAAGCTGAGCTATCAGATAGGGATGGTATTTACTTCTATTAATCCCTATTGATTACTTTAGTGATAAGGATGGTAGTCACTCACCTGTTTTGTTTATCACTTTAGAGATTGAGTGTTTTTTTATTATTTGTGACCTCTCTCTTTTTAGTGTGACTGATTCGATCGCATCCTAGCTCATTGAGCTGGTATATAAAAAAAAAAAAAAATTGTACGCCACTCCAGTTAAATTATACTGCGTTGAGAAAAAACAAAAAAACGAGTATGTGCGCAATCATGGCTAAAAGCAGAGTCCCCCTCTCTTGAGGTAGTGAAACCAAAAAAAAAAAAAATCAGAACACTTTATGATGGTCAAGCTGACAGCACACATGCAAAACTCACATTCCAGAAAACATTGGCTTTAAAGGAAGGAAGAATGGGGAAGCCCAGGTCAGGAATGAAAGACATATCCCTTCCCCGGCGGTGGGGACCCTCTCTCTCTCTGGCCCCTTCTTTCGGTCTCATCCTCTTTTCCACCACCAGACCCCAACTTCCTTCTCTCACCATTTCCCCTCCTCCACCCCGGCACCTCCCCTCACACAAGATACCAACTGTGCATAGCATGGGGAATATACAGAGGCATATCCTCAAAAGCACAGCAAGATTGGAAACAAACCTCAAAGGGTCGCAAACTATCTGAAGCAGTTGGCGAATTTATTCACAGCTCACAACACATACACGTTAAACCTTGTTTGAGATAGGTACCTTGTTTGTCTTTCTAGTAACGTCTACTACAGAGCACAAGGCTCCAAGTTCCCTATGGTGTGCTATCTAACTAGACCTCCTTGACCCAGAAGTTTATTCCTTATGTTATTGCTGTTTTTGGGCACATGCCCCTGTTGTAACCATAAATTTGCTGCTATATCACTGGTTTTATGCTACAGAAACCAATTGTATATGCAGCAAGAATTAAAAAAAGTAAAAAAATAATATATACGCGCGCACACACGCACACACACACACGCACACAGCTTTAAGATCTTCATCATGACAACTATCAGATTTATAATAAACTGAATGGGGCCTTCAGAAAACTGAAGGTAGCAGTCCCATTTAACACAATTTACAAATAAGATACATTTTAGAAAAAGGATAAGGTTCACACCTTATTGAATATAATGTTAGTCATTTTTGGGACTTTGATTAAGTACTCTGACAAACAACTAAATTCAAAATGAAATATTTATTAAAGATTTATGTAGTTACACAAATATACCTTTGTATGAATAAACATGGAACAATGGGATATTTGAACTCCTTCTGCTGTTGGCACCACATCTAGTAAAGTGTGTGAAGAGTCTTATTTTAGCAAAAGAGTGCACAAGTCACAATTTCATGGAACGGATTGACCTCTCTGTGGTTGGGACAAAAACGCCCCCCAAAAATTAAAAATGGATTATACCATGGATCTACTGGCCGCAACTGAAGAACTGGTACAGCTTTTTCTGTATTCCAAGGCACATGACTAAGCGACACATCCAAAAAGAACCACCATACTTTAAGGTGTTGCAATCCTACAGCGTACAGATATGAATTTTCCTGGGGTCCACATTACCATGAAGTCCGAATTCCATGAAGGATTGGGAGAAAAATTTTTATAAAAAAAACATTCAAAAAAAGAAGCAGACAAGCAAACACAGGTTCTGTATTTAGTTGTTAGAGTTCCATTGCAGAGAAAGAAAGAAAAAAAAAAAAAAAAAAATTAAAAAAAACCCACTACATTTACTTTCGTTAACAGAATGCTACTATATAAATTAAACAACAAAAGTAAAAACATGAACACAAACTAGGCATCTCCTTACATTTGACTGGCTTGAAGGAGCTCTGCTGTTCACATTTGTACTTCCTGTAGCCACAGGCATTGCTGAAAGATTCACAATCTCAGCATAGCCCCTACAGTATGATTTAGCACCATGTCAAATATCAAGTTGTTTAATACATTTGGTTGTCACTATCCAACGTAATAATTTTTTACGCACTTGCTATACTAAATTGGTTGCCGGAAGAGCAGAAATAATGACTGAACAAAAAGCATAAATGTGCATTTTAATTAACGATATCAGGATGTTGAAAAACAAAGGCAAAGCTATAAAGGTCTAGTTTAGAAAGTGGTCTACAAATATTCGGTTGGGAACAATAGTGGAGAAAAAGAAAAACAGTTGTTTGGTATTTCCAGTGGTGTAAGGTGACCATGACTACCACTGATAACTTCTACAACAAGATATGAAAAAGAAAAACATAATAAAGTTACTAAATCAAAAAAATAAGTAGAGGCATTCTTCTGTCCTTACACTGATCTATTCGGATCATCAGTCCATGCACACTGTTAATTAAAAAAAACAGAGTGGCCAACCCTTCTTGAATATATGAGAAACTTGCTTAAAAAAAAAAAAAAAAAAAAAAAAAGCAACATTCCACTGGTTTACTAGACATTGACCGAATCTCCCACACCTTTAAACCAGCAATATAACCTATATCAATTGGGGCATATACACATCCTGCTAATCAGTAGTAGTTGCTGTGGTAAGAGTCCAGATATTCTCACTTGACTCATTTCTGATTTATCTTAGGATCGGTAGGATAAGGATCACAATGGGAGAAGAGTCTCCTTCAGAGACACCAAACCCACTTTAAATCAGTGCGTTCATCAGCCGAAAACAAATCTGGAAGAGAGTGAATAAGTAAATAAAAACAACTGCAGACAAACATGGGAAACAAAAGTGTTTCACTAAACTCTGAATTATAGTGAACTGAAATATGAGCAACAAGATTAAGGTTAAAATGGCAAAACTGCAACAAATAGCAGAGTAAAAGAGTTACTGCAGCCCTTTTTTTTTTTTTTAATTCACCCTCAGTAACTTAGAAAACATTAAAACTAAGCAAAAACCTAAATAAAATCCAGCGCTGGACAAGCATGTGCTCTGAGTTGGCAAGAGGAGGGAGTGGGGGTGGACAGAGAGGGAATTATAGAAAATAATAAACATTAACATAGTCATGTGTGTCCTGAAATGGTAAAGCAGAGGAGTTCAAGCAGGGATTATAGGCATCAATAGCCCGGTGCTCATTTTTTCACAAGAACAATTCATTTTCGGACAGGTTTTTCCTATTATTGTGGGCTTTAAAATAATTAGGCTTTGTGGATAAGCAAAACCATACTGAGCACTTACATGCATTAAATTTATCAGGTAAGAAAAACCTGACACTCACCACCGAATCATGTTACGCCTGTACATCCACTAGCTCTGGGGGCATGGGAGACTTAGGATGTTTACTTTCAAAATGTTGCTTGAATGTTTTGGGGTCTGGCATCTGAGTCTGAAAGAAACAATCAAGATGATTACATATATTTTATTTTTGTATTAAGAAGACATGATAAGTGGTTTGTAAAATGCTCAAAAAGTTTAATTTTTTTTTAAAATAAAAATCTGTCATTGCGATCAAAATATGAATGCGGCTAGAAAATGTAAGGATCAAAAATACAAAGAAAAATTACAAAAAAAAAAATTAAATAAAAATCACAACTAACAACTGTGTATAGTTCTAAGGAAAACCTGTCTTGTTTTATAATTACTAAATAACTTTCAGATGACATAATTTTTCTATAATACATACTAGTATACACATAATGGTCAGGTGCAGTGGTATTTTAGTGCAAAACGGGATTGCAGGTTTTTTGTTTTTTTTAAAGAAACAGCAATGTTTACATTACAGGGATAAAAGGACACTTGCTGAAATACTTTATGTGTAAATAGGATGTCCCCTTTTTTCTTCAATTAACAAAATGTACACATTAACCTTGTTACTGCCCCTAAGCTGTCAAACAACAGGTCCTGTTACTTCCTGGTTTAGTTAGCGCAAAGAAGAAACTCGAGGCAGAAATTGCCCAGAGCACCTGCCTTGCAAATACACTTCACTGTGTAGCATTAAGTAGTCTTATTGGACTGCAGTAGAAAGTGTGGAAAAGAAGAAAAGGGCTTGCAAAGGCTTCAGACAAGAAAGCCACAGCTTGTGCAGGCTATTTCTAGATATATCCCCAATAAAACAACGCAGAAATTAAAAGGAACACTATAGGGTCACAAACACATATTTATGACCTTATAGTGTTACAAACACCATCTAGTCCCCCACCCCCTTAAATATAGTAAAAATCTTACTTTTATCACAGTCTGCTGCTGCTTGCTCTGCCCCGATCTGCCTGCTTGGCTGACATTGATCAAATCCAATCACAATGCTTTCCCATAGTAAAGCATTGGATTGTCCGAGACTGTCAAGGAGGCAGATCATAGGCCGAGCCGGCTGTAATGGTTATACTCACCAGAACAAATACAATAAGCTGTAGTTGCTCATGTGACTATAGTGTCCCTTTAAAAAAGCATGCATGTTTTTATTGAGGGTCATATCTACTAAAAAGTGAACATTTCTTTTTGTATTTGGACAATGGAGTGCCCCTTTAAGTACACCTCTAGTGTGTGATCCGGACAACCACTAAAGGCAATTCCACAGCAGTAACAGAACAAAACATGGTCACGTGTGGAAGCTCCAATAGGAAATCATTGAATCTTGAATGTGTGCATGTTCCACGAGGCACATGAGGATCAAGACCCCAATGCTTCTCTATGAGGAGCATTGGATTGGACCACTGTGAAGGAGACCATGCCTCCTCCATTTTATTGTGTGATGGAGAGTCGAGGGAGCCGCAGCACTGGAAAGGTAAGTAAAAATCTAATTTTTTTTTTGCACAACTAACTAGGGACAGTAAGAACATGAGGAATGCAGATTTGTAATACTAATCCTTTTCAAAGAAGGGGAATTAAAATATATGAATAGAAAAGTGCTTACACCAACTTCCATCCACAATAATGATCACAGAAAATTCATGAGAAATGGGAAACCCACAGCTAACTTATTACACGCTCTCAGAAAAAGAGGTAGCAGTGTTTGTTTAAAGCCTCTATCAGAAGCTCCAAATTCCAGGAGTGACGTTTCAGAACAATAATTAAAGTAAATAGACATCTCCTACCCTGCACACAGGACAGGTAAAAACCAATGCAGCTTTAGCTGCAGCCTTCTGATCACTTCCTTGTTTCTTCTTATCAGCCTGTTTCTTTGCATTTTTCTGTTGGGATTGGATCTTTTGCTGCCCACGGGCCATACTGTCAAGCCTGCCAAGGATGAAAAGTATTAAAAAAAGAAGCATATACAGAAAGGTAGCACTAATTTATAACATACACATTTCTCCAAAAATCCACATTTATGCAGAGTTAGTTACAAATCCACCCTACTTAAAATTGACCAATTACCAGCCGATATTTCGGATTTTGGCAAATATCAGTATCGGCCACTATTGATACCGATGATGGGACGGGGAACAGGTGAGGGACGGGGAACAGGTGAGGGACGGGGAACAGGTGAGGGACGGGGAACAGGTGAGGGACGGGGAACAGGTACACTAAATATTCTTGAAAACATTAAAAAAATGTTAACAGTAGATTTGTGTAGAAATTTTTATTTTTTCAAAACGGTAAAAGTACAGAATACCGGTAAGTGATCGACTATCAACCTGAAAGTTTAGATTTTCTGTGGCGGCTCAAAAAATAAGTAAATAATATATAAAAAAAATGTTTGATATAATATTAAAAAACACGATCCTTACTTAAAATATGTATGATCTAGAATAAAGATTTTTTTTATTATTTTTTTTTTTACCAACACCACATCAAAAACAAAGTGATATCTCTGAAGTATACTAGCTACCTACCCCAATTTATTATGGTCAGTATTCTACACCAATGGTAAGGTATTACAAAACACAACCTCTTGTTTAGCAATTTAATAATAACTTGTATAATAGTCATTAATTTTAGCATTTAAATAGCGCCGACATATTTCACAGTGCTTTACAAGTATGGAAAGTCGATAGAGGTGAAGAAGGCCTTGCTCAAACAAGCTTACAATCTATGAAGAGTTTAGGTACACTTACTGGTAAGATAGTCTGACTGGACTTTGAACCTGGATTAACCACTTCCAATGCAGTTACCACTGCTCTAGCCAGCCATTAAAGAAACAAATTGAAACCAGCATCTTACAGCATACTCTCAAAAACAGAATTATCAACATGTTTATGAGGGGGTATTTAAGCAGGAGCAATTTCTTAAAACCTACATACCCCTTTATGGAAGAAAGGTCTCCTAAACTGTTACAAGAAATATAAAAGAGCAAACATTGTTCACTTTCAACAAAAGTGTGTGGGTGCTGCCCCCCGTCAGTGTGTGTGTGTGTGCCCCCCCCCCCCACCACCACCCTGTGTCAGGGTGGGTGGGTGGGGGGGCGCTACAGTGGCCCCCGTGTCAGTGTATAGCAGGACATGGGAGCCCGCATTACACATGTACACTATATTTGTTACAATGTTACGCTCTCCATGTCTCACTTCCTCTCCCAGTTCCGCGCAGTTAATGCAGTAACCCCCACCTTCCTATAACGCTGCCATATTGCCAGCCAGGTCTCTGCCTCCTCCGGATTATCTAACGATTCCTCAGCGAGCCAACCTCCAGCTATACTTACCGCTTTCTGTACAGACACAGAAACAGAAACCTAGTTCACGCCTCCCCGGGCCTTCACAGTCGCGATGGTCAGTCACCGCTCAATCGCGATAGTCCTGGCTGCAGCCTGCTACGGGCGGTTCAACCAGTGGCCAACGTCACTTCCTATGTAGAGCGGAAAAGAACGTTGCTAGGTTACAGGCACCATAGAGTTGCCTATAGGAGGACTTGGGAACGAGCCGGATCATAGAGTCGCCGCTCAGAGGGAAGGCGTTCCAGCAGCACAGGAAGTGGGCGGTGGTTGTAATTGTTCAATTTCTGTACAACGTGTTAGCTGAGCTCAGAGCAGGGATACGGGTGCGGTTTAGCTCCAGGTTTTGCGTAGTTTGATATTATTATTATTGATAGTTTTATTATTACTCCTAGAGGAAAGCGTCAGTACTTTATAATTTACAGCAGAGAAAACGAACCCCTCTAACTTGTGTTAAAGTAATACTCCTGTAGTCCTGTACCTGTTTAGATTATTGGATCCTCACTTAAAGGACCACTAGAGGCACTCAGACCACGTCAGCTCAATGAAGTGGTCTGGGTGCCAGGTCCCTCAGGTTTTAACCCTTCAGATGCAAACAGTTTACATTTGGGGTTAAAGGAACACTATAGTCACCTAAATTACTTTAGCTAAATAAAGCAGTTTTAGTGTATAGATCATTCCCCTGCAATTTCACTGCTCAATTCACTGTCATTTAGGAGTTAAATCACTTTGTTTCTGTTTGTGCAGCCCTAGCCACACTTCCCCTGGCTATGCTTGACAGAGCCTGCATGGAAAAAAAAAATGGTTTCACTTTCAAACAGATGTCATTTACCTTAAATAATTGTATCTCAATCTCTAAATTGAACTTTAATCACATACAGGAGGCTCTTGCAGGGTCTAGCAAGCTATTAACATAGCAGGGGGATAAAAAAATCTTAATTAAACAGAACTTGCAATAAAGAAAGCCTAAATAGGGCTCTCTTTACAGGAAGTGTTTATGGAAGGCTGTGCAAGTCACATGCAGGGAGGTGTGACTAGGGTTAATAAACAAAGGGATTTAACTCCTAAATGGCAGAGGATTGAGCAGTGAGGCTGCAGTGGCATGTTCTATACACCAAAACTGCTTCAATAAGCTAAAGTTGTTCAGGTGACTATAGTGTCCCTTTAAGCCAGCCTCTAGTGGCGGTCTTCCTGACAGCCGCTAGAGGGACATCTGCCACGCTGGAGGCATATTATGCCTCCATCGAGCAGAGCGCCCATAGGAAATGCACATTCGGCTCTGCTGGCGGGAGAGGAGAGGTCACCAGCGCCGAGGGAGCCCAGCGCTGGAATAAGGTAAGTGGCTGAAGGGGTTTTAACCCCTTCAGTGCTGAGGGTGGGGACACCCTCAGGGCACTATGGTGTCAGGAAAACTAGTTTGTTTTCCTCACACTATAGTGATCCTTTAAAGGAAAACTCAAGCGTTAATAATGCAAATATATTTTCCTAATAGTATAGTGTACCCGGTCACTGTTTAGGTGACCAGGCCAGCTCTGCCTGGACTAAAGCTATTTTATTTACGTTTTCTCCAGCACCGGCTCCATCTCTTTGGCTTAGAGTAGATTATAGACTTTAATGATCTTAGCCAATTTAGTGCGTTTTTAAAGCATAGGTAGGCCAGAGCGCATGTGCTGCGTTAATCACATAGTCTCTCTGAACATTCAGACTGAAATATCAGTTTTACTCTTCTATTTCATGGTAGTGCCTCTAGTGGTTGTCATGTTGACAGCCACTGCAGGTTAAAGGGTTACTCCAACCCTTTTGGTGTGGGTCACCTTTCCTTTGTATGGAGATGGTCTCTTTGATTGCAATATAATTTGTAAGATAAAGGTTTTTACTCATCTTGAATCCAGCTCCGGGTGAAGCTTATTGCGCTGATTTTCCATGACACCTCCAAAGTCTCAAGGGCTTCTCATAGAAAAGCCTATGATTGGACCATTTTGCCAGCAAGGTGAGACAGATTTAAAAATGACAAATGTGCAATGGAGGGATAATTTTCATGTCTGTCGGCAGCCTGCAGTGCTCGCTGACAACAGACATTTTTTTATGCATAGAATTGACATTGTCAGCCAGGAACAGTTCTGGACTGCCAAATCACATGTGCTGAGAGTGCAACTAGCCCCCAGCACACAATTAAAGGAACACTATAGGGTCAGGAACACAAACGTATTCCTGACCCTATAGTGCAAAACCCACCATTAAGGTGGCTTGCCCCCCTTAACCCACTTAAAAGGAATTAAAACTCACCTTATTTCCAGCGCTGTGGCTAAAATTGGAATGGGGGCGGGGCCAAACACTGTTTTGCCCAATCAGCACCTCCTCATAGAGATCCATTGAATCAGTGCATATGTATGAGGAAAATGGGGACACTGAACGGCAGAGCTGCCTGCTGTGCAGCAATAAGCCAGGAAGCACCTCCAGTGGCCACTTGGAGGTGTCCCTAGGAGCAATGTAACAACTGCCTTTTCTCTGAAGTGGTCATGGAGGTTAGAGTAACCCTTTAACTCTGCAAAGAAAAGTCAGTCCCTGCAGGCATTATTTTAGAGAAAAGGCAGTGTTACCATTACAGTCTCGTAACACCTCTAGTGTCGGTCACTCAGATGGCCACTGGAGGTGCTTCCTGGATCAGTGCTGCACATTCAGCATCTCTACCCTCTACATGGATATGCTTGACTTTCCCAATAGAGGGGCATTGATTCAGTGCATCTTTGTGAGGAGATGCTGATTGGCCAGGGTTAGTCTTGGCTCCACTCTCTCTCTGCCTCCTTGACTGAGATCATCAGAAAGCATTGGATTGACTGAGATTGTCAATTTTGATGATCCCAGACAAGGAAACGGGCAGGGCCAGTACGGCGCTGGAATAAAGGTAAGTAAACTACTTATTTAAGAGTGGGAAGGGAGGACTGGGGTCATACATTTTTTTTTTAAACTATAGAGTCAGTAATACAGTTTGTATTTCTGACCCTATAGTGTTCCTTAAGTGTATTCCCTGCCATCTGTGGATAAGGCATATCTTTATCCTGAAAAGCTAGTCTCTCATACCAAGACATGATTGGTTATTATATATGGCATATATATGCAAATATAGGACCTGCTTCAAAATGGTAATTTTATGCTGTTCATGGAGTGCCGCTCTCTGGGAACAGAGTTTGTGGAATACATCTAAATTAAGTGGTCTGGTGCAAGGATTTTTGACTACACGTGCATTTTGTTGTCGCTTAATACCCCTCTTGAATTTTTTTACCCCATTTTGTGTTTCTTATCCTCTCTTTTGAATGTTTTGCCTCCTTTTAATATATCATATCCCCTCAATTCTTTCCCTTTGGGTTACTTCCCTCCAGCCTTTTTGTGTGTGTCACCCCCCCCCAGTTCCTCCATGTGTCTCATTCATCCCCCATCATCTCCATGTGTCTCATCCCCCCAGCCTTTCCATGTGTCTCATTACCCCCCCAGCCCTTCCATGTGTCTCATTTTCCCCAGCCCTTCCATGTGTCTCATTTTCCCCAGCCCTTCCATGTCTCATTTTCCCCAGCCCTTCCATGTCTCATTTTCCCCAGCCCTTCCATGTCTCATTTTCCCCAGCCCTTCCATGTCTCATTTTCCCCAGCCCTTCCATGTGTCTCATTTTCCCCAGCCCCTCCATGTGTCTCACTCTTCCACGCAGTTCCTCCATTTGTCTAATTTTCCACCAGCCCCTCCATGTGAATCATTTAACTCATCAGCTCCTCCATGTGTCTCATCCCCCCGAGCACCTAGTGTCTTATACCTCCCCCAGTGTCTCATTCCCCCCACAGCCCTTCTATATGTCTCCTCCCACCCCATGTGTCTCATCATTCCATCCACCCCTATATATGTCTAACCTCCCTCCTTGCCGCATTGTCGAACTGCAGACTGGGAGATTCTGATTCCTCTACCCAGTCTGACAGGAAGTAGTTTGTCTCCTACCCAGAAGTAGTTTGGCACTCCCTGCGTGTACTTCTAGTCAGACAGAAGCTCCCGGCTCGGCCATACTACATGTAGTGACCGGCTGGAGTGGAGCGCTGTGCTGTGTGCTCCCCTCCTGCCAGTCAAACTGCCTTATGGTAGCCCTGTCCGGGTGCAGTGGTCCTGTATATTTAGGTCTTCAAGACACACCTCAACATTTCACATTGACTAAGAGGAGTACTTTCATTGTAGGGGTGTCAGTAGGGATGTTGCATGGGGCAGGGAAATTTAGGAAACTTGCTAATCAATTTATGCAACTAAAATGTAATCTAGAACAAGAACAATTAACTTATTTACACAGACTGAAATTCTGTAAACATTTATTGTAGTTTAAAGCGGCACTGTCATGGCCGAATCCTGTTTTTTTTTTTAACCCGCCTACCAACAGCACTATATCTAATTGACCCCCTAGTCACCTCCAAATGGCCCTAAGCCCCCCATATCACCTATTTTTTTCTTTATTTTCTGCCTAGACCTAGGTCCTGGGCGCCGCCATTTTTGTGTGGGTAGATGAAGTCCCTGTGGGACATGTCATCTGCCCACACTAGATAATTCCCGCGCATGACCAGTTAACCCCTTAAGGACCAAACTTCTGGAATAAAAGGGGATCATGACATGTCACACATGTCATGTGTCCTTAAGGGGTTAAACACTTGGACATGCGAACGGGAATTTCATCCATTCATTCGTCAGAAAGACGAATGAATGAATTGAAATGTCAGACGAACAAACAAACACTGAATATTGGTGTTCGTTAAGTTTATTACAAGGAGGGAGCAACCCTCCTTGTAAAATGTAAAAATAGAAGCGTCAGGCCACTTCCTAAGCCCCCCATGTCCTCCCTCACTCTATGAGGGTCAATATGACCGCCATAATAGCATAAGGGAGATTGAAATCTCCTGAATGCCCCTACTCGATAAACCGCGAGTAGGGGCATGTCTACTAAACAGTGAGCAGCCTGTGGCTTCAGTTTAATAGCCCCCACTCGCGCGACAAGGGTGGGGGCTTGGGAGGGGGTACACTAGGGGGATTATTATTTTTTTTTACAGTGAGCAGCTTTAGGTCTTTCAGCCTTTTGGTAGATAGCTCCCTTATACCGTGGGAACCAACTTGCAGCCGCGGCACGAATAGAATCGGAGTTTCATTCATTCGAAAGTGCCAAATTGCGCTCTAACACGATTGGAGACACTGTTCTGATTCTGTTAGGACACAATTTGGCAGTTTCGCCGGTGCCCTGTCTAAATGACAGGACGTTCGGGAAAAGTGAAAGGAAGCATCACAGGAACACGGAGAAAAGGTAAGAATTATGTGAAAATCTCTCTGACCACTGGAAATGAAGCACATTTTGTTCCTCTGCTGGTCAGAGATGGTCAGGCGTAGGAAACCTCCATAAGACTAGTAGTCCCTACTTTGTCTTATGTTTTAAAGAAAACTAGAGCAGACAGGAAGAAATAAAGAACAGATCCTGACAGAGGGAGATAAGAGGAATCGATTAAAGAAAGGTAAGTTCGGCATGACATTGCCGCTTTCAAGACACATTACTGTGAGTATTATTGCTTTGGAGTTCTGTTATATACTTAGACACACCAACAATATGGTGCTGCTAGAATAGGGACATTAAGGTAGAAACTAGGCACAGAGGGAGTGGGGTCCAAACTAGGGAATGTCCTTCTTAAATAGGGACACATGGTAAGTATGCTATGAGGTAATTTTGTAGAAATGTTTACTTTGAAGGGCTGAACACGTCTGACTGCTACTAGAGGCTCTTCTTCTGCAGTGACTGCGTAAAACACAGCCATGTGACATGTCCTAAGCAAACATTATTATTTTTAGAATTTATGAAGCACCATCATATTCCGCAGCGCTGTACAATTGGGGAAAAACTATACAGTATACAAACCAATACAAAAGGCCGTGCCATGTGAGTTTACAATCTAAAAGTTAAAAAAAAATATGGAGATGAGAAAAGAGGTAGTAGAGGAATTTGTAGGTAATGGCAGAGAGAATTAATCGTATAATTGCAGTAATTGATAACGTAATGGGTATGAAGAGGTGATTGAATGTGGTTCAAAATACCTGAAAGAGCATGCTATATAGTTAGAAGGAACCAGGGTGGGTGGGTGGCAAAAGGCAAATTGGAAAACTTTTCCAAGGTAGCTACAGTATGTTATTCCTTGGTGAATGACTTTGTATGTGTTATCCTCTTCTCGATTCACCACCTGCTCAAATATTGTTTTGAATATTTTTATTGTATGCACAAAATAAATTCATGCATCAAACTTATTGTAATAAAGCAAGTGATTGCCCACGCAGGGGCTTAAGCATTGGTTTAACACAGTATATACATTTGGTTGCCTGCGCAGAGGCGGATTTGTCTCAGCCCGTTTAGCTTAACTTTTTTTTTTTTTCACAGTTGGTTGCTTGGCGCTTTATACTATTATGTACTGTGTTGCCCTTTTAATTCGGTTAGAGCGTTTAGTAAGTGTTTTGTGTTAACTGGTGTGTGCAGGTGCTGTGTGTTTGCCGGTTAGTAGATGCAAATTGTCGCCTGTGCAGAGGCAAATTGATCAGCTTGCTAAATAGATGCAGACATTAAGCAATAATCAAAAATACAAAAACTTTTCCAACATTTAACAGAAGGAGCATATTTGTTTTTAGGCTGCTGTGCATTAATATATAATATGTGTTTGGACCTTGTCATGTAGTTGTTGTGCTCGGCAGGTCCCAGCGTGTTTTGCGTGTGTTAGAAGTTTTCGGCTTCTTGTTGTGTCTGTTGGGGTCTGCATGTTCTATTAAGTATAACTCAGTGAGCATAGTAATTTCTAAGGTAAAGTGTAAGCATGCTTACATACATTATATATTACATCCGTCTGGCTATCAAGTCAACAATAATAAACGGCATTAAGCGTTTGCCTTAGGGGGCTCTGTAATGTAAATAGCATGGTCATTTTTTGAACTAAGCATAAATTACTTAACTAAATAACAATGAAACAGTGTGTTTCTGACTGAACTGCTAAATGTAAGCTATTTTTTTTTGCAGGTTAAGGCCCCGGTCCTTAAGTACGGGTCTAGGCGGTCATACAGGTTAGTTCCGTACTAAAATTTTTCACGGGTTCAATCTTTAAAGGGAAACTCCAGTGCCAGGAAAACGATCCGTTTTCCTGGCACTGGAGGGTCCCTCTCCCTCCCACCCCCCAATCCCCGGTTACTGAAGGGGTGAAAACCCCTTCAGTGACTTACCTGAGGCAGCGGCGATGTCCCTCCTCTTCATTGCGTCGGCCGGTGGGCGAGACTGATATCGCCTACCGGCCGAGGGGACCTAATGCGCCGCGCATGCGCATTACGTCTCCCCATGCTTTCCTATGGGGTTTTTAGCGACGCTGGAGGTCCTCACACAGCGTGAGGACATCCAGCGATGCTCTAGCACAGGTTTCCTGTGCTAGAACCCAGGAAGTGACCTCTAGTGGCTGTCTGATAGACAGCCACTAGAGGTGGAGTTAACCCTGCAAGGTAATTATTGCAGTTTATAGAAAACTGCAATAATTACACTTGCAGGGTTAAGAGTAGTGGGAGTTGGCACCCAGACCACTCCAATGAGCAGAAGTGGTCTGGGTGCCTAGAGTGTCCCTTTAAATATTTTGCCATTATGCTATCTACATCAGCATAGAAGAGCATCTACAAATGCAGAGTATGCTACAAGTATAATTTAACTTGGCAGATATATTTGTCTTGCTCCAGTTGTGTGGGTTGCGTGGCGGTGGCTTAGCAGGTGTCCCTGCATTTTGCTCCTGCGCCTCTCCCCACTTAATGCTTGTTTCTGCCCCTGCTCCAGGTGGGCTTTTAAGGCATTATTATGGTGTGTTTAAGCATCTCAGAGCCAGAGCTGGCAGGGATTCCTGCCGCTCAGCTCGGCGGCCCAGCCCCACCCCTGCTCAAATATTGGACTGGAGGCAACTACAGTTGTAATCAAAATTATTTATCCCTGAATAATTATTCATCACTGAAAATCAGGTTTATTGTCCACATTTACAGATTTTGCACTGTTTACAATAAGAAATCAAACAAAAGCACGTGATATAGCTAAACACAATGAATGCTTCAAGTGGTTTCCTCAAATTCATCTGAAACTTAAGCTTATAATGACTTCTCCAGTCTCAAAATTATTCAACCCCTTGAATAGAATCTCTCACAACAGCACAAATATGCAAAACAGGTGTTGTCTCAAGCACACCTGATGCAACAAATCAAGGGCTTCGTTAGTTGCACCAGATATGCTTGACCACTTGAAATACCTGAACTGGTTAGGGGTTTGTTGAGTGTCACGTTTGACTGCATGTTAGAAATATTGCTAAGTCAAAAGAATGGCCCATAAAGTTAATAGAAGAGAACAGGAACAGGATACGAAAAGATAGTGAAGGTACTAAATATTCCTAGAGACACAGAGACAATGGCGGTTTGGCTGGCTTTCTGTGCCTGGGAGCCCAGAAGGCGGGAGTCCTGGTAAGAAGACCCCTGTATTTGGGTGGCTGGAAATGGAGACAAAGGAACTGGAGTTCCTGTCACACGCAGAGGCCCCTGGGAGGGGCCACCACATGGCAGGAACAAGGGACAAAGGGATTAGGGTCCAGTTCTGTTATCTGTTACAAGGGGACCTTGTGTGTATGAGTGACAAAGTATAAAGCTGAGTGTGCCCAATAAAGTGGTTGTTGTACCCCTGGAACTGTCTGTCATCCGGTTACTGGGGAAAATGGGTCTCTTACTTCATTAATAGCGTGGGTAACCAGCCGGGTTACCCAGGGTCCGCTACATGACCATCCAGTGCTGAATGCATTGCCCACCACTCTTGCGGCCGGATTGGTGTTTAACCCCTTAAGGACGGCGGGCGTTCTATGCCGTCCTTAGGGAACCGGCTCTAAATGCCGGAGGGCGGCCTAGAAACTTACCCGGTCGCCGGCAATCCCACGCCAACGATCGCAGTATGGGGACTTACCTGGGAGCCCAGGGAGTCCCCCTACTTCCTCTTCGGCCCCCATGGGCCATGTGATCGCAAGGTCCTTGCGAGGACCTCACGATCACATGGACGGCATATATCGATACGAACAGCTATATTGATACTAAGAGTTGTCATTTTCCCCCCTGGCTTACCAACGTACCGAAGGGACAATTCACTAGGCTTTAAAGAAATTGTAAGGCAGAATAACTATTTATTGATCAATCAACAACCCTGAAGGAACAATTTTTACAAAAATGGTATAAGTCTGAAGAAATAGAGGAACAATTAATGGCTGTCAAAGAAAGACCAAGAGAATATTTCCTAGTTTATAAAGACAAAAAGCAGGAGACCAATATACGAAATGTGACCTTTTATGAGGGCGTGGCTTGGCTGCTGATGGAGTAGGACGCAGACGGCAGGAGCTTCTAGGCCCCAACCTGCCAAAAACCGCATACACCCACGAACCAGCTACCGGGACCGATGGACAACTACTTGTCCACCCCGCACACCCTCTGGGGACCGCGAGACCAAGGCAAGATGGCGCCCTCATCCCCGGGATCAAGCAGCCGGACAGGCTCCACGCGGGGCTCCCCGAGAGGAGATGCACTCACACAAATGTCTGCGGACCTTGCAGCGATCTCCGCAAACATGCTTACCCGAGGTGACAAAACGGAACTAATAGCCGAGCTCAGATCCGTTATCCGTGAAGAGATAACTGCGGTGCAGAGGGACCTCGCGGTCTTGGAGCAACGGGTCGACGACCTAGAGGAACACCGCCTGCAAACTACTCACCACATGCAGGCAGGAGACCTGGCAGCATCAAGACAGGGCAACATACTCCTCGACCTCCGGCGCCAGATGGAAGACCACGATAATCGAGGCCGCCGAAACAACATCCGTATAAGGGGCCTGCCAGAATCTGAAGGGGAGTCACCCCGGGAGCTCCTTACAGGCCTGTTGACCCATATACTGGGAGAAGAAGCACCAATGGATTTCGGTCTGGAGATCCCTACCCAAGGATCTAATATGCTGCCTGCAGTCGTTTCAGCTCAAGGAAACCATTATGAGGGCGGCCAGAACGCAACGCACCATCAGATACAAAGACGCCCAAATATCTTTATACCAAGACTTATCAACGCTTACCCTCGATGCCCGGAGAGCCCTGAAACCACTCACAAGTCTCATGCAAGAGAAGCGGATACCTTACAAATGGGGGTTCCCGTTCAGTTTGCAGGCCAAGGTGGACAACCAATGGCATGTGCTGAGATGGCCTAACGACATCCCCCGCTTCCTGCGGGCTGTAGGCCTCCCGACCATAGCGATCCCGAATTGGATCCTGGACTGCCCACCAGCCCGACCCAACGCTGAGAATCTCTCTGATGGCACATCGGGTCCGCACCAGAGGCGGGAAGAATAAGTTGAAGTCCAGTACACACCGACCACTGGCTGCGGGGCCCCGGACCCTGGACCCCTACGACTGCTGAAGTGAGGTTGGTGGCAAGCAGCCCTCCCCCGTCACAAAGGCCCTGGAGCTCCCCAGGGACTCGAAATGTCCACGCTGGTATGTACTGCGCATCTGCCCCACACCTGATGCCCACAATTACACTCGGGGACTATACCCACTTGGGAGGGGAATGGACTTACATTGGAGCAATGCCAACATGGCGTAGGAACACTGGCTAACCCCCCCCCACCACCACCACTAACGTCACCTGGGGCACAGCAAAAGCTTGGGTGGATGGGTCCACACTGGGGGTGGTAGAGACTCCCGGGGGCGCAGGTCAACGCCATGACAGGAGGGCTACACACCCAACAGTACAGTGCAGTACTGCAGGCCTTGTGGGCCCAGAACTATCATAGGGAATGTTAGTAATTTAGCAATTTCCAAGGAGCCACACAGAGGTAGCACATAACCCATGACCACACCTCACCCGAAGGCCCCAAGGCAGTAAGCAAAAGGAAGCAGTACACCGGGGGACCCGGAAAGGGTCAGTCTACGCTCAGGAGGAACTCCACAGAAAAACATATTGATGCTGAACATCCCACACTCGGGGGCCGCCTACAATGGACATATGCGTTTTAACAAATGTTTATATTATGTTTCATGTTTTATGTTGAGAGTTGACCCTGTGAGGTTACTGCACATACAGACGGACCTGACCCACAGACAAACCCTGGTGGTTAGGGGGGACTGGACGTCTTGGCCGGCACGCCTGCAACCTAGCAATAGCGACGTATAACCGAGACCACTGATATACCACCTGGGAACCAAAGGACAGTGAACCCGGAACTAACCTGACGGACACGCGGTGAAGGAGGGTTCCCCCAGTCACAACCCCAGACAATCCCAACCTGGTAGCTCACCAATCACCGAGGACAAGGGTCCACCCGCCCTGATATGGTACTTCCCCACATCTAGGACTATATGCACTGGACGCTACCACAAGCGGGTTGGGGGACCTGGGAGACAGTCACTGACAGACTCTATACAACCGGGCGACTGACACCATCGGTGGCCTTCCTCGCACCCCACGCAACAGACCTAACTTGTACATACCGGTCAGAGTTCGGAAGGTCTGCTGGCTAGCGACTGCCGAACACAACTCCTGACCGAGGTTCGTAGTTGCATTCACCCTCCCCACTCCCACGCTCACACACTCCCTCCCCCCCCTCGCCGAACCCCTCAGCCCACCCCCGACCGACCTTTCCCCCTAATACATCCACGGAGACCAGGGGGGGGCCTGGACCCCGGGGCCATTTCAGGTGTACACCCGGCGCAGCTAAAGCTATGGTCGAACAATGTCCGGGGCTTAAACCTCCCAGAGAAACGCGCCCAGCTGCTTCGCCAACTCTGGGCGGAGAGGGTGTCAGTAGCGTTCTTGCAGGAGACACATTTTGTGATCCGAGCCCAGCCAAAACTCGAGAACAACAGTTTCCCTCAGGGTACTACGCAAGTCACCCAGATGGCAAGAAAACGGGTGTCGCGATCCTCTTCGCTCACTTGGTACCGTACCAACACAAGGAAACGCTCGCAGACCCAGGCAGGAGATACATATTCCTTAAGGGTTCTATCGCGGACCACACATACACATTAGTCCAAACTAGAACGGTTTAGGGACGGCCTCCTGATACTGGCAGGGGACCTGAACATACCACTAGACCCCCGCCTAGACTCCTCGAGGGGCACCAGTGCCATTCCAGCACACTGCCTACACATGGCCAGGAAATCCCTGCACAAGGCGGGGCTGGTCGACTGCTGGAGGGCGGCCCACCCTGACGACAGAGACTTTACCTACTATTCGTCTGTACACAAGCAGTACAGCCGCATAGATTATATTTTCATGCCACAGGAACACCTGACGCTCCTACACGACGCACACATTATACGCCAGTCTGACCATGCCCCGGTATCGATACAAATGAGCTCCCCTTTATTTAAACCCGTGGAACGCCAATGGAAACTTAATGACTCCATACTGACAGACTTAGCCGCACACACCACGGCACAACAGATTATCACCCAATACTTTGACACAAATGAAACTCCCGACATGCCCCCGCTGACGTTATGGGAAGCCCATAAATGTGTGCTCCGGGGACACTTTATATCCATATGTACACGACGCAAGAAAGAAAAGGTGCGACGCACAAAGAGGATCGCGGACCTGGAAAACACCCATAAACAGACCCTGGAAGATGACACCTACCTACAACTGACGGAGACCCGCAGGGCGCTCAGGGACCACCTCTCCCAAGGACACCTACACATCCTGCGTAAATGAGCCAGGTTCTTCTACGAATATTCCAACAAGAGCGGCAGACTCCTGGCTAAGATGCTCCGGGCGAAGAGAAGGTCCCATCACATCCACAAGATCCACACACGAAATGGCCGGAACACCAGTATGCCCAAGGGAATCATGGAGGCCTTCAGAACCTATTACACAGACCTTTACAATTTAACGCAGGCCACACGGGAAGCCTTGGACCAGACCCTGCGCCGGAAAATCACTGACTATTTGTCACAAAATGTTACCCGCAAACTGATGCCGGAACTCGCGGAGGACCTGGAAAGCCCCCTGACGCTGGAGGAACTAGCCACAGCACTGAAGAATTCAAAACCGCATCTGGCCCCAGGCCCAGACGGCCTACCGCTCACATATCTTCGGACGTTCCGAGACACACTCCTGCCGAAGCTCTTGGCGGGTCTGAACCCCATACGTGACAAAGGGCGCTTTCCCACGGATTCCCTAGCGGTGATAGTTACGGTCATCCCCAAAGAGGGCAAGGACCCAACCAACTGCGCAAGTTATAGGCCCATCTCATTACTGAACGCCGACTTGAAGCTATTCACCAAGGCCTTATCCCGAAGACTGGCCCGGATCCTGCCAGACCTCGTCCACCCAGACCAGGTGGGTTTTATCACGGGAAGAGAAGCCAGAGACGACACAATACGGGCACTTAATGTTATCCACGCCGCTAGAACATCTAACCGGGACGCGGTACTCCTATCGACGGACGCCGAAAAGGCGTTCGACCGAGTGGACTGGGTATTCATGACTGAAACGTTGCGGCATATGGGCTTCGGGCCATACATGGGCTCATGGGTCTCGGCATTATACACCACGCCGACAGTGAGGATCCGAATCAATGGAGCCCTTATGGACTCCTTCCCCATATGCAATGGGACCCAACAGGGCTGCCCCCTGTCCCCCCTCCTATTTGCCCTCACCCTGGAACCATTCCTGGAGGCGGTCACACGGGACGGTGGCATCACGGGGGTCCGTGTGGGCGGCGAGGAGCACCGGGTAGCGGCGTACGCGGACGACATGCTATTCTTCCTGGAACAACCAATGATCTCTGTACCCAACCTGCTACGGGCATTCGAGACCTACGGACGAATATCCAACCTGAAATTAAATCTAGACAAGTCCGAAGCCATGTCGATAACACAGAATGAAGAACTCACCTCAGCTCCCAATTCACCTTCTCCTGGTGTACGACAAAACTCCGCTACCTGGGCACCTGGTTGCCGAAATACCTCTCCCAGCTATACCAGCTGAACTTCCTCCCCATCCTCTCGACCATACAACAAGACCTAGCACCGTGGTCAGGGCAATACATCACCTGGTTCGGCTGTATCAGTGCGGTTAAGATGAACATCTTACCAAGACTGCTTTATCTGTTCGCGACACTGCCCACGAGGATCCCACAGGCATTCTTCAGATCGGCAGCAACAGCCATTCGCAAGTTCGTGTGGAACCAGCGACCAACCCGCATCTGCAGGACGACCCTGGAACGCCCCAAGGCAGCAGGTGGAGTGGGACTGCCGTCCCTACTCGCCTACTACCAAGCCACACACCTGCACAGAATAGTAGACTGGCATGCCCACCCTAGCCCCAAACGCTGGGTGAAGATGGAGACGAAGCAGTCCCAGGGCACAATCCGGTCCAGACTTTGGCTAGGAAGAACCACCTTTACGGAACTGCAAACGGGCAACCCCATAATAGACGCTACATTGAAGGTCTGGTGCAACCTGCGCTACGCCCGACGACTGACAACCTCCCCTCACCCCCTTTCCCCCATCACCTACAATCCAGACCTGGCAGGGGGCCTCCCCCCGGCAGCCCTCAAACGTTTCCAAACAACAGACTGGATCTACCTACAACAATGGAGCATAGGGAGCGATCTCAGGCAGCTGGCGGATCTACTGAAGGACCAGCCACCCACACAGCTAGACACTTTCCACTACCACCAGGTAAAGTCATACCACGCTCAACTACCAGGAAGGGCCCACCTGCACAGGCAGCTTACAGACTTTGAACAACTATGCACAAATAGGAGACCCATAGAACATGGCATCTCCCGCATGTACGTTACTCTCCTGATGTCGGTGCACAGTGTCCCGCTAGGCTTCACGAGTATATGGTAAAGAGAGACCGGTACCCAATTGACAGACCAAGACTGGGATAAAATATTCCTCCTCACACACAAATGTTCCATAAGCTCAAAGAAACTAGTTATAAACTCCTGATACATTGGTACCAGACACCAGACGCCCTCAGACACATGCAAGTTGCTGCTACAGGCGAATGCTGGAGATGTGGCGCTGAGCCTGGTACTAACATACACATCTGGTGGTCCTGCCCACACATAACACCATACTGGCAGATGATCAATACAAAGATCAGGGAGATTACAGGATCAGAACTCCCCCTCCAGCCCCTTACGATGCTTTTACACCACACGCACATATAAAAACTCCCTCACCATACACCTGCTTACTGCAGCCAAAGCCCTCATACCCCAGCACTGGAAACGCCCAACGTTTCCCACATTTAGACAATGGGTAGCTAAAGTGGAAAACATCTACGACATGGAAATCATGACCGCCTCCCTGCAAGAACGCTCGGACAAATGCGCTCTCAAATGGTACCCTTGGAAGTCATATATTTTGAAGGGGTCAGCATAGTACGCACCCCAAGGGCCTGTTGACTTGAGAGGGCCGAACCGCAGCAGACAGCGGCGCGGCCACGGACCGCAGATCTGAGAGGCGATGGCATGGCCGCGGGGACCGAGGGGTGCTCACCCGGGCCTCCCACGCCCAACCCCTCCCGATCCCATCCCCCACTCCGCTAACTCCAACCCCAGTAGCCCACCCCTCCTTTCCCGACCCCATGAGGTTTCTTGACAAGTAAGTAATATAAGTAAGTAATATAAACTAACATTGTCTACAATACCGGTTAGCCTATGATACGCTCATGCACATAATGCACTATGACCGCCCCCCCTCATACTTGCTTTAGGATTAGAGCAGTCAGAGTAATCACCCTCTACAGCACTCTACAGTTAAGTTTAGCCTGTGTAAATATGTTTGACTATTGTGAAACCGTGACAGCATCTCGTTACTCTGATCTGAGCAGTTAACATGTTATGCAGCAAGACTAAAATGCCATGCTCATAAGCACTAAAACAGAACCTGAGAAATTTAATATATAGCATACTTAATCAGTTACACGGTACACATGAACATCACCATAAGCAATATATCATAGCACTGTTTAAAATACCAATTAGCCATATGGGGTTACTTATGACACGCTCTGCACATGATGCATTATGACTGCCTCCCCCCATACTTGCATTAGGATAAGAGCAGTCAGAGTAATCTTCCCCTATAGCACTCTACAGTTAGGTTTAGCCTGTGTAAATATGTTTGACTATTGTGAAACCGTGACAGCTTCTCGTTACTCTAATCTAAGCAGTTACCCTGTTATGCAGCGAGCTGAAAAAGCTAGGCTTATAAGCACTAAAACAGAACCTGAGATGTTTAATATACAGTATGCTTAATCAGTTACATGGTACACATGAATACTACCATTTGAGCATTCCTCAATTGCTTGTGTTCCTAATTACTATAAAATGAGGCTGCCTCTAACAGGAGATGTTGCATTGTGTTCTATGATCCCAACCTGAATGGAAAATGCACATCCCCTCTTCTATATTCTGTATCCCATTTAACAAATGCCTCAATAAAAGAAAGATTGACAAAAAAAAAAAAAAAAAATAATTGACTTTTATTAGTAATTTTAACTGTCATATTTTACAGAACAGTTTAAATAAACATTGGCATATTTTAAGACAGAACGAATATGTAAGTAGATATATAGGAGAAAAACCTAAAATTGTTTTTAGAGGAGCAAACATTTTTAAAAATCTTTTAACTAAGAGTTGCATTGAAAAAAAAAAGAAAAGGTAGACATTTTTGGTTCAAAATTAAAAGGTTTCCACAATTGTAGACAGTGTAAAGCCTGCAGAAGTACAAGCACTATCTCTAAAAAAAAAAAAAAAACTAGAAGGGTTTAAGTCCACTACAACAAAAAAAATATTTTATTGAGGATTTTATTACTTGTAGTACATTTAATGTCATATACCTTTTTAACTTGTAAATGTGGTCTTCAATACGTGGGGAGGACCACGAGATCACTAAAAATCAAAGTGAGTGAACACCTACGTAACATACAGAATAAGGTCATTTTATCAAACTGTGATCCAAAAATGTTGAATTTTATAGGTATTCAAAAAATAAAAAAACCTTGGAGAGGAGGAGACTTTTTTAAGATTCTAAACAAAATAGAGATGAAGTGGATCTTTGATCTAGAAACCCTTTCCCCACATTGTCTTAATATAGACTTTGAGATGTATAATTTTATTTAGATTTTTAGGGTTATATACATATGTGTTAACATGTGTGTGTGTATATATATATAAGGGGAATATAGTGCAATATAAATAATGGTTAATCCTTATTTTCCTTTTTTTTCTCCTTCTCTCTCTTTTTGTTTTTATGTGTGTTTTTGTTTTAATGTATTTTTAATGAGGAAAAATTTATTTTAATGAGAATGTTCTTTATAGATTTATCATATTGATCATGATCTTGTTAATATGTTTGTGCAATAATGTTGAACACTATGACACTTTAAAATTTGTTATTTGTAATGCTGGGACAAATATAAATCATAATACAAGCATTGGTGTCAGTGGAATGCATAGATTTAGCTGCTGGAACGCAAAACCGAAGGTGGAACGCACGGAAATGGCTGCTGGAACGCATACAAGCGAAACTGGAAGTGACGTCACGCAGCATAGTGATATGGATTGCAAATTAATATATATATATATATCAAAATACATGTAGAACGAAATAATATATATATCTAGAAAAAAAGGACACAACAACAGTGAAAGAGAGGAAAATCCTGCTGGAGTTGATTAGGATGCAAGGTATTAGGGCATAACCCAGAAAATATAATACAAAAAAGGAAGAGACTGAAATGGGATTACAGAATGATCCTCCCAAATATCAGTCCCTATACTCTTAGAGAAGGCTGTTCCGCTAATATAAGGCAACAAAATGCCAATCATAGAACATAGATAAAACTTATGGAAATAATAAATTTTTATTAACCTCTCTTGAGGAGAAATATAAACAAATAATGGTGATAAAGGTGTATATACAGTGAAATAAGATATGTATATTGTGGGGATATTTATGGGATGATAATATTAAACAGTCGAAAATTGCCCACTATTTCAATTCTCTTAGATCTAGAAGATCGTTATCATGTAAGTGAAATGTATTCCATACAAATAAAATCACAATTTGTTATAAAAATAGATATAATTTATTGTGACAAATAATTAGGCAGCATGCATGATAATAATTAGTGAATATTTTAGTATAACATGAATATGCAATACAAATCCATGGCTATACACGTTCAATGGCTAACAACATCAATTGTCAAGACAAGATTTATGAGGGTATTTCACAGACAGAAAGTAACTCCAGCGAAAAGCCATAAAACCTTGGCTAACAGTTAACTGAATAACTCTTTCAATGCTGGCTAGATCCTCCTAGGCATTTAACATCCTATTCTTATGTAATTTTCTAATAAAATAACATTTAACCCCTTAAGGACACATGACATGTCTGACACGTCATGATTCCCTTTTATTCCAGAAGTTTGGTCCTTAAGGGGTTAAGGACCAAACTTCTGGAATAAAAGGGAATCATGACGTGTCACACACGTCATGTGTCCTTAAGGGGTTAAACCAGCTCATTAATCATTTCCTGGAACCAACCAATAAGCATAATCTACCAGATTCTATAAGCCGAATTTTAATTTGCCTAAAAAGATATCTTATCTTATTTTAGAGCAAATCAATACATCTGGATAAAAACATCAGTATGCTAACACATGATAATATCACACTAATATATAATTATTCTTAATTCCACCTGCAGAATTGAATGTTTATAACTATGTATTCTTTAGTTAACTAAGATTTCTAAATATTGAAATCTGACCGTGATTTATCCAGTCATATATCATGCTATTAGATTTTTAATTAATTTAGATTAATTAAATAAAACCAGCATAATTACCAGTTAAGTAGATGTTCTCATCAGATGAGTAGGTAGTCCCAGGATTGGTTGTATGCGTGTATGATTGATTGAATGGAGGTGTGTAAGTAATAGTGAAAAATAGTGTTGCTTAGAAAGTAAGAGTAAAATTCTAAGTGTTTCTTGCGTTGGATCCAAGAGAGTTTGAATGTTAGTTAGTCCCAGAGTGAATATCTGTCATAGATCTCTCTGCATGTCTGAATCTGAAAGCCCAAACTCCAACTTCAACTACTAACTCCTCTTCTTCCCTTTGTCCTAACTTTTAAAGGGAAGGATTCTCTGTACGTCATCAGTTGATAAGGCCAATAGGAAACTGAAGGTGTGGTCAACCTGCAGATTGCAATTTAGGTATTTGGTCCATAGAGGGCAGTCTCGCCTCACTAAACCTTCCTATCCAGGAAACGGTTAACCTTTCCTGATGACGATTTTGAAGTCATTTGGCTTATCTAAATGACTACCTATAACTTAAATTTTCTGTCAGTTTCTTTGGATTTTCTCCAGACAGTGCGTCGACAATTCCTGCTGTAATTTCTAAAACTGACAGTTTAAACTTAATTTCAACTTTTACTTTACAATGGGACCTTGTAAAATTCTTCTCTTCACTAATGTCTGCGTTTAGAATTATTTATATTCCATTAACACTTAGACATAGTATTCCATCCCCCTGCCTCATTGTATCACTTGGTTTGTTTATATAATGCATTCCTTAGCTCATGCTAGTGTTTAGTTACAAAAAGGCAATGATGTGTCTCTTTGTTAGCCTGAAATCCAAAATGGAGTCTGCTCTGTTCTGAGTGACTCTGACAATATACCATTGGCGGATCCAGGGGGGGGCAACGGGGCAATTGCCCCCCCCGAGATTCCCCCCTGCCGGCTAGTGCAGGGCTGGCATTCCCAAGCGCCAGCCCTGCAATGTGCCTGCGGATCGGGGAGCGTGATCAGTGATCTCCCTCCCCGGTCCGCAGGCACTGTGCTGACAGCCGGCAGGGGAGGGAGAGAGGACCCGGGAGCTGTTACCAGCAGCTCCTCCGGGTCCTCCTCTCGCGAGATTTGGAGCGTTGCCGCGGTTACCACAGCAACGCTCCAAATCTCGCGAGAGTGAACTCTAGCCCTGGAGCGCGGGCTAGAGTTCACTGGAACCACTGGACCACCAGGGATTCCCCACTGGGACCACCAGGGATCCATAAATATCCCCTCTCCTCCTCAATAAAGGTAAGAAGGGAGGGGGGGCATAAATATATTTCATTAAATAAATTTTTTTTTGTTTTTTCATTAAAAAGCCTCCCTTCCCTCCTCCCCTCCCCCCCCCCATGAGGGGAGCATAAATATATTTTATTAAATAAATTTTTTTTTGTTTTTTCATTAAAAAGCCTCCCTTCCCTCCTCCCCTCCCCCCCCCCCATGAGGGGAGCATAAATATATTTTATTAAATAAATTTTTTTTTTATTATTAAAAAAGCCCCCCTTCCCTCCTCCCCTCCCCCCCCATACACACTGCCCCACATACACTGCCCCATACACACACTATACACACACTACACACACTGCCCCCATACACACACTGCCCCCATACACACACTGCCCCCATACACACACTGACCCCATACACACACTGCCCCCATACACACACGGCCCCCATACACACACTACAAACACTACACACACTGCCCCACATACACACACTGACCCCATACACACACTGACCCCATACACACACTGCCCCCATACACACACTGCCCCCATACACACACTACAAACACTACACACACTGCCCCACATACACACACTGACCCCATACAGACACTACACACACTGACCCCATACACACACTGACCCCATACACACACTGACCCCATACACACACTGTCCCCATACACACACTGTCCCCATATACACACTGTCCCCATACACACACTGCCCCACAAACACTGCCCCATACACACTACACACACTTCCCCCTTACACACTGACCCCATACACACACTGCCCCACAAACACTGCCCCACATACAAACACTACACACACTGACCCCATACACACACTGTCCACATACAAACACTGCCCCCATACACACACTGCCCCCACATACACTGCCCCCATACACACACTGCCCCACAACCACTGTCCCCATACAACACTGTCCCCATACAACACTGTCCCACAAACACTGTCCCACAAACACTGTCCCCATACAACACTGTCCCACAAACACTGTCCCCATGCACACACTGCCCCACAAACACTGCCCCATACACATACTGCCCTGCACACTGCACACCCATACACACACAGTGTCCTACACAAACTGCTGCCCCCATACACACATTGCCCCAAACACACACACACAACCCCCCCCCATACACACAGTGCCCCACATACACACACTGCCCCACACATACATACAGTGCCCCCATACACACATTGTCACCCTTACGCACTCACGCTCACTTCACCGCTCACACACACACACTGCACCTTTCACACACACTTCACCCCTAACACACACCACTTCTCCTATGCCCTATATCCCAGCAGACCCCAGGTAAGTTGTCAAACTGTTCTTAAACGGTATGACTACTTACTCTGGGGTGGGATCCTGGCACTACTGGCACCATAACTACTACACTGAGCTGTAGTGGTTATTGTGCCAGGATTTTTTTTAAAAATAATCTACAAGTGCCCCTCCCGAGATCAGGCTCTGGATCCGCCACTGCAATATACACTTTTAATTTCTATTTTAGCACAAAATGTCTGCCAATATAAATATCCTGACAATATATAGGAACCATCTACTGTTCCATTAAGTATGTAGTATGTACATCGCACCAGTTGGCTCCTTCATTAGCAGCTGAGATATAAGTATAAACTGTTGCTAGTAATTCATTTGCAACAATGTCTCAGTAGCCAAAGTAACTTTGGTGTGCATTAAAGGAAGTCAAAGTTAACCACTGAAGTGAAGTGACCTCAATGAATAGCCTCACACTTAGCAGTATACAATTGTATAATTGGTGTGTTGGTCAGTATAGATATTGGTGTCCTTACAGGGTATAACACATTTGCTTCCAGAATATTGGTGGGGGCTAAGATTGCCAGGATCTTACAGGGGGTAAAAAAGGAGTATTTGGGGGAGATAGACGGCAGTGCTGCCTGAACTAATAGTGTAGCTGGGATACTAGCCGATAGAACAGTGTTGCAACCCCAATTATAATACTCAACAGAATACCTCCATGTTACAGTTAGATAAAAAATATATTAGACAAGAAGAGATAGATAATAGATAAGTCCGGCCTGACCTAAGTGAGAACAACTATACATTCTCTATACCAATCAATCTAAGTCCATCACGATCCAGATCACTGGATCCTTGTACGTGAACCCTGTCTACCTACAGCATGTAGAGTCGATCTATGCTGTATAGGGACAGGATTCGTCCTAGTTCTTAGCCTAATATATTGCCAGCCCAAGGCCCATAGATTATTTACATAGTCTGATATATACTGATAGTTACTTGGCTGCTATTGCTAAATAATATTACAGGTAACCTGGTAGAATACCCAGAATTGCAGATAGACAGTAAAAAGGAGCTGGAAGCCCAAGTCCTAATAAATGCAATCTCCCCCTCCTAGTTCTATACACAGAAAACAAGTAGACGTCCTAAGTAAAGACCCAGTGGTCACGGTAAAGCTCAACGCGCGTTTTGGCGCCAGCATGTGCCTTTGTCAAGAGATTACTGAAGTGTGAAAAAGCGCCACATTTTAAACCTCCTAGTCTCCGCCCATCAGATCCATGACGTCATCATCACTCTCGGACGGCGTCAGTCGGTGGGCAGGGAATAGGGAAATGAGTGGCATGAGCCTCTAATAGGCATAAGGGGATGAATTAACCCTCTCTTTGCCAAATAGAGCTGGATCTTAAGTAATCCTAAAAAAGGGAACAATAAATAGTATTTATAATCCATTTTAACAGATTAAGTACTTAATGGAATACTTAATGGAACAGTAGACAGTTACTATATATACATATCTTTTATTTCACTGTATATACACCTTTATCACCATTATTTGTTTATATTTCTCCTCAAGAGGGGTTAGTAAAAATTTAATATTTTCCATAAGTTTTATCTATGTTCTATGATTGGCAATTTGTTGCCTTATATTAGCGGAACAGCCTTCTCTAAGGGTATAGGGACTGATATTTGGGAGGACCATTCTGTAATCCCATTTCAGTCTCTTCCTTTTTTGTAATATATATATATCTATATACATAAGTATAGACGTATATATCACTATATATATATACCTATATATAAATAAAAATAATTTGAAAAACTTATATACATATATATATATATACACATGATGAAAGTCTGTGATACAGACTGAAACGTTGATTTTTATTTTGAGCTAATAAAAGCTTAGTTTTATTCATTCAACTTGGAAGTCCCTGGAGTGCTATCTTGTACTTTAGGCTGTATCTGTTTGCTGATAAGCACCAGGCAAGTACATCAAGGAAGGTGGAGTGCATTACTATTTTTGTTTTTTATATATTTACACACACATATATATATATATATAATAATTCTACATATATATTTATGTAATCATTTTAAATGATTAGGTCATTTTATTAATTACAATTAGCGGGACCTGCCTATCAACCCAGGCCAAAAGTCCAGGGAATTTAATTTGCTAGCACTATATTTAACCCTGTAACTTTCCAAGACACCATGCAACCTGTACATGGGGGGTACTGTTTTACTCAGAATACTTCGCTGAACACAAATATTAGTGTTTCAAAACAGTAAAATGTATTACAACAACGATATTGTCAGTGAAAGTGAATTTTTTTGCCTTTTTCACACACAAATGGCACTTACACGGACGATATAATTATTGTGATACGTTTTACTGTTTTGAAACACAAATATTTGTTTTCAGCGAAGTCTTCCGAGTATAACAGTACCCCTCATGTACAGGTTTTATGGTGTTTTCAAAAGTTACAGAGTCAAATATAAGGCTTACGTTTCAGTTTTTTCACATTGAAATTCGCCAGGTTGGTTATGTTGCCTTTGAGACCGTATGGTAGCCAAGGAATGAAAATTACCCCCATGATGGCATACCATTTGCAATAGTAGACAACCCAAGGTATTGCAAATGGGGTATGTTCAGTCTTTTTTAGTAGCCACTTAGTCACAAACACTGGCCAAAATTGGCGTTCAAATTTGTTTTTTGCATTTTTCACACACACAAACAAATATTAACACTATATTTGGCCAGTGTTTGTGACTAAGTGGCTACTAAAAAAGACTGGACATACCCCATTTGCAATACCTTGGGTCTCAAAGACAACGTAACCAATCTGGCAAATTTCAATGTGAAAAAACTGAAAAATGTAACATGCTATATTTGACCCCTTAACTTCCCAAATCACCATAAAACCTGTACATAGGGGGTACTGTTTTACACAGGAGACATTGCTGAATACAAATATGTGTATTTTATTGCAATAAAAGCAAACAGTATTATGACACTCACAGTTAGAATGTCACGTAGAACTAAATTTTTTTTTAAATTCTTATTTTCTCCCATTTTCTTTTACATTTTATTCATATTAATTTATGTTTCATAGCTAAATATTTAATGTTAAATGAAAGCCCTGTTTCCCATGAATAAAACGAGTGTGGGTGCACATAATATGAAAGAGGCGAATTACGCCTGAACAGACATATAGCGCAAATTCCAGTTTTTGTTTACGTTTTGTTTTGATCACAACGTGTACATTTGGCTCAGTCCTTAAGGGGTGCCACACTATCATCCAAAATATACTACAGAAAAGAGAGCGCAAAAAAATATAGTATCAATTAAAATATAAATTTGAGTATATAATGTCGTTAAATATGTAATATAAAACTGTATCACTAGTGTACACAATTTTGTGATACCTTGTCATGATTCCCTTTTATTCCAGAAGTTTGGTCCTTAAGGGGTAAACATATAATTTAACTAGCGGCCAAGACACAACTAGAACTACCCAAATTCTGGAAAATGAATATGCAATATATATAGTGTCAGCACTTAGTAAATGTGTCCCTATGAATTAATCTCAGGGATATCAAAAAAGCAATTCTATACAATAGCTGAACCTAATTTATAGTCCATAAGTCTCATATAAAACATGAAAATAAGCAGTAACTAATAACTATTAAAAATTATGGAAAAGATAATAGTCATAAAGGGGAATAGGCAAAATCTGTGTCCATATCAGTGTTGAACCTCGTTGGTTTGCTGGTTGTACCTTAGGAATTAAGGAAACAAAAAATAGTGTAACACTGTATGTTTAATGCCTAGACATGTGCAATTCGTTTCGGTCCAAATATGAATTCGGCCAATTCGGACATTCGGGTACTTCCGAATTGCCGAATTCCCGAAGTTCAGAAATTACCGAATTTCCGAAGTTCCGAAGTTCCGAAGCACAGTATTGCCTAAGTACTAATATACTTACCCAGTGAAAGAAGAAGAATGTTACATTGTATACAATTTTAAATAAAAAGTATACAAACATAGCCAGGATTCACCTGTAAGCATTTGCAACACTTACAACAATCAAGTAACATACATTCATATAAAATGTAAGTTACTTAGCCAGTCAATATAATGACAGGAATGAATAAGTAGATAACTCCCTAATTCCCACGGTATTAGGGAGCTATCTACTAAAAGGCTGAAAGACCTAAATTGGTCTTTCAGCCAAATTTACTAATACTAAGTAAAGATTACTTAGTATTAGTAAATTATGCCCCTACTCGCTATACCGCGAGTAGGGGCATGTCTATTAAACAGTGAGCAGCCTGTGCTGCTCAATGTAAAAATAAAAAAAGGTCCCCCTTCCCGAGCCCCCACCCATGCTTTTAACTCCTTAAGGACACATGACATGTGTGACATGATATGATTTCCTTTTATTCCAGAAGTTTGGTCCTTAAAGGATTAAACTAAAGGGGGGACCAATTGCACCCCGACCCCCACCCCTGAGTGGCGGGTGGGTGCCCTAATGTAAAATAATGGGGGGGGACCTATTGTCCTCCCCCCGGGCCCCCACCCCTGAGCGGTGGGTGGGGGCCCTAAATTATAATAAGGGGCGGGACCTAATGTCAGACATAAAAGACATTTTTTGGTAATAAACAGGTACTACTAAAGAAAAGCATGGTACGTTATGTTTTCATTGAGCCCCAAAGGGGACACCGTATTAAGCTGGTGCATCCAAAAGGCCTCTTTTTGGAGCAATATTTTCCCCCTATTGCCACCTCTGCGGGAGGGGGAATGTGATTTATACCTACAAATTTCAAGCCAGCCATCGGATGTTTTTTATCCAAGAAGTGTTGGGCTACTGGCTTATCCGAACAGCCATCCCTATACGCCAGCCTAATATTAGAACGGTGTCCCCTACTCCGCTCACACAAAAGCGTCTCAGTTTTCCCTACGTAGTAGAGTCCGCACGGGCACATCAATGTATACACTACAAAAGGGGTTTTGCAGGTGATGGTAAACCTTATGTTGTAGGTTTTATTAGTGTGTGGGTGGTTAAACTGCTTTGCTGGTATCATGTGACCACATGTCACACAACCTAAACAACGTATGCAACCCCTGATCAGGGCCGGCCTTAGGGGTGTGCGAGCTGTGCGGCCGCACAGGGCGCCATGGTGCAGGGGGCGCCCTGCGGCCGCATAGCTCACACGGCATGTATGTTAGCCGCATTGCTAACAAGGCATTTGCCTTGGGCGGCATTTTCCAGGGGGCGGCAAAAAAAGCCGCCCCCAAATGCCCAAGGCAAATGTCTTGTTAGCCTTGCGGCTAACAGACATGCCGGGCTGCTGGGCGGTCGGGCGGCGCTGGCGGGCGGCTGGCGAGGGAGCACTTCCTCTGAGCTGTATGCTCAGCTCCCTCGCGCGCCGCAGAGTGAGGCTGGGAGCCGGAATATGACGTAATATTCCGGCTCCCAGCCTCACTCTGCGGCGCGCGAGGGAGCTGAGCAAACAGCTCAGAGGAAGTGCTCCCTTGCCAGCCGCCCGCCAGCGCCGCCCGCCCAGCCCAGCAGCCACTGGACCACCAGGGAGGAAGAGACCCCCCCCCAGCATTCCCAAAGGTAAGGAGACTGGGGGGGGTGTCTTAATAAATTTTAAATGTGTTAATGTGGGTGTGTGTCTGTTAGTGTGTGTGTGTGTATGTTAGTGTGTGTCTGTGTATGTTAGTGTGTGTCTGTGTATGTTAGTGTGTGTCTGTGTCTGTTAGTGTGTGTGTGTATGTTAGTGTGTGTCTGTGTCTGTTAGTGTGTGTGTGTGTATGTTAGTGTGTGTGTGTGTATGTTAGTGTGTGTCTGTGTATGTTAGTGTGTGTCTGTGTCTGTTAGTGTGTGTGTATGTTAGTGTGTGTCTGTGTATGTTAGTGTGTGTCTGTGTCTGTTAGTGTGTGTGTGTCTGTTAGTGTGTGTGTGTCTGTTAGTGTGTGTCTGTGAGTGTGTTTGTCTGTTAGTGAGTGTGTGTGTCTGCCTGTGTGTGTGTGACTGTTTGCCTATGTTTGTGTGTTTGTGTGTGTGTGAGACTGTCTGCGCGTGTGTGTGTGAGACTGTCTGCGCGTGTGTGTGACTGTCTGCGCGCGTGTGTGTGTGACTGTCTGCGTGTGTGTGTGACTGTCTGCGCGTGTGTGTGTGACTGTCTGCGCGTGTGTGTGTGACTGTCTGCGTGTGTGACTGTCTGCCAGTGTGTGTGTGTGTCTGTCTGTCTGTGTGTGACTGTGTGTGTGTGGCTGTCTGACAGTGTGTGTTTGACTGTTTGTCTGTGTGTGTTTGACTGTTTGTCTGTGTGTGTGTGACTGTGTGTGTGTGTGTGGCTGTTTGCCTCTGTGTGTTTGGCTGTCTGCCTGTGTGTTTGTGTGTGGCTGTGTGTGGCTGTCTGCCTGTGTGTGTGTGTGGCTGTCTGCCTGTGTGTGTGTGTGTTTGTGTGTGACTGCCTATGTGTGACTGTCTGGGCAGACTAGATGGGCCGAATGGTTCTTATCTGCCGTCACATTCTATGTCTGTGTGTGTGTTTGTGTGTGGCTGTCTGTGTATGACTGCCTGAGTGTGTTTGTGTGTGTGTGTGTGTATGGCTGTCTGCCTGCCTGTGTGTGTGTGACAGGGTGTGTGGGAAGGGGTAAGGAGTGGGGCAGGGGGGGGGGCGCTGTGAAGATTTTTTGCACAAGGCGCTCAAATGCCTAAGGCCGGCCCTGCCCCTGATGTTGTGTTTGTCGTGCTTTGAATAGCTCTCAACAGGATCGGTGAGCACCAAAATGTCCCTCAAGCTTTTGTTTCTCCTGAAGCACATGACTGGTAGTTCTTTAAAAACTTTCGGTAATGTGTCGTCTGTGGCAACCATCTTCCAGTTTTCCTTAATCACCGTTGTTACCAAATTGGAAGAACTATGGAAAGTCATGGGAAAAATCATCCTATGTGCGGGATCAATTTTTGGCTGCACTGGTGCTGTCTTAGCCTTCAACCGTGCATCCTCCAAAATTTGGGAATTGCATCCCCTCTCCACAAACTTTTGCGTCATAATTTCCAATTGTATTTCCGCTTTAGCTGGATCAGAGTTGTTACGGATAACCCTCTGGAACTGAGCCTTAGGGATAGATATTTTCAAAGCACTAGGGTGTACGCTGCGCGCATGTAATAAAGTGTTGCAGTCTGTTGGCTTCGAAAACAACGTATATTGAATCTGCCCCAATGCAAAAGATAGTTCTAAGTCCAAAAATTGGATGGCTTCTCCACTGATATTTGCAGTGAACCTAATAGGTGTAGGAAGCAAATTCAGATTATGTACCAAACATTGTGCCTCAATCTGTGAGCCACGCCATGTAATTAGGAGGTCGTCGATGTAACAATAATAACCAATGATGTTATGTTGATATGAAGAAAATATATGTTGGATCTCATATATATATATACATGTACGCGTTAGCATACATAGGGGCCATAGATGACCCCATCAAAGTCCCTGCCACCTGGAGATACCATTTCTCCTCAAACCTAAAATAGTTGTTATGGAGGATAAGGGCAAAAAGTTCCAATACGAACTCCACTGGGGGGCCTTGATATATCGAAGATCCACAAAGTACCTGGCGCATCGCCTCAATGCCTTCCATATGCGGGATGACCGTGTACAAACTTCTGACATCCATTGTAATAAAAATTGGAGCTGTGTCATGGAGCTCCAGACTTTTAATTCTGTGCAACAGGGTTTGGGTATCCTTGACGCATGTGTACAAGGCCTCAACTGGCCTCTTAAAAATATAGTCAAGCCATTGGGCTATGGGCTCTAACACTCCATCTATGGCTGAAACATGGCTGAAACAATAGGACGGCCTGGCAGTTTGTTTGTATCCTTGTGAATCTTAGGGATACTGTAGATTACGGGAATGCGGGGATGTCGTTTATTCAAAAAATTATATAAATCCAAATCAATATAGCCAGCTCTTAGGCCCATTCCCAAGGTATCTGAAATTTTTCTCTGTATCCCCATTGTGGGGTCACCTTGTAGTGGACAGTATGTATCCGTATCACTAAGTTGTTGTTTGAGCTCTTCTGAGTAATCCGTATAGTTCATCAAAACGATACTGCCTCCCTTATCAGCTGGACGGACTACTATCGTGTGATCCTTAGCCAAGCTCTCAATCAGCTGTCGTTCTCTTTTTGTAATATTTTGGACCACTTGTTGTTGCAATGAAAACATATTCTGTGTAATTTTAGATGTTGTGTTAAGGAATGTCTTAATTGATGCTTTTGTCGTCTACGGGTCAAAGGTAAACTTTGAGTTTGAATCTATCTTGTCCCGTACATGTAGATTGCGATTTGCGCTTGTTCATGTCATGAAAAAAATATTTTAGTCTCATATTTCTCCCAAACTGGAATAGCTCAGTGCTCCACTTAAAGGAGTTAGGTTTACTCGTTGGAACGTGTGATAGTCCTCTGCTGAGGATATCAATTTCAGTACCACTGAGCTGTCTGTGAGACAAATTGAAAATGGGGCTTATCTTCTGTATGGGGTTTGCCCCTGAATGTGGTTTTTGCCCTTACGCCCTCTCCTGTTTCCATGCCTTCTTCTCCTCCGACTTTGCTCCTGGTAATGATGCCCAAGCCTGCTTGTCCTAAAAAAGGAGTAGTGTTGCTAGGGTTCTCAGACTCCGAAGCCGATATACCTGACGTTACGTCAATAGTGGCAACCTTTGGCCTAACAATCCTCTTTGTAAACCGCCTTGGTCTTGGTGGGCGGTCGCCTGCTAACCACCTGTATCAGGGTCCTGATGAAAGTCAGTGTGTAAGAGACTGAAACGTCGATCTATTTTTAGAACAAATGGCTAAGTTTTATACTTGTTTCAAGTCCTGGGAGTGCTATCTGGATAGTTTATCTTTATATATATATATATATATATATATATATATATACATACATACTGCTCAAAAAAATAAAGGGAACACTTGAAATCAAACTGTCCACTTAGGAAGCAACACTGAGTGACAATCAATTTCACATGCTGTTGTGCTATAGACAACAGGTGGAAATTATAGGCAATTAGCAAGACACCCCCAATAAAGGAGTGGTTCTGCAGGTGGTGACCACAGACCACTTCTCAGTTCCTATGCTTCCTGGCTGATGTTTTGGTCACTTATGAATGCTGGCGGTGCTTTTCACTTTTGAATGCTGGCGGTGCTTTCCACACAAGTGGCTCAGGTAGTGCAGCTCATCCAGGATGACACATCAATGCGAGCTGTGGCAAGAAGGTTTGCTGTGTCTGTCAGCGTAGTGTACAGGCCAGTACATCAAGAGGCGTGGAGGACGCCGTAGGAGGGCAACAACCCAGCAGCAGGACCGCTACCTCCGCCTTTGTGCAAGGAGGAACAGGAGGAGGACTGCCAGAGCCCTGCAATATGACCTCCAGCAGGCCACAAATGTGCATGTGCAAACAGACTCCATGAGGGTGGTAGGAGGGCCTGACGTCCACAGGTGGGGGTTGTGCTTACAGCCCAACACTGTGCAGGATGTTTGGCATTTGCCAGAGAACACCAAGATTGGCAAATTCGCCACTGGCGCCCTGTGCTCTTCACAGATGAAAGCAGGTTCACACTGAGCACATGTGACAGACGTGACAGAGTCTGGAGACGCCGCGGAGAACGTTTTGCTGCCTGATACATCCTCCAGCATGACCGGTTTGGCAGTGGGTCAGTAAAGGTGTGGGGTGGCATTTCTTTGGGCGGGTCGCACAGCCCTCCATGTGCTCGCCAGAGGTAGCCTGACTGCCATTAGGTACCGAGATGAGATCCTCAGATCCCTTGTGAGACCATATGCTGGTGCGGTTGGCCCTGGGTTCCTCCTGATGCAAGACAATGCTAGACCTCATGTGGCTGGAGTGTGTTAGCAGTTCCTGCAAGACGAAGACATTGATGCTATGGACTGGCCCGTTCGTTCCCCAGACCTGAATGCAATTGAGCACTTCTGAGACATCATGTCTCGCTCCATCCACCAATGTCACGTTGCACCACAGACTGTCCAGAAGTTGGCAGATGCTTTAGTCTAGGTCTGGGAGGAGATTCCTCAGTAGACCATCCACCGCCTCATCAGGAGCATGCACAGGCGTTGTAGGGAGGTCATACAGGCACGTGGAGGCCACACACACTACTGAGCCTCATTTTGACTTGTTTTAAGGACATTACATCAAAGTTGGATCAGCCTGTAGTGTGTTTTTCCACTTTCATTTTGAGTGTGACTCCAAATCCAAACCTCCATGGGTTGAAAAATGTGATTTCCATTTTTTTATTTTTGTGTGATTTTGTTGTCAGCACATTCAACTATGTAAAGAACAAATGACAATTGTTATAATGAAAAAAAACATTCCCCCTCCCCCCCTGCCATTCCCAAGATTCCTCTCTTCCATAAACACTGCTATAAATCTTCATGAGTGTTCTCCATTTCTTGGTAAGCAGTTTCATTTCATGCATTCACTTCTTTACATCGCCTGTAATTGTGAAGGTTTCTCTTTTTCCTTCAAACATCACTTCAATGCCTCCTGGGTATAGCCAGATATACCTAATGTTCTTCCTTCTTAATATTCCTTTTGTGATCTTGTGCAATTTGATAGGCCTGGAGATAACCAGATATTCTCATACTTAGAACCTTCTTTATCTTTTACTCTATTTGCCTTAATTATTTGATCTTTAAATCTGAAAGAATGGAAACATGTTATTATATCCCTTGGAAGCGAAGCTGTGACATTTGGTGGCTTACTTAGTCTGTGGAATCTTTCCATAAATTTATCTGGATAAAGAACCAAAAAAATATATTTTTCCAGTATTTCTGGAACCACTCTTATTCTGAGATTTCTCCTGCGCAATCTATAGTTACATAGTTGTATAGCTGAAAAGAGACTTGCGTCCATCAAGTTCAGCCTTCCTCACATATGTTTTTGCTGTTGATCCAAAAGAAGGCAAAAAACCTAGTCTGAAGCGCTTCCAATTTTGCCACAAACTAGGAAAAAATTCCTTCTTGACCCCAAAATAGCAGTCAGATGTCTCCTTGAATCAAGCAGCTATTACCCCGCTAATTAGAAATTATATCCCTGTATGTTATGTTTTTGTAAGTATTTATCCAATTGCAGTTTTAAATCTGTAATGACTCTGACAAAACCACCTCTTCAAGCAAAGAATTCCATATCCTTATTGCTCTTACTGTAAAAAAAACTTTTCTTTGCCTTAGATGAAATCTCCTCTCTTCCTGCCTAAATATGTGACCTCTTGTCCTATGTATAGCCGTGTTCATGAATAGATTTTCAGATAAAGGTTTGTACTGGCCCCGAATATATTTGTATAAAGTTATCATATCCCCTCTCAGGCGCCGTTTTTCCAAACTAAACAGATTTTATTTTTTTAACCTTTCTTCATAACTAAAATACTCCATTCCTTTTATCAATTTTGTAGCTTGTCTCTGGACTTTTTCTAGTGCCATGATATCTTTCTTTAGAACAGGCGCCCAAAATTGCACAGCATATTCAAGGTGTGGTCTTACCAGCGATTTATAAAGAGGCAAAATTATATTTTCATCCCGAGAATTTATGCCCCTATTTATACATGACAAAACCTTACTGACCTTAGCAACTGCAGATTGACATTGCATATTGCTGCCTAATTTGTTGTCTATAACAATTCCTTCTCGTGTATGGTTATCCCAAATCCTTCTCGTGTGTGGTTATCCCTAATTCACTACCATTTAGTGTGTAAGTTGCTTGTGCATTCTTAACCCCAAAGTGCATAACTTTGCATATCTCTATGTTAAATTTCATCTGCCATTTTAGTGCCCAGTCCCCCAATCTATCCAAATCCCTCTGGAGCAAAGCAATATACTGCTCACATTTTATTACTTTACAAAGTTTTGTGTCATCTGCAAACACTGATACATGGCTTTCAATGCCTATTTCAAGATCATTTATAAATATGTTAAATAGAAGCGGTCCCAAAACAGAACCTTGAGGGACACCACTTACCACTTTTGTCCAGCCTGAAAATTTACCATTAATGACAACTCGTTGTACTCTATCCTTAAGCCAATGTTCTACCCAAGAACAAGAATATTCATCTAGACCAATTTCTTTTAGTTTAAAGACTAACCTATTGTGAGGAACCGTATCAAATGCCTTGACAAAATCCAAGTAGATCACATCCACTGCAACACCCTGATCTATACTTCTACTTACTTCTTCGTAGAATGCAATTAGGTTAGTTTGACATGACCTATGTTTCATAAAACCATGCTGATTATTGCTAATAACAAAGTTCTTCCTAATGAATTCCTGAATATTATCCCTTAATTATCCCTCCAATCCTCCGGTACAACACCTGAAACAAAAGAATCTAGTTTACTCAGTTTCGTTTGAGTGGTAGCTCGCTGATGTCTGTCTCTGCCGTTTGCTTGTGATGCCACTTGCATTGGAGCCATGCGGTTTTTGGCTTCTCCGTCACCGTTTGGCTTGGTCCGGAGTGGGTCTGTGCAGGTTCCTGTCGGTTTCCTCCTGTTTCATGACAGTTTGCCGCCAGTGTGAGGCGGGTGTGTTTGTCTTCCCGCTTACTTGGATGAGTCAGCTTGCAGTCTCCGCCATTTTAGCTGCGGCCTCCGGGTTATGGAGCTCAGTCACGGCCTGGAGCGTGGGTGTTCCTGTTGGCTGGCGGGCCAAGGGTGGGGACCGGGATAACCCCCACCAGCCCAGAGGGGGGGGGAACAGGGCCAGACCCCCCTAGCCTCGTGTGTCGTTCGTGCCACTGGTGGGCAGGATAGCGGGGCAGCGGCCGTCCACTCTCTCACCCCTAATTAGTTTTTGCTCCCTAATTAGAGATTATCTGCTAAGTGGAGATTCCTTGTCTCATATTTTTCAGAATTGTGTGCAGGACTTCTGTCTCAGTTGTGGTTGTCTTTTTCAATCTTTATTGATCAAAGTTTTGTCGTGCTGGGGCGTGGCCAACCTAGAGACTGAACAGACGTGTTTTGTGGAGCTCCGCTAAACCACGACGGATAAATACATTACTCGACGAAAATTACACCCGGAGAGAACCCTCCACAATCCCACCCCACCAGAGTCAACATGGGGCGCAAGCACCGCAAGTTTCAAGCGCCTGAAATCACCACACAAAGAGATATAAGGCTCTCATTTGAGCGGCATACCCCGCCAGCACGGCCGAAAATGGCGCCCGTGGAAGGCCGCACAGCAGACTCGTCGGAAGACTCCCACGAGGAGAGGGAAGCATCACCTACCTCTCCGAGACGGGGAGACCTGTACCGGGAAGCTAACTCCGACGAAGACTCGTCCCCAGCAACCAAGGGGGACATCAAACACATGCTCCTGGAGATGCGACAACTATGGAAGTCGGACCTCCAGGACATACAGCAGGAAATGGGGGCATTACAGAATAAGCTCCAAGTGGTGGAGGGTAAAGGCAATGCCCGGGAAATCCGGCTCCTAGCCACAGAAAACACCCTGGACGGCTGGACCCAGCAGGTACAACGGCTACACCGCTCTGTGGCGACCCTAGAGGCCAGGCATAGACGCCGCAATGTACGCTTGAGGGGGATACCCGAGGCCGTTAAAGGGGACGCACTCTTACCATATACCCAAAAGCTACTTACATCCATTGGCTTGCAGGGTCAAGCAGACCCCACAATAATTACTGCGGCTTTTAGGGTCAGGAAAGCCCCGACGGCACCAGAGGCAGCACCCAGAGACACCATAATAGTAACCAGAGACACAGTCGTACGAGCGGCCATCATGACACGCTCCAGAGAGATGGGGAGCGCGAAATTTGAAGGAGCTACTATCCTGTTCTTTAGTGACATCCCCTTTGCTGCACTCCTAGAAAAAAGAAAACTGGCCCCAATAGCTAAAAAACTGAGAGAAAACGCAGTGAGGTACCGCTGGGGAGCTGATGGAACCCTGATGGTGCCACATGACGGCCAAACCCTCACACTTACCTCAGATGAAGATCCAGAGAAACTAAGCTGCTGTATGGCAGGAGAGAACCAGCCGGCAAGATTGAGCGCAAACAACCACAAACGAGAGGAGAGGGGAGCAACAGGGGAAGACAAGTTGCGAAACCACCTCAAGAATGTCAACCCGGGAGTTCGCAGACTGAGCACATCGGAACGTCGGGAGAGCAGAGACTACCCGAATCACCAACATAGACTAAAACCCAGGGACTGCCCTGATTGCTGACTGCCTGTCACCACTCCGATCCCCAACCCACACACGGGCTCCCCCATTGCCGGCACTGTACCACGGACAGACTTGCCAGTACCATGGACATATGCCAGAGGGCAGCACCACCGGGTCTAAGACTCACTGAGGTCTATACAGACTGTCCAACTCGGAACGCCCCATGCCCAATATACTGCACGATATACCACCCAAGACATAGCCCAACACATATCCCAATATATTGTATATTGTATATTGCTATGACAAATAACCCTTTTTCTAACATCAATACACTGACGTGAATGTTTGCCCATGCGCATAAAATTCAATAAAATACAAATTAAAAAAAAAAAAAAAAAAAAAAAAGTTTTGTCGTGCTGTATAAATAGGTGAAGGTATGACTGTTCTCTATTCAGGGGTAATTTTCTAAATGGCAATTTTTTTTCCTCTTTCCTTTTCCTTTCTTTTATCGCACAAAATAAAAAAAAAAAAAAAAAAGCCTGTATGTGTCCAACCAGTTAATACCACTCAAGCTTTTAATTCAGTTTGGTCAGGTGGGCATCCCTTAAACCCATAGGCCATAAACCACATCAGTCTTTTCTATCTTGTCACAATTATTTACTGTCATAAACATGATTTTATTATACACTTTATACGCAATTTGTAAAAAATACCTTTCTCCAGTAGTTTATATCAGCCACTTTTTCCTTGTACCACCATGAATTGTATTCACAGACTACAGGGCTTATTTTGTCTGCTGATTCTCCACTTCTCTTGATCTCCTCCCCACTTTTTTAATGCGTCCCAGTTTCAGTTGGATTTCATTTGTCTTCCGTCTCTGCACCTACTACTCTGTCAGTTGGCTCTGGAGCCTCACCATCGAATGCCGATGCCTCTCCCTTATACGCAACGCCAGCCTCAATCAGCAAGCGCACGAAGCATGGTGTGCATCACGTCATTGCTCCTCCCCCTCGTGTGCATATATGCTCTTGTTGCCTGAGAGTGCTCAACTGATAATCTGGGAAAATAATGCAGCATTGGATATCAGAGCTTAAAGGGAACTGTAGTGCTAGAAAAACAAAACTGTGTTCCTGGCACTATAGCTGCCTATAGTGCCTACCTCCCCCCACGCGGTGCAGAAAGGGCTTAAAAAAAAACATTCTTTGATTTACCTGGGTCGAGCGCTGATGTCCCTTGGCACTGACTTGGATCCGCCTCCGCAATCCCCGCTGACGTCAATGGCTGTGCTCGAATTAGGATTTCCCCATAGGAAAGCATTATACATTATATGCTATATATATTATATGCTTTCCTATGGAGATTCTGGTGACACTGGATTTCCTCAGGCATAGTGTGAAAAGTTGCCTAACAGCCCGGACGTCCCTCTAGTAGCTGTCTGGTAGACAGCCACTAGAGGTGGAGCCACCACACAAAGCTAATTATTGCAGTTTACAAAAGACTGCAATAATTAGCTTTGCAAAGTTAAAGTTAAACAAAGCCGTTTTAGAGGCATCAACCAGCATCAGATAAACTGTCAGTCTGTTCTTAAATGGATTGATTACTTACCCAGGAAGGGCGCCAGGGCACTGTAACCACATAGTAGTTATGGAGCTTGGAGTGTTCCTTTAACATTTTATATATGACTTTTCTTTTGTAATTCTATTTAATTTATTCATGTATAACTTGTGTACAATTTCTACACAATTAGTGCTTGAAAGAAAAATGAATTGTATAAATTGTCTGGTAGATGAAAGTAAACTGGAGTTAGTACCAAACTAATTTGATATTCTGTGGCAGGGATTTGCAAGCCATTCCATGATTTATAATTTAAGTAATGCAGGTTGTGCTCATCTTCTTTTGGCCAAGCAGGCTTATTTTTCCCCTGAAGATGCAGCTACTAGTTTGACAAATGAGACCAAGCTGTTTTTAATCAATCAGCATTTACTATATTATAGTTAAATTTTCCTCTTTACCTCTTCCACATTGCTTAATTTTACTGCTTGAGGTAAAGAAGGATGAATATCTTTTATATCTACCCCCCCCCCCCCCACATACACACACAAAAACAATACAGTAAAATTAATTATGAAATAATTAAATAACTACAACTCCATTTTACATAAGCCCTTCTGTTATAACAATTAATCTGATGCTGTTCATACCTCTACAGCTCTAAAAAGCTTTGAGAGTGTTTGTGTATCTACAGAATTGAAATGATGCAAACCATTTTAACAATGTTAATGTTAAAGCCAAAAATATGTGTTTTACATTTTACTAATAACGTCAATGTACAGATCATAGGTGTTCGCAGTACATTTTATTAGGGTGTGCACCTGAGAATTCTTTCCCCATGCTGTTTTTTTTTTTTTTTATTCTTTATTTTTGGTATGCAGGTAGGTACAACAGTGCCTGTGTCGCCACAACAGCGTTGACAGGTTCGATTCTCATAGTCATATGATAGCAGTATTGTGGCACGTTAGGTATGCATAAATTTTTTAAATGAAAACAGTAGCTTTATACTAGGTCATGGCAGAGTAGTCAGCACATTTAAATTTGTGACATAACAGGTTTGGTACATGTTGATAAAACTTTGTAGCTGAGCTATGCATGTTTAATTAAGTAAGTAGGAAACGATTATTAAGTTACAGGCTTATGTGAATTTATGTCAGGTGCGAATTTCTCCACACTACTGAAGATTAACAACCAGGGGGCAGCGAGTCACTGAGCTAGCCAAATTTAACTTACATGGAGGCTTAGGCAATTTTAGATGATATCTATGCAGGTTAACAGTAGTACTACCGATTGTATTATGATCGAGGATAATAATAATAATAAATATACAGTGCTCTGCAATAATGTTAAGTACACACATAATTATATATATTTACAGCCACTTAGTTACTGCGCTGGTTCGGCTGGCATCCTGGCCAACATCAAGTCCCCTTTTGTTTTGTTTTTTCAGCTGGTTGTTGAAATGCTTCGGCACTTGCTAGCCAGGTGTGTGTTCATTTTTATGCTTCTAATTAGAGTTCTGTAGTGTAAGGTCAGAGCCTGTATGGGCGATCCAGGCGAGTGCCTGTCTTAGGCGGGAGAAGAGTCCTTGTTGCCGTGCCGATCATCATGTACAGTATGGTGGCTGTTGCTGGTCAATCCTCGTTTGTCAACTCACATGCGGTATGTCAAGTAAGGCTATGGTGTTGTAATGAAGTCCCACTCTGTAGTTAAGCTGGTGGGGTATGAGGCCTGTTCCTGCTCGGCTCACTTCGGCAGTCCGCCCTTGTGAAGTCGGGAGGGAGGGTGCACCAGTCAGCCCTCGAGCATGGATGGCTGGGCATGCAGTCTCCGCCATTTTAGAGGTGGGCGCTTTGGGTTCGACCTGCCGTTGTTCCAAGTGCCGGTGTTAGTGCACTCCGCTGGGCCACAGGGTGGGGACCGGGATCACCCCTGCCGGTCCAGAGGGGGGGGGGAACAGGGCCAGACTCGCCTAGCCTCGCGCTTCTGCCTTGCCGCTGGTGAGCAGGCCAGCTAGGCAGCGGCCGTCCACCCCACTAACCGCCCGAGCGGTCCTCATCATAATTGACGGGGTTCCCCTCACCGAGGGACTACAACTCTGCAGCAAGCCTCTCCTCGGTACCAGGGTGGCTTCTTGCGTTGGGTCACAGCTACCAGTCGTTTAGCAGGTATGAAGTCGTTTTTTAAAGAAGAAAACTGTGGAGTATTGCCGGAGCTACTCCATTGTGCGACCCTCCAGCATGGCGGTCCGGCCCCGCCCCCTCCCCATGCTGTTTTTTATGTTAATGTGAATATTTATTAAACTGATCTATGTAGTGTGAATGTGATTTGTGCACAAACACACACAGACAAATATACACACAATTAATTTAATTTCTTTTTTTCATGGTGAGGACCACCCAGGCTTTGTTTTCTTACTATGATGGAAGGCTGTGTAGGATCTGAAATGCCCCTTTTATATTCTCCATCTTAAATACCCAAACCAAGTACTGGGAAAATCAATGTTTTGTATACCGTGTTTAAAGATATATTTTTCTATGCTTTAAGATGACCGGTGGCTATGGAATTTGCTGAGCTCAACAGAATGACGATACCTCCCCCAGAGACAAAAACCCTTATCATAAAGAATGAGCCATGTGTCAAAAATGGAAGTAAATAGAATACACATAGCAACTAAAAGTATCCAATGGTTAGGTTATACAATGTATATGTGCTGAATGTGACGATTTATGGCTATAAAAGCCACGCTCAGGCTGTCAGTAAAAAAAGGATTTTCCTACTGAACTTTACGTGTCAGTGTGATTATTTCTCTCCTCATGCATGAGCTATACCTTGAACATATTGATTAGGACTGACAATATACAACAGAGGGCAAAAGAATCCACTTCAGCTTGGTGCCTAACGTGGGGCCGTAGCCTGTGTTGGTTGTGGCCGAACAAGAGAGGAGCGGGACAAGCTGCGAAGGACAGAATAGGAGACTGATCACCTCCGTGACACGGTAAGAATAACCCCCTTTGTGTCTTATTCAGCCGTTGTCTGTCCTTTGCAAGTAAGTCCACGACTCCCAAGGTCGGCTCCGGCGGACACCAAAGACAGGTATATCTTGGCTACGGTCCAGTTATTTACAGAACCCATTACCTGCCTGTTGTATGTTGTCACTATGTTAGGTTAAATCAGGACAGTGTTTTGTCTCTTACTCCCTATGTGAGAACTGTTCCAGATACTTATAGATATTTCCGAAACAAATAAAACAGGCGGTTTTATAGTGAGTACTTCATAAGAGAGGGGAAGGAGTCCACAAGTGCGTGAGTGCAGGGACTAACTATACAAGGTGAGGAGCCCATAAGTGCGTCTGTGCAGGGGCAGGTCTCCCTTTTGGACCCCGGGATTTAAGTTACAAGAGATATACGTCTGGGTGTTAAGGAACATTCTTAAGAATCAGTTCTTACTGGAGGGTACAAGGAGAAATCACCTACCTGTTTATTGATTTCTGTGTATCTGTTTCTGCTTCTGTTTTATGTCCTATTGATAAGAGGAGAGAGTGGTCATACTCCCCTCGAACCGTATGTAGATCTATACTCAGTTGAGTCTATAGATCCGGTGACCGGTCTACGTTTTGGGAAGACGCACGGGGTCACCTGTGGCAGTCGAGCACAGTAGACGTTCTGTTTGTTTCTCGGCTCTATATTTCTCTCTCTTTTTCTCTTCTTGTCTGTGACAATGGGTCAAAAATGTTCAATCCCTGCCGGGGGCAGCCTAGCAGTAGACATTGTAATGCAGAGGGAGGGCAAAAAGGCGGTAAAGTCTGCAGGAAAAATTGCTAAGATTTGTGGGATAGATATAAGGACGGGGGGAAGGTTACAACCAGAAGAATGGCAATTACTACTCACAGAGAAACGGGGCAAGTTAACAGACAAAAAGCTGTTAGATACAGCGGAAGCATGGTTTCGAGTTGCAAAACTTATCCATGGTGAGGGATGGGCTGAACAAAAGATAGACTGTGGCAAACAATCCATTTATGTGTACTATAAGCCTCCAAAAACTGTGAAACCTCTCCTTACGATATTACCAATCCACAAACTAAATTATATCCGGCGTTGCAAACTGATGGGCGATATTACATGCCCGACCCCCCCCCTTCCCCAATAGCCACTCTTTCATATCCAAATACCACTTCCATTTCCCCACCCTTTCACCCCACCTCGCCCATCTTTCTTCCCATCAACCTACCTCCACCCTCTCCTCCTCCCCTTACCCCGACTATCCCCTCCCCTGTTCCTCCCCCTCCTCCTTCTCTTCTCCCTACTTCCCCAACCCCTCTTCCCACCACTACCCTGATGCCAGTTACCGTAGCACCAGACCCCACCTTCGTGTTGCATTCTGTTCAACACACCCCTCACATGCCCGCCTTTTCCCCGGCCTGGTCCAACCATGTTTCCGCCCCCACCCAGTCTGGATCTTGGGACACGACCGGTTCACATAGATACATGAACGAACATTCACCCCCCATCCTTGACAACAATGAACCTCCACCACCCACTTTCCCTCCCGCTCTTCCTTCCCCACCCACACAAGTCAAAGATGCCCCATTAATGTACGTAGCGTTCAGCCCACCCCAAGCCAGTACCTTAGTTAACTCGTTACCTGACCCTGAGCGCCAACCGATGCCTTTCTATAGGAGGATCGCACAGATACAAAAAACATACTCAGCAACCTGGAGGGATTTGATTAGTTTGTGTGAAATAAAGGCTGGAGACTCTTATTGGCCAATTTTAGAAAAAGCTTTTAATACTGACCTCCTCAGTATTGACACTGACTACCACTCTGGGGTAGAGGTTTGCTACCAGCTAAAGGCATGGGCACAAGAAAAATTGGCAGATCAAGCTACGAGCATACAAGATATCAAACAGGATAAGACCGAGTCCGTAGAAAAGTACCACGTACGGCTGTCCCAAGTTTTTAGTGATTTAGGTTTCACCATCTTCAATAAAGCACACAGCCAAATGTTGTCCGCCGCCTTTGTACACGGACTCAGGGAAACCATAAAAAGAGGCCTCCTATTATCACGACCGGAATATAGGGTCCTGCCCCTTGATACTCTCTTATTAGTGGCAAAAGGACTAGAGACGGCACAACTATGCAAAAAACAGACTCCCACACTCATGTATTCAGACACGACTACAGGATTCATAAACGCCCCTAGCCCCCCAGAGTACCCTGATAACTACCCCTACGTTCCTTACCCACCCAAAGGCCAGCGGCTGTGTTTTAATTGTCACAAACCCGGTCACTATCGCCGCCAATGCAGGGAACCTCGCAGACCCCGCGAGGAGAATTTCAACACATACTCTCCCCCTCCCCCGCCTCCTAATCAGGAATACTAGGATACTGGCAAGCCTGTGTCACCCTGCCCGGCTATGCACTGGTCTGCCCTCACAACCAAATGTGAGGGCCCCTTGTCAACTATAGTTTTACCCATAGCTGGGAAGCCAACTAAATTCCTGATAGACACAGGTACAGCCAGAAGTGTAATCAGACAACAAGAATTACCAGACCCATCACACCTCTCCAATATAGACATCTCCTGTGTAGGTGTTGATGATGCACCACGTTCCTGCCCTCTCTCAGTACCCTTACAAGTAGGTGCCTTCCCGGACCTCCTAGTCCGTTTTGTAGTCTCCGCCACTTGCCCTCTCAACCTTCTAGGTGCAGACATACTCTCCCATTTACAGGCTACCGTTACCTTCACTCCAGACGGACAGGTCCGACTCTCTTCCCCACTATCTCTGACTGATGCCTCTGCACTCTGTGCGTTGCCTTTGCTGCTACATTTAGACACACTACCTTTAATTTCCGACACCTCTGCCCCTCCCCCTGAAGTTATAGACCTAGTGCCTCCACACCTCTGGTCCACGGGCCCAGATGACATTGGGAAACTGAAAGTCCCACCTGTGCTGGTTCAAGTGATACCGGGTGCCTCCCTACCACGTCGCCCCCAATACCCTCTTAAGCCAGCTCAAGTTGATGCCCTTTCCAAACAAGTAGAAACCCTACTCCGGAACGGAGCCCTCATACCCTACGTGTCACCTTGTAATACACCGTTATTTCCTGTGAAAAATAAATCTGCCCCGGGTGAGCCTGTCAAATATCGGATGGTCCAGGACTTACGCGCTGTCAATGAGGCCACTGTTCTAGACACCCCTATTGTCCCGAACCCGCATACCCTGCTGTCCGGCATCCCTCCCTCAGCACAATATTTTACAGTTATTGACCTGGACAACGCTTTCTTCAGCATTCCCCTGGACCCATCCTGCCGTTACCTTTTTGCCTTCACACATGAGGGTCAGCAGTACACCTGGACAGTCATGCCTCAAGGAGCACAGAATTCCCCCAGTCAATTTGCAAAGGCCATGGCCTCAATCTTAATTCCATGGCAGAAGGAGCATCCAGAAATTGTACTACTTCAATATGTGGATGACTTACTCCTATGTGCCGATTCCAAACCAGTGGCGGAATCCACCTCCTTGAGCTTATTATGTTTTGCTAGGGTTGCAAAGCATCTAAACAGAAACTTCAATGGTGCAGCCCCATGGTTGTTTTCCTTGGACATTGCATTTCACATGGCACCAGATACCTAACTCGCGATAGAGTGAAAGCGATATCGGCTATCACACCACCCACAGCACACAAGCCCATCCATGCATTTTTGGGACTGATCTCCTACTGCAGGGCTTGGATCCCAGAGGCCTCTCTCCTGATGCAGCCCCTTTATGACGCCCTGAAGACAGAACCTTTCTCACTCTCTGAGGAGGCCTTGTCCTACCTTTACTCTCTTCAACAGGCTATCTCCTCAGCACCGGCACTGGGCCTCCCGGACTATGAGAAACCCTTCCAGTTGTTTGTGACGGAGAAACAAGGTCATGCCACTGGCATGCTTACACAACAACATGGGTCCAGACAAAGACCTATCGGATACTACTCTTGTCAACTGGACACAGTACCGAAAGGCAGCCCATCCTGCATGAGAGCTGTGTTTGCGGCACAGGCCCTGATTGATAAAACATGTGATATTGTTCTGGGGCATGACCTTACCATCCTGGCTCCTCATGATATAGCTGCCATCATCAACCAAGTCCAACCCAAACACCTCACCACGGCACGTCACCTGCGTTTACAATGTTCCATTCTGATACTCGATAACATCTCCCTGAAAAGATGCTACGTCCTCAATCCGTCTACCCTTCTACCATTTCCTGAGGGGGGAGACCCCACATGGTACGGCCTGGACATCAACCCGCTATCTCACAGCTTCACAGCATTGCTCGAGAAAATACCAAAAGAACAAGAGACTACCAGGCAAACAACACCACACTGCACAATGTGGTACGACACAACCCATGTGCCAGATCCTCAGTATGAAGAACAGTTCTTAAAGCTGGGAGAAATAAATATAGTGGTCAACCTGTACTATGACCAAATGGGAAACGCCGTGGCAACAGTCAAACTACCGCCCAAGGCTGAGCCCTTTTACCGCCATTGGGAATCTACAATACCACACATATCCTTGACAAAACCTAACTACGGCCTGCCAATCCCAGGTACACAAGGGTCAAGAAATAACAGAACCCATGCCGGAGGACGAACCACCACACGATTGCATAGAGCAGATGACCCTTGAGACCACACACCTCCCCACCGTATATGATGTTCCGCTACAAAACCCAGACCTCACCCTATATGTGGATGGATCCCGATACGCGGATACCCAAGGAAAATTCCACACTGGTGATGCCGTCACCACTGCTGACCGAGTGCTCCAAGCATTACCACTCCCAGCACATAAGTCTGCTCAGGAGGCCGAGTTACATGCACTCACCATAGCATGTGAACTATCGGGAGGACAACGGGCCAACATATATACAGACTCTCGCTACGCTCTAGGAGTGGCCCATGACTTTGGACTAATCTGGAAAACCAGAGGATTTCTCACCACAGCTGGCACTCCCATAAAAAATAGCGAAGTCATCAGAAAGCTCATTGACGCACTACTATTACCAAAGGAAGTGGCAATACTAAAAGTAAAAGCCCATGGCAAATTAACCTCAGAGGAAGCAAAAGGCAACCACCTAGCAGACCAAGCGGCCAAACAAGCTGCAGGCCAACAGGAAATGGATAGAAGGATAGACATCATGGAACATCCTACACACACCATGATGAATCTGCCCACCAATGAAGGCTTGCTAAAAAAGTTGCAAACAGATGCCGATCCCGAAGAAATTGAACAATGGAAGAAGAAAGGGGCCATACAAAAGGATGGTCTGTACCTCAACAGAGGAAGAATATGCTTACCTCGAGCATTATACCCAGCAGTCGTCCAGTGGGCACATGGAGCTTCCCACCTGTCAAAAACCTTGATGAATTCAGTAATAACCAAGTATTACGAGGCACCCGGCATCACTACTTTGACAAACAACTACTGTAGATCTTGTGTAATATGTGCCAAATGTAACCCAGGAAAGACCGAGAGCGTTCCCAGCAAACATTTGGCAAAACCACTCTACCCTTTTCAGCGTATCCAGATAGATCATATTCAAATGCCCAAGAGTGGCCGCTTTGAATATGCTTTAGTTATAGTAGACATGTTTTCAGGATGGCCAGAGGCCTACCCAGTGACTAACATGACTGCTAGAACCACAGCAAAACGACTACTGACTGAGATAGTTTGTAGGTATGGAGTCCCAGAGGTGATAGAGAGTGACCAAGGTCCAGCCTTCACGGCTACAGTGACAAAATAAATATGGACAGCAATAGGGGTGACCCTTGCATTCCACACCCCATACCACCCCCAGAGCAGTGGGAAGGTAGAACGTATGAACGGCACTCTAAAAGCAAGGATGCTCAAAATGGCCCAAGAAACAAACCTACCATGGCCAGAGAGCCTCCCCATAGCTTTGTATAGTGTAAGGTATACTCCAAGGGGAAAAAATGCCCTATCACCATACGAAATCCTCTTTGGATCAGTGCCAAGGTTAGGGTGTTACTATCCCCAACAATTACAATTAAGTACAGATGCGTTGATGAATTATGTAATCGCATTGTCTCGACAATTAACCAAAATCCATGCACAAGTGTTTTCCTCCATTCCAGATCCTGAAGCCGACACAGGGTCTCACAGCCTGTGCCCTGGGGATTGGGTCCTGGTAAAGAAGTTTGTGCGGAAGAACTCTCTAGAACCCAGTTTCGAGGGACCATACCAGGTGTTGCTCACCACCTCGACATCTGTAAAATTGGCAGGAAAAAGCAGCTGGATACACGCCTCTCATTGCAAAAAGACACAAGCTCCGGCTGAGACAGTACAGCAGAGACCATGATCCACCTGATATATATCCTTTTTACAATAAAGTCAGCTATAACCCAACAAGTGACAATAACGAAAACAAATGATGAGGTTACATTCTGGTATAATTCTTCCAATACACACGTAGCCACTTACACCTTTGATTATTGTAGCATCGTGAAATGCCCCAATATCTACGGGCAGTGTCACCTATACATGACACATGACGCCTCAAGGTCCACCTATATCTGTGTCACAGATAGTTATTGGGGAAAGAACTGTGACTACTGGGGGGCAGTAGGATGGAACACAGGCGCAGACTGGGGATACAGACCACAGAGTGCCTTGAATAGGAAAGACCTGAATGGAAAATCCCTGATAAGTAGAATGACATTACTTAAAACTGGTAAATGCCTAACCCCCTCCCCCCCCCCCATGGGGGCCCAGGTCAGATGAAATACACCCTAACCATAGAAAATCCCAGGCCTATGGACAAAGGCACATACATACTGTCCACCTGGCTAAGAGGGGGTACAAGAGGACCACAAGGTAGATTCCAACTTAAAGATATGCATAATTCAAGTGAGTGGGAGAATCTAATCTCTAAACGAACCTCTGTTCAGACCCCTGATAATCCTCTGAGACCCCACATTCAAACCCTTGGGGACATGATGGCCATCGCAGATCCAACGTTTGAAGATACCATAGCGATAGAAACAGGATTTTCAGACACTAACATATGGTTAGAATGGATGAGATACAATGCAAATAAACACAACCAAACCAACTGCTATGTGTGTGGGGGAGCAAAGCCACACCTGGGCACCATACCTCTCACTTTACCCCCCGATGTGGAGCTCTGCTTCTTAAGTTTGTACACCAACACAGACACAAATCAGAGCACATGCGAAAGTTGGAAGAAGGAGTATCCTATCTTGGTGAAGGTTACTAGACTAAATGAAGGTGTCACTATATACCCAGGCAACTATACATGTCATAGAGGCAATAGAACCAATAGTATGAAAGTGGGTAACTTTACTGATGGATATTGTGAAACATACTCTGCTGTGCCATACAGTGCAGTAAGGAATCAGACACAATCTCTGGGTGACATATATTGGTTATGTGGGGATATGAGGTTAAGGAGTAAATTGCCTATAGACTGGGATGGAGAGTGCGGCCAAGGTTATTATGCCCTTACACATAATGAGTGTGAAAAACAAGCCCAACACACCTGAAGAGAGTGCTCGAAGTAAGAGGGAAATCAAAGGAAGTTTTGATCCCCATGTATACATAGATGCCATTGGTGTACCAAGGGGGTCCCTAATGAGTTTAAAGCCTGGGATCAGGTAGCAGCGGGCTTCGAGTCACTACTCCCCATTATTACTATTAACAAGAACGTTGATTGGATTAACTATATATATTACAACCAACAAAGATTTGTGAATTACACCAGAGATGCCCTCCAAGGGGTGGCAGAACAACTAGAAGCCACATCTCGGCCTTCCAAAATAGAATGGCACTAGATATGATCTTAGCTGAAAAGGGGGGGGGGTGTAAAATGCTCCCTGATACTAGCACCTGCTGCACGTTTATCCCCGACAACACAGGTCCAAATGGTAAAGTGACCGTAGCTATAGAGAAATTGAAGGACCTGTCAGAAGAGCTAAAAAAGAACTCTGGCTTTGACCACGGGTGGGATCAGTGGTTCAGTTGGCTGAGCGGTTGGAAAAAACTTGCAGCGCAAATTGGCTCCATAATAGGCATAGTCCTAATTATAATAACGATTCTGGCCTGCTGCGTTGTCCCTTATATTAGAGGATACATTCAGAAAATGACACAGGGGACATCCCCCGTCTTTTTGAATCAAGTCCCCGAACCAATGCAGGACTTGGGGCCCTACACACCACTCCGGTCATTAGTCCCTCACGATGTGACCATGAACAGCTTGCTATGATGAGGGAAAGGTACACCTGACTGCCCCTCCTGTAACATATTTGGGACGACCCGCGGGTCCAACCCCTATGGTATGTAAAAAGAGTTCCAGACAGGAAGGGCCAGGTGTTTTAGGACAGTGGAAAGATAAAATGGTCATTTCAAGGGGGGCTGTGATGGAAGGCTGTGTAGGATCTGAAATGCCCCTTTTATATTCTCCATCTTAAATACCCAAACCAAGTACTGTGAAAAGCAATGTTTTGTATACCGTGTTTAAAGATATATTTTTCTATGCTTTAAGATGACCGATGGCTATGGAATTTGCTGAGCTCAACAGAATGACGATACCTCCCCCAGAGACAAACACCCTTATCATAAAGAATGAGCCATGTGTCAACAATGGAAGAAAAGAGAAGACACATAGCAACTAAAAGTATCCAATGGAAAGCTTACAACACAATGTATTGCTTATCCAATAAAATGTTTACAGCTTAGGTTACACAATGTATATGTGCTGAATGTGACGATTTATGGCTATAAAAGCCACACTCAGGCTGTCAGTAAAAAAAGGATTTTCTTACTGAACTTTTACGTGTCAGTGTGATTATTTCTCTCCTCATGCATGAGCTATACCTTGAGGGGGGGCGTGGCCTGACCTCGGAGCGAGCTGGACGTGTCGGCGTGAAGCTCCGCTCCGATAACGCTGCTTTAAGCAAATATTAGCGGTTTATCCGACGGACACCGACTACAGAATGGACAAGAGAAACAGTAAGAAGGCACCCAAGAAAGGACCAGAGCCGGGAGCCTCGGTCATGGACCTGCTTACAGCCACCAAAGCGGGCCCGGCGTCGGACCAAAATGGCGCCGAGGTAGGCCGCACATCTTCTACATCCTCGCCACGCGGCGGACTGGCCCCGGAGCTCCCTCAGTGTGACACCGCGCAAATATTGAAGACACTCGCGGAGGTCAAAACTTACCTGGCAGGTGAGATTGACAAGTCCACAAAGGTCCTGCGGAACGAAATCCACGCGCTGGGCGCGAGAACCGGGCGCCTGGAAGAACGCATGGAGGAAGCAACAACAGCGCATAATGAAGTAGTGGCCCAGGTCAATACACTTACCTCGCGCCTGCTGGAAGCTGACTTGGCGCTGGAGGATATCGCGAACCGGTCTCGGCGAAATAATCTCCGGATCCGGGGATTACCCGAAAAGGAGGGAGAGGGACCCCTGGCGGAACTCATACTCACCATCTTCAAACCGCTACTACCAGATATCCCGGACGACATGTGGCAGATAGAAAGGGCACATAGGGCCCTGCGGGCACGGAGGCCAGAGATGAATCCACCCAGAGACATCATTGTCAAATTCTTGCACTTTCCAACAAAGGAAGCACTACTTCGGAGGGGCAGAGATGGCTCTATCACCCATGGAGGAGCAACACTAGCTCTCTACCAGGACTTGACGCCCAGCACGCTCCAACGCAGAAGAGATTGGAAGCCGATCACAGAAGCTCTGTGGTGGGCTGGGGTCCGCTATGCATGGGGCTTTCCCTTCCGCCTCATGGCATTCAAGAACGGCAGAGTACATGTCCTGACACTCGGAGGAGACCCCAAACGTCTATTTGCAGATTAGGGTTTGGCACCCCCACTGAATCTACCAACCGTGCCAGTACCTGCAGAGGAGCTGAGGCTCCTGCCAACTGAGTGGCAGGCCGCCGGAACCGGAGGTCACTGAGAAATGAAGAGGGTATCGTATACTGCACAGCCCGAACCCATTGGGGACAATAATATTGAGGATGCGGGCAGAGGGAGGGAGTTTTTTTGTTGTACATGCATGTTTGACATTTTTTGACGGTGGAGGGGGAAGGAGCCCCTCATATAAAGAAAACTACCTTCTGACAACAGGGTGGGGTAGATGCGCAGGGGGGAGGGGGTCCGCCGCTAGGTGGGGTGGGTAGGGCACGGAAAGGGGGGAGCTTTTTTCTCGCTACCGGAAGGGACCCCACTGGAGAGGACCGGCCCAGGCTCCAAGCTTGGGACTAGTGACTGTACCTTCAGTCCCCTATAGAGGACCCTTGGGGGGGGGGCAGTTTTTCTCGGGACTATATCAATGGACAATTTATGTTGTATGGGAAGATGCGGTCAACAGGCCCAAAGGAAAATATTGAATTGTGTTTGTAACAGAGAGTGGCTGCTGCATGTTTCTAGGTGGAAAGGGGGAAGGTAGACATACCACCGCTGCACTGCCGCTCCCCCACACACTACACTACATCCCTGGGGGGCGCAGACAGCGGCAGATAGAGAAGGAGACGTGGGAGGTTAGGCAGGGCACATGCGCACCAGCTGAGGTCCGGAGTTCGCAGCCCTGAGGCCATGCGACGGGGCGGCACCGTACAGGTTCTGTAGAGGGTGTACCGGGCCGGGGAACTGGATCTGGAGAGAGGAGAAACATAAGAAGCCAAAGGGAGGGGGGCCCAGACCCACACCCTCAAGAGCAGGAGACTCGCGTCTCTCTAGCACAACCCTCCCTGCACCAACACGGGTATGGCTCACGCCCCAACAGGGCACTCCCAAAACGCATTCAGATCACCATAGAACACACATATAATATAGGAGGGGTGGGTGGGGGATATGGGGGGTCCTGGGACCTTAGACAGGGGTTGTTTACAACAGGGGAGCGGGAGAGGGGGTGAGGCGAACGGTTAGAGGGAACACCCTACTACATGAGGACACGGGGAACACACGCCCCCTAGGAAGAGTATTGAAGAGGGGCCAAGCCCCTTTTGGGAAGGGGCCCTTCACAGAGGAGTGGACCATGCAGACCAAGATTCCCCCGCAGAGAGATGACACTTACCCCAGGAGGGCACAGGGTGGAGAGGGGGGACTCGGAGGGAAGGGGTGGGCGGGCTATACGATACCTCATCTCAGGGAGCTAGTGGGTTAGGGATCCTAGGGGAGAAAAAGACGAGTATTATACACAGTTTTATAGCTTTAAGTTTCCAGTTTTGTATAGTTAGTGTGTCGTGCAATTGAAAGTACACAATATTTGAACAGCATTGCAGCGTTCCAGGGTCTAGGTAAATGGTCCCACATTTCTCGCAGGCGCTTAGCGCATGCGTCTCATTGGACCATGATCCCCGGACAAGTCTGGCATAAAGTAAGACCAGACCTTTCTCTCTATTTCTCAGTGCACGTCTCTTGCACATGCACTGCCTTTCTTTTCCCACTCAACTATCTTCTATCTATTCCTTCTTTTCTGGGGCCGGGCGCAGGGGGGGTGGTGGGGGGGTGTGGGTGGTTGCGGGCCTGGCTCGGCTCCCTATCAAGGGCTCGGGACTTAGTTCGGTGCCATGTCCATGAAAATTATCTCGCTAAACGTACGGGGCCTTAACACCCCGACAAGACGGCGATTGCTCTTCAGGGAACTGAAAAGGGGGGGAGCGGACATTGCATTTGTCCAGGAAACGCACTTGCCTAAACAAGCACGCTTTACCCTCAGGGACCACACATACACAGTCTCACACGAGGCCAGGGCGCACAGAAAACGCAACGGGGTGGCGGTATTGGTGAGGAGTAGGTGCCCGTTGCAGATAACCACGACTGATGCGGATGTAGACGGGCGCTATATCATAGGGGGTCCTATATTCCCATACAATCCATCTGGTTAATGTTTATGCCCCCAACCGACCGGAACCGGAGTTCTGGAACTCGTTACTGGATAAAATCCAGAGACTGCCGCGTGGTATGCTCCTCATGGGAGGGGACCTCAACGCAGTATCGAGTCCGGTAGTAGACAGAAGCACCCATAGCAGCTTACCCAGATCACAAGGGAGAGGGGGACAGGACAGGCTGCTACACAATTTTATGACACAGTCGGGATTGGTGGATGTGTGGAGGGCTCAGCACCCGTGTGAGGTCGATTACACATATTTCTCAGCTCCACATGGCACTTACTCAAGGATAGACCTTTTCCTAGCTAATGCTTGCTGCTTCGCACGCACAACTGACTCAGCGGTGGGATCCATCACGTGGTCGGACCACGCAGAGGTCTCAATCACACTGGGGAATCTGTGTGCCGCGTCCCCTTGGACGTGGAGACTAAACGCCTCCTTACTACGGGACCCCATGGTTAGGGAACAGATTCAGGCTGAGATTCTTGACTTCTTCGCCCACAACGATACACCTGACGTAGGAGTACCCACGATATGGGCAGCCCATAAAGCAGTAGTGAGGGGAGCCCTTATACGCCTAGCAACTATAAAGAAAAAGCAAAAGACGACAACCTTAGAGAGACTTCTTAGGGAACTTAAGACGGCAGAGCAGAGACATCAGACATGTCCTGACAGGGAGACACTGGGACGAGTGGAGGCCAAGCGACATGACATACGAGCATTGCTTGCAGATGACGTAGCACGATCACTGTCGTGGTCTAAACGTTCCTTTTATGAAAAGGGGAACAAAATGGACACCCTGTTAGCCAGGACACTACGGCCTCGACAGGGACGTACACATATCACGTCCATACAACACACTGACGGATCAATAAAAACGACCCCGGGCGACATCGCAGGTGTCTTTCGTGATTTTTATAAAGCACTATATAACCACACACCTACTGACGGCAGGCGAACAGACCAGGAGACGGAACGCATCCACAGATTTCTGGGGGATCTTGGCCTACCACAGCTCTCCGGAGAGGCGAAGGCCCAGTTAGCAGCCGAAATCACTGTAGAGGAAATAGACAGGGCAATCACGGGGCTAAAAGGGAATAAGGCACCAGGACCGGACGGTTTTGACGGGTCCTATTACAAGACGTTTCGGGAAGAGTTGGTTCCACACTTGCTCAAACTATTTAACAACTTTAGAGAGGGGGGCGCACCGAACCCGGACATGGCGCTGGCATCCATAGTATTACTCCCCAAACCAGACAAGGATCCGTTGTTACCCAGTAGTTACAGACCCATATCTCTCATAAATCAAGACATGAAAATACTAGCCAAGATACAAGCAGATAGACTTTCTCCACACCTGACAACACTCATAGAACCCGACCAGGTGGGCTTTATTCCGGGGAGGCAGTTATTTGAAAATACCCGTCGGAATATAGATCTCATATGGAAACAGGCAGTTACGAACACACCTACCCTGACGGTCTCGATTGATGCTGAAAAAGCTTCCGACCGTGTCAATTGGCACTATATGTTTACAGTGATGCAACATTTAGGATTCCCTACAGAATACCTTACAGGAGTTAAAGCCATGTACAGCAACCTCAGAGCGCAGGTCCGGATATCGGGCGCGCCTCCCTCTCCCTTCCCACTTTATAATGGCACAAGGCAGGGATGCCCGCTTTCCCCGCTACTTTTTGTAATTTCACTAGAACCCCTTCTACAGGCACTCCGAAAACACCCAGAGATTCAGGGGGTGGGGGTAGGGGGCCGGGAATTTGTAGCAGCAGCATACGCGGACGACATACTTTTGACACTCACGAACCCTGTGGACTCTATGAAGGCCCTGGGTGGGGTTTTACACACATACGGGGAAATCTCAGGCTTCAAAGCCAACATGACCAAATCAAGCGCACTCCCCATAAATATGCAAGCAATGGACACAGATCAGATCCGCAGGACACATCATATAAAGATAGCATCACAATCTCTCAAGTACCTGGGAATTCAGTTGACAGCTAACCCAGACGATCTTAACTCCCACAACTACGCGCCCTTATGGCGCACATTGACAAGAGATATGGAGAGGTGGACCGACAAGCCCATATCTTGGGTAGGGAGGATTCATTGTGTGAAGATGAATCTACTCCCAAGGGCCCTCTTTCTATTCCAGGCCCTCCCAATCCCACTGACCAAGGCGCAACTTGCCCCACTCCAAAGAGCGATCGGTGACTTTGTGTGGCAGCATAAAAGACATCGCATTTCGAGACACGTCTTGTACCGGCCGAAGACGAGGGGGGGGGCTCGGCCTTCCGAGCCTGTATCACTATTACGTGGCGGCACAGCTGGCACAGGTCGCACTATGGCATTCACCCCCAGACGAAAGGAAGTGGGTAGAAATAGAGTCACACATGCTGGGAATGGATCTACCCCATGTTACGATGTGGGTCCCCAGGGAACATAGGCCGCTGTTGATGGTCTCCTGCCCGGCAATCCTGAACTCCCTTCGGCTGTGGGATGCCTGCAGCCGGAGATATGGATTGGCGTCTTCTCCCTCACCCATTATGCCGATACTACGCAATAGAGAGTTTCCCCCGGGTATGGAGGCCAGGAACTTTAAGAACCTAGAACACGCAGGCATACAACGAATCCACCTTTAATACCAGGGCTCAGACATAATTACATTTGACCAACTCAAACAGGGACGACACCTAACACCCGCGGACTTCTTCCGATACTTGCAGATAAAAGACTACGCTAGCCAACCCCACATCAAAGCAATAGCACAAAAAACGCTAACCTTCTTCGAGTCCATGTGTGACTCGGGGAGCATGCCGAGGGGACTCATAACACGGCTATACGCGCACTTATGCTCTGAATCCCGGGAATGGGGAGAAGTGGCATACATTGCACAATGGGAGCGAGACTTGGGGGAAGAACTTGAAGGAGTAGAGTGGCAAGAAATATGGGAGGCAAGCAGGACAACCTCGGTATGTGTAACATTACAGGAACAATCCCTAAAAACAATGTTCCGGTGGTATACGACCCCAGTCAAATTGTTTAAGATGCGCAAAACCACCACAGACGATTGCTGGAGGGGGTGCGGGGAGAGGGGGACCTATCTGCATATGTGGTGGGAGTGCCCGAGAGTCCACTACTTTCTAAAAAGAAAAAATACCGGCCATGCCAATTTGCAGAATTACTTATATATGTATGGCATCACAGGACCTAACGTACATAAAAGAATGAGAACATTTAGAAGGAGAAAATTCCCTAAATCACTAATAAACTACTTACAATGTGTGTACTTTGTCTGACTGTGCTTATAGCATTGCATATGTAAGGCACTGTGTATATACTGTCTGAATGAGTGTGTAGAGCAGTGTGTTGTCTAAATGTGTATAACCGTGTCTGCATACTGTTTTCTGAGCGTGTGCCTACTATTTATTTGTATGTTATTGTGTGTATAAAGTATATAACAATGTGTGTACATGCCATTTATCAACAGAAAGTTCTAGGGACTGTGGTGGTTTTAATGAAGAAAACGGTCACATACTTGCTGTCTCTGCCAGTCTGCTCCTTAGGGCTCACGGCCAGGAGCACTCCGCAGAATCTGGAGGAGGAGAGGGCAGGACGTGATGTCACTTCCCCTTCCACAGGCCCCACCTCTTCCCCATACACAGAGCTCCGCACAGGAAGAGGAGCAGGGTGCAAGGGCTCAATGTGAAGGGATGAGGAGGAGATTTGGAATCTCGCTGTAATATGTGATGGGTGGATCTCTAATTTCCCAAGCCAGAGCATGGCTTTTCAGCTGGGTCCCTGACTACCTCAGGTGCACCCTTGCCTTCTGTCACCTGGAGGGTACCGCTTCCTCCCTTAGCACACCAATGTATCAATGAGAGTAATAGGGGGATATGGAAGAAGGTAGGAGTACATATGACATGTAGCAGGGAAATCACGTAAGTGACATTTTGGCTCACAAACAAATCTTCAAAGACTCATGAGTGAGACAAAATAAATTGCTGTTCTACGTTGAGAATGTACTTGGTCATGTGTATTAAAGGGAGCCCTTAGAGTTAACTGCCTCATTAAAAAACTTTGAATGATACAGCTGCCTGATTTTTTTTCCACATCTTTATCTGCTTCTTTCTTATACTTTTCACAGCCTCTCCAGGGGGACACTGATCTAACAAATTAGTGTCCTATCCCTAGGAATCATGCTTGACAAAGTCACATGTGCTGTTGGAAGATCTCTTCACCTTGCAATATCAAGACGGGATGCCCCTTGAGAAAGATACGGTGACAAACACTCCTTCTAATGTACGTTTAGCCACGGACTCCTGGAGGAGTGTAGAAGCCGGCCTCCTGCCCACCGACTATGGTCCAGGTCTGGGACACCGTTTGGGAGTTACTCTGCCCAGCCGCCATTAACAGTTTCCCCTGGGAGCCCCTGGTTAGGGACTTTCCCTTCCTGCGAATGGAACCGAACAGTCTCTCTGGTGGCAGTTCGCATGAACCAAACCCACGAATAGTCCCAGCGATACTTAGCCGCGACGGCTATGGAACTCATTTCGGCTGGGGTTATCGTTGGTTTCTGGTCACCTCAGCGGGACTTAGCCGCGAATGTTATGGAACGGTTTTCGGCATGAGGTGGCTGCCCGGTTCCGGGACAACTTGGTTCGCAGTTTTTAACCACTTTGAAATCCACCGGGAGAGAGCTTTTTAGAGGGAAGGTGCCTGAGACTAAGGGGAACAAACGCTACCTAAGAGCTAGCCGAAGCACCCTGTATTGCGGCCAGAGAGGTGGGTGAGAGAAGGAATTGTGTGGGCACGTGTGTGGAGAACTTTTGCTTGCTGGTTTAATAAAATAATATATTTGTCAAGTGATGAATGTCCTTTTAAATAGATTTTGAAGAAAATCATACATTTGCTGGCACAATATATACTTTAAGAGTACTAGTGCATTTCTTTTTAGAAGTTGTGTATACCATGACAGATATACTATTAATTGTTCGTTAATGGTTAACTTTTAGAGTTGTCAGTAAAACATTGTCCGTAAACAACCAAGGATTGATATCTACAGAATAGAACCCAAGGAAGACAAACTGCATTTCCACTGTAAGATTTATATTCTATAGGTTTAACCCTTTAAGGACACATGACATGTCATGATTCCCTTTTATTCCAGAAGTTTGGTCCTTAAGGGGTTAAAACCAAAAGAAACCCCCACAAACAAACCTCAAAACATTTCTTTGTAAAAGGGGTGCAAAGAAAAAGGATATATCCACAAGCGTTTTCCTTGATAAACTGTCTGGTAGCTCATAGTATTTGTAATATCTTTAAAGAAAGAAAAAAATAACCACCAAACATTTCCAGTGATAAACAGAAGAGACATGGTTTAGGGAAGAAGTGAGGATAACTCAAGGATAGAGAATGCAGCAGCAGTAGTTGTAAATGACAATCAGTTATACTCTTTACCTAGAAGTCAGGAAGGCTCTGAAAACTGGCAGATGAGGAGTACACTTAAGCATGGTTGTGGTGGTACAAATGCTCTGACATCCCCCACCCCCATAGTATTTCAACCGATTTAGAATGGTCTGACTTCTGATCTAGGGTTTGCCATGGCCGCTTCCTGCCTCCACTACTTTCCACAGAGAGTGCAGGGCTAAGCTCTGTCAAAATTAGTGGAGATGGGGAGTGGAGCCTGGCAGATGCCTGCTAATTAGTCAAACCATTCCAAAGTTGCAGGGTTTAGCTCAGGAGCCCAACTAAAGCTCTTAAAGGACAACTGTCACCTCAAAACTATTTTTAATATAATAATCCTTTCATCAAGTTTTGAAAGGAAATAGATTAGATATTCTAGGTTAAAAAAATAATATATATTTATTTTTTTAAATTAGAAAAATGCATCCCTACCTCAAGTATAGGACAGGATCCTTCAACAATCAAATCTCCATTAAAGGATTATTATATTAATGATAGTTTTGAGGTGACAGTTGTCCTTTAAGCAGGATCTTCTGAATCTGTCTGACCTAGTGGAGCCATGCAGACTCAAGGTAAGAGATCAAACCATGATGATACTGAATATAAGTTAAATATAAAATGAAACTACAAAGTGCAAAACCACTGAAAAGCAGTATTCCATTTTTTTTTTTTAAAACTATGCAAAATAAAAAAAGTTTTGTAAGATTTATATACCATAAACAAATCCCCTACTAGTATGAAGGCGGTCATATGAAGTATTTGTAGTCGTGGCGCGCTAACAACATATATTTTATAACGTCCACTATGTCAGTATAAAAACAAAGTGCTTATCTACGCACCCCATGACTTTTTTCTTTTTAATGCACATTTTTCATGTATTACAACAGACTAATCTGAAGGAATAACACCTCACAAACCTAAAATTATAATTAAAAAAGTGTTTGTGTATATATATTTTTTATATATATATAAAAAAAAAACACAAAAGAAAAAACAAAACTTGAAAGTCCCATGTTTTTAAAGAGTTCAGAGTTACTGAGATGAGTCAACATGTGACTCAGCCTTCTGTTTCTTAAAAGGAATTTTAATTCCGCATGATTTAGTGTCCAGAGAGAAAAAAGGCCAAGGGCAATCTTTACGTTCAGTTTATAGTTTTGCCTGGCCATTTTAAAATTCCATGTGGAGTTTTCAAGGGAGTTTTCATCCGGCAAACCTTTGAGAAGAAACAGGATGTCCATAATAACAGTATATGGAGTTGTTAATCACGGCAGACTATGTTTTGGTGTGTAGGCAAGGAAACAGATGGTCTTTGAAACCCAGATATTTTGAGAGGCATTTGGACTTCTGAAGAAGCTATGAAGGAATAAGGACAGATGAACTTGGGAAACATTTAGTTTAAAATAAAAAAAGTATACAGTATTTTAATTTTTTACTTCACCCACACACAGCTTGGTGCATTAAAAACACAACTGGTGATTTATTGTACAAGCAAGATAAGAACTAACAGGTACACAAAAACCGGTATGGACTACTTTGTCTTATATTTAACTGTTACCTGCTAAAATAACAAAACAAAAAAAAAGAAGAAAAAAAAAAAGAAACAATGAAAGACATAAAAGGAGGGGGACGACGTATTTTGAAACCCCTTTCACAACCAAATAACTAAGCAACATATTGCACTGCAAACTGAAGCCTTCTCATTTGGTCAAAAAGAGAATAATGAATTACAAAGAAATGAGGATTCACTGAATAACCATTTGAAACTTCACCACCAAGCTCTATCCTGGTGGAGAAAATTATCTCTTGGACAGGCCATTCTTTTTTTTTTCCCCCACACTAAAGAATGGTTTAATTTTTTCATTTTTGTTTACATTCTTAAAAAAAAATGCATTTCTTCAGAAATATGTGATCTTTCTATTTTAACAGAAAACTGGGAGAATCAGGATTTGCCTTGCTCAATTATATATTTTTACAGACCGTTAGTAGTCCAATGTTTATCAAACATTTGAACACTGCAAGTGAAAACATTGCCATTCTACAGAAACAGCAATGCTTACATTACAGGGTTTATATGCCTCCAGTGGCAGTCATACTGACAGCCACTAGAGGTGTTTCTGCAGAAATAGCCAAATGCAACTCGACTATTTCAAATTTCAATCCGATGGTCTCATAGAAACCATCTGAATAGCGCAGCGCTGTGTTTTGCCGTGCAAGCGCACTAGCCTCCCAATGCTTTCCTAGGGGACAGCATTGGTTTGACTGAGATCATTAATGATCTCAGTCAAAGAGGTGTACCAGCAAGACAGTAACTAGCATAAAGTTCACCTTTGAGTACTGACAAGGCGGGGGGACACTACCATAGCTAGATTAAAATGATAGACTTAGGAATACACATTTGTATTACCAACGCTATAGTGTTCTTTTAATTTCTAATGGAATTATATGTTAAGTCACAAAGTGACTGGATCGTTGGCACTAATGCCAGTGGTATGTTTTGGTAAAGTAAAACTGGTGCCCTTTCTAAAGTTTTATAATATTTTCAGTGGATGAAGATCTCATCCTTAGTTTAAAGGTTAATTATACTAATCTGACTTTTCTTATATTTCAGGAGCTCTTCATGCTAGCTTAAAAAAACAAACAAAAAAACCCCACAACTCTCTGCCCAAACAAACCTTATATCAGAATAGGGAGGGCTTTCATAGACCAGAATATTTTATACACAGCACTGTCATTAGTGGACAACATTTTTACTGGTTCATGTTTATGCACATGTAACATCTTAATGACACTCCCAATTCTCTTTTGTTTTTTTAGAAGCTTATTTATCTGCTGGGTCAAATAATTTAAATCTAGGGGGAAAACATAGGCAATCACTGAATTACTTATTCTTCCTGTCACTGAGAATCAGTGGTGTAAACAACATAAAAATCTGTCATGTTATAAATGTAACAGAATGCCAAATTTCGTGATTTCATCTTAAATGAATAGGGAAAGTATACTTTGCCAGGAGGCCTTCCTAACCCTGTATTTTTATAGCAGCAATGAGGACTGTGCTGTTTCAACAATATACAAGTCATGATTCTGGGCAATGAAGTCATGTATACTTTTAGTAGTTCCAGAATGTGACCCTCCCATGTTTCTGTGGATACAACTCTATTGTGTTCTGTAGATCCAGTTTAGAAGTGCAGGGAAAGCTGTGTAAGTTTGTGGGGAATGCTATTGCATGGCTTGCTGCCATCACAAGAACTGGGTAATGTTATGGCAGAGACAAGAGCATGTGGTTTGCTACTGAAACACCCACAAAAGGGTCCATATTGGTTTTTAACAGTTTATATAGACTTATAAACTCTGTGCAGGATAACAAATTATGGTGGTGCCTTTAATGGGCCCCCCATGTACAGTGTCAATGAACACTAATATAGAAGGTAATCTATCTTTCTTAACCCATTCTGCTGCCCCTCACCCCCTTCTCTGCATCACAAAACATTTGGCAACAAAAGGGTTAAAAACCACCTCCCTTAAGGTCCAGTTAAAAAGCTATTACAGTTCATAATATGGGTCTAGCACCTGGACTCAGGTGTACCATCCTCTGGGGATTTATAGAGTCACTTTGTTTGTAGCTGTGCCTAATTTCTGACAGCTAAGATTCACAGGACTTCAATGTCCCTTCTCCCACTCAGATCCAGCGGGGGAGAATTTCTATACACAAAGGGATACAGGAGGAATCAGGAAAAGTAGTGGATGGGCTTAAATGGGGAAAAAGTCGTTGCATTCACAGTTTAGTGCTTGCCCCGCTTTGTGAAGAGGAGTTGTCTGGAGGTTCAAAGAGAAATATTGGGAGAATCTGACGTGCACTTAATCAGACAATTCCACATCTGAGTCCTCTTTTGCTTTGGTCAGCTCCTCGTGAACCTCTCGGACCATTAAGATGCGGGTCAACATGCTGTCCAACGTGCCAGGGTCAATAGGCATATTGGAAAACCACATCGGACTGTTAGGGACACAGGAACGCTCTGGTTGCAAGTAGAAAACGTCACTCCGCTGCTTCACACTTTCAGAACTGCTTGGGGGAATAATAAAGAGGAGGAGGATAAACCAACTGAAGGAATGATAACGAAATACACATTACTTGCACACAATCAGACTTTTATGATAATCATCTACTGATAAACAGGGTAGTGGCTCTATGATCTTAACTAAACAATTTATGAGCCACTTGGTGGAAAAAAGTAAAATAAATTACCCGCCATAATTCTGCAACATGTTTCTTAACCATTACAAACAATTATGGACAAACTGATTCTGCAGAGTACAATAAAGAGTGGCGACCAAGACACTCAAAAGTAAACTTCTAGCCTGTTGGACGGCAGAGCAATATGGTAAAGTGCAGTTAAACGACTTATCAAACTTAGCCATCACTGGTAAAGCATTCTACAGAAATGCTTGAGTAGAACGAGAAAGGACAGGTTTCCATAGTTTTCTAACATGCACAGGGGAAGCAATATAATGCTTAAATGAGGAGATACTAAAGTCTGCCATTGTTGGACTTACAACTGGATCTGGGCATACTGTTACAAGCAGTCAGCTATGTTTATATGCAGATGCACATTATAGACAGCAAATTCCGTAGTAAGCGCAGGTGGGAAATAATTTATAAAATAACATGACATTTTGAGGACCCTCCTTAAAATAAACATATTTCAAATATTTACACAAAGAGAATACTCAAACTTTTAAAATCATGACTGCTGACCTACAAATATACTCCACAACCTTACATATATGACAAAATAGTATTCAATTGCTCTGTGCAGATGGATATATTTTCCCAAAAATGACGATCACACATCTATCAGCAGTGACCCAATTTATAATCTACTGTCTTACCCTCAAATAGGCTGCTTGCCCTTAAACCTAAAATAACACTTCACATTTTCTAGAAGCATGGTAATAAAAATGTTTTAATAAAAGAAAAACAAACTGGATATGATTAACCTGTACTTTTAACATTTTAAATGCTCAAATTGCATTATTCTGCCGATGTAAACAGTCAATACTATATTCAACCGACTCAATATGTACATTGCACAATATAGTTTTAAACGTTCACTCAGTTTATTCTGTTAGTGACCTTTAACTATTGATTTAATAAAATATGGCCAATCTCCATTGCATTGTGTGATCAAAAACAAAACAGCTGTACTGTGGAAACAAAGTTTTACCAACTTACCATTTAGAAAGGTAGAATTCATAAAGCCTTACTGGGCACCTGAGTGGGTTGTCTGTATTCTCTGCCATCTCCATTACAAACTGTCCATCTTCGTCCTCCCCTCGCTTCCGCTTCCCCAATGACAGTTTATCTATGTAGAAATTGATAATTGTTTGATTGGTACCATGCTAGTCAAATAACTAAAAGAGAATATAATGTCAAAGAGGCACCCCATGAACCCCTGGTTTTTAATCAATCCAGAATTCAGAGCATAAAACCTATTTCTAAACAGTCGGAAACCGAGCAAAAGACACTATACAATATAAACTGACACTCCTGTGGGCAAACATTTCAACAGTAGTTGAAAGTGTCCGTAACAAATGTAAAATTCAATCTCAGACTGAAAGAAGGATGTGGGATTTCAAAGTTATAGATATGTTTGATGCTCTGGATGCTGGGTTGAATATAAGCCAGGGGATTATGGGTGCCTTTTTGACAATTCATAAGTTTATTCAGTTTACACTACGTATGTCCCTGCAGTGCTCTAACTGTAGTAAAAGAAAAAGGGAATTGGGGGTACATACAAAAAATGCGTTTTGCAGCAACGGTGCTGCTGGAGAGACCAACATTTATACAAAATATAGATTAAGGAACAGCTCACACAAAAATACAGTTTTAAATTTTACAAGGCTACTTAACATCACCTTTCTCAAATATGGTGATTCAGTTCCACCATATGAAAATGTGTTAAGGGGACACTTTAGCTCATTGAAGTGGTCTGGGTACAGTGTCCCTTTTGCACTTCGCGCTGCAATGTTAAACATTGCAAGTCAGTTGGTAGACAGCCACTTGAGGCCTTTCTGAATCGAAAAGGACCTTTGGTCCGTTGTCAGGACGCTGGACGTCCTCCTACTCTGCATGAGGACATCCAGCGTCAGATTTTTCCCCACAGGAAAGCATTAGCAGCTGCTTGTTGTGGACGGAGGAGGGGGCGGAGCGTCCACCCAGCACCAAGCAACTGAAAAAAGGTAAGTAAATAAAGTTATTTTTAACCCTTTATTTACCTAGTTGGAAGGGGGTGCAAAATGAATGTGATAAAACACAATAAAAAAAATATATAGAGTTAAAACTAGGCAATTAAAGTAAAAGTACTTCAATGTATGTACTTACAATGCCTATCATATATCTGCTTTAGATCAAATGAAAATTCATATTAAAGTCACATTGCTATGCAAATCCTGCTCAGACTTATACTTTTCTGTGGTCACTTACAAAGGGGCACCTGAAGCTGGGGTAAGAGGCAGGGTGCTCAACCCAAAAAGAATCTGGTCTGGACTCCAAAACAAATAGTGAAGAAAAAAAATAAAAAATAGGGAACTGGGGGCACACCCGAAACATGCATTTCGCAACGGTTCTGCAGCATTGACCAAAATGTATACAAAATACAGAATGCGCAAACAAAAATGCAGATTTAAATTTTACAAGGCTACTTAAAATCATCTATCTCAGCAAAAAATTATGGTAATTAAGTTACATCACATATTCATATTGTGTTAAGCCCACCACTACACGACAGTACTCCAATATCGGTGAATTGTGTTTATCACATTAATGTTGCATTGTAAATATTCACAAAGCCCTTACAACAGATTAAATAAATTAAATAAACTTTAGTTCATTTAGCACTAGCATTATTTAATTTGTCTCCCATATTAAAATTAATGTCGGACCCACTGATATTGGAGTATTGTGGCGTAGTGGTGGGCTTAACACAACATGGTCATATGATGGAACTGAATCCTCATATTTGTTTGTGGCGATAGGTGATATTAAGTAGCCATGTACATTTTAAAACTGTATTTTTGTGTGCGCTGGTTTTTAATCTGTATTTTCTACAAAAGACATGGGAAACATCACAGTTCTAAAGAGAAATTACTGAAAACATTTTGATAATTTTCTATCACAAATGAACTGACTAATGGTATTTGTATATTTGTCTGTATTTTTGTTTCTTTTTCTATGTATAAATAAGTCTGACCTTCATGCAACAAATATGTCTGATAAGGAACCTTCGTGTCCTGAAAGCTTAAATATCATTCATCTTTTAGCCAATATATGTATCACTTTTATTGCATCACACAATCCCCCTCCCCCCAATTTTATTCTCCCCTACGTAGAAAAACATAGATGGCAGATTTTGGACCACACCACTCTATTGTAAAACTGAGACTCATCAGTATTAAATGCACCTGTAATGTATGAACCTTATTTGACTATTTAAGATACTCATTAACGGATATGTGCAGTTGCACATGACATACATGTAGACATTATACATTTGTTAGACATTAGTGAATGTTTTAAAAAAAATACTAACCAGGCTCCAGCTCTGGCTTATGGTATGGTGGGATGAAGCGAAGAAAGGTGGTCTTCGTATTGTACTTCATCGTCTTTGTACGCCTCATAACATAGGCAAAAGAAAGTTGCTGGTGCTCACTCACAGTCTTCAACTGGAAGTATTTGGTGGTGAAAAAGAGGAGGGTATTTAGAAGGACAGTAGGTGAGTAGGCCCCCAGTTGTTTGCATTCCCATAAGTGTTCCTCTTCTATCCTTGAAAACATGTAACCTAGTAGAAGAGAGGAAAATATTAAATATAGAGGAATTTTTAATCCAGGATGCAGTACCTTGAGATACAACCCAGAGATAACCAGCCTTAAATAAGTGCCACTCTCTAAAGACTTACCATTAGCCAATACTGGTGGGTGCCAGTTCTTCAGCAGCTTTGTAAGTTCCACCATAAATCTTGAATAGGGTTCTGTAAAGATGCTGTCTATCCTTCCATTCTCAAACAGGTACTGGAAGAATGAAAAAACAAAAACAAAAATAAAAACCAAACAAGAAAATTCAGAAAAATTGTTGTTTTTTTCCCCATTAAGGTTTTCATTAAGTGTTGCTCATTTAAGGCTTTTCTTTATTTCCAAAGTAAAAAGTGTGCTTAGTGAAATATAATTTTATACATAAAGCAGTTATATAACAATACAGATGCAGCTGCACATGACATACATGTAGACATTATACATTTCTGTTAGAAATGAGTGAATGTTTCAATAAAACACTAACCAGGGTCCAGCTTTGGTTTTATGGTATGGTGGGATGAAGCGAAGAAAGGTGGAGTCTGTATTGTACGTCATCGTCTTTGTACACCACATTTCTGTTCAAAATGAGTAATTTTTTTCAGTCCTTAATAATTACTCCAAGCACCATGACCACTTCAGTGATTTTAAGTGGTCATGGTGCCTTGAATCTGTATGTGCAGCATATATTGAGTTTAACCCTTCTGCTGACGGAGGTGTAACTCCAGCTCTGGCAGAATCATTAGAATGTCATCAGCAGGGCTGGTGCAAGGATTTTTTCCCCCCTCCCCCTTTCTTTTCCTTAGTGGTCTCTCCCCCTCAACCATCTTTCCCTTAGTGATCATTCCTCCCCTTCCCCCCTCTACATCTTCAGAAGTCTTCTGGTCGTAACCCTGAGAATATCTCTAACTGAATTTTTATTGTTCTCTGAACACCCAAACCAGTTTGGGTATGTGAGTGAGGCAACTAACTGTGTAACACTTTATCTCATGTCACTACATTTTGTTTATTTCGCACCCATATTTGCATTATACTCATTGTGCCACCTAATTAATGCAGGTCCATTCAAATTGTTCAATATAATACAACTTGTTACAACACACCTATTATATTCAGTCAGTACTTGTTGCACTAAAACGTACTATATTCAGTTAACAAGGTTTGCGTATTATTACACTATATGTCGTCCTGGGATGATCTATGGCGTTCAGCAAAAACAGGGTAGATTGTGGCGATCAAGTAGATGTGATCTACTTGGGTTTTTACCAAGGTAACTAATACAGTTCCACACAAAAAGTAACTAGCAAAACTGAAGTCAGTTGGTTTAGATGAAAAATTGTGTTTTTGGATAAATCACTGGCTTAAAGATAGGGTGAAGAGAGTACTTCTAAATGGAAATATTTCAAATTGGACAAAAAAGTGTTTTAAGTGCACTGCCTTGGTTTTATAAACAAAGACATGTAAAAGATTATGTATGTATAAAGTACACAGATCCGTAACAAACAGAAGGAAATGATTTATGACACCAGACATTGAAGAGGCATCCCAGATGTAATTAGAGTCCATGTGATTTACCTGTTGGACGCCAAGGCACAGATACAATATGCTGTCAGCGCTGTACTTCTCGCCATTCGGCCGGCGTACCTCTTGAATGAACTGACACAGTCCATAGCTGAGTTCAGCAAAGGAGCAAGATAAGATGTCTTCTTTTAGCTTTACAGGCCGGACTGCAAGAAAGCAGAGTCAAACAGGTGAATGACACATCCATTTGTAGAAACAAGGCTGTAGGAGAAACTCTTTTCTGTTTTAATTATACACGTCAGAGCATAAACAGATACAAACACCAATTATACTTATGTAGAAGCTCCAATTGCCAAATTAACATGTGGAAATTGTTGAAATTCTGCTGTTGGTTACCTAAAAAGTAAAAGCTGGAGAACATTCTTTGCACATTCCATTTTAAATAATCCAGTGTCATATGTGATGCTTGGATATATACATCCTGGTTTATAACATACATTTATAAATGTATAAAAGAGACCACTCCAATTCTTTTTTAATCAACATGTATGGAAGCCATTCCAGGTTGCTTCCATCCTTAAAATTTCAAAGACAGCAGTTCAAAACAACAAGATTAAGCAGTAGATATTGGGGACAAAGTTATAGACTGGCAAAGGGCAAAAACAATTCTCCACTGACCAGGATGACGGAAAGCTCATTTGAATGTCACTAAACATATATAGGGTGACATCAAATAACCAACAAAAAGAGTGGCAAATGGTAGCTGGGGTGAAGTGCACAGCGAGGATGTTTCAAAGAGGCTACAAGGAGCAGCGTTGAAGTTGTGCAAAGGTAGAAAAAAAAATGTCTTTATCAATGAGAAGCTAAGAAGTGGCAGGCTCACATTTGCAAAAGACCATAAGGACTGGAGTAAGGTCATTTTCTTCAAATGGTTTGACAGAGACCTGGACAGGCCTATAAACCACGGTATCTTGCACTTGCTATGGAAATTGGTGGAAGATCTAGGATCTAAGAATGCCTAGGCGAGGCTGGAATTGGGCAGATTCCCCAACTATAAGGATTGCCCTCCCCCTCAAACCAGGCCAATCAAGGTGTGGATGGAGGAACACCAGAACAACACCATGTCATTCTCCAGTGATGCACCCCAAATGAAAACTTCTGACATGTGACAAAGAGGGAAGATGCTCACAAACCCTCAAACAAAGCTGAGATGCTTGACTTTTTGCACAAGGAGTGGCATAAAGTCACCAAACAGCAATGTGAAAAACTGGCAGAGCGCATGCCAAGATGCATGAAAGCAATGATTGAATAATCAGGGTTTAATAAACTAAATACTGATTTCTGTTTAAATATGAATGTGGACGGGGGCGTGGCTCAGCTGAGAATGGAGTAGGACGCAGGCACACTGAGCTCCTAGGCCCCAACCCGCCAAAGCACCTCAAACGAAGCTTTAAACCGCGAAAAAATGGGAAAGACGAAACGGGGGGTCACACCCGGCCCAACGCAATCCTCCTCGGGACATCTGGCAGGGCCGATGGATGACTACCTCTCCACAGCGCAACCGCCGGCAGGCACACGCGACCCAGACAATATGGCGCCCGCATCCCCGGGAACAAGTAGCCGTACGGGCTCCACGCGCGGCGCTCCGGCCCGTGAATCCCCCAGGGATACCCTCACACAGCTGTCCGCGGACCTGGCTGCGATAGCGCCGAATATGCTTATGCGTGGTGACAAGACGGAACTCATAGCAGTGCTCCGAACCGCCACCCGGAAAGAAATAACAGCCGTGAGGCAGAATCTTACAGTACTGGAGCAGAGAGTGGACGCCTTGGAAGTGCCCTAGTTACAAGCCACACAGCACCAACAGGCATCAGAGCTGGCAGCCACTAGGCAGGGTAACATCATACTGGACCTGAGACGCCAGGTAGAAGACCTGGATAATAGAAGCCGCCGCTGTAACATATGTGTTAGAGGAGTACCGGAATCAGACGGTGAGGCGCCACGGGAACTGCTGGAGGGCCTGTTCGCCCAAATTCTAGGTGACGAAGCCCTGCCGGATTTCGGCTTGGAAAGAGCCCACCGTGCGCTCAGAGCCCCGCGCAGGGATGGCCAGCCCAGAGACTTGATCTGTTGCCTCCGGTCATTTCAGCTGAAGGAGGCCTTAATGAGAGCGGCACGGACACAACGCTCTATCAGATACATGGACTCGCAAATAGCGTTGTACCAAGACTTGTCCACCTTCACCCTGGACGCACGACGGGCCCTGAAACCAATCACCTCCGTGTTGCAGGAGAAGAGGATCCCTTACAAGTGGGGACACCCGTTCAGCCTGCAGGTCAGAGTGGGGAACCAATGGCACATCCTGAGGTGGCCGAACTAAGTCACACGCTTCTTGCGTTCCCTGGGCCTGCCGGACATACCCGTACCGAACTGGATCTTGGAAAAAAAAAATCAATAAATAATGATTGACAAAAAAAACATATGAATGTGGACATGTTTTCTACACATGTTTTTGGTATTTTGACCAGTTTGATTGGTAAATAAAAGTAAAAAATTTCAATTTTATTTGGAAGAAAGGTTTTCTTAATTTTTTTGTCAAATGATCGTTTCTCATGAACAGTAAACTTTTCCAGAAACTTGTTGCTTACCCCCAAACTTTATGTCTTCTGGATCTTCTTGTGCATTTTTCCATCGCACCCAATTCTTCCAAGCATTAACCCCATATATGTATTTCAGTGTAGAGCCCAAAGCTGAGCACCCTGGGTAGGTTCCTTGCATGAGGTTCCGTGGCTCCACAGACACAACAGACTTCTTCCGGCCCTAAATTGAGCAATGACAGATTTGTGGAAGCAGACTATAAAGTACAGACATAAACATGTATTATTTTTTATTGTTTTTTTTTTTTTTTATTCTAGCTGCCAAGTAAATTTTAGGGCAACTTTCTATTCTGTATATTATATACAAACAATGAGTGGCTTTTTTCTTTGTCAACATATCGCTATTATCTGAAAACAGACAGCTTGGGGCAATCATTTCTCAATGACACATCATTTCACCCACTAAGGAGTAAATTAGACAGCTCTCAAATGCAATAAAGCAAATAAGGCTTCCAAGTCCAGATACAGTACATTACAGGAAATGTGATTTCTGTTCACTAGTATTAAATGTTTAAGTCTGTGGAATAACATGTTACTACAAATAAAGTTTGGCAGTTTCTTTTTGAATGTACAATCCCTACTACGTATATATGACAGAAGATCAACTTGACGTAATCACTCACCCGTCTTTTAGGCTGTGGAAAACCATCCCTGTGTTTTCGCCTGCCCCGTGAGCGTCCAAATAGAGTAGAGCCCTTACTTAATGGGTCAAATGCTTCTGTAATTGGAGAAAAATACTGGTTGCTATTGACCAAAAATGAGTAATGGTCATAAGTTTGTGTTTAAATTAAAAATGCACATAGAATAATGAATAAGTCAACTTTCCAAACTGCAGATATATGGGTCAGGAAAGAAGAGAAAAAAAAAAAGGTTACTTCTGGAGCTACACTAGTGAGTGGACTAAGTACCCACGGCTTCAAAAAAAAAAAAAAAGACATCACAGCTCAAAAATCAGCAAGCCCACCAGAGAACAAGTCTCAATGCAATTTTCATACATGAAAAATACCACAAATAAATGATGGGCCATCTTCAACGTCATGATACCACTAACTTTGACATTAAAAAAACAGTGGGAATAACCCTCAACAGGACATAAAACAAAGTTATGAGGGAGGAAGAAAAAACTGACACGCAGGATAGAAAGGTAGCAAAAGCTAAAATGGCTGTGTAAATGTCTCTGGCATCCAACTGGCATTACTGGAGGATTTTCTTTTTAAATGTTTTGTTGTATGGAGGAATTTTCCAAGTAGAAGCATTGAAAAGGAGGTGTTCTTTTTATAGTTGAATCAAGTTGAGATCTCTGTCTCCTCGGTCTACAGCCATCAAGCTATCAACCAAGTGCAGGTTTGAATTTTTTTCCCTTAAACTGTTACTTCAACATCCATAATCACATTTGCTTTTCAGAAGTGGTCATGGATGAAGAAATTTGTATGTACAGCGTTTCTGCTTGAAAGTGGAGATATTTGCACTATTGTGCTGGGGGGGTAGTTGCATCCCAGGCACACATAACTAAGGCAGCCTGGAATTCTGTTCTGGGCTGCCTAATGTCAACTCTATGCAACAATTAAGTCTGTCTTCAGCACACACTGCAAGCTGATGGCAGATGTAAGACATTTTACACTTGCAGGCAGCGCTGTGAGCATGCCTACAAGTGAAACCCTCTCTCCAGCCCTCCCTGTTACATTAAACTCAGATTTCCTATGTTCCTTGAGATCACATGCTATTCTTGTCTAAATTTAGAGTTTCAGCTTTTCTGCAAACTATGACACTTGAACGTCTGAAACATCCGCATTACTACTATTACGACTCTTGGCTTACCACCTCCATTAGTTATTTATAATGTGCATTAGCAAAAGAGAAATTTTACAGTTTATTTGTGCCAAGCTGCTCAGATGATTCAGGGCTTATCAAGTAAATCTGCAACAGTCCCATACTAATTCGATTAATAATATACTCATCAGATCCCATCAATTCCATACCTCCCAGCTCTTGAAAGCATGCATCCAGAAAGGTGGTTGTCCTATTTTTGTGATTGTGACATATTAGTTGCAAAAGCACTTTGCTGAAATCTCCTTCATGGAAACATGGTTGGTCTCTATGAGCAGTCATATATAAGCCTGGTGTGTCCAATAAACACAAACTGGCAACTTGTAGCCAGTTTTATTTAGGGTCAACTATCTAAGCAGGAGGCAAAGAAGCTATACAATGCTCATGGTCTAGGAGAATTGCCAGTCATGAATGCGAGAAAGGTGCATTCAGGGGCAGCATCCTCCTGGGCTCTCACAAGGTCACCGATAACATTGCAAGATCTTTCAATTGCACATCGGCAACCAGAATTCTTATGGAGAGGACACTGATTGGCTGGATCAGTATGCACCCTCTGGTGGCATGGAAAACGCAAGCAAGAAGTAGAAGGTAAATATAAACAAAAATTTAAATCAGATTTACCTGCTACAGATTTTGAATGCGACAGTTGACTCAAAGTGATGCATGTCCCTTTAAGAGCAGGTCTGGCTTCATGTATAATTGATAAATCAGCTTCATTATTTAGGAGTCAAAAATAGTCATATCGATATATCCAAAATATACATGAACATAAATGTACACGTACAGAGACTGTACAAATCCCATGTGCAATTAAACTGGACTTTTTGTAAAAGCGACACTATAGTCACCAGAACAACTACAGCTTATTGTATTTGTTCTGGTGAGCAGAATCGTTACCTTCAGGCTTTTTGCTGTAAACACTGTCTTTTCAGAGAAAATGCAGTGTTTACATTATAACCTAGTGATAACTTCACTGGCCACTCCTCAGATAGCTGCTAGAGGTGCTTTCTGGGAAAGTGCTGCACACTGTGCAGTACTGCCATTCAGTATCTCCACCCTCTGCATGGAGACACTTTGATACAATTCATCTCTTTGAGGAGATGCTGATTGGCCAGAGCTGTGTTTGATTTGTGCTGGCTTTGCCCCTGATCTGCCTCCTTGACAGTCTCAGCCAATCCTATGTGAAAGCATTGTGATTGGCTCACAGCATCACTTCTGATAATGTCAGTTATAAGCATGCAGGTCAGGGGCAGAAGCACAGCTGCAGACTTAAATACAAGTAGGATTTTACTATGTTTAGGGAGGCAAGGGTCTTGATAGAGTTTTTACACTATAGGGTCAGGAATACATGTTTGTGTTCCTGACCCTATAATGTTTTTTTAAATTTAGCATTCAGTGACCCGATGCCTTATACTGACAAGTCCTTGATGATCTGCTACATACTTATGTTAAAGGGACAGTCCAGGCCCCCTAAAGTACTTTATTGCTTGCTGTAATGCTTTGTGTGTCAAGTGTGCGCTATCTTGTTTTATGATAAAAATTTGCACTTTTATAAATTGACCTTTATACACTCACCTACTTTCAAGCAGACAAGCAGTCCTGTTAATTCCTGCTAAATTTAGCTCAGATGAGCTAAACTCAAGAAGCAGGCAATTGCCCAGAGCTCCTGCCTTGCAAATACTTCTCACGGAGCTGTTTTGGGAAGCCTGTGATCGGACAGCCACAAAAAGTCTAGAGTGGGTTAAGATCTGCAGCTGTTGCAAGGTGTTTTTTTTTTTTAATATACAGCCAATGAAAAATGCATGCATGTTTCCAAAATATCACCATCACTAAACCTTATTTGGGAAGTGTAGTGTCCATTTTATATGCAATTCTGCAGAAATTAATAAAGTTATGAGACTACTTGTAGAAAATATAGACCTGTTGGGAAATCTGCTTCAAGGTCTTGCTCTGTTCCCACTCTGGAAAGCTGCCGTAGCTCTGTGTCAGGCTCTGGAACATTGTTGGACCTCAGAGTGTAGTGGTTTAATTCATCCTCCCAGCTATGTGGTGTAGACACTGCCTCAGATTCCAAGTCTCCACTGTACGTACTTCCTTGATCTGTGGTAAACATAATAATAGTTAAATTAGCAAAAAATATTTCCATTACTAAAAATGAATGTATTGATGCTTCATCGTCACAGGGATTGATGCAGATACATACTATTAACATTAATTAAAAAAAAAGTAAAACATTTTTAAAAAAATAGTAGAAAATATTTACAGAAAATTATACCTGAAAGAGAGGGAAAGTTTGACATGCCCAGTATTATCATCTGAATTTATCTTGAACTTTTTTTTAAAAAAAATTTTATTGTATGACCCTTTAAGCTTACCAGACATAGAAATGTCATCTATAAACAGTGCTAGCAGAATTGTGGAAGTACATTTCTAAAGCACAGACCTACAGGTGATACACACCGTCTCTCCAAACACAGCAAGCACAGTGCATGCATGGTTGTTGCTAATACAGGATAGAGATTATAGAAATGGAGTAACTGGATCAAAGGGGAGGTGAGTTAATATATTAACATTTTTAAATGAATGTATAATGTATCTCAGGGCTTAACATTTTACATCCTGTACTACTTGCCGGGCCACAGCATACACACCAGGGATAAATTTCTACATGCTAGGGTTAAAGTGGAGATTTTGAGCCATTACTTGCAAATTTGTTTTGTAATTTTTTTAGAATTTCTTTCCAATTTATGGTACATCTGACAAACATGTGAAATTGAGCAGTACCCCTCCTTTTGGATCAATAGTAAAAAGATGTGTGAAAGGCTGAATTTGATGGATTTTTTTTCAGTCAACATTACTATGTCAGTATGTTACAATATATGATGATATGTTGTCCTCTCAAATTTACAATAAAAAAGTTAGACAGATCTACAAAGATCCATGCTAGAGCAGCTAACCTCCATGTGATAACGTTTTCTCCTTCTCTTCATCCTCTGCAATCATTTCTGCCATCTGAAGGATGTCTGCCTCAAAAGGGTCAGCGGGGACTTTTTCCTTTAAATCCGCAATGACATCTACAATTTTGTCAGCATTATCCAGCGTTGTGGGGATAAACATGGGGACGGGCACCTGCACAGTAAGTCAAATCATTGTGAGTTCTGGAACCAGAGCAGTACTGCAATTCCATTATAATTTTAGCAGATTAGAAATCAAATGTTTCCTTGCCAACTTGAGTGCCCTCCTTTAAAAATGTCATCCCCACACAATATAAAATATCACAGCTACCAGCAGAACTCACTGTACAACTCAATTCTCTTTGTATTGTTAAAAAAACATACATGATGTTACAGTATCACAAATTATTCATTACACAGAGGAGTACATTGATTAATTTTTTCTGAAATAAGAACAGACATCATCCAGTAAGTTGACATACTGACACTTTCCAATAGTTTGTCTATCACCTGGAAATGTACCCACTTACAAAATGGTCAGAAATCTGTTTTGCCCAAACTCTGTTAGAGCTTGCTAGATAACCAATATTCCTTGTGCCGATCCGAAAACTGAAGTTGAGGTAATTACTAATTAAAAAATTTTTTACAACAGGAAGGAACTTACAGGTAGTGGAAAGCTTAATGGAACAGGGGCAAACTGGGTGTAGAGGTGCATGGGCACAGGAATAAAGACTGGCACGGGTACTGGAAGCACAATGACCCGTGGCTGCCCATCACATTCTGTAAAAAAAAAAAAAAAAAAAAAAAGGTAAAAATTAGTATGAGGAAGACAATGTTTGCAGTAACAATAGAATATTGGGATACAATTGCTGAAGAACAGCATTTTTCATATATTTTATACACAAACAAGAAAACTCAATGAGTGCAGACAGAGAAGGTGCATGTCTTTGTGGCTTCACAGTTCTTAAGATCCCTAGCATTGCAAGCAATTTGGATTTATTTGACTTCTAAGCGAAGCCAGTATGTGTGTCTATATGGGGAGGTCCTAATCTAGAGGAGAGATGTGGGTAGTTTAATAAAAAGGATATATAGCACAGTATGTGTATGAATAACACAGTGGCAGCAACTACTGGATCTCCAGTAGCATTTGCCTATGGAGACAGTTTACCATGGGTAAGATCTTTCAAAGTGAGGTAAAATAAAGGAGGCAGAGTAGGGAGGATTTTTAATAAAACCTTTTTTTATGACACTCACACTTCACCATATAGGGCTTTTAATTGTAATTGTGTATATTGTCTTCTTGTTTCATACTGTCAAAGTTCTTATCCACCGTATCATATACGGATTGTTACAGACTTCTTTTATTTCCCTGGAGTCCTGCAGTATGTTAGTTTTTAAATATATCACCTCTCCCTGAAAAATAGGGATCAGGCAAAAGGAGACAAAGTCTCGCAATATAACATCTCTGTTATGTTTAGTGTGAACTATTCCTCTTTTTCTGTGCTTCTGAAGAGATGCTTAAAGTCACAAAAACATTTGTTTCATAAAGTAAACACTAAAACGCGTGCAAATGACCATTGGTATCAAGTACTTTGCAAACAGATCTTTATTACATGACACTCTTTGCATATTTAATGTGATTATGGTTCATCTTTATAAATATTTCAAAGCAAATGTGACTAAATACGGAAAAAAAAAAAATATCTAATATTTATACACACACACACATATATATATATACTTATATATATATATATATATATATATACACATATATATATATATACACATACATACATACATACATATATACACAGATTTCCATATTTAAAAAAAAAAAAAAAAAAAAAAAAAAATCTTTGTTTTCCAGTAGGCCAGGTGAATACTTAAGATCCTGGAGCTTCCACCCAGGGCAGTTTTAAAAAACTGTAAGAACATAAAAGTCTAATTGCATGAATACGCTCGTTGCCTGTTTGGAATAACTAGTATTGTGCAGACCAGAAAAAAAAAATAAAAAAATACATAATGAAGGGATAAATTAATATTATAAAAGGAGAGGAACGAGAGGATACCAGGCAGAGGACATGTTTAAAGGGACACTCCAGGCACCCAGACCACTTCTGCTCATTGGAGTGGTCTGGGTGCCAACTCCCACTACCCTTAACCCTGCAAGTGTAATTATTGCAGTTTTTCATAAACTGCAATAATTACATTGCAGGGTTAACTCCACCTCTAGTGGCTGTCTACTAGACAGCCACTAGAGGTCACTCCCTGGGTTCTAGCACAGGAAACATGTGCTAGAGCGTCGCTGGACGTCCTCACGCTGTGTGAGGACCTCCAGCGTCGCTCAAAACCCCATAGGAAAGCATTGAAATGATTTTTCAATGCTTTCCTATGGGGAGACGTAATGCGCATTACGTCTCCTCGGCCGGTGGGCGAGATCAGTCTCGCCCACCGGCCGACGCAATCACTGGGAGGAGCGTCGCGGAGGCGGAGACAGCGGCGAGGGACATCGCCGCTGTCCCAGGTAAGTGACTGAAGGGGTGGGAGGGAGAGGGACCCTCCAGTGCCAGAAAAACTGATCGTTTTTCTGGCACTGGAGTTTCCCTTTAAGTAAAGGAAGCCAAAGTCTGGTGCAGCTCCCCAATATATGTATCCTGTACCTTAACCCCTTAAGGACCAAACTTCTGGAATAAAAGGGAATCATGACGTGTCACACACGTCGTGTGTCCTTAAGGGGTTAAACGCTACCACATCCATGCCTGGAGTCTAAGTCTTTAGCCAGTCTTGGAGCAATGCCATACAAGCCAGCAGGGATACCCTACTGATGTTTTTGCTCATACGCTGGAACTCCTTCCTAAGACTAAGACAGCAGGAGTGTCTAGGGATCTAGTGGCATGGATTTACCAAATAGTCTTGACAGCAGCTTTTACACCCCAACCCAACATTTCAGACAATTCTATTTGTTTTACATAGAAACATAGAATGTGACGGCAGATAAGAACCATTCGGCCCATCTAGTCAATTTTCTAAATACTTTCATTAGTCCCTGGCCTTATCTTATAGTTAGGATAGCCTTATGCCTATCCCACGCATGCTTAAACTCCTTTACTGTGTTAACCTCTACTACTTGAGCTGGAAGGCTATTCCATGCATCCACTACCCTCTCAGTAAAGTAATACTTCCGGATATTATTTTTAAACCTTTGCCCCTCTAATTTAAGACTATGTCCTCTTGTTGTGGTAATTTTTCTTCTTTTAAATATAGTCTCCTCCTTTACTGTGTTGATTCCCTTTATGTATTTAAATGTTTCTATCATATCCCCCCTGTCTCGTCTTTCCTCCAAGCTAGCTGATCCCTTTTTTTTGCAAGACATACCTGTCTGACACTCCTTGTGCTGTGTGTGAGGTTTGCACGAGGTGGCCTTTGTTTGTGTTATGGGCTTGCAAAGCAGGGCCTTGTTCTTGAGAAGCCGAGGAGGCTGAGAGGAAGGGAGCTTCAGGGCATCTGTCTGTGTACTTGCCTTGAAAATAAGCAGAGGAAAGTCCAAATTAAATCCACACAAAAAATTATATCAGTGCCTCATATTATTACATTTAAGTAAAATACTACGTTTACATTTATCCCTAAGAACACAGAACACGTCTGACAGCCAACATAAGAGATTACTATTAAAGTCCAACAATATCTGCAGGAAGAACATTGGTGTCCTCAAGCTCAGCATGAATACGCTGAACACACTCCATAAACATAAGGAGATGCGGATTAATGCAGTGTGGCAATTGCTGCACATAGACATTAAGCCCCACAACGCTTCCCTATAGAGGAGATTTGGTGACGCCTTGGTGAAAACAGTATCACGAGTGATGAAAGATTGTAAAACTGCTTAACTTTCACCTTTAAAGTGGGACCTAGATCTAAAACAGAATGAAATGTCAGGAATAGGCTTGTATTCCTAAAATTAAACATTCCCTTTAACCCCTTAAGGACCAAACTTCTGGAATGAAAGGGAATCATGACATGTCACACATGTCATGTGTCCTTAAGGGGTTAATGCAGTGGGATTCTTTGACACCTGGGATAGAGATGAGATCTATTTATTTAAAATACAAAATAAATAAATAAAATAAAATAAAAAAGTGCAGAGGAAATAGGTTGTCTGACTTTGAATCACCAATTTAAAGGCTAAACCAAAAATCACTTGTCTTACTCCCTAGCGGCAAGTACCCAAAAAACTTGGTTTTATAGTGCATAAGATTCATATGGTAAAACAGCACAAATTGTATTAAAATTGGGTGACTTACATCCCCAATGATTTTTGGAGTCAAGGTTGGTACAGCTCCTGGGAAGAGAGGGGAAATGGAAAAGGAATTAAGGAATATCTATTAGAAAATAAAGAAGCCGAGAAGGATTTAAATAAAAAGATGCAGGTTAGATAAAAACAGTAATGCTATCAATATTCCTCGCTCAAAATTCCTCAGCACATTATACACATACCTTTTATGGCTACAATAAAATTCAAAATGTATTATTGCGAACTATTTAAAGCACTTCACAGAATGCAAACCTCATAATTCCCTATCTGGGCAAATTAACCCTACACAAATAAGCTACTAAAATGCTACAAGCTATGGCAGTGGTTTCCAATCCAGTTCTTATGGGGAACTGGATTGGGAACCACTAGGAAAAAGATTTATTAATTTCTCAATCCTGTTCCTATAAGGATAATGACAACACCTGCACTGCTGCTGTGTCTTGAGGACTGGATTGGAACCAGTAAGCATTTTTTGACTAACGGGGAAAAACCATCTTCAGCTAAATAAAAGAAACAGCCACCTTAATATAGTGATTCCTAATTTTCTTTTTTTTGCAATGAAAAGTAAAGTTCTAAGATGTAGTGCATTATAAACAAAATCATGGTGAAGGGGCAAAACATTTTTTAAAAATAAAATAAAAAGGTTCTCCCTTAAAGGCAAGACCTGAAAAAAATCTCAAACCCAGACGTTTTGATCTAACACCGTAATTTACTATAACAGACTGTAGAGATTGTTGTTTGTAGGTACTCACCCTGCAAAACGTTGGTAGAGTTAGCGGTGGGTTGGGTAGCAGGAGCACTTGCTAGTGATACTACATTGGCAATGACTGGAGTGGAATCCTTTGCCCCAGAGGAGCATGTTGATGCCGGGATTGCCTGCACCATGGGAACATTGGCTGCCAGGAAAAATAAACAATGTCAGGTTTTAGACAAATACATCAATAATAATCAAATTTTAAATATGGTAAACTATTTGTTGCCCAACGCATAGAGTTTGTTGTTAGCAGTGGTTACTCTACCTGAGTTAATAAGTGTAGTGGGTTCTGATGCACACTGCTGGTTGCAGAAGACAAGGGCACAGAGCAAGTTGCAAAAATGTTTCACTTCTCCTCGCCATTTCAGAGACTCATTCAGCTTGCCTTGCCGCTTACAACTGTCACACTTTCCCATCTAAAGAGAAAGAAAAATTGTATGAACATCAGCCATGTATTGGTTAGAAAGCCCACTTCTTCTTGTGTGACTTAGTGCTGCAAGAAACACTTTATTCAGCAAGTCAATAAATCAATACAAAATGGTCCGAGCAGCTTTGCCCTTTTAACCCCTTACTGACTGACGTTATTCTGAGATTCTGTGTGTTCTGGACTGAGGCTGTTGGACAGTTTTCATACATTTATTTCTTTGTAATTTCCTGCTCTTTCATTAAGTATAGCCATACACATTAAATATTTATTATCTTAGAAGTCGGCTAAGGCTCTACACTGAACTACACATTCGTGGCAACTTCAATGCCAGAGTAGGCAAGGACTTAGAAGCCTGGAAAGTAGTACTTGACAAACATGTTGTTGGAAACACCATGTTTGGCACCTTCTGTTAAGAGTTTTGTGTGGAGCTAAAATTTGTCTTCACCAACATCATCTTCAAGCAAATAAATTGTCTGAAGACAACTTGGATACACCTTCGTTCCAAACACTGGCACCAGAGCCGTCCTTAGGGGTGTGCGAGCTGTACGGTCGCACAGAGCGCCATGGAGCAGAGGGCACCCTGTGGTCGACACAGCTCGCACATGGCCGGCTGACAGGGGAGCTTAAGCAGGGTCTATTAATAAAAAAGAAAGAAAATCGCGGCAGAGGGGGCGGGGCTTACCGAGCGGGGCTAATACCTCCCGAAGCCCCTGCTGCACAGGAAGAGGGAAGGAGTCCCTGCTTCCCCATCAGCCAACTGCATCCACTGGAAAGAGGTGTCTGACTGGCTGCGTGCGTGCGTCTGACTGGCTGCGTGCGTGCGTCTGACTGGCTGCGTGCGTGCGTCTGACTGGCTGCGTGCGTGCGTCTGACTGGCTGCGTGCGTGCGTCTGTCTGTCTGTGTGTCTGTGTGTCTGTCTGTGTGTCTGTGTGACTGTCTGTCTGTCTGTGTGACTGTCTGTCTGTCTGTGTGACTGTCTGTCTGTGTGACTGTCTGACTGTCTGTGTGACTGTCTGACTGTCTGTGTGACTGTCTGACTGTCTGTGTGACTGTCTGTCTGTCTGTGTGACTGTCTGTCTGTCTGTGTGACTGTCTGTCTGTCTGTGTGACTGTCTGTCTGTCTGTGTGACTGTCTGTCTGTCTGTGTGACTGTCTGTCTGTCTGTCTGTGTGACTGTCTGTCTGTCTGTCTGTGTGACTGTCTGTCTGTCTGTCTGTGTGACTGTCTGTCTGTCTGTCTGTGTGACTGTCTGTCTGTCTGTCTGTGTGACTGTCTGTCTGTCTGTCTGTGTGACTGTCTGTCTGTCTGTCTGTGTGACTGTCTGTCTGTCTGTCTGTGTGACTGTCTGTCTGTCTGTCTGTGTGACTGTCTGTGTGACTGTCTGTCTGTCTGTCTGTGTGACTGTCTGTCTGTCTGTCTGTGTGACTGTCTGTCTGTCTGTGTGACTGTCTGTCTGTCTGTGTGACTGTCTGTCTGTCTGTGTGACTGTCTGTCTGTCTGTGTGACTGTCTGTCTGTCTGTGTGACTGTCTGTCTGTCTGTGTGACTGTCTGTCTGTCTGTGTGACTGTCTGTCTGTCTGTGTGACTGTCTGACTGTCTGTGTGACTGTCTGACTGTCTGTGTGACTGTCTGTCTGTCTGTGTGACTGTCTGTCTGTCTGTGTGACTGTCTGTCTGTCTGTCTGTGTGACTGTCTGTCTGTCTGTCTGTGTGACTGTCTGTGTGACTGTCTGTCTGTCTGTCTGTGTGACTGTCTGTCTGTGTGACTGTCTGTCTGTCTGTGTGACTGTCTGTCTGTGTGACTGTCTGTCTGTCTGTCTGTGTGACTGTCTGTCTGTCTGTCTGTGTGACTGTCTGTCTGTCTGTCTGTGTGACTGTCTGTCTGTCTGTCTGTGTGACTGTCTGTCTGTCTGTGTGACTGTCTGTCTGTCTGTGTGACTGTCTGTCTGTCTGTCTGTGTGACTGTCTGTCTGTCTGTCTGTGTGACTGTCTGTCTGTCTGTCTGTGTGACTGTCTGTCTGTCTGTCTGTGTGACTGTCTGTCTGTCTGTCTGTGTGACTGTCTGTCTGTCTGTCTGTGTGACTGTCTGTCTGTCTGTCTGTCTGTCTGTCTGTCTGTGTGACTGTCTGTCTGTCTGTCTGTCTGACTGTCTGTGTGACTGTCTGTCTGTCTGTGTGACTGTCTGTCTGTCTGTCTGTCTGACTGTCTGTCTGTGTGACTGTCTGTCTGTCTGTGTGACTGTCTGTCTGTGTGACTGTCTGTCTGTCTGTCTGTGTGACTGTCTGTCTGTCTGTCTGTGTGACTGTCTGTCTGTCTGTCTGTGTGACTGTCTGTCTGTCTGTCTGTGTGACTGTCTGTCTGTCTGTCTGTGTGACTGTCTGTCTGTCTGTCTGTCTGTGTGACTGTCTGTCTGTCTGTCTGTGTGACTGTCTGTCTGTCTGTCTGTCTGTCTGTCTGTCTGTCTGTGTGACTGTCTGTCTGTCTGTGTGACTGTCTGTCTGTCTGTGTGACTGTCTGTCTGTCTGTGTGACTGTCTGTCTGTCTGTGTGACTGTCTGTCTGTCTGTGTGACTGTCTGTCTGTCTGTGTGACTGTCTGTCTGTCTGTGTGACTGTCTGTCTGTCTGTGTGACTGTCTGTCTGTCTGTGTGACTGTCTGTCTGTGTGTCTGTCTGTGTGACTGTCTGTCTGTGTGTCTGTCTGTGTGACTGTCTGTCTGTGTGTCTGTCTGTGTGACTGTCTGTCTGTCTGTCTGTCTGTGTGACTGTCTGTCTGTCTGTCTGTCTGTGTGACTGTCTGTCTGTCTGTCTGTCTGTGTGACTGTCTGTCTGTCTGTCTGTGTGACTGTCTGTCTGTCTGTCTGTGTGACTGTCTGTCTGTCTGTCTGTGTGACTGTCTGTCTGTCTGTCTGTGTGACTGTCTGTCTGTCTGTCTGTGTGACTGTCTGTCTGTCTGTCTGTCTGTCTGTGTGACTGTCTGTCTGTCTGTCTGTGTGACTGTCTGTCTGTCTGTCTGTGTGACTGTCTGTCTGTCTGTCTGTGTGACTGTCTGTCTGTCTGTCTGTGTGACTGTCTGTCTGTCTGTCTGTGTGACTGTCTGTCTGTCTGTCTGTGTGACTGTCTGTCTGTCTGTCTGTGTGACTGTCTGTCTGTCTGTCTGTGTGACTGTCTGTCTGTCTGTCTGTGTGACTGTCTGTCTGTCTGTCTGTGTGACTGTCTGTCTGTCTGTCTGTGTGACTGTCTGTCTGTCTGTCTGTGTGACTGTCTGTCTGTCTGTCTGTGTGACTGTCTGTCTGTCTGTCTGTGTGACTGTCTGTCTGTCTGTCTGTGTGACTGTCTGTCTGTCTGTCTGTGTGACTGTCTGTCTGTCTGTCTGTGTGACTGTCTGTCTGTCTGTCTGTGTGACTGTCTGTCTGTGTGACTGTCTGTCTGTCTGTGTGACTGTCTGTCTGTCTGTCTGTGTGACTGTCTGTCTGTCTGTGTGACTGTCTGTCTGTCTGTCTGTGTGACTGTCTGTCTGTCTGTGTGACTGTCTGTCTGTCTGTCTGTGTGACTGTCTGTCTGTCTGTCTGTGTGACTGTCTGTCTGTCTGTCTGTGTGACTGTCTGTCTGTCTGTGTGACTGTCTGTCTGTCTGTCTGTGTGACTGTCTGTCTGTCTGTCTGTGTGACTGTCTGTCTGTCTGTCTGTGTGACTGTCTGTCTGTCTGTCTGTGTGACTGTCTGTCTGTCTGTCTGTGTGACTGTCTGTCTGTGTGTGTGTGTGTGACTGTCTGTCTGTGTGTGTGTGTGACTGTCTGTCTGTGTGTGTGTGTGACTGTCTGTCTGTGTGTGTGTGTGACTGTCTGTCTGTCTGTCTGTGTGACTGTCTGTCTGTCTGTCTGTGTGACTGTCTGTCTGTCTGTCTGTGTGACTGTCTGACTGTCTGTCTGTGTGACTGTCTGACTGTCTGTCTGTGTGTGTGACTGTCTGTCTGTCTGTCTGTGTGACTGTCTGTGTGACTGTCTGTCTGTCTGTCTGTGTGACTGTCTGTCTGTCTGTGTGACTGTCTGTCTGTCTGTGTGACTGTCTGTCTGTCTGTGTGACTGTCTGTCTGTCTGTGTGACTGTCTGTCTGTCTGTCTGTCTGTCTGTGTGACTGTCTGTCTGTCTGTGTGACTGTCTGTCTGTCTGTGTGACTGTCTGTCTGTCTGTCTGTGTGACTGTCTGTCTGTCTGTCTGTGTGTGTGTGACTGTCTGTCTGTGTGTGTGTGACTGTCTGTCTGTGTGTGTGTGACTGTCTGTCTGTGTGTGTGTGTAACTGTCTGTGTGTGTGTGTGTAACTGTCTGTGTGTGTGTGTGTAACTGTCTGTGTGTGTGTGTGTAACTGTCTGTGTGTGTGTGTAACTGTCTGTGTGTGTGTGTAACTGTCTGTGTGTGTGTGTGTAACTGTCTGTGTGTGTGTGTGTAACTGTCTGTGTGTGTGTGTGTAACTGTCTGTGTGTGTGTGTGTAACTGTCTGTGTGTGTGTGTGTAACTGTCTGTGTGTGTGTGTGTAAGTCTGTGTGTGTAAGTCTGTGTGTGTGTGTGTGACTGTCTGTGTGTGTGTGACTGTCTGTGTGTGTGTGACTGTCTGTGTGTGTGTGACTGTCTGTGTGTGTGTGTGTGACTGTCTGTGTGTGTGTGTGTGTGACTGTCTGTGTGTGTGTGTGACTGTCTGTGTGTGTGACTGTGTGTGTGTGTGTGACTGTCTGTGTGTGTGTGTGTGTGACTGTCTGTGTGTGTGTGTGTGTGACTGTCTGTGTGTGTGTGTGTGTGACTGTCTGTGTGTGTGTGTGTGTGACTGTCTGTGTGTGTGTGTGTGTGTGTGACTGTCTGTGTGTGTGTGTGTGTGTGACTGTCTGTGTGTGTGTGTGTGTGTGTGACTGTCTGTGTGTGTGTGTGTGTGTGACTGTCTGTGTGTGTGTGTGTGTGACTGTCTGTGTGTGTGTGTGTGTGACTGTCTGTGTGTGTGTTTGTGTGACTGTCTGTGTGTGTGTGTGTGTGTGACTGTCTGTGTGTGTGTGTGTGTGACTGTCTGTGTGTGTGTGTGTGACTGTCTGTGTGTGTGTGTGTGTGACTGTCTGTGTGTGTGTGTGTGTGACTGTCTGTGTGTGTGTGTGTGTGACTGTCTGTGTGTGTGTGTGTGTGACTGTCTGTGTGTGTGTGTGTGTGACTGTCTGTGTGTGTGTGTGTGTGACTGTGTGTGTGTGTGTGTGTGACTGTCTGTGTGTGTGTGTGTGTGTGACTGTCTGTGTGTGTGTGTGTGTGTGACTGTCTGTGTGTGTGTGACTGTCTGTGTGTGTGACTGTCTGTGTGTGTGTGACTGTCTGTGTGTGTGTGAGTGTGACTGTCTGTGTGTGTGTGACTGTCTGTGTGTGTGTGACTGTCTGTGTGTGTGTGACTGTCTGTGTGTGTGTGACTGTCTGTGTGTGTGTGACTGTCTGTGTGTGTGTGACTGTCTGTGTGTGTGTGACTGTCTGTGTGTGTGTGACTGTCTGTGTGTGTGACTGTCTGTGTGTGTGACTGTCTGTGTGTGTGTGACTGTGTGTGTGTGACTGTCTGTGTGTGTGTGACTGTCTGTGTGTGTGACTGTCTGTGTGTGTGACTGTCTGTGTGTGTGACTGTCTGTGTGTGTGACTGTCTGTGTGTGTGACTGTCTGTGTGTGTGACTGTCTGTGTGTGTGACTGTCTGTGTGACTGTCTGTGTGTGTGTGTGGCTGTCTGTGTGTGTGTGTGACTGTGTGTGTGACTGTCTGTGTGTGTGTGTGTGTGTGTGACTGTCTGTGTGAGAGCTGGAGTGGATTTCTTACATGCAGTCCAGTGTGGCTGCTGGGCAGGCAGGCAGGGGGCGCACAGGCTGAGTAGACAGCGCTTAGTGTTTTGCCGGGAGCCAGACTGAGGTCATATTCCGGCTTCATTAAGCGGCGCGGAAGGGAGCTGAGCAGGAAGAGTTCCTTCGCTGCCCGCCTCAGGGGGGCTCAAAAGTGGCCAGCCGGCCAGCTCTTGAGCCCTCCAGGACGCGAGGCAAGCAAGGGATCTGCCTGGGCATTTGGGGGCGGCTTTTTTGCCGCCCCCTGCAAAGTGCCGCCCAAGGCAGATGCCTGTTTGCCTCGTGATACACACGTCCCAGGTGCCTGTGTTTGTTACTATATTCAGGCAACTTGGTGGGGCGCCGTGAAGACTTTTCGCACAGGGAGCCTAATTGCCTAAGGCCGGCCCTGACTGGCACCTTATCGCTTACATCATGATGCGACAAAGACATTTGAGAAGTCCTACTCAATCAAGTAATGCCCAGCGGGCATTATGAATCCCTGAAGGCAGTGTATGGCCCTTTACCGAATTCCTTGTGCAGTGCAGATGGTCAATCACTCCTCACAGAAAAGGCCCCCATCCTGAATCGGTGGTCAGAACATTTCCAGTCTCTCTTTAGCACCAACCGCATGGTACAAATTTCTGCACTTCATTGCATCCCACAACAGCCAAAAAATCCCCAGAGTTTGAACAAGATTCCCACTATTGAAGAGACTGTTAAGGCAGCAAGAGTCGAGGGAATTCCACCTGAAATCTGGACGTATGGGGCCCAGCCTTACACACTAAACTTCATGATTTGTTTGCTGCTGGAAACAAGGTAAACTACCACAGGACCTCCGTGACACTATAATCATTATCCTATATAAGAATAAGGGAGAAAGGTCTGACTGCTCCCACTATCCGGGGATAACGCTGCTCTCCGGAGGAAAAGCTCTTGCAAGGATACTTTTGAACAGTTTGGTATGCACCATTGCAGAATAACTGTTTCGAGAGAGCCAATGCGACTTCAGAGCTATTTGTTCTCAGACAGCTCCCATAGAAAATGTCGGGAACAGAACAAGTCATTGCACGTGACGTTTATTGACCTCACCAAAGCATTCGAAACTGTGAGCAGAAAAGGTATGTGGCAAATTCTGAAACACCAAGGTATTCTCAATATGATCGTTCAGCCACACGAAGGTCAACATTAGAGGTCAAGGTCAAGTCAGAAACCGCAACAACATCTTGGAACCCTTCCTTGGAGGCAATGGTAGAAAACAAGACTGTTCTTCCACCAACTCTCTTCACAATCTTTTTCAGCTTGATGTTTCAAAGGGCCTCTGTAGACCTTGATAAAGAAGATGGTGTCTACAACCATTACCACACTGATGCATCAGTTTAGCTACCTTCTCTGTTCAGATGCCAAGATCGACAAAGCGATAGATAGACTGTCAAAATCAAACAGAGCGTTCAGCAGACTGTATAAGAGAGTCTGGAACAACAAACATCTAAAAAGAGGCACAAAGAGGAGTCTGTACAGAGATGTTGTACAGACCACTCTCCTGTATGGCTCAGAGTCGTGGGTTACCTATCACCATCACCTGCAACTCCATTAACATTTTCAAAAACACTGTCTCTGCACAATCCTTAACATCTATTGAAATGACTTCATCACCAACATCAAAGTTCTCAAGAGGCAGAGACCACCAGCATTGAGGCAATGCTTTTGAAGTTGCAGCTGTGGTAGGCAGGGCATTTCTCAAGGATCATCACCTACCTAAGGCTGTGCTGAATGGTGAACTCACCACTAGGCACCGCAACAGAGGAGCACCAAAGAAGAAATCACTTCGTGCCTGTCACATTGACCGTCGTCACTGGTCTGCTCAAACTTCCGATAGAGACTTGGACACATTCATCAGGTTGTCTCCTCCATTGAGAATGCATGCAGGGCAGATATTGAGAATAAAAAGAAACAGAGGAAGGACCATAACATAGTGGCATCAAAGTCAGACCAGATTTTCCATTACAGCTGTTGTGGCCGAATGTGTCTCTCGCGCATTGGCCTCATCAGCCACCAGCGTGTCTGCAGCAGACATGGACAGCCCGCTTCCTAAATCTTTGATTACCAAGACAAGCCAACATCAACATTTATCACAATCTAAGGATATGTACAAACATATAGGTATCTGTATGCCTAAGAATAGAATGCACCTTTAAGACCATTTGAAATACTTGGGTATATTTAATATGTGTTAGATTTGGATCTAACTAGTTTTTATGTTGCCCTTATTTCTCCTGCACTATATCCCTATGGGAGTATCACTTGCCTACTAGATCGCTGCCAGTAATCAAAATGGCGACAATGGACTTATCAGGAAATAGGACTTTGCACGAGCGATACGTCACTTCCGGTCGACGAGACCAGCGCAACGTCATTTCCGGTCGACGAAACCGGAACTACAGCTGAACCGGAACCGGAGGGCGCGAAACCATCCACCAATGGGACCCAAAGACAGCATTTAAAAGAAGACAGGGAACCAAGAGAGAGAGACACCGATTGAGAAAGCCGACCAGGCGAAACGCGTCTCGGACCACCTCAGAAGTTTGGACATTATTTCTATATAGACTTATATATTTTTATTGTTTTTTTTTTTTTTTTATTTTTTTTTTTTTATTTTTTTTTTTAATTCTTTATTTTTGCAGTGCTTAGGTTTTACACACACGCTTGTCAAGCCACAATAGCTAGTCCAAGCCAATGGAGTGGTACATATTTTACATTTCACAATATCGTGGCATTTGTACATAGCACTTTTTTGTTAGTTATAGAACCTGATTACACAGGAAATCTGCTATTCTCATCGTTTGGTCATTTAGTGAACTGGTTAATCCTGTAACCTATGGGTTAACATGCTAGGTGAACCTTGCTAAATCTTGCTTGTAATATAAAGTAACATCGCTGTACTAGTTAGACATAAGGTTTTTAGGCTGTGTCAATATAGGTATAGCTTGCAATGTGAATATACAGGGTAAGGGTACTAGACGATACTTGCGCCAGTTTTAAGTGACTGATTACTCGTGGGTTAACTTTGCTAAGGTCTTCTATCCTGCTTTTGCTGTTGCGATTGTTTAGAACATAGTTTAACATGAACTTAGAGTCCTGAGAGTAGTCGCTTGTGTGAGCACCCCACAGCTTCGCCAGCGTGCAGTTAGGTATTCCTGTTACCAGGAGGGATGTTGGGCAGGCTTTGAGACTCAGGCTGGTTCCTCAAGTCCCGTCTGCCTGGGTTCTGTTTTGTGGCTGCTGAAGGTTGGTAAGTCCCCCTGCGCTGAAGAGTTTGTCTCAGCCGCTTTCCTCCAGCTGTTTGGTGTCTTCTCCTTGCGGTTTTGCAGTTAGGTGTCGCTGTGCCGTTATGGAGGTGATGTGTATTCTGTGCAGGTCGGCTGAGCAGACCCGGGGGGGTTGTCTATTAGATCTGGGTGGCTGCATGTGTCCGCTTGTAGTCGCCTTCCAGACCCACAGGGCTTGTGTAGTTTGCATCCCCCCGGGAGCCGCAGGTATCTGTGCGAACCAGCAGGGTGAGGGTCACTGCGCCGCCATTTTAGATATGGCTCGTGGCCTGGTCTGCGTGTTGGCGGTCCTTCAGGGCCCCGGGTGCTTCGTTGTAGCTGAGGCTGCAGAGCGTATAGGGTGCGGGCCGGGATCACCCCCGCCGGCCCAGAGGGGGGGGAACAGGGCCCGGTCCGCTCAGCTAAGGGAGTCTGGCCAGACAGCATCGGGCAGGATAGCGGGCGGCGGCCGTCCGTCTCGCTCACCGCCTGAGTAGGCCTCATCCAGAAGGAGCAGTGCGTGTCTCTCCGGGGGACTAAAACGTTAGTCGCAAGCCTCTCCCCGGTTCCAGAGTCTCCCCATGTGCCGGCCCACCTCTGTAGGTCGTCGGGTAGGGCAAAAGTTTCTTGTTATAGATTAATGCTTCAAAAGTTGCTGGAGCTGCTGTGGCATGCGACCGGCTAGCATGGCGGTCAGGCCCCGCCCCCATTTTTATTGTTTTTATAGTGTTATACACATAATTATTTTTACCAATAAATATATTTTCACTATTCATTATCTGTCCACCTGAGCTTCTGATTTAGTCTACATCTGCAGTTCCCGCTCCAACAAAAGAAGGGTATGTGTCCCCTTATAGACACATTTGCTGAAATACTTAGAGCCAAGTCTGAGGCTCTATGAAAGGTGAGCAGTTATATTTTATCTATCTGCACACACTGGTACCCGAAATATATTGCACCAGATCTCGGTTTTTTACTGTACTCCACAGAAAGAAAGTTTAGAAAATCAACCTCTGAAGGGTCCGTGTCTCCTTAAGGACACGTCTGCTTGAGAGATCTGAGCCTGTCCAGTTTAGGCTCAGACCCATGTGAGTGAACCACTATTTGGTTATTTCACTCAGATTGTACTTAATAGTCTGCACTATTGTACCTCTCCCCCCCCTTAGGCTATACTGAAAACCCCAGGGGGGGTAAGTTAATTCATTCCATAGCGCTCCACCTTACACTGGGTTTGTCGTGTATAATACTCAGTAACTTCACCATATTGTACTTGTGAGTGCCAAGCTGTGAGAGGACGGCACTTTAGGTGGTAGCAGCTCTATACTATTGTACCCTTTCTAAGCGCCACTACACACGAATTCTATATATTTTTTCATATAACTACAAACAGAATAAAAAAATGCTACACAAATGTTTGTTTGTGCAAATAGAACCCCTAATTTCCACTGATGGATTAACTAGTCCCATTTCACTTTTAGGAGAAAATTGGAGTCCCGACATACACTTTACCTATATCACAGCATACCATTTGCAATAAAAGACATTCGGACATCATCATATGAGGAATTTTGAGTCTTTAGTTGGTTGCCTCATTCCTAGTTTCTGCTAAATTTAGAGGTCATTTGTTCCTACCTATATATTGAATTTTAAATGGAAAATTTCCCAATTTTTGCATGTACTTGGAATTTAATATTTTTCTTAGTGATATTGCAGAAGGTCTTGATGGTAAGGTGTGTCTTTTTGCGGATGATACTAAGATATGTTACAGGGTTGATGTTCCAGGAGGGATAAGCCAAAGGGCAAGTGATTTAGGTAAACTAGAAAAATGGTCAGAGTTGTGGCAACTGACATTTAATGTGGATAAGTGCAAGATAATGCATCTTGGACATAAAAACCCAAGGGCAGAGTACAGAATATTTGATAGAGTCCTAACCTCAACATCTGAGGAAAGGGATTTAGGGGTGATTATTTCTGATGACTTAAAGGTAGGCAGACAATGTAATAGCGCAGCAGGAAATGCTAGCAGAATGCTTGGTTGTATAGGGAGACGTATTAGCAGTAGAAAGAGGGAAGTGCTCATGGCATTGGACAGAACACTGGTGAGACTGTATCTCCAGAAGGATATTGATACTTTAGAGAGTTCAGAGAAGAGCTACTAAACAGGATAAAACTTACAAGGAAAGGTTAAAGGATCTTAACACATATAGCTTGGAGGAAAGACGAGACAGGGGGTATATTATTATTGTATTATCTATATAGCGCCATCATATTCCGTAGCGCTGTACAATGGGTGGACTAACAGACATGTAATTTTAACCAGACAATTGGACGTACAGGAACAGAGAGGTGGAGGGCCCTGCTCAATGAGCTTACATGATAGAAACATTTAAATACATAAAGGGAATCAACACAGTAAAGGAGGAGACTATATTTAAAAGAAGAAAAACTACCACAACAAGACAGTCTTAAATTAGAGGGGGGGGAAAAATACCAGGAAGTATTACTTTACTGAGAGGGTAGAGGATGCATGGAATAGCCTTCCCGCTGAAGTGGTAGAGGTTAACACAGTAAAGGAATTTGGGTATGCGTGGGATAGGCATAAGGCTATCCTAACTATAAGATAAGGGCCAGGGACTAATGAAAGTATTTAGAAAATTGGGCAGACTAGATGGGCCGAAAGGTACTTATTTGCCGTCAAAAAAAAAAAAAAATGTACTACCACTGGAGATACCAGATTTGTATTCTGTTGCATCTCCGGAGTACAACTTCCCCCCACTGGTACACCTTTCCAAAGTTTTTTGGGTGACTAACAGGGTAAAATTAGAGACATACCGCTTTGTTTCCCAGAGATGCAATTTGGTAAAGTGGCAATATTCTAGTAGACGTTCTAAAAAAAAACCTTTTCAGCCGGGGGGGGGGGGGGGGGGGGTGGTGGGGAGAGAGACCTAATGCGCATGCACGGTAATGGTCGCGCACGCATAGGCCCTTCCCTTCCTTATTCAATGCTTTCTTATGGGGAAAATCTGACGCTGGAGGATGCCCAGCGTTAGATAATGGACCAAAAGTCTGTTTGGATTCCGGAAGCCCTCTAGTGGCTGTCTACACAGAGGGCTGAGGTAGAGGAACTGCAATGTTTTACATTGCAGCACGAAGTGCATTAGGGTCATAGCACCCAGACTACTTTAACCCCTTAAGTACCAAACTTCTGGAATAAAAGGGAATCATGACATGTCACACGTCATGTGTCCTTAAGGGGTTAATTAGATGAAGTGGTCTGGGTGCCTACAGTGACCCTTTAAATGTCAAACATAACAAGCACAGCTAATAGAATTGCAACTAGCCCTAACAGTCTCGACAAACATATTGTTGAATGTTTCACAGGCATTTGACATTCAGCACACGATATAAACAATGTAATGGGTATGCAATTGTTTACTTCATCTCTAAAGACATTCTTGAAAGGACTTTATCGTTGGCTAGCTAGCACCGTGAATAAAAAATAAATAAACTAAAAACAAAACGCAAACTAGTTCAGAAACATGGAAGACGCAGTGCAACAATAACAGTTTACTACACCTTGACTAAGTGCAGGGTACCTAACCTTTGATACATTAAGATCTGGTCTGAGTTTATTTAGTGCTAGTAATATTTAAGAGAATATGTCTTATTAGCAAAATGTAATCGTTTGCCTAACTGGAAAACAAGGGGCAAAAAAAGAATAAAAATTAACAAGCCAATGATATTTCTATATTTAAAAAATTTACCTGGTAGAACAAAACTGTGAATTTGGACATGCATTCCTCCCCACAGAATTCCTCTAACCTTCCCCCAAAATGATTCCGAACCAGCTTAGGAGAGGTTTGGTAGCAGTAACTGCACATTTTACAGTGGTTCCCCCACTTCTTTGCCAGGTCATGCTTGTAAAGAAGCTTGCAACCTATAGAGAAGTCACAAAATAGCAGATGACAATGAAAAATATGCATTTTTTTAAACAGCAACATGAGATTTGCAATGTGGTATTTTTCAGTGGTCTTAACAAAAATAGAAAGCGCTCACTTTAGAGAAAACTGATATATTGCTTGTGTGTAGACACTAAAATTAAAAGATTTGTTAATAGACTAAAATTAATAGATTTCTTAGATTCATATTGCTTATCCCCAGCCCAGCACAAAGAAGTTTTTAATCATACAAAGATACCCAATAATATTCAGTTGTGTTGTACATTATATTCTGCAGAGCATCATGGCTCTGGTTAAAAGCTATGCATATATGTGCTGAGCTTACCTTCACTGCAAAACATCTTGTCTAAACCAGAGATGCGAACAGACTCCTTAACAATCTTGTCTATCTTGCAGTACTCGCACATCGCCAAAACCATGTTGATTTTCTTGTACTCATCACAGCAAGTTTTTCCACAAAACTGGTACATTTTACCCTGCATAAAAATAAGATGTTTCTTCATATTCTTTTCAAAATACAAAACATTCAAACCTAAACAAAACAATTATAGTAAATGCTATTACACAATTAAAATGTTAGCTGGGACTAATCAAGCTAAAAAAAAGAAAAGAAACCATTTCAAGCCACATGCAGAAAGTTAATCAAAACATTTTCAAAATTAACAGTAGTTAAAGAAAGAAAGAAAGAAAGAACAAAATAAGGACCCCAACAGTCTTCTAGGTATTGCTCACAAGGGAACTACATTATAAGTAACCAACTATGCATTATGATAGTGGAAACTGCTAAGATTGGAAATGAAAAACGAGAAGTATAAAAAAGTGTTCTAAAGAAGTAAAAGCGGTCCAGCTACTAGTGGTTAACTGCTTGTTTTTCTGGTTTCCATGGTGTCGTTCCTACTTTTGGAATATTAGACCGGTTTTTATACTTCTCTGTGTGCGTTCTCTATGCTCACTACCAAGTGCAAAGGACAAAGACTGTAACAAGGAATGACAGGGAGCCAATACACAGGTACTGCGCTGTAGGATAATAAAATGTGAATTTCTACACTTTATTTTATTTTTTACTCCTCATAAACATATATTTGTTAAATATAGGGATAAGTAAAGAAAAAAAAAAACCCACACAAACAGATATACAGAAAAAACAAGCACAGAACACTTTGAATGTATTTTACGTTTGAACGAAATATACACTACCTCTAGAATTGTGTCCATTTAACCTACAACCCAGTCCTCATTGCAGATAAAGTAAAGGTTTTAGATATTTCAAAATGTTGTTCCCATTGGGATACTGACATAACCTGGAATGTTTGTACCTTGAGCACTGTCTTAGAGTAGAAGAAAAGGGTTCCTATGTGAATATGAACATTGGTTCCTATTTTTTTATCTGACGATTGTGGTCCTTTTTTTATGATCAGATGATAGATTTTAAATATTGTATCTTACAGAATCAAAACTAAGAAAGAAAAATGACAGACGTATGTATTTGTATAATATATACTATACACACACAACTACTCTCTCAAGAGCTTGATATACAAAATTATTTTCATAGTGCTATAACACAATTACATTTGGTATTAATCAGCTGGCATCACATTAAACTATCAGAAAAAATAATATTTAAACCTGACTAGTGGCCTTGAGCTCAGTTGGACAGGGATATTATAAATTGAAAATTACAGTACTGGCTATTGAACCCTCACAAACAAACCTGCCTAAAGTTACACTCCAAATTGCGTGCCCTCCTTAACCCAATTCATAAAAGTGCAAATTAAAAGAAAAATCAGCTCTTTTATAATCTTTAAACAGAAGGTTGATTTTAATGTTGTGAGTGTTCCTTTAAGAAGGGAAAATAAACACAAACTACATATTCGACAAGAATATTTATTTTTTTTGATAAGCACTTTGAGTTAACCTGACAAATAAATCTTAATATGCTTTTTTAATACCTTGAAATCTAGAAGTTCTGGTTTGGTGGCATACTGCCGATTGCAATGCTGGCACCTTAGCTTCACCGCGGCTCGCGAGAAGGAGCCTTGCTGCTGTTGCGGAAGAGGCGGCTGTTGTGAAGGTGTCTGGGATTGTGATTGTGCTGCCAACCTCTGTAAGCCAACAGCTGCAGAATTGCTAACAGATGACGATGAGGAGGTGGATGATGCGGACACTACAGATGGAGTGGTGTTCCCAGCTTGAGTTGTTGCTCCTGCTGATACACTCACGATAACTTGGCCCTGGGACAGTGGGACTACAGAGGCGTTCATACCAGTTGGCTTGTTGAAGAGGTTCTGTAAGTAGATGGAAGGAAAACAAATAATTTTAGTATTTGCCAGACAAGCATGGAGCTTGATCAGGTAAGTATATCTAGATACCATTGTCATTTATTTAAAGGTATCATATATATATATATATATACACATACTGTTTTTTCTTTATGGAGCAGAACAATCTGAAATGTGTGTTCAGGTCACATTTGATGCAATCATAAAAAGTTCAATCAAGCAAGATTAAAATAAGTGATGTATAGCATGAAAACTAATGAATACCGTTACCAAGTTCAAAACACACTATTCTTTTCCACGTTAAAAATATTGTCTGTGTTTTGGTACTGAAACAGACCATTAAAACCAATATCTGAATTTCTAACTGCAGCTGCCTTTCCAGCAGATATATGGAAAAACAAAAACAAATGTCATCTCATATTTTAGCCACCACAAGGGTTGTTAATAATATAGCACTAACAAGTCTACTAAACAGCACTTTCATAGACTAGTGCACACCCAACACCAGGTTTTGAAAGCACTGTTTTGCAGAGGTGATACCTACAAGGAGAGACAGATTTATTCTGATAAACAGCAAACTTAAATGTGAACGCTAATTTAGAAACGGGGAGATGTACGGAGTACACAATTTTATAAGAAAAGGGTGTGCTGCTTCATATGTTGACTGGTCACCAACCAGCTTCCCAAAATTGCCCAGTAGTGATCAGTACTAATCTGTAAGGAGCTGGGTAGCAATCAGTAGAGAGAATGATCCCAGCAGCTCCCCAATAGGCACCATGGCTAAGGTTTTAATTACGTGCCTGTATGGATGTTATAATGTATGTGTATGATTCAGTGTGTATATGTACGGGTCTGTGAGTAAATACATGCAATATGAATGTGCAAGTGTACATGAATGACAGCATAAGCGTGCAATACTGGAATGGGGGTGGAATAGAGGAAGACATTTTTTTTGTTATTATTGTTCAGAGGCAAGGGGTGCCAGAATACATTTCCCCCAGGGTGCCACGTAACCTAAGTACACTTCCTCATTCAACTGAAGTCTCACCTGGAATGAAACCACACAGTTGTAACTGCAAAAATTGCGGATGCTCCCATCAGACATTGCCAAGTGATACTGGGGCACAGCCAGAGTCTTGCAGCTGTTACACTGAACCTGTACACCTTCAGCAAAAATAAATAGAAAGAGATTAGGGATTGTTGTAATGAACGATACGACTAATTTTCTTATGATATAAGGTCTGAAAAAACTGTCTGCTCTTGTCTTTACTAAAACATCTTAAACATAACTGGAATTTTTTTACAAAATATCAGGGACACTGCAAATAAAATGTTAAATAAAATGCCACAACTATGTCTGAAATACTGCACCATTTTTTGTTAGAAAATTATAGTAAGAGAAGTTGCATGTATAACGAAATAACAGAAAACAAGTAGCATGTTAAAGATCAGCGTATAGGGTAAAACAAACATAAAACTAAACACATGCTTAAACTAAAGCCTGCGAGTGGGTAAATGACACCATTGGCAAAGTTTTTATGTTAGGAAGGAAGAATGCGGAGACAGGACTCCAGGTAGACCGTGATCTTTGCCCTTTTAGCCTATGCCTGCTTGGCATAAATCACAGTCCAACACAATGGTGCTACCTATGCCCAGAAAGGGCAAAACACAGATCCATAGGAGCAAGATTATCCAGTGAGCAAATGAGGATGACCCAGACAAGGCTTGTAGTCCTGCAGGCTGCTGCACAGATGTCTTCTGCTCACACATGCTAGTTGCTCGGCATGTAGGAGGGATATATCCTCTGCTGCATGACTGGCGTAAGTGCGAATGCACCACAGATGAACGTGTCCCAACCTCCCAGATGAGTTCAGCCTTGGACTGCTCCGAACATGTGGCCCTCTGTGGGAAACCGCTTTCCGCTTGTGGCGAGAGTTTGGCAGGCAGGAATGAGGCAAGGTAGGTATTAGTGATCCACATCTTGTTGCTTCCATGCAGAGCCTGGACCAGAAATCCTCAAACAACCTATCTAGGACTTTCAAGATGGGGACAGCATGTCTGCGGAGAATGGCCAGCACACGGCATACCCCATTTTGAAACAGACAGAGAACCTGGAATCAGCTTGTCTGCAGATGCTGGTTTCCACTGCAGCACTGGGGATGTGTGCTGGGATAATTACCATCCGCTGGGTGTGCGGCGGTGGGGAAGAAAAAGTAGGAGAAGACCCACAGAGTCACGGAAGCAGAGATAGCAGGCGGAGGGATTGGCAGCACCCCCCACACCACAATAGACCTCTGGTAGGCCTAAGGTCTGCCCCACATCCGACTGAACTGGTAGCTTGACGTGCTGCACCGTGGTACAGCTTCATTTCAGGCGAGTATATATCATAGGATGCAGGAAATAATGCTCAGCAAAAGGCTTAATTAGTAGTTTCTGCCACAAAGCTCCAATGCTTTGCATCCTATCACCATGGCGGTCAGGCTCCGCCTGCCCTAGAAGTTTTTTTTATATGTATAGCAAATAATAGGTATGGTACAACATAGCTAGAGTTTTAATTGCATGGCTAAATATTGACCCTCTGTGTAGAAATCTCAATGGTGTCAAACTTTATGTTCCTTACCCGAAGAAGTGACCATCTGTACCCTATAGGCAGACAAGCAGTTGACAGAACAATATAATTCTGTGCGGCCCATGCTGTTTGTGTTCTCTATCATTTCTGCTGAAGAACGGAACGTTTTGCACAGGGCACAGGGTGTGATCTTAGCGGATTTCTGTTGGAAAGCGAAAGAAGGACAACAAATTGATTAGAAAGCAAAGAAAAACAAAAAACCTTTCATAAATGATAGAGACAAGATGCAGCCGCAGCACGGATCGGAATTTCATTCAAATTAAATTTCGAACTGACCTAAAAGTACCGATTGTCGTCCTAACATGAATGAACAATCTGTTCTCATTCTGTTAGTACGAAATCCAGTATTTTCCCCGGCCTTCTGCCTAAATGACAGAACGTTCGGGAATAGTGATGGGAAACATCGCAAGATCACGGAGGAAAGGTGAGAATGGTGGGAAAATTTCTCTGACCACAGGAAATAGAGCACACTTTGCTCCTCCGCTGGTCAGGCGTAGGAAATATGCATAAGAGATAGTCCCTACTTTGTCTTATGTTTTAATGAAAACCGGAGCAGAAAGGAAGCATGACAGTGCCGCTTTAACTACATTAGATGAATAAAATAATTAATTTTAAGAAAGAAGCAGTGATGGAATATATCCTGTGAAGCTATATTTTTGGTTTCTTTCTTCAATTGAATTTCAGTAAGCTGGTCATTCACTCGGCTATCAGGAAAGAGGACAGTCTAATTAACCGAGTTTGTGTTCCTGACCCTGTATTGATCCTTTAAGCAATAAAAAAAACAAAAAAGCACACATATTCCTGACCCTCTAGTGTTAAGCTGTATATCCCCCCCGTGCCCCTCTGAAGCTAGTAAAAACTCACCTTATTTGCAGAGCCGCACGGGTCCACCTTAGTTGGCTTCACCGGTGCTGGCTCCACCATCAAAACGCTTCTTTGGCTGACAATTAGAATTGACGATCTCAGCCAAGGAGGCGGGCTGGGGGCAGAGCAAAACACTAACCCTGGCCAATCAGAAACTCCTCAAAGAGATGTATTGAATCGAGTGCTGTGCAGCACTGATCCAGGAAGCACTTCCAGTGGTCATCCGAGGAGTGGCCACTAGAAGTGTTCCTTGGCTGTAATGTAAACACTGCCTTTTCTCTGAAATAGCAGTGTTTACATGAAAATACCTATGTATTGTACTACAATATGTAGTTTCTCTGGTGACTATAGTGTCCCTTTAATGTAACTGTTTGATTTTGTCTATTATTTGTCAATCAACAAGTCTTATATTATTTATAAAATATTTTACCAGGAAAGATAAATTGAGATTTTGCTCGTTTTCAAGTATGTCCTGGATCCACAAAACATAAGATTACATAATATTAAGGAGTCAGGATTTGTCTGTCCATTAGTAATATTTTTCAATAAGCAGGACAGACAACAGGGGTTAAAGAGAAAATGAAAATGGTTAGCAAAGTTATTTGAAGAGGTTTAGCCTGTTCCTGCAGTATGTACTATGAATACCTCTTTTTGCTGCCGTCTAAAATGCCGAGTTAATGTGATATCGGATTGGATGCATACATCCAAGCCACAGGCTCACAAAACACACAAATTCAGTGGATATTATAAAAAATATAAGCACTATTAAATAGGTCACCTGGCAAATACTTAGACAAAAAGAATAACCAAAAAGCTTGCAAATACATGTAATTTGTGTTACCAAAAATAAGCAAAATGTATATAATGTTTGTATCCATGCTTAATTAACTCTTCATAGTTCAATACTGCTATTCAATTACTTGGAATCACATATGTGCAAAGAAGATTACTGGGGTTTACCTGTTTGAAACCAGTGACACATGTAGAACTGCAGAACTTCTTGCATTGTCCATCAATGTTCAAGAGGTGGCATTGACCTGAGCCACTATAGCAGTATCCTCCACAATTTTCACAGCAGTTCATAGTTAAGTTATTAGCAGATCGGAATTTAGAAAAACAGGTATCACTACAAAGCTTATGGACCACATTCTGGTAGTTCACCTCATGTCGGATCTACAGAGCAAAAAGAGAGTAGTTAAAAAATAAAATAAAAAAAATTATTATATATATGTGTGTAGGTCAACATGAACGGCAAAGAAGAGAATAAGTACAGAAACATGGAGGTACAATGATTTCCTGCATCAAAAAGAAGTTTAGTAAAAACAGAATACTGTCAATTGACGTCAAGACTTCACAAATCCAGAATCCAAGTGTGATATGGCAACTAGAATAGTCACCCTGTTGGTCACATAGACATCAGTTGCTATGCATGCTCTAGTGCAATTTTAGCTAGTAGTGTTGGTGTTGTTCCATTCATTGCAAACAACACTTCTCATTCTCCTCTGGTAGGAACCTTCACAAGCATAGCTTATGTTCTCTTTGTAAAATCTTATACTTATATTTTTGGGGGAGGGCAGGGGGACTTTTTTCATCTGTGCATTCTAGTCTGTTGGGGCACTGGTTATCCTTGTTATGGCTGGCCAATATCCAGTCTAATCCTTATTAACATATAAACATGAAGTGGGGTGTTTGTTCATACTAAGCATTAAACTTGTGTAACACTTAGTTTCATGTAGTTAGCCCAAAGCAACTTTTTAAATCAACATTCTAAGTTGCTCAGGATCTACCTCTTGAGTCTTATTCATTGAATAACACTCTACGGGTAAGTCTAGATTAGATTGATTTACTCAGGTGTGGACAGAAAGGAGTTTGCTTTAGACGAACCCGCCAAAACGATTTCTTGCACAAGTCTACTGTGCATAAGTGCACACAAAATTCATTGCAAACACACACAGATATTTTAAGATTTCTTATGAGAGACCTAAGTAAATGGAAAAATCATCTTACCACTTATTTACCATGCTTGTCACTTAAAATATGACACCTATGCAAATATACATATGACTTAAAAACCATTTTATTTCTTCATACACATTTTTTCAAATTTAATGATTTCATATCATACTATGGATGTAAAATGTATTCCATTTTCCCACAGTTTTTCTATTCTGTTTTTTTTTTTTCAGTTATGATTTTAATGTTAACTATAGTATTGAGAATGTATCCATACAAAGATCTATTTTATTGTGCCAATATCCTTATACAATACTGTTTATACATTATGGACTAACAACATTGACATAAACATTTTCTAATTGTTATTTTTATTATTATTACTTAAAAATAATAAACATTTGAAATAAATATATAAAAGTTTATGAATATTATAGATTGTACTTCACACAATAGGTGCCCTCAACTGTCCTAAAAAAAATGGCTCTGAACATTTGGCCTTAATTCAAGATTTTAGAAAGATTTGTGAAGATCTGTATTGTTAGCATCTTCAAGTTTGTTTTGAAAGCGTATCCACTTACCACCGCATTCTTCAGACACACACTGCACCTTGTGGAAATGCTATTTGTATGGATGGTAACAATAGGTTTCCGTTTGAGTTCATAAGCTGAAAGGCAGGACTGGCTGCAAAAATCCTTGCTGCCACTAGGATTGTCAAACTGGGCTGTGATGACATCCTTGGGATCTGAAATGTATCTGGGTAAAACAACCATTGGGAAAATGGTGAGCACGGCAAAAATAAGATAGGATATTAAGTCACAAACAGGGCTACTAACCCCACAAATTATACAGATAAAAAAAGTGAACAATTCAGCGTGACCATGATGAGGCAAAAGGTTAAGTTTCACAATATTGGACAAAACAAAAATTATGTAATAATGTAACAAGTTTGCAAATTGGGTTAACGTAACCAAAATGCCAGATGCTAAATACTTTCTTCCAGGTCAATGGTTTTAATTTATGCATTCTTACTTTCTGTATTGTTTTACTATATGCCTCAATAAAAAACAAAGATTGACAAAAAAAAAACAAAAAAAAAATGTATGCATTCTTGCAATTAACAAGTCGCACCCCACCACACGGACCCATCACCATGATGCACCTCTGACAAACCCCTAACCCTGATCCAGACAAAAGCCAACTATAATGACCAGGCCAAACCTATAACGGGTCCAACAATACCCGGACAGACAAACCGTTTTATCCCCACCTCCGCAAGACACAAAAGACAACACCGCGCCTAAACGGGAAGGTGGAGGGAAGACACCCAGGAACTCCTCCCCCCCTACACAACTACACACTACCTCAGTACCCCCAGCGCACACACTGCCAAACGAGACAGGACTCGAAAAAAAAAAAGAAGAAGAAGAAGACTGGACATACCCCACTTGCAATAACTTGGGTTGTGTACTTTTGCAAATGGTATGCAATCATGGGGGTAATTCTCATTCCTGGGCTACCACACGGTCTCAAAGGTAACATTACTAATCTGTCAAATTTTAATGTAAAAAAAAAAAAATGAAAAATGGAATGTGCTATATTTGACCCTGTAACTTTCCACAACATCGTAAAATATGTTAATGGGGGGTACTGTTGTACTCATGAGACTTTGCTGAATACAAAGATGTGCATTTTATTGCAGTAAAAGATAACAGTATGACATTTACAGTTAAAATGTCAGGCGGAACTACAATTTTTTTTTATTCACAATAAATTATGTTTCATATATAAATAGTTCATGAGTAATTAAAGCCCCCTTTCTCCTGAACAAAACAATATATAATAAGTGTGGGTGCACTTAATATGAAAGAGGTGAATTACGGTTGAACAGACATATAGCGCAAATTCCAGGTTTAATTTACATTTTGTTTTGATCAGAACGTGTACTATTGACTCCGTCCTGAAGGGGTTAAGATGTAATCCTTAAAACAAAACATCATTAAGTTGTATTTATTCCGGTGACTGTATTGTCCCTATAATTTAATACATAATGTATACAATTCTGCAATCGTATACCTACAATTTTAAAGGGACATGAACAACCAGAACTAGGATTTCTTATTGTAGTGCCATGAAGCTATGGGCACGGTCTCCCTGTTTTTTGCTAAACCAGTCAGATTTGTATCATCTGTACCAAAAATGCAGGGTGTAGTTTCTACATTATTCACGCGACAAAGTCCAAGCTCATGATGCCACGCACAGTCTTGTTTTTTTTTGAAAAACATTTTTAAAACGGTTGACAGCTTACAACTGTGAATGCAATTGGTTTCCAGGCATAATCTGACATGCTGAACCTTTGTTACAATCACCTGACAAAGACATTTACATACATGAGGGAGAAGTGCACATGCAAAATCTCATCAGTGACAATATAACAAAGCACTAATGTATTTGTGCCGAGGGGCTGATTACTTGACCAATTTACAATTAATAATTATTAAAATGATTGTTATTGGAATGTGTGCCATCATTTTTCCAAAGACAAAATGAAAATCTGCCATAATAAAAGTGAGGAGCTTAATGAAACCAATATATGACAAAAACTAAAAATCACTATTACATTGAGCAACTTGAGCAGGTCCTCCGCGCAGGTGGCTGAATGGGTCTTGGCGGAGGCACGGTGTAGCCAGTAAGGCAGAGGGTGGAACAGAATAGTTGTGTAGACCCTTTCCGCTGGTATGCGGTCTGTCCTTTCTGCAAAGTCTTTTTACAGCCTGAACAAGATACTCTGACAGCTGTTGTGGGGACAGCAGGGACTGCAGGGAGGGACTTTGTGGCTGCTGGAGAGCTGATTGGTGCTTGCAAGCCGCTGGAGAGTTGTGGGGCTAAGGAAGAAAAGAAGCAGGTTAACATTTTATAATGCAAATAAGTCATGATCTAAAATACAAATAAATAAATAATATATATTAATCTAAAGTTAAAACTTGTTCTTATTGCAGAGTCTGTTTAATTTAGAATTTATTATCTGCTGCTCTGTTAATAACCTGAATGAGTCATCGGTTTGATTAATGTTCAATGAACAAAGTAGGAGATAACTTCTAAAGAAAACACACTGTTCAGTAACATCTGATTGAAAATTGAACCATTTCTTTTCATGTAGGTTGTGTGAGTCACAGCCAGGGGAGGTATATCTAGGCATGCATAAACAGAAACAAAAGTGATGAAACTCCTAAATAGCAGAGAATTGAGCAGCAAAATCTCAGAGGAATGATTTATACAGTAAAACAGCTTTGTTAAGCTAAAGTTGTTTTGGTGCTTAGAGTGTCCCATATGCCACACTTACATATACTATTGTCCCATTTACCACACTTCCATTAAAGGAACACTATAGTCACCTAAATTACTTTAGCTAAATAAAGCAGTTTTAGTGTATAGATCATTACCCTGCAATTTCACTGCTCAATTCACTGTCATTTAGGAGTTATATCACGTTGTTTCTGTTTATGCAGCCCTTGCCACACCTCCCCTGGCTATGATTGACAGAGCCTGCATGAAAAAAAAAAAACTGGTTTCACTTTCAAACAGATGTAATTTACCTTAAATAATTGTATCTCAATCTCTAAATTGAACTTTAATCACATACAGGAGGCTCTTGCAGGGTCTAGCAAGCTATTAACATAGCAGGAGATAAGAAAATCTTCATTAAACAGAACTTGCAATAAAGAAAGCCTAAATAGGGCTCTCTATACAGGAAGTGTTTATGGAAGGCTGTGCAAGTCACATGCAGGGAGGTGTGACTAGGGTTCATAAACAAAGGGATTTAACTCCTAAATGGCAGAGGATTGAGCAGTGAAGCTGCAGGGGCATGTTCTATACACCAAAACTGCTTCATTAAGCTAAAGTTGTTGACTATAGTGTCCCTTTAATTATTTTTTTCCTACTGTTTAGAAATGTATCAAAGAGCGTTAGAAACTTTGTGTTTCTAGTCTCATGACAACTGTTTAACCTGTGTTACCCTACCATCAATGTAACACTTTTGAAGGAACCCATTAAATAATAAGTTCACATCATTATAAAACAGCTTGTGTTAATGTCAATAATTAGATCCATCTTCTATTACAACAGAAGTAGAGCAACCTTAAAAACTCTAGGAAATTTTATATTGTTATGTATAGTAAAGCAGTACTGTAACTTGAGGTAAAAGGTCAGTTTGTACTGCAGCAGCAATGGACACTAAAGAGATACTAACTTAAAATTCTCACTCTCTGGTTTACATTGTCTTCTTACTGGAATTTATCTTCAGGTCCCGTTTACATTTACTAGGGGGTCAATCACTAAAGAGCTCTCGCATCTTGCAAGAGTGCAAATTAAGCGTATTTAAGAGGCCATTAGACCCTCTCAATAACTACACACAGTGAATATGCATGAGAAGATTACCTTTTCCAAAATCATGGTTAGGAAAGGCTGCTTAGAAATAAAACCCCTACTTGTCTTATGATCTATCTTGTTCCAGTGCTATCAGTTATGGAAATCTAACAAATTTAATTATATAAATGAACCTGTAGCAAAATGTAATGATCAGGTAAAGTCATTCTTAGCTAAGGAGATGTAATGGTACCTGTTCGGGCACCCTCTCCAATGCATCCATTTGCCATGCACTCCAGCACACTTTGGATGCTGGTCGCTATATTTCATGACTGGACTTTCTGAAGTGAATTTTGAAGCATGGAAATTAGGCCTACTTATCAGACGCTCTCTATGGATATGTAATCCCATTCTGCAAGTTATACTGTGTTCTTTCGTGGTTTTCCCTTGTGGTGCTCCAAAAGTGCATTCTGATTCTTGGTATTTTTTACTCCGACCAGTTCCTTGACCATTCGCCATTCCCTTATTCCTTGACTCTGGCTTGTTAACTAATTTCTGTGCCTTTCTTAGATATCCTACCCCGGCTTGTTCATAGACTATTCCTTCGGGTGTTAATCAGGTTATTTCAACCTGTCTCTGTGTTAAGCCCGGCCAACACAAAGGACTGGTAACATATATTTGCATTCTCTATTCCTATTCTGCATGCCTGGCCTGGTAGTATCATGACATTAGAACTCCAAATGTTTTCAAATAAATCACACACACAGAGAAAGAAACATGTAGCCAGTACTCACCCAGGGGGCTACCGCTGACAGAAAACACTGCACTGATTTTCAACTCCCCATCAGATGTTTTTGGCTGCTGGGAATATTCCTGTAATGTATAAACAAATATAGCAATTTACCATTTACCTATACTTCTCCCTGTGAATTATTAGTGGTGGAAAACAGACAAAAAACAAAGACTTGGCAAAAAGTTTCTATATTCTCTACAAATACAGGAAACAAACAGTATTCAGCATTTCGTGGAAATTCAGAGTGGCTACAATAGATTACTGCACACAGGGAGCCTCTTGATCCAGAAAACCAAAACACATTAGGGTATCTCAGTAATGCTTACCAACAATGCAATTACCATATTTTTTGCATTTATTGAAGATTTCAAAATTGTAGACTAGGATCTATCTCCTTCAGCTCATGTTTGTTATGGACTCTTTTTTTTTTTTTTAAATAAGTGCATTTTCGCTGAGCTTCCAAACCTGCAGGATTTTTTTTTTTTTTAATTCAATACTCAATTTCATGAATACTAAAGTAGAAAGCAACAAACCAACAAGTCCTACAACCTTCAACTGTGCTCCTAAACTACTGCTAAAGGCAGAAGCTCAGTAGAGCTATAGAAAGTTTAGTTGGCATGCATGCCCTAGAAACTTCCTGGTTTGAGAGATTATTACACAAGCTTTAAAGGCAAAAGATTTGATGGGAACTTAATTTGTCTTTATTTCCAATAAACTGTGTTTTTGAATATATTTTTGTTAATTTACTATGCAGTATGCCAAAAGCACAGTTGTGAAAAAGATAGAATTATTAATTTAGTGCTGTCAAAGCAAGACTAAGTTTATCATTTTATATGTGCAACAGAGAATGAAATTGGGAGGGAGAGAAATGTATGCGCTATTTTAAGTTCGTATTGTGACTGAGTAAAACACATGACCATGTGTAGCAAAATAAAACATTTGACATTTCAGCACCACAACAATATCCCAGCATGCAAACGTGTTTGTTCATTCAACAAACATTTACCTCTGTGTTATCTGGCTCATCCTTAATTTTATCCACAAAGCTAGGAGGAGGCGCTAAAGCTCTGTCATAATCTTCATCCATTGGTTCCTCCTTTATCCGGACACCAGAATTATAAGAGTTACCAAGGCTCTCCCCCATTGGTGACTTGCTGCTGTAAGCATAACCAGACTCCTGGAACAAATAAAAGATAGAGGATGAGGTGGTCACTACTTAGTATGGAATGCATCACTAATAGAAAGGTATGATTATTACTTTCTGTTTCCATTTTCAACTTGCTTTGAGAAATCCATTTTGTTCTGTTATGAAAGCAAACAATTGTGCACTTTGTGACTATTTTGTTCTAACATTTATTTTAGTATTAAAAGGCTGATACAGTTAGACCAGTTTATATAGAGAGATGAACCAAGAATAAATGGGAAATATGAGTTATGACTTCCCACAAAGTGTTTGATACTATTTTGTGAACATTAACAATAACAAATCCATCAATAGAAATAATTGTGGATTTTAAATTATAATCGTTTCCCAGGTTAGTATTCACACAATATCAACATTTGGGACATGCAATCGCAGAGATTGGTGTTTTTTTAAATGCAGAATATAAATCACATAAATCACACAAAAAACACAATTTTACTTACCCTGAAACTGCTATCAGGGGCCTGCGCCACCAACTGTGACCGCGGTGAATCCTCCATTTGACCTAGACAGAAAAAAAAAAAAAAATTCTTATTTTTTCACATGACTAAAACATACAGTATAAACATATGTGCGGATTCCATGAACAATGTATGTGGCCATTTGTATGTTGTCACACAAACTATGTTTGATGAAAATGGTACTTCTATCGTAATGCTCATAGTAAGGAATACCATATATTCTCTAAAACCGAAAAAAAAAAAATCACTTTAGACATACTGGAACGCTTATATATTGCTTAGACATGGAGTTTCTTTTGTGGTTTTAGAGTCATTCTGGGGATGAACATAATGAACCATTACAAACAATATGAGAGAGAACTATGGATACAGGTTTTTACTTTAAACTTTAAAAGGAACACATCGCGTTTGCAATACAGGTTTGTATTTCTAATACTGCAATGTCCGACTGCATGATCAGTTATAGCACCTCTCTCACTCCCCTGTTTGGAGTAAAAATTAGAAAGAGGAAAGAAATCACCCCACTTTTTTTTTTTTTAACCTATTCTCTGGCTCCACCACCATCTCGAGAAAATGGTCTGAGAGCACTATCGCTGTTTTATTATCTTCTCCCTGAGCTCCTGCTACCATCCTAAAGGATCATCTCTAAGAACGCTCACCATATATCCCAGAGGTGGGGATCATACTGCTGTATGCCTACTACACTAGAGCTAGTATAAGCTCTACTAAATGTGAGTGGATCTACTATATTTAAAACATGTTATCCACTTTTGGAACTGCACCATTACTGTTTTTTATTTTATCTCCCCCCCCCCCCCCGTGGCTGTCTGTTATTGCACCGAAGAGGACACTCACCACATATCCCACAAGCGGGGTTCATACCACTGCAAGCTATTCACACCAGAGCTGGATTCAGCTCTACGAAAAGTGAGTATAATCTCTTCTATTTTATTTGGATCCCTCTTGGATCACCCTGTACTACTATCATATTCACTCATCGCCCTCCTCCTTATACCAGTAAGGAGCGGAACTCTACAACTCCATAGACCAACCTAGGACCTAAATTCCATTATATTGGACTCCGTCTCATTATTACTACCTCAATTAGGACTTTAATTTATTTACACTGCCTATTGGCGCAGTCCCATCCTTCTGTTTGTTTGCCCTTTTCATTTATATCAAGGACACGTGAGGGAGTCCTTGTTTGGGATTGCTGCCTTGTGTACCCTTTTTTTTATATAAATTAGCACTGACTATTTTCTGTTTATAATGTTGCAGATATATAGCAACACAATTAGTGTTCTTTTTTTTTTTACAAGCTTTATTTTGGTGATTAGTAAGAAGTATTCATACTAATGATGAAAAGGAAAATGTAGCAGTGACATGGGGCACACTTCTACGTCATATGAAAATGTTATATGAAGGGTAAGTTACTGACTGGTGAAATTAAAATAGTCAACAGTAAAACTTGAGTGTATACAGCAAACATTTTCATAGACAATACACATTATTTATACTTGAACCTTTAGTGAATCCTATGGAACGCACCAATTGCAGCTAATTATAGGTAAAAAAATATGCTGGGGAAAAAAAAAAAAAAAAACACTCAGTCCATTGTAGACAAATCATGCAAAGTTGATGGAACCCTATAGGTGAGTTTAGCCCTGCAATAAAATATTGCAGTTTCTACAAAATGTCATTAGCAGGACTGAAAGAACAGGGCCACTGCACCCAGACCACCTTATAGTGGCACTTTAAGAAAATAAATGCTTCTGCAGTGTGGGGGAAGAGAGGGAGGAGGGTTAACTCCATATTAATTAAGGTGTCCAGTGCAAATATATGTCTGTTGCATTTACCGCGAAAAATCCTACCTTTCCAATTAATCTTCTAGCATACAAATGATTTTGTTTACGTTCCAACCATACTCTAAGTAAGAGAGTTGTGTAGAAGTTCCTCATCGAGACATTCCCTGTACCATTTGGCTTTCTGACATTCTTACATGGGGTCTGCCAGGTGCTGATCACTTCCACCAATGAGATCTGGAGGCTCCTGCACAGAGCTTCCGTTAGCTATCCTTAGCTAAACCCTGTCATGCAAGGCTAGCTCATTTCGGAGTGCTCTCAGTAAATGAAGTAATACCCAATGAGGTAAGCCCAGCACACACTGAACTAGCACAGTGTAGAGATGTTTCTTGCTTTCATGGAATAGGTGCCGGGCAGACCACAGCATCAACATATGGTTTGACTACTTGCATACTCCTAGATTATTCTCCTTCTAGTGTAGAACACAAAAAAAAACAAAAAAACCTCTCTACCAACTCATATGACGCACTTGCATCCTTGTAAAACAAGCACACACACAATTTACGTGTGTCTGAATGGCAACTGTCCCAATATTTGATTCTCCCATTGAAGAATGGAGTCTTTGCCACACAACAAAAACCTATCCAATGCCCTTACCGGTCTTGGTCCCAAAGCTCCCTTTTAATCTTGACTCTGTTTCTCTGGAGTAATTGTCCTGGAAAACTCCTTCCCGCACCTGCTCCTTGGGTAAGTAAGACTCCTGAATTTCACGCTCCCTCGCCAGGTTAAAGTCCTTTCTGATTGTTTGAATCATGGAGTCCTTGCTCAGTTGGGGGAGAATATCGGTCAGCCTAAAGTTGCTGATGTTAGTTTCTCTCTCTCCTTCTATGCTGTGTTCAGTGCGTGTCCTCTCCTCTTCCATGCTCCGCTGGGAGTGCAGTGCTGAGGAAGTGGTGCCCTTCAACAAGTAATTATGCTCATCTTCGTTTCCAACAACAGGAATTCCTGCCAGAACCTCTGAGTTCATAAAATAGTTTTCATCTAGAAGAGATTCTTCTGGCACCTTTGGACTTTGCAGCTTGTAAGGGATTCCTCTTATCAAAGGTCTTCGACTAGGATTACTGTCTGCATCCATTCTTCCATCTAAAATAAATAGAGTTTATAAAAAAAAAAAAAAATTAGGGTTTTACTGAGGAAATTAGTGTAAAGGGACTGGTTTATAAACATAAAACAACCTATATCATTGAGATAGCCATATGCATGTGTGGCGATAATATTCATATATAGTTGAATAGAAGAAAAACTGAAGAATACAAGATCGAGATTAACAATCTAACATTAAAGTTCAACATTTTGATTTGAAGTGTCCGTAATTCGGAGTGTAAATAAGATTTACTCAAACTAAATTTCCTCCAGATATGGAAAATGTACATTCTAGAATAAAGCTTTATATAGTTTACATAATGATAAATATCGTATAAATTTAATCAACCAACAACATGCTATACTTCATTAGTTGCACTTGGTATTTTCTCATAGGATCTCGCAAGTGAATATTTATGCAAACATGGACCTGTGTTTTTTGGAAATCTGGTGTCATTTGCACATATAATACACAAGTGCACTCAATCATTCAACTCTCTGACAACTTCATTGGTCCCCTTAAACTTTAGTGTGCTCAGTTGTAGGTCAGGAAGCTCTGTAGATGTGACTGGGAGATGGGAAAGTGGTCTTTGCTATGTTCCATTTTTTAGCATATTATAAGTCAATGGAAGCTCTGAATTTAGCATAGCCACACATCAGGCCATGCCAAGGATTGCCAATATTTGCTGCTGTGCTTACATTCCAAGTTAGGTTTGCCTGTAGTGCTGTGTCCCCCCCACCCCCACCTGACAGGATAGCAAGAGCATAGAGTCTCTTTTCCAAAAAATTGTGTGTCCATATTTACCAGGATTGGATTATGATGCTGATTACTAAATCTTTATTAAACATATTAAAGTATAAAAAGATGCATTGCGTGCAAAAAGTTAAGTTACAGGTGATTTTTCAACTACGTAATATCACCAGAAAAGATGGTTGCACTGTAATGGGCATTTCACACCTAATGGATATGGATCTAATATCAGTATTAAGTCAACACTTTCAGAGAATATGGTAAATATAACATGGTGGTGTGTTTGAATCATTTGAGGTACAATCATTTGTTTATGTTCAGAGCATTTCCCAACAATGTCTTTCTCTTCGTACTATAGAAAAAATTATATATATAAAAAAGGAAAAGATAGAATAATGAAATTACTGCAGGAGATTTTTTTGTTTATCATTTCCACCTCAAACAAAATTTCATGGTTTTCTGAATATATACTAATTAGGAAACATGCATTTTCCTCTTAAAAGACCTCTCCATGTACCCTAACCTCTACAGTGTGCGGATGTGTTTATAAT